>NC_047042.1:64821916-65433678 GCF_011762595.2 Tursiops truncatus | reverse complement strand
AAGACAGGAAGCCATGTTTTTAAGAGTTCTGATGGCTACTAATCTGCCAATCAAATGTAACTGCAAAGTAAGGATAGTCTCAGACATGAAGGTTCTCAGAAATGTTGGCCTTCCATTCACACTTTCTAAAAAAAAAATTTTGGTTATGTATTTCAGTGAAAAAAAAAGAGTCTTAGAAAGCAGAAGACAAGGTATTCGAGAAATGGGGGACATAACGAGAGGGTAATGGAAAGAAATTCTAGGAAAACAGTGAGGGAGTAGGCGACAATGGGACAGAAAATCTGAAGGCTCTGTGGAGAATGTCTTCAAGAGTAAAGTGGATTCCATGTGTAAGGACATGGAAGACTTTAATATGTTTTGGCAATTTCAGACTCCAAGGAGGGAAAAAACCATAAAGTCACTATGCCTCCATGAAGTAAGTTAAAATATACCCAAATTGTGGACAACTGACAGACTTTAGAAGAGAGAATCTGTTCAGTCTTGACTCCTGACACATTCTTCTTCAGGGGTGACTGGTTTAATGACATACGATTATATTCCTTCTCTTTCAGTGCAGTCATGCTATTTGCCTCTGCCATGTGTAATAACATATAATACTGTAAACTCTGCTTTAAAATTTTTAGAATCAACTAATAGACAATATATAAAGAAACTTTCATTATAGTGTCAGGAAAGAAGGTAGCAGAATATAAATGTAATAAACACTGAAAATGTAAAACTAGTATTAAGTTTGGAAATATAATGTCATAATTACACACATCTAGTCCTCCTCTAGTCCCAACCCCCTGGGGCTAAAAAGAAGAGTGTGTAGCCACACCAGAAAAGGAAGGAAGGAAGGAAAAGAGGGAGGGAGGGAGGGAAGGAAGGAGAAAGAAAGGACACCAGAGTTTTGGAGAGTAGACTGGATCAGATATAGCGAAAATTAACATGGGAGGAAACCTCAGCTGATCTCTTTTTGGCTCTAGAGCTGGGATGGCCTTGAAGAGATGCTCTGAACTGGGCAAGGGAGGGCAATTCAGGGAAAGGTACTCAGGCATGAGGTATCAACACCGATATTCTCAGCAGCCTGGGGGGATCAGGGACAGGGTGGTGATTCCACAACTGAGCACCTTGGTCCTGAGGTGGGGGTGGAGGATAGAAAGGAAAGGGGAAGGGGTTTGTGTGGTGCACACAGCATCCACTAGAGGTAATTATAAAAAGTGTCGATTAGAGAATCTGGAAATTAAAATTTTGATCATCAAAAACAAACAAAAAACTAAAATAAATTAAAGGTAAGAATGGACAAGGCTAAAGAGTGAATTAACGAGCTGGAAGACAGAGCCAGTGTACTCTCCTAGAGGACAGTATAAAGACTCATAGGATGAAAAGAATGAGAGAAAGTGAAGTGACATGAATGATAATATCAGAAGGTCTGTGTCAATAAATAAAACACTATCATCAATAAAACACCAAAATGTGATGTTATAATCAGAAAGAAGAAGAACTGAGAAAGAAGGGGTAAGCCAAAGTTTTAGAAATCTTTCATAGAAAGGAATAAATAAGATACTGTATGAAATTGATAAACCAAGAGATAATAGTATAGACAATTAGAACCATGGCACTAATCACCTAAATAATTAAAAACAGAAATGATTAAGTGTGTTGACCTCTAGGGACCAGGACTGGAAATGGCGGGGGTAGGGGGGAGAGAGTTTTACTTTTCATTTACTATTTTATATTTTAAAAAAACATTTGACATATATTTCTTTAAAAATTTTTTTAAAGAAAAAATAAAGATTATTGTACTTCCACCTGACCATTATAGAAGAGGTTAATAGCCATTACTAGTGCAGAGTGGTTAACATTCATCTTGGCTAAATTTACTGAGTACTTACTATACGCTAGGCATTGCTTGAGAGAAGTATCATCATATAATCAACTCCATATTATAGGCTCAGAGAAAAATACAATAATTTGTTCAAGGTCACATGGCTATTAAGAAGTAGAGCTGGGATTCCTTTCCATATCTATAAACTCCACAAGCCTGGACATTTGAACACTTTGCAGATTTTGCTCTGATGAGACTGGTGGGTCAATCCTCTTGTCAGTGTTTACTGTAACACTGTAGGGATTCCTTGAGTTATTGATCAATGCAATTTCTTTGGCCATTATTCTTTGGGCAAGGGGAGGTAGAGAGTGGATATAGATCTGAAAGTCTTGATAAATGCCCTGCTAAACACAAATCCAAACAGGAGAATGCATTTGGTTAATGGATGACTTGGCAGTCCATGGAGATATTTTTTGTTTAAAAATAGGGTGGGATGGCTAGAGCAGAGGGAGCTGGTGCAGGGAGTAAAGTTTACATGTTTTGATGGGTGTCCTCCACCACTGGACAATTTATAATTACTATGAAATGAGGATCTGCTGGGCATGAACCCAGAGTAATGGTGTCACAGAAATGGTCAGTAGCCAAACAAGAGTAGAGTCACCCCTTTCATCATTTCTCGAGCCCGTCCTTGACCTGAGGGCAAGTGTTGCAGGTAGTACCATGTTGGACACAGGGTTACAAGAAGGCCAACCAAGTTCAGTGTTTGGTTGGGCTGAGGCAGCAAGGCAAAAGCAAATCGTTTGTTTGTGGGCCTCTACAACTAGGATGACCGACCATCTGTTCTACGGGCCCTCTGCTTCCTTTGTAACATTTCCGTTTCTCCAGTTCTCCCCAGGCCCTTGGTTTTGGTGACTTAGGCTCCATCTTCTCTAGCCTTAGCTTCCTGCAATAACTCCCTATCAGTTCTTCCCACGTGCCTTTTTGTCTCCCCTCTAATCCATTCTCTATTCGGTAGGATGAACCTTTAAAATAAAAAACCAACCACGATAGTCTCTTGCTTAAAATATTCCACTTGGAAAACAAAACAAAACAAAACAAAAGAATTCCGAACAAAAAACTTTTCAGTGCCTTCCCATTATCCTTAATATATTCAGTATGACTGCCAAGGGCTTCCAAATTTTGGCTTTTGCCCTGTGCTCTTAGATTCAATTTTGATATTCTCACACTTTAACCAAATTGACTTTTTTAAGGTGCTGCGTGCACTATGATTCCTATAGACCTTTGTGCAAACTGCTTTTTTTGATCTAGAACCCCTCCCCATTACCCAGCCCACCGCCTTCCCCCACTGTCCTGGCTAACGTATACTCACTCATCCTTCAGGTTCCAACTCTAGCAGAGCTTCCCAGGGAGACTTACAGGTGATGGTAGCATCCCTACCTCCACATGGTACTTCAATATTTGGTTATTACTATGTTCTTCTACTACATTCTGTCTTCTTAACTAGGTTGGAAGTGCCAGGAGGGGCCCCCCATGCTTCTCATGCTCACCATTGTAGCCTCCCTTCCTCCCACGGTAGCTCACATTTAAGGCCTTCAGTGCACATTGAATTAAGGAATGATGGAGAGAAGGAAGGCCCTGGCATACAGACCCCCTTGTCACTCTGCTTGTCCCAGGGCTGACCCCAGTGGCTCTGGACTGCAGGTGTCTGCCTGCTACCCAGACATTGTTATCTCTGGTATAGCAGCTTCCTGGAGCTGAGGTCACTCTCTCTACCCCCAGAGCTGTTTCAAGACTGGAGTCAAGCCATCGTGAGCCTGATTCTAAGACAGGAAAAGAGAATAGATTTTTCAAGCTACAGATCAAGGAAGTTGAGGCTGATTTGAGGCAAAATTCTGAAGCAAATTATGAAATGTATTATTAAATGCACAGGGCTTATTTGCAGTTCAGTAAGTGTTTTTTTAAAATGAATTAGAAATGAATATTTGTGAATGCTTAGGAAGGAAAGAGTTGATCAACATGAGTCATCATTGATTAAAAATATAACAGGCCATTTTTGCAATTTGGGGTTTCATGGTGACATTTGGGTACTCATCCCTCCTCTCTTGGAGTTCTGTAAACACAAGGAAGAATAAAGATGTTGGAAACACAGGATCGAGTTATTAAATCTGGGAAATTCGCCCAAATACCTCTCTATCCATCAACAGTGCAAAGCTGTCTTGTAAGCATGGTTGCGGGAAGCAGTTTAGACCTCAGGCTTCAGGGAATTTTGTTCTTTAGCCAGCTCTCTCTGCCGTGCTTCCTTTTCTCCTATAGCCATCTTGAGACTGAGATGGGTGGTCCTATAGGGGAGACACTGAGTCCACTTCCCCAACCATTTGAGATGTAGATGAGGCTGGCCCAACTGCAGAGAGCCTAGCCCTGCCCTGGTGGACTTACTGCAAGTGATGAGCTGCCCTTGGGTCCTGATCCTTATTATAATGGCCACCCTCTCTACCACAGCATGACCTGTGGGATTGAACGGCCCAGTCTCTGACCAGGAGCTGAAATAAAATCAGAGTCGTGATACTAGCTCTTTCCCTGCCCTATGGGTAGAAACTGATGCGTGGGAAAATGGAGGAGATGTTGCTCTTGTTTACTGAGTAGAGGACTGTTATAGATAATAGCTAAGCTAACATTTAGTGAGTGCTTCTATGTGCCAAGCCCTGTTCTAAGAGCTTTACTGTATCAACTCATTTAATCCTCACTCAACCCTCCCAGGTAGGTATAGTTTTAGTCCATAAGTTAAGTCACTTGCATAGGGTAATGCAGCCAGTAAATGGCAATGCTGGAATTTATATCCAACAACCAAGTCCAGAGATGGAGCCCTTCTACATGTTACCACCACACTGCCCGCTCTACAAAAGTGCCCACTGCAGACCACCAGCTAGCCCAGGGTGAAGGTGGATTTCTCTAAGGCATTTGACACATCTAATATGTCTTTATGAATACAATAGAAAAATAAGACTTGGTAATGGCACAGTTAAGAAGGTCATTAGTAACTGAATGAACCAGTGAACTCAAAGAATGCTGATCCCCACCATGGTGGAGGGAGCTTCTTAGTAGGGTGTCATCCAGGACCCTAGTGTTCTAACCTAACCTGCAGACATGGGGAGACACTGGATGCCTAAATCAAGTCCAAAGAGACTTAGAGAAGGTGGACCAGAAACTGGTTTCCAAGACTAACTTCATAAGCATGGACATGGCCTAATCGTAACACAGCAAAGAATTTCCAGTCTTCCCCTTGCACTGGGATTAACAGTGAGATGTATCTGAAAAATAATTGACAAGAGCTTATAAATAGTTTTTCATGGTTAGTTAGTTAGCTAGTTAATTTATATGACAACTAACTTTTTTAAAAGGCAGAGACAGGTGTCCTTTAAAAAATGGTGAAAGAGATTTGAAGCCATATCACATGAAAAGGAGTTAGAGTAGCTGACAATATTTAATCCTCGGAAGAGAAAGTTTAGGTAGAATTCTAGGGCTATCTTCAAAGATCTGAAAGATTATCTCTTGCAGGAAGGATGTGACTTACTCTGTGTTAACTGCAGAGCGCAGAGCTGGGAGCAAAGGTTACAGGGAGGTGGATTTGTCTAATTGCTGTGCAAAGTTCCCCGTCTACCCTTGGAACAATTATGACACCTAACATTTACCGAGTATTCATGGAGTCTGCACTAAAATAAAGGTCTTTATGTGCCTTAGCTAGAAAGTTGTGGATAAGATTCATACTTATCACTATAAAAGTGTCTCATCATCATTAGTAAAGGCTCCATTTACTGACTGCTTATTAAATTACCTCATTTGATAGCTGCCCTGTTGACTGTTATTATTGTATCATTACTGTTTTACAGATGAAGAAATAAAGAAGTGAAATTACTTTCCTGGAATCATACTGTTTTAAGTTATTAGTTTATAATGATCTGGACCCGAATATTCCAGCTACTAATACTGCCTCCTGGGGTTATGCATGTAATAAGGGGTCAGATCAGGGCAGTTCATTAGAAATATAATATAAGCCGCTAATGAGAACCATGTGTATAGTCCTACTTTTCCTAGTAGTCGTGTTAAAAATGTAAAAACAAACCAGTGAAATTATTTTTAGTGTATATAATATACATTTTATATCTTAACCCAACTGAGTCATCACATCTAAACTATCATCATTTGTTGGAATGATGTAATCAACATTAAAATTATTAACGAGCTATTTTACATTCTGTTTTTCACACGAAGTCTAGTGTCTATTTTACACTTAACAGAACATCTCAGCATTAGCCACATTTCAAGCGTTCAATAGCTACTTGGAACTCTTGGCTGCTAATGGACAGTCGGCACATGGTTAAAATTTAAGTCTCCTTGGGGGGCTAGGGGGTGGGATTGAAACTTAAAGAACAGGTTTGCTTCCACCTTACATTCTAATGCATCCCTGTCCCCGACTTACCTCCTTTGTCATTTTGCAGGGAATGTATAGCAACTGCCTTTGCCTTTTCTGGTAGAGCCAGCGTAGATATTTCTGAATTCGGAGAGGACAGGTGTTTCTCCTGCAACCTTCCAACAACTGTCATTTCCCTCCTGGCAGCTACTCGGAGTTAACGTGTTTGATTTCTGCTTTGAAAAGGACTGAAGTAGGTTGTATGAATCAAATAATGTACCCTAAATACCAAATTGGGGGTAGAACGTTTTGCTTTATGCAAAGTTATGCAAAATTAGGGAGTCCCTGGCTTAATTGATGAGAAATAAATCCTTTGGTCGGTAAATGCACAGGTGACTGAGGAGGAGGAAACGTTCTCTTGTTACTTTTGTCGCGCCGTCCAAGGGTCGAGGCAGAACGTCAAAACAAACACATCAGCCTCTTCAGGTAGCTTTAAAACAGCCCACCGAAGTTTGTCCTCAAAATTCCAAACCAGTTGCCCAAATTGAAGGCTTATAAAAAGATACCGCGTACTCTCGGCCTCCCGGAGGTGGCGCTATGAGGGTGACGGAGTTAGTGCCTGCAAAACGCCGCGTGTGAGCTCATTCGAGAAGTCATGCTCTGCACACATATTATTTATAGCAGAACTGAGGCGTACACGGTGTTTGACATTTTCTTCTTTTTAAGTAGGGGGACTTCAAAAAGTCGTGGGCACCCCCATCCCCCAGGCAAAGTGCAGTGGGCCGGCGTCAGGGCGCCGGCTGGAGGCGAACGCGCCAACCACGCGTGTCCCGGCGCAGGTGCGGGGGGCGACGGCGGCCACTCCGCAGCGTCCGCTCGGGAGGAGATTTCGCGGCTAATCTCGGGATGCCTTGCAGATGCAAAATGTGTCTCTGGCCAGCAGGAGGAAGGAAGAGGAAGTGAGAGCAGCGGCCGCCGGCGGCGCAGCAGCCGGCCGACCCGGAGTGTAAGTGCGTGTGCTCTGGCGAGCGCGAACCGGCGAGGATGGGCAAGGGATAGAGGCAGAGCCACTCACACCGCCGGGGCCCCGAGTTGGGCGACAGACCCTCCGGTCCCCCTTCAGTGGTCGCGGGGTCGCCAGAGCTCTGATTGCTGGGAACCCTCGCCGCCGCCGCCGCCGCCGCCGTCCTGCGACCCCGGGCAGGTTCGTAAAGTTTCCTGGGCTGGCGCGGCGCCCTGACTCGCTGACCTCAGCGCAGCCGGGGAGGGAGCTGGGGCAAGGAGGAGGCGTCTTGCGCGGGGGGACTCTGGGCGCCGCGGAGACACTTTTGTTTTCTCCCTGGGGGCGTCGCGGCGCAGGCGGGGGGTGGCCGCCGGGGTGAAGGCTGCGGGCGCGTGGGGCACTCTGCCCCAGTTGGGAAAGTCAGGGCGGAGGGGGCGGCGGGAGGGCGAGTGGGAGCGGAGGAAGGGGCGCAGAGGAGGGAGCGCAGGGCCAGTGGCCAGGGAACCCGCAGAGATGTTTCGGTCAGGGCGGGCTGGAGGGGGCTGACTGAGGGCTGGGCTGCTGGCGCCGGGGGGCTGGGGACAGGGAGCGTGTGGAATTGTGGGCTTGGAGACCCGAGAGGCTGCGCGGGAGAAGGGACTGGCAGCTAGGACTCCCGGCTTTTCTCAGGCGCTCGCAGATGGAAGGGAATCCCCCGGCGAACGCGCTCCTGGGAGGGGGCGGTGATGGTCTAGAGGCGTGGAGGGCCGGGAGGGACGCGAGGGGGCGGTTGGGGCAGCTGGGAGCCCCGGGCGACTGTTATTAAATACCCGCCTCCCGGGGACACGCCGAAGTCCCCCCGGGACCGGGAAAGGAGGTGGGGGGCTTCGATGGGTGATCCCTGCCTCAGAGAGGGGGCGCACCGGGTGCGCCTGAAGAGAAGGAAGGCAGCCGAGCTTCGGGGGCCCTGGAATCCGAGCAGAGAGGGGCGGCCGAGATCGCAAGAGTAGCTTTGAGGAAGAGGAAATACAGAACTCAGCCGGCCCGGGGGTGCGCGTGTGCGTTTGGGATTGGGAAGTTCGTGTGGTGCCGCGGGCGCGCGCGAGGGCGGCGAGCGTGTGTGTGTGTGTGTGTGTGTGTGTGTGTGTGTGTGAGCGTGTGTGTGTGTGTGTGTGTGTGTGTGTGTGTGTGTGTGTGTGACCGCGAGGGGCTCCGGAGCCGAGTGACCCTCTGCCACCTAGGGGCTGTTTGAAATTGGCTGCTCAGGGCAGGGGTTGCTGGCGGCGGGACCTGCGTTGACCTAAAGCCTAGCGCTTGGCGCCCGGTAGTGACCCTGCTCTGCGTGCCTCTGGACAGCTCCGGGGACTCGCGGGGCATATTTCGTGATGTCCAGTGCCTCAGACGTAGGGCCTGCTAACACCACTGGCCATAAATGATGCGGATCTGGTTCGTTATATTTAAGATTTCAGAGAACCTATGGCAAGGGTTTCTGCCTCTGGAGGCAGAGGCCACAGGCTCCTCGTTTACGGCTGCCAGTGACTTGGGGGTGGTGTGTGGGGCAGTGGAAGAATTTCTGAGTTGTTGTTCTTGGGGTTTTTTGTCTATAAAAAAAAATAAAAGTGCATAAAAGTTACTGTCTAACCCTAACCCTAACCGAACTAGTAAATAAAAGTAATTAATGACCCGTATTTATATATCAACTTTACAGAACTGGGCACTGTGAGTTAGAAGGTCAGATCCCCTGCTGTCAAGTAGCAGACTTTTCTTCCTTACAGCTGACCTTCTGAACCCGCTCTTTACTATGGTACATTTCCTATCTCTTAAGGGCTGTGGTTAAAGGTTCATGTTAATTTCTTACCACACTTATTACTCACTTTTGTTTGTTTTTAATTAGATGGATTGTACCTCCTCTGGGGAAATTGTGACGGAATGACCTAGAGTGTTGGGACTCTCCAGGGTGGATGGTGTGAGGAGGGAAGGGAACTAGGGAAGAAGCTTGGTAGGTGTCAGGGAGGGGGTTGCTGGGAGGCTGGCCCAGACCTGGGTGGAATTCAGGACCTGGAGCAGTTACTGGGTTACAGGATGGGTGGTCCTATTGATGGCCTTATCCCCCTTTTCCCCCCCTTTCCCGTGTCTCATCTCTCTGCCTTTCTTGACTACAGGCAGCTACTCTGACTGCCTTACATTCTTCTTTTTCACCAAGTTCTCTCATGAGGGCCTTGGCACGTGTTATTCCTTTTGCGCAAGGAGCCTCTCCCCACAGTGCCCAGTTGGCTCACTCTGTTGCTTCCTTCAGGTCTCTGCCCAGTTGTCAGTTTGCAGGAGGACTTCCCTGACTGCCTCATATAAAATAGCAACCAGCCACTCCCTGGTCCTTTTAAGTCACTTAATTTTCCCTCTTAGCACTTTTTACCCTCTGGCATTATATATTCACTTGTTTGTTTGATTATTGTTTGTCTCTCCCCTTAGAATGGAAGATCCACGAGGGCAGGAGCCTTGTCTTGTTTACAGGTCCAGAACTTAGACTGGTTCCCATGTAGTAGGTGCTCAAGAAATACTTGTTGACTAAGATACGCCTTTATGGTAGAGGCTCACCAGGGAAATACACCACAAAAACAAAATACTGCAGCATCAGCGGCAAGTAAGAAGCCCAGGTAACGGGCTTTTGCTTTTTCTCCTCTGTCCTCTCCCCATGCCCAGCCACACTTCTTGCAGATCCCTTTCTACCTTGAGTAAACTCCTCCCCTTAGAATTTCAGCCTGAAGAAAGGAACAGAGAGGTGATTTCCTTGGGGGAGTGGAAAACCAGAACAGTTTATTAATAACACATAACTGCTTCAGATCTGCTGTCTGTGTCATCACTCTCCTTGGAGAATGTCTTTTAAAAGTGTGTGGTACTTTAGCCAAAGAAAGACTCCCCTGGGAAGAAGGGAATTACTGTGAGTGGAGTGAAGTCAGAGACGTCCACTGTATCCCACTCCACTCCCCCAGCAGATGGGAGACAAGGAGAGGAGAGGAGTAAGGGAAGAAGGAGAGGGAGACAGAAAGGGGCTGGGTGGCAGGTGCTGGGGAGAAGAGAGATGAGAAATGCCCAGGAGAAGCAAAATGAAAGAGAGAAAATGGATGAGGGGTTTCTACAGTGCTGCTAAATCGTAAGCCTTTATTAAATTGAGATAGGGCAATATTTGAGTGTTTTAAAGTAATATACCCCTTTGGATGTTGGGTGTGAACGGGTCGGGAAAGGTGGAGGAAGGGAGTGCTTTGAAGCCTTGCAGAGAGGATGTGGCTAGGGGTGTGCCAAGGGGCTCTGAGCACACACTTTGCTGACATTATTATCTTTCTTAACACTGAAGGTTTAGAGGTAATCATTCCTACGGAGGATGTTTCCTGTCCGGAGCTAAGACAGTGGGTACCCTTAAGGTTTGTAACTGAAGCCTGCAACCACTTTTCAATGCCTGAAACTATCCAAGTGGGTAGTTTGATTTATAAGACATTCATTTTGTTGAACTTAGAAAAGGTGGGGAATTACTAAACCCTCTCTCCATCACAAAGCCTCAAGTGTTTGCTGCTAATTGTGCAACTCCAGTTCTGCTTCTTCTAATTAACTAGTCTCGTGTTTTTGAAGCTTAGCGTTACAACTAGGAATGGATCATAATATCAATTTATTAGGTCTGGACCAGCAGTTGAAAACATGAAATAGAAGAGAGTACAATAGAAAATTGAGTGTTTTACAAAACGGACACCAAATCTTAATGTCAAATGTATCACTTAATGTGGGTCATGATGAAAAAAGTCTGCTTTAATAATTCTGGAGGCCCTAGGAATGTACATTTTAAACCATTTACCAGGGATTCTGATGAAAGTGGTTCATAGGGCCATACTTTAAAAAACACTTAGCTCCCCGCCCCCCAAAATGCTATTGGTTTAATCTCCTGCAAGAGATGCTGTTTCCAAATGTTGAATCAGATGCAGTAAAAGCATCAGTCATTGACTTAACTTTTAAAATACTACTGTTTATAGAACTTGATGGTCTGCTAGGCCCCGAGGCTGACGTCCTGGCAAAGCTGGAGAGCCAAGTGTATGTATTTCACTTTAGTGATATGGAGAGACAGTAGATTATCTGTAATAACTAAGTTAGAATAAAACTAGTGAATAAGTTTTATTTTATTTATTAAGTTAGAATAAAACGAGTGAAAATACTCTTTTCTGGACAAGTTTTAGTTTAAGCTTTTGAGATCTTTAAGTTTTTGAGGTCTTTGGAACCTTACTTCACTGAACTTTTCCTTTCATATTTTATGCCTCACGGTCCCCATATGCATGCTTTTAATTACTTTCAGAGGTTTGCAAAGACAGAAGTAATCTCTTCTGGTGGCAGCCACACTGCTGTGATACACAATCAGATTAAGCTTCTTAGTTGACCAGGGCTTGGGACTGGCTAACCAAAGAAGAAAAAGGCTGAGAACTTCAGCACTGTCCAAAATATCAGGATTTTGAAGACCAGCCATCCAGGGTACAGAGTGTGGCTCCCATGAAATGCATGTGGCCCGTGAAAGCCTTTGAATACGCCAAGCACAGCATTTTTAGGTACAACAAAGCCAGCCTGCAAGCACAATGCAACACTGGTTGCAGTTTTCGGTTCCCTGGATAATTTAGGTTGTCTGAGTGTCAACAATTGGAACTTATAGATCGTAGCCAGAACTGAAGCTCTCAAATCACGCTTTTGATCCATGATTAATTTAACTTGTGACTTAGTACTATGCTTCCAAGCTTTCACAGGATAAGTACAGGTCTGTCTGAGCAGATTTTGGTCACTGGCCTAAGGTGGGGTGAACAGCCAAGTATTGTGTAGGAATCCATGCAGGAGGAGGGATGCTCGCTCATCAAACAGAATTAACCACAGCAACAACCTGGCCTAGTGCTGAGTGGAGAAATTAGTCACATGTATAAATAGAATGAGATGATGAGTCTCAGTCAGTGTTCTAGGCCCCCGCAAACACTGATTTCCAGAATCTGAGCAGGATTATTATTGGAACCTCCATTTTAGGAACTGAGGCTACAGTTTTGACTATTTTCGTTCTAACAGTTAATACGGGGAGCAAAACTTCCTTCAGTAGAAAACACCGGAAAACGTCCGTACTAATTGCTGGGCTCCAGGACTGCTATGGGTTGGGTGGGTCGTACTTGCCGGATAAGGAGCAGTGGTTTGAGGGCGGCAGGACTGAGTAAGCCCTGACTGAGCGTTGCCCCAGGGGGCTTGAAGTCACAGGATCCATGCAACATTTTCCTCCTTGTGCCGACAGCTGACATGCTTCCTCCTGGAATGCTGTTTGCGAAATGGTGGGGATGAACTGGTATAGTATTCATATCCCATCTTATAGAAGTGGCTTGGAGAAGTGAAATGTCACTAGTGTATTTGGAGAGTAGATCTGAGCCTACACCCACCTCTTCTGACTCTTTTTACCCTGTTGTTTCTTGCCCGTGCCCCATGACGCCTGTGTTGAATACTTATTCTTCTTGTTGGTTCTCCTGGACTAGCCTGGTCTGAGGCCAGGATCCCCACATTGAGCTATGCTGCGGCCCTCCCAGGGGGCCCTTCACTCCTGTATGCTGGTAGAAATTCCCTGGGATCTGATGGTTGTGCCCTGGGTTACCGTGGCACCTAGGGATGTGTCTGCCACCACCGAGGCCAAGTTTTTCAGTGCCTCCCTTTGGATATCCCATTCTAAAGCTGACCTCTTTAGTCCTGGGAGTCAGAGATCCTTCTCTCAGGGACAGCATGCCCATCAGCGTGCTCATGATATTGACGCGTATAAGCCAGAATGCAATTCATTAATCAAAAATGAGAATGATGTTTGCCGAGGGGAATAGACACATATTCTTTAGCCAGCATATTTTTTTCCTCTGTGGATGAGTCATGGTGAAAGCAAAAGCATGGAACCACTTGGGGGGGTGGGGGGGACCAATTTGGGGGAGGGAATACGTTTAACAGAGTAATTTCCAGCTAGTCATATTTTTTGCTGTTTCTCCTGCCCCATGTATTAATACCAAACTAAGTGAACCAGACTGGAGTTCTTAACCAGGATGGTTTCTCCCTTGGGTGATGCTGAGGCTACTGATTCTCTTCTTTTGCTTCCTGCAGGCTGTTGCCCATTCTACGTTGACCATTTATATCAGGCAGTCTCAACCTTGGCACTGTTGACATTGATTATCCAGAGGCTGGATAATCCTTTGTCGAGGCGGGGGGGTGCCCTGTGCATTGTAGGAAGTTTACTAGCTTCTCTGGCCTCTACCCACCAGATGCCAGTAACAGCACCCAGTCGCGATAACCAAATATGTCTCCAGACGTTGCCAATTGCTAACCTCCTTCTCCTAGTAAGAACCACAGTTTTTTGTGTTTTTTTTTGTGGTACGCGGGCCTCCCACTGTTGTGGCCTCTCCCGTTGCGGAGCACAGGCTCCGGATGCGCAGGCTCAGCGGCCATGGCTCACGGGCCCAGCCGCTCTGCGGCATGTGGGATCCTCCCGGACCGGGGCACGAACCCGTGTCCCCTGCATCGGCAGGCGAACTCTCAACCACTGCGCCACCAGGGAAGCCCCACAGTTTTGTTTTCTTGCGTAAATTAGTTCAACTGTGGGCTATCAGACATGCTAGGCTTTTGACAGCAGTTATAAGTGCCCCAGTTTTCTATTTACTGGTTATCCCTTTGCCCTAAGGTGGTTTATTCACAGATGGGTGGTCTCGTCCTTTATGTTCATTTATTTCCTCTACTTCTCCAAATTTCCTCTCTAGCTTCCTCTCCTCCTAAAATTGCAATTGTCTCCCTAACCCAGATTGCTTTCAATTCTGAATTTCATGTGTATTTCTTCCTGGCACCCTCTGGTTGAAAAAAACTGTAGCTGGTGACTTTATGCCTCAGTTTCCTCACAGGGTCTTGAATTCTGGCCCCTGGTTACTGTGTTAGCTATAACGTCCACGTAATGCGAATAAGATAAATGAAATGAGGGAGGTGGTCGCAAAGCTCAGCTGGGCTCGTTCAGAGGTCTCTGTCACCAGATTAAGGAAATGTCTGCTTGGGAATGAGTTAACAGGGTGAAATGCCTCCTCCGCTGGTAAAATACGCCTTGGCTAGTTGAGTAGTAATAAATATTGATGTTCCATTAGCATGACCAGGACATCGCTTTAAGGTATTGCTATATGTGGAGTCCTTTTCCACTCTGTCCATTAGATTTCTGTCCTAATCTTGCCACATTTGTTTTCTTATGTAATTATCTGTCAACCTGTTATTTACCTTCGCTGTAGGGCTGCTGTAGCAGAGTAGCATCTAGGGGCTTAAGGGATGGAGAGAGATTGTCCAGCCTGTGTACTAGCTTGTCTCCCCAAGGCAGTCGCCTTCTTATAAGTCACAGCCCTACAGTAAACCTCCACCCTTCCTTCCGCCCTTTGTGCCTTTTTTTTTTTTTTTTTTTTTTTTTTTTTTTAGCTTGAGATTGCGTTTAGAAAGCCAGCGTTTTGTGCTGTGGGGTTCTGCGGCTGAGCAGTCCTGGATGAGCTATATTTTCCAGGCTGCTACACACAATTACCCTTAATTTCGAAGCATAGTGCATTTCAAAATAATTTTTTTTTCTGTTTTCAGGCTCTTTAATCCAGATGCAGAGCCACAGCTGGCTTTGCCCTTGCCCACCAGAAGGCATGTGGCTTGGGAGGTAGAACCAGTGGAGGGACTTTGGTTAGATTGCGTATTTTTGGCTGAGTGAAGAGTGAATTCCAATAACACTCAGTAAGGCTGATTTTTACTTGACTCCTGCCCACCCTCACCACTGCCCCACCCCATCATTTTCACAGCATTTTTATAGTGGACCATGTGACCTAGTTATTCCAACTGTGGGCCATTCATAGGAAGTGACCAAGTATTCAAAAATTTCGATTTGGGGGAATAGGACTGATCCTTTCATACACTAAATAGTAAGTGTGTACTGTGTATGTATGTGTACGTGTGAGAAAGACACCCCCCCCACACACACATATATCCATGTAGCTCTCCCAATATTGAAAGGTCTTTAGGAGCAAAGAAACTATTATATCACCTGCTAAATCCTATGTTCTCCAGTGCTTGTCACTTTTATAGCAAGTCAGTATAAATCACATTAAATCAAAACTTTTCTCAAGGAATGAATATATTTCCATCATCCTTAGACTTACTTTACTGCCAAGAAGTGAGTTCAACTCATTAGAACTACTTTCTCAATTACTGTCCATTCTTTGAGAGTTTTGAGAAACATTTGCCTGGATTAATATGAGAGAAGCACAATAAAGATTTATTTATTAATTGTAGTATATTTTTAAAATGTGTGCCATATACTTAAATATGCATATAAATATTATTAAATTGAAATACTGTTGGGCTTACAGTACCCATCATAATACTTCACTCATTCATTCATTCATTCATTCATTCTGCAGCCATTTTGATCGCATTTTATGTCCTGTAGTCAAGTCTCTTGCTGGTCATTATAAGACCTGCTTCATATGAGCAGTGTGGTGAGAGGGGCTGGAGGGGAAACAGATCCATTAATAGATAGCCATTATAGAGTGTGATAAATATGTGTTTACAATGTGTGCAGATCACAGAGGAAGGAGCTCACAGTGAAGTGACTTTGAGAAGGATCTGGAAAGCTGAGCGTTAAAAGAAAGAACCTGGTAATCCAGGGAATACAGCCATCAGGGTAGTGGGAGAATGTTTGAGAGAGGCCTTGTGTCAACTCTTCTGGGAGCTGGGCATTTGGACTGAGCGGAAAGGAGTGCTGAAGGATTTTAGGCAAGAAAAGACACAGTTGGAATTCAATAAGAAATCTAAGTCCCAAGGCCACATGGAAGACAGATGAGATGGTACAGCAGGAGGGAGGTGCCAAGGAAAGATGGAAGCTGTAAGCCCTTTCCTTCTAGGCCTACCCGAATAAACACACAATCTTGGTCAAATGAATAAATAAAGCAGTGTGTTTGCTGTGTAAATGCAACTCCATCTTCAAGTCTGAGTAGTGGGCCAAAACTCTTCCTTTAAAGAGACAACTTCCAGAGGTCCAATGCCCCACCCCCGCTCCCCAGGTTGGATTCAAGCCAAAAGGAAAGGATATTGATGTTGATGAAAAAAAGATTTGCTGACTGAATGGATTTGGGGGGAAAGGGAAAAGTCTTTGAGGTGTAAAGCTAAGTAAATACATACTTGTTGGTTGAGGATTCAAATTATCTTTTGGACTCTCTTGGCTGGTTGACTTGGTGTATGTTAATTACCTTTCTCAGCCTCAGTTGTTTTTTTTTTAAGAAGATGCTGGGGGTAGGAGTTTATTAATTTATTTATATTTATTTTTGCTGTGTTGGGTCTTCGTTTCTGTGTGAGGGCTTTCTCTAGTTGTGGCAAGCAGGGGCCACTCTTCATCGCGGTGCGCGGGCCTCTCGCTATCGCGGCCTCTCTTGTTGCGGAGCACAGGCTCCAGACGTGCAGGCTCAGTAGTTGTGGCTCATGGGCCTAGTTGCTCCGTGGCATGTGGGATCCTCCCAGACCAGGGCTCGAACCCATGTCCCCTGCATTAGCAGGCAGATTCTCAACCACTGCACCACCAGGGAAGCCCTCAGCCTCAGTTTTTACACCTTTCAAATGGGCGTACGATAAGTCCCTACCTCTTGGAGTTGCTGAGGTAATTAAATATAATAATAATTGTAAAGTAGGATACTCCGAAAGCATTGGTTTGGACTTGCTATTATTGTTGATGTTATTAGTACTAATTCAGTAGTTTTTATTCAAGTTTTCAATTCAAATATGTTGCTAAAATCATTTAAAGACGTACATTTATTACTTTATCTTCTTTAAGTGGCTTGGGGAATTCCTCCTAAAATCTTGACTAGACTATTAGGTTGATTTACATATCTTTTCTTCAAGAATACAGCAGAAGTAAACTGCTGAAAAACAGGTCAGGTAAAATTACCATCGATGGTGAATTAAGAGAACTGACATAACAGATCATGTTAGCAATGTGGGATCCTCAAATAAAACCTCTTGTAAACGGATCTCTATCCGCCATTCATTGACAACTAACCTGGGATTTTACTGTTTTATTATTATTTTACTTTGGGTAGAGAGAATGGAGGTTGCTAATCGGGGGTCTTTCCCTTTCCTTGAATCCAGCCTTCTGGGGGCTGTTTGTACTTGTCCGGCGTGGATTGGAGCCCAGTGAGAAACTCCCAGTTTGTGAAACAGTAGTGGAGGAGCATGTGGCAGGACTTTAATTGGTTGAACTGGGTTTCATATGATTATGTTGTTTGTTAAGGAGTTAGCTCAATGGTTCCAATAACGCTTTGTAAATGTCCCTTTCTGAATCATTTGGAACTTCCTGTGAGTAGGGGACAGTTCAAATGTTCATTGGCCGGTGGGTGGTAGGAAAGTATTAATTTTTCTTCTTAAACCTGAGCCTAGAAATCAGATTAGAAAATATTCTGGAGATGAAAAATAGAAAAATAAAAGTAGGACGTCTATAATCCTGAGTGCACAGACCCACTATAGCTCTGTCATCTCAGCATGATTAACTGTACCAACTTTCTCTTTCAAAAGTGCCCCAGGTTGGACCATTCGTTTTATGGCCACCTAAGTAGAAGCCACCTGTTTCCATTTCTACTCATTCTGTCTGGCTGTTGCCAGTTTGTTTGAATGCCTTTTCTACTTTCTGTTCCTTCAGGAAGGCAACAACTAGCTGACAGGCTCACCAGCTCATTAAGCAGAGGCTCATGTACCCGCCACTTGGTAATGGCTTTTATGGAGTGGGTCGAAAAAAAAAATAAACCTCAGTGTAGACACTAAACTGCCATGAAGTATGGGTGTAAGAGAGAAATGTGCCGAATGAAAACTACTTCTCCAAGCTTGTGCTTTGAAAAGTATAGTCCCCGCACCTCCTGTTACTATAGTCATGAAAAGTCACTTATCAATCACTATAATCAAATCTTGTTTGTCACCTGACAAATTATATACTCTCTTCAGTGTACAATAAAAATCTCCCTCACTTTCTCTTCTCCCAGACAGGGTGATAAGTATGGATTTTTCAGCTGCTAGATTGTCAGTTGTGTGACAATGCCTCTTTACTCTATATCAGGATTAGTGCGGAGCTTTAAATAGGATCCAGTGTTAAATAAATGTTTAAAGACCCATAAAAAGATTTTTATGGTGAAATATAGATTTACAGTAAATCACTGGGGAATTATATCCATACCAAAATATACATCAGATTAAGAGTGAGTCAAACATATTAATTCACCTTGGACCCATTTTACAGATGAGGAAATTTACTTGTCAGGGAGGCTGGCTGCCCAGATCAATGCAAGGCCCAGGGAAATGGTATAATAGCAGTTGTTACGTTGAATTTCACTCTTCTTTCAAAATCGAGGAATTTTCTGCAGCGTACCGAATGCTACTCTCTTTTGCTTCCAAGTCTCCGTCCATTTGTCCAATTCATTTGTGCCTCAGTTGAACCCATTACATGGGAATATTGTGTTCAGCTGGGAACAATTTGCTGTGAGAGCTTTGCTTCAGGAACATGTAAAAGAGCACAGTCAGGGCAGCAAACCATTCATTACCTGAGCCAGGGCCTACTGCCAGCAAGATGGCAGAGAAAAGAGGGCAGTAATGGTTGATTCGTTTATATCCCCATGAAACATCATTCCACTGTAGTAGAGATTGTGTTGTAATTATGGCCAACTTATTGAGGGCCATTCGAAATCATTTACATATGCTGCTAACAATTCTAGCATTTGAAGATGCAGTGAAACAGTCTGAGAATTGGCACCTGGAGCTGAGAATGATAAGATGCACGAAGGTGTACACAAATATAAGAAGTAAGTCATCATGGAAACCCCCAGGTCTCTTTTCATTTCAACATACGTCTTTCAGACAATGAATAGGCTTTAGGGTAATTTTTCATAACTAGATCAGTGCAAGGCCCAGAGAAATGGCATAATAGCAGTTTTAATGTTGAACTTCACTCTCCTTTCAAAATGCAGGAATTGCATTAGGAAGAGTTGGGCTCATCCTTTTGAAGTGGTAAGTGCAAAAGAAGGTATCTAGTATCATATGCAGGGGAAGGGAAGCTGCCATAGGACTTAGTCTTCAGGGTGCCGGCGAGACCCTGGAGCTTTTAACTTTTAGTAGAGGGATCCCAGTGTATTTTAAATTCCTGGTGGCTATTGTGGGTCTGCCTTTGCCTCCAGTGTTTGCTTTTTAGATACTCTTTAGTTCCTTTGTTCATTCACAAATATTTAATGAGCACCAGCTATGTTCCATGGGTGTGCTAGGTGATACATAAACAATGGTGGGTTTCCTTCCTAGGGAAGAAAACAAAATAGTCCTTTAGCTGATGTCATGGGCTACTTAGACACCGGTGGAGGAAATGTACATTACTCAAAGGATTGCACAAATAAATGTGACATTTAAACTGTGCCAGGGGCTGTGGGGGAAAGGGCTGATGCTGGGAGAGCCTACAGCAGGGGGATTTATATAGTCAGGGAGATCTGGGAAGAGGAAGAACGGATTTTACTGGGGAAAGAAGAGTCCCTGTGGGTGGCTAGTGTGTGTGAAGGTCATGTGAAGGGCGGACTTGGATGCTGAAGGAACTGAAGACCAGAACGTTGGGCAGGGGACACTCCGGGCCTGGATTAGGCTGAGGAGGTGGGCTTGTTGGGACCACGGCTCTGGGCCTTTACCAAAAGATCAATGAGAAATCACTGAAGTGTTTATCCAGGGGAGTGATGTGACCACATTTACGTTTTGCAGAGATCTTTCTGACTTCAGTGTGTAACTTTTACATCATTTAAAACCGGTCACAATGTGACTGCACCATTACTACTTTTAGAATCTTAACAATTTCTAAAAGAATCAATTTAGCCACTGGTGTCTCCTTCAGATTTTAAAGAGCAATTTAACTGAGTGATTTAGCATGGGTGTTGCAACCACTTAAGAATGATATGGTACCGACAACTGTGGTTCACAGACTTCAAAATGCCTAAGAATCGCTGGGGACCCAGAAATTGCATTTTAACAAGTCCGTCAGGTAATTCTAATGCAAGTGGTCCTGATTCCACTTTGAGGAGCCTGGCCCTACAAAGTGCTAAGGAGTGAAAGAAGAATTATAAACCTCAAGGTAGGACATTATCAGGCAGCCAGTAACGGATGGATCCTCTCTACTGCCTGGGTTTTAACTTGGCCCTGTTCTCCCCACACTGGCAGGATATTCTTGCAGTGCACCTGAAATGGATTCTAAATCCTTTGAGTTTCTTCTAATTTCTTTCCTAATCCTTTCATATGCAGCTGTTTTGTCAGACCTGTGGCTTACTACTTCTACGTCTCTGATATTTTAGTTTTCATTTTGTAGCCATTTCATAAGAATCTTCTTATGTAAGTGCCGAAGGAAGCCACGAGGCAGGGAGGTAGTGGGGAAGCCTGACCCGACGAGGAGGGTGGTGAGAAGCCCCTCCGTGGATTTCGCTTACTTCGCCATCCGAAGCAGGAGACTGAGCACATTGTACGAGGGAGAGACCAGACCATAGTTGCCACAGTGTGGAATTGTTTCCAGGGACGTAAAGGGCCAGGGATACAGGAGGATTACTTTGGTGGGGAGGGCGTCTCCTTTAAAGCTATTCTCTAGTGCCCTCTTAAAATTCTGCTCAGAAACCGATCATGAGGAAGAGAGTGGGCTCATGGCTGTTCCCCAGGGAGTGTAAGAGCCCAGAATTCCTTCGCAAGTGAAATCAGGTTGAAATGAACATTAAGAGTAAACTTAGGACAGAAAAGTCACAGAAAAGGCATCAGGCAATTGGTGGCGAGAAGAGAGAATGAAGTGCCCTGAACCCACATCTCACCCTGGTCAACGTGACACATCTCAGTAGTCACCTCCTCAGGGAGCCTTCCTTGATTTCCTGGTATCCCCTCCTGGGACACGCGGAGTGCTTCCCTGTGCTGGCATTATCGTGCCTCTTGTGCCTCTTTACGCTCTGCTTCCTGTCTTTGTTCCTGAGTAGACTGGAGGTCCTGAGGGCAGATATTCCCAGCGCTGAGGCCACAGCAGGTGCTCAGTCAGTGCTCGCAGGGAGAAGCACTAGGGTACGTGTATGTGCACACTGCGTCCTTTTGGAAGAGCCCTTTAAAATGGCTTCTTTGCCCCGAGTCCGGGCCGCAGGGCCATGTGGCTCGGGGACGGCTGGCGTGTAACTCTCATTGCACTCAGTTTTGCTGAAGACCAGTTCTGCCTGAGGTCACTGTGATGGAGGCGGGGCCCAGACCATATGTCAGATGTGGAGGACAAACGGCCGCTGGCCTTGCAGTGCCCTAATCCTGTGGTGGCAGTGGTTACTGCTTTACTGTCATTCCCCTGGACCCTGCGTGTAATGAACACTCCAGAGGAGGACACCAACGTTGTCATCACATTACTGTCTGCAGAAGTATTTATACCTCATGTGTCTGCTTGTAATTCTCTCCTAGTCACCAAAAAATCCTATGGGGCAGAGATATTAGAAGAGCATAAGCTGGAAGAATGTAGAAAACATTTCTTGGCTTAAACCCTGAAACTTCTACCCCCTCTGTGCCGTTATCCACAGTTCAGCCAATGTTGAATCTGGAGAATATGTTTCTCTCTTCCTTCCTCCCAGGGCCTGTGGGCGACCAGGCATTCATGACACAAACTGGGGCTGGGATCCTTACCACATACGTGGTTGCCTACATTTTATTTATTATATTCTGAGAGCACTGTGACCTTTATAATTTATGTTTCTAGGCTAAAATTGCACATTATTTTTCTAGCAGCTATCAAAGGTTTCAGCTAGCAATTGAAACTTGATAGGTGTCGTGGCTCTTCATTGCTGGAACCATTTATCCTGATGTTCAAGTGCTGAGCTGAGCCCATCACTTTTAAGCCAAACAGCACACACACTGTAAACCCCAAACTTAGCGTTCTGAGTTCACGCTGGAAGTGGAGCATATTTGGGCCTTTGGAGCCACATTCTCAGACCTTCCGCAGCCCTTTCCTCCTTCAATTAAAGAACCAAACGACTCCTTGCTTCCCCAGCATGGGGATCATGCCAGTTGCTGAGTATGCCTATTCCGATTATGTATTCTGGAGCTGGGGAAATAACCACAGGATGGGTTTGGGGACCCACTGCAAGATGGATCTGAGCTGAAACCCCATTGATCACTTGAATTCCATAAGCACTTTCTCTGACTGGTGGGCCACCAGGGACATTTGGGGTCTCCTGGAACTAGTGTCAGTTCAGAGGCTGTGACCAGTAATCCCCCAAAGGTTTGATTATTTCCTATTCCCCACTGCACAGTCTCCTTAGTAAAAGGCTGCCAGTCCCTTTGGGGGAAGACTGGGAGAAAGATTAACAGTATAGATTTTCGGCAATGTACCAGGGTCCTTCCTCAAGGGGGCCCGGCCTCCCCTTCGGTTAAGGGATTTTGGGTCTATAAAGTGGTTCAAGTTGGGGAATTGATGGAGGGGCCACGACTCTGTTTTTATGGTTCATGTCAGACTTTCATTCACTTGACCTAGAGCTCTTCTGCTTCTACAGATCCAGTAAGAATGTAGTAGGCTTCCTGTATATGTCACTTGTAGAACCACCATGATTAACTAGCTAACACCATAGGCCTGTGCGA
Organism: Tursiops truncatus; assembly: GCF_011762595.2. Classification (NCBI taxonomy): domain Eukaryota; kingdom Metazoa; phylum Chordata; class Mammalia; order Artiodactyla; family Delphinidae; genus Tursiops; species Tursiops truncatus. The sequence goes on along the minus strand of NC_047042.1, from coordinate 65,410,797 downwards.
ACCCGGCTGTTCTGATTGCCGCTTTGACTCTGCTGTCTGTATGGGAACCACGCCACACTAGAAGGTACTTAAATAGAACCCTTGACTGGCTGGAGGCCTGACGCCCTCGCTCCCTTAGACACTTTGCTGAGCTGCCTTGGGGGAGTGACAGAGGCAGGATCTCCACAGCTAAACAGATGGAGTTTGAAATGACTCATTCTCTACTTGCTGTGGGCAAATTCATTAAGCTCTCATAGCTTCCATTTCCTCTTGTATAAATGGGAATGGTGTCCATGTAATGCCACGATAAAGTGAAACACGTTGCCAAGGAACAGAGTTCCTTGGCTCCAGCGGGTGTGCAACAGATGTGAAAGGATGTATACGTTTTGAACCTCTCCTCCAAGATTGTGTGTTCAAGACCAACAGTTGGTTAGAAGGGATGAAATTAGGAATCACAAATGAACTCACAAGATACATCATTCCTGTATCTTTCCACACCCTTCAGGTTCGCTGACTCTGAAACACGTGCTCGAGTTTAACTTTTGTAGAAAAAAAAAATGCCATTTCATTAGAATAGGTTATGTCTACAAGAAAATTTCATGATGTTTTCTGTTCTTTGCATTATGACTTTTTAAAGTTCACTGTGTTTTCCACTACCAGAATTGATTCCTGCGTCTTATTTTTCTCTCTTTAGAGAAAATAAGGTCCCTAGGACAGGTGACCTTCTCAGTACTTCCCTGATGCTATGCAGAGTCCTGTTTGTGGACCCCATTTGTGGACTTCATTCATTGACTCATTCTTTAGACACTCGATGCCAGGGAAGTGGTGATACACAGGGACTGACTTTCTTCCCTTTGGGGGGCAGGAGGCAGTCATGGACACACCAGTAACGCAGTGTGGCTGGTACTCTCATGCAGGCACCAACCACTGTTGCTACTGGTCAACGTCCTGCTTCATGGAAGATGTTGTACGTCATGAGCTCTGCAGGCTCTGGTGGTCCAGGCATGGAATTCAGGGTCAAGTGGCCAGAGTCTTGGTCCCGGGGCTGAACTGACTTTAATCTGTGCCTACCTTGATGGCCTCAGTTTTCTTAGCTGTATAATATGGAGGAAGGGGGCTAGATGTAATCAATGGGTCCCAATCAGAAATCTCTGGATCAGTCAACTGCTTCAGAATCATCTCAGTAGTTACAAAGAATTAGAATCTGGGCCCTCAACACCAGAAATTCTGATTCTGGGTGAGTTCTGGAATCCGTATTTATACAAAGACTTCCTGCCCTAGCCAGTTGTGCTATGAAGCCCCTTTGGGGAATCCTGGATGACTTCTAGGTGCCTCTTCCCTGTAGTTCTGCTCTTCATCCTTTACAACCTGTTGCCCTCTTAAATGTCTCCTGCAGAAAGCCTTCTGACCTCTGACTTATTGGTCTCCATAGAGAATTAGTTCATGCATCTGTGCAAAAAAAAGGAAGACAGACCTCATCAATTTGTGCTTGTTTACTTTTCTGTCTCTTCTGTTGGCCTGGGGGCTCCTGAGTATACTGAGGGTACCATATTGGTCTTTACATCCTCTGTGCCCTGCCCATTGCCTGGCATGGGGAATGTGCCCAAAGGGACATTTTAAAGACAGCAAGATGGGAGAGTATGAAACTGAAGATCAGCCCTTCTCTCTGCCTGTTAGCACTTCTGGGAAAGGTTTAAGAGACGTTTTGAACAAATCGCTCCAACAGGTTTGCCATTGCCCATTGAGTTGGTTAATCTATGCTGGCCCCTTCCTTTCAAATATCTGACTGTTACAGAGGTAACTGTATTCCATCCTGTAGCCTTGAGACCCCCAGGATGGATGTGGAATCACTGAGAGAAGCGGGAGGAGGAAGGCAAGTTGGAAATTAACAGTTTAAACTCAGGGGTTTTGCAAATGCAAGTACTTCCAATATATGACTTGGCATTCCCTCTGTATGCCTGCTCCCTTCCCCAATTGAAAAAGACAACCGACAGTATGTGTGCCCAAATCATCCTCTGGACGGAACAGAGTCACACTGAGAAAAGGAGAGTTGCTTTCCTGGTTGCCCTCCCACTCACAGAGTTCTGGGTGGCGCCATCCCACACTGTTTGCATCACTGAGCTACACACACTGCCAAGACTGTGTCTTAAATTTAAACACATTCTCGGGAGGATGAAGAAAGCCTGAAGGAAAAAGGTAGCACTTCGCCATAGAGGTGCGTAAGCACTGTACATTGTATGTTTTACTTCTGCTTTTGGGTTAAGGACAGAACATTAATTAAAAAGGAAAAAGCTCATCTTCTGAGCAGCAATTAATGTGTGTATTGCTGTACTTTCATCTGTTGAGTCTTTGAATTTTTGAAAACATAAAGACTGAAAATTATTTCCTAGGGGTCTCTCCAGTGTGCCTTCTCACTTAATTGTTTTGATCTTTAGGCTACATGTTGACGTGGGAAAGAACCAGTGTTAAAGAAAGAAATGTCATCGTAAAGTTCTGGTTCCTGATTTGCCGTCCGTGTGACACAGATGTGACAGGGCTCTAAGCGTATACTCTGCTGTTCACTGGTTCTGCCCCACCCCCGTCCGGAGTCGCATGCTCCCATTTAATCAAGGCTGTTAAGAAGCAACATAACTGGATTTATTAGGCTGAGTTCTGAAAGCTCCTCTGAAGAGTTATTTTTGTATTCATCCAATTTTAATATTTGGGGACAGGCTGAACCACTTTCCAGGTGCCAAAAGTGATCGTTCAGTTTTCTTATTAAATACTATTTTAGATTCAAAATTATTATTATTTTTTTTGTGGACTGCTTTGTGCCTTTGACCCGGTTCTCTTTTCCCTGGGATGTGTGTCCTGAGAGGATGAGGTTTATGATATTAGTAATACCTGAAATATTAATCCCTTTCAAGTGAAATCACTGCCCCACCCTCCTCCAACGCACACACAAACACACACACACACCCTGCCTTCCCAAACATGCATCTTTCATGTTGCTAAACTGCCTTTGGAGCATGTATGGGGAAAACTGATTTTTCTCCTCTTTTCAGAATGAGAAAGAATATACAGAGGCCTTGTGAGACAGAGCTGGAGTAACCAAGGTCTCTGAATTCGCAAACCTGGGCACTGTTGTCTTTACTGTTCCTTTTAAGCAGGACTTCTGTGCTCCTGGATGATGTGCCAGGAAGGAGGACCACAGGCCTTGCAAGAATGAGTGAGCGTGCCATTCACAGAAGTGGGGAAGCTGTCAGCAGCCATTTCCTCTAACTATAATTTGCTACAGCCTGGAAATGAATAAGCGACAGCTATTAAAAGGGCTTTAGAATGATTGCAGTGAAAAGTAAAGATATTATAGACTACCACTTATACTTGTTTCTACTCATGGAAGGGCTGGATATTGGGGCCCATAAAATGTTTACAAAATAGTATCCTTGGTCTTTTCTATTTATGACCAGTCTACAATACTCTTTATGTCTTTTTCCATTTCATAGTGGCTTTGATTTTGCTCATGTCTGAAGGAGGGTGACATTACATTGGAGGGAGCTGTGACACATTTTCAGCATTGGTTGCTGCCAGCCTGGGTGAGGTGACTGGGGGTTATTTCATCTGAGTGTTAGAGTTCTTCAACATGTGCTTTTTCTGGGGGTGGGATGGGGGTAGAGCAGGTGCTCTTGTTCTTGGCTGGGTGTCCTTATGCCTGTTATATGCTTTTTGTGAGTTTCAGTTGTGGAATTCGAAAAAGTCTTAGCCCGAAACATATCTTAAAAATGTCTCCCCACCTTCAGCTAATGTAGCACATCCTAGAGATGCCATTTTTTTTCTTGTGAATTGAACTAGAGGATCGTTGTCCATTTTGACAAGCCATTTTGTTCCAAATAAGTACACACGTTAATTTGCTTGACAGAGGAAAAGAGTACATGTATCTGAACTTGGGAGAGAATTCTGAAGGTCATTCTTGCTTTGGAAAGTCCCAGGCAACTCCATGCCCTTTGTCATCTCTGATTTCCTGCTGTTAAATGATTCGAATCGAGTTTCTAAAAATGCTCCCTTCGATGGTCTGAACCATGATGCTTCCTTGCTGGCTGGGTGGTGGTTGGCATTTGCCAAGCTTTGTTTGTGATTTTTCAGGAGAGATGATATCTCATCTTTTACTGAAAGGATCTTGGAGATCCTGAGTTACTACTTCCCAGTGTGTGGTGTTGAAGATGATTTAGGTATTAATGCTGGCTTTTGAAAGGTATTTAAATAATTGTTCATTCATTTTAATGCATATTGGAAAAAGGTAACAAGCGCATCAAATATATGATTTCACAGATTTTCATGCATAGGGTGAGACTAAGGGGAAATAATTTTAAGAGAATATTAAGTAAAATAGGGCTGGAAAATAGTCTTTGAAGAGCTAGAGTTTGGGAAACGCTGATATAATCCAAAGTCTGCCTTTTGCCAGTGATAAGGCTAGATAGGGACCAACATGCCAAAGTCTGCTTAGTGGTGACTTTGGGACAGAAATCCAAACAGTGTGTTACACTAGTGAATAATAACAAGGACAGCTAACCTTTATTGAGTGTTTACTGTGTGTGATGCAAAGTGATTTATACACATTATCTCACTTAATTCTCACTACAGTCCTTTGAGTTAACTACTATTGATATTCTTATTTTATAGATAAGAAAACTAAAAGTTTAGAGAGGGTGAATAGCTTGCCCAAGGTCATAGAGCCAGAAAGAGGCAGAACCGAAGAGAAAGATGGACTGATGTCAGCTGATCTTAGGTCAATGAGAATAGTTAACATCAAAGAAGACCTTGAAGAAGGGATCCTTTTGTTAGGAGATTTGAAGACCTGCGGAGCAAATATTTGTTGAGAGCTTAAAAGTGTGCTCAACTGCTGGGCACCAGGCACCAACTGAGACTTGCGGAAACCCTTGTGAATTAAAGGGTTTTGTAGCCTTGTTGGAGTGGGTGACTTTCGTAAGACTTTCTTGGGGAGATTCTCTATGAATTAGCATGTTAAATGCTGAGAAGCCTCCAGTCAGAGATCTGTTTTCTTCTGTAACATGTTGGTTTTCAAACTCAGTTAACCACAGTTTCCCTCTTTCTCCAAATAAAACCTATCACATTTTGTAGAACCATTATTCTGTGGAGCACCCATTTGTGATCTCACCTAATCCTTTTAACTCATTGTACACGTGAGAAATCGGAGGCCCATGACTTGGCCAAAGTCAAAACTAGTTGTTGGCAGAGTTTGTGTCATTAGTTTATTCATTCAATGGATATACATCTAGTGTATGTAACTATAATTGCTATCAATTTTGGTGTGTATTACTCTTTGGTACGTTAAAAACAAAATGTTGCAGAGGTCCCTAGACTGAAGTGAGTCTACTGGTCATCCTTGCTAAAAAGCCAATTCTGAAACCATTGACCTTAGACAGTCCTTAGAAGACAGATTATTTATGAAAGCAGTCATGTTGGAAAATCATCTCTATAGGTTTCTCAGCATTGCTAAATTGTTTCATTGGCTAGAATTATCATATCACATCTGTTTGTTGATTCCTGGGCTTTTGGCCATGTTGCTACAGTGCCAGCATCTCTAAGGCTCTACCCAAATTGCTAATATGGACAGATTCCTGAGTAGGATATAGTTTGTTTAGTTACAATAGAGATGGGACACAGAATCTTATCAGATGGCTAGCCTTTCATAGCTTCTGTTTGGAGGAACTACCTGTGGGTACTGGGCAATGTGTCCATCTGGTGATTTTCTGAACTATATAGCACACTGTGGCCTTGTAAATCTCTGCTCATGAATACTGAAGAGGACTCATGGAGGGATGCATAGCTTCTGTTGCGTCGTACATTTCAAGCATACAAAAAATGGCTGCCCACTGGGGAGTCCACTGGGCTAGAGGTTCTGAGCTGCCCAGGTGGAAGATAAATAAGGTCAACAAACAAATGGCTTTTCCACTTGCATATCTCCTTCTCTAAGGGATTTGAGACTGAGGAAGATCATTTTGCTATGGAGGAAATGATGATCTGGTGCTCATGGCTCTTTACAGTTTGCTTTGTTGTCCTGGGAAAGGGGGAGGTGCCATGCTGGGCCTTGCTCTGCATCCCACAGGGGGCTCCCTGCTTCTGAGGGGCCCTCACCCATCAGCTCCACCCACATAGCCCTCAGGAAGCAATACTCCATCTCAAGCAGAGCATTTAATTTAGGAGAAGGGTATCCTGAATTTCAGATAGGGGTATTTTAATGGTTAGAAATGCAACCTCTCTGGTAGAGGACACTTATGATTTAAAAGAAGAGAAACGGAAATGAACCTGACACTGTCTATCAAACTCATTTCTAGGTTTCTCATGGGAAATCTAGGTTTCCCCAAGCGGGTATTTCCCTGAGAAGGAATTGTTTATTTCATTCTACGTGGCTTTATGGATCACAGCATAATCAGACATTTATTTCTGGGCAAAAAAGGCCAAAAAATACTTATATAAAAAGGTTAAGAATTGAGATAGATGTTTTAGAAGTAATATAAAATGGGAAGCTGCAAGTTTTATTTAGCCTCAGAAGTGAAAGCAAAGCTGTAAGTGGTTAGGTAAAGAGACACAAGCTTAATCGTATCTGTAGGAGTTTACTGTAGGCTATGAGAGGAATGCCTGACTACATAGAAAAATGACTTGAAGGGAAATGGTGGACTTTTTTCCCTTCCATATTTTTAGGAAATAAGCTGTAATGTGGAAGACATTGGTACAGGTCAAAGAGCATGATACCTGGAGCTTGAAAGAGCCAGGCCTGAATCCCACATTCTCCATTTACTAGATATGGGAATTTAAGCAAGTTATGTGATATTTTTGAATCTCAATTTCTTCAGCTGTAAAATGTAGATAATAATACAGACCTCTAGAGGATGCTATGCAGTGCTTAACAGGCCTGACACATGAGGAGTGCCCAATAAATGGTAGCTTTTATTAGGAGCTATAAATAGGAAAGTATCTAAGTGCTGCCCACCACACCTGGAAAGGAGCTCTGAAATGCTCTCTGGAGGTGCCGTAGACCCTGTGACCTAACTTAGTGTGGCATCATGCTTGTCCAATTTTGTTTGTTTCTAAAGAAATCATATAGTGCATCATTACTGGAACACATTTTAGAGTTTTTACAATCAGTTAACTAATTCTAAAACCCTTTACCTAAATAGGAAGGCAGGTGTTGTCTGCTTCATCTGTCTGTTCGTACACCTGTTTAAGCATTTAAAAATCCACCAAAACATTTAAAGTCATGAAAGCTAATTGCTTCATGACTAAACAAAATTCCCTAAAAGTGTATATTCCTGCCAACAGTTGAATCCTCTAAAAGAGGCAGGAAAACCACATGAGCTTCTCTCTACTAATGCTGTTGATGTGTTGGGACTTGTACCAGGTCCCTTAGGCCAAAAGGAAGCACAGATTTGGGGGGGAAAAGTCTGATGAGTTAAGCCAATAACATCCAACCTCTTGGCCAGAGAGATGTAAATTCTTTGTCTAAATTCACAGAAATAAGACTTTCAGGGTTGGAAAAGACTTCGATAAGTAATGCAAACTCCTCTTGTTATTGAATTTATTTCTCTGGATGCTATATATGTAATTGGTAATCAATAAATATTATTTGCTTGCCTTGTGAAATTGTTTCAAGTTGGGATAAGGATGAATCTGTTGTGTTGAAATAGAGGAAAGCTAATTTTCTTATGCTGGGACTGGCTGTAATCTTATTAGCCAGATGGTCTAACCATTAGAGCTAACCAGCCAGACTAGGCCACAAATATCTCAGTTGCACAATGCAGTTGGATTTGTGAGCTGCAATCTTTTTTTTTTGGACATTTTTATTTTATTCTTTATTTTTTTATTTTTTAAATTTATTAAATTTATTTTTATTTGTGGCTGTGTTGTGTCTTCATTGTTGCGTGCGGGCTTTCTCCAGTTGTGGCGAGCGAGGGATACTCTTGGTTGCGGAGCACGGGCTTCTCATTGTGGTGGCTTCTCTTGTTGTGGAGCACGGGCTCTAGGGGTGCGGGCTTCAGTAGTTGTGGCACGTGGGCTCAGTAGTTGTGGCTCTCAGGCTCTAGAGCGCAGGCGCAGTAGTTGTGGCGCATGGGCTTAGTTGCTCTGCGGCATGTGGGATCTTCCCAGACCAGGGCTCGAACCCGTGTCCCCTGCATTGGCAGGCGGATTCTTAACCACTGCGCCACCAGGGAAGCCCCTGCGAGCTGCAGTCTTTAAGCATCATCATTTGTATGGGGACAGAGGCACTTCTTGCCTGCATTTTGGGAGCGTAGGTTGGCTCCCTGGTCTCACTCAGGTCAGCAACACCTCTGCCCATCCTTACTGGCTCCAGCTCCTTGCGGTTAAATCCCAGTGCATTTGTAAGCCCCAAGTGCAGGGGCCAATTTTGGCCGATGAAAGTGGTTAACCTTTCTGGCAGGCCCTCTCCTGCTGCTGTTTATGAGGCATGGCTCTTTCATCTTTGCCTGTTGGAAGAGCATTCAGAAAAATCAGTTGCAGCTCCCAATTTTGAAAAAGCCTTTAATTTTCCATTCTTTCCTTTTGCAACTTCATCCACTTGCTGAATATTCAACCCCAAAGAAGCTGGGGTTGAAATGAGATGATAGATTCAGAACTGCCTGCAGTTTAGAGGATGAGATTATAGTAGAGGGTTTCCAGCTTTGAGTTTGCTTAGCTTTGAAATCTGGAGGACTATCCTCACAGGGAAAGATTCCTGGCTTCTGGGGAAACAGCACTGTGGCCCAAATGAACTGTGATATTTATCTTGATAAGGTGCTTGAGGAGGTTGCTGGATGTAGAAGAGAGTAGGTCTCTGAAGAGTACAAGCAATCTTGAGCCCTCTTGGCTGATAACTGCAAAATGTACGTGCCCTAAGAAATCAGAAAATATGTGGTGGGTATGGTAGGAAGAGTCAAGTTGGCTAAAATAAAGAAATAGGGAGAGAAAGCTATTTAGAGAGAATTTGGCATATATTTGGTATTTGTGTCTGTTTTTCTCTTGAAATGGGCTCATGTGTTGGCAAGAAGCTTCTAGCTGTTGTCAGAGATATGAACATCTGTGCTCCTTCACAGAAAACTCAGGATTCTAAAGTGTTTGGGGGAAACTAAGTAACTGCCACTTACTCTGTCTCCTCCTTAGGAGCTGAGTCTCTGCTGCTCAGAGTGTGTTTTTAAAAGGAAGACGTGGCTTATGGCTTTCGGCTTTACTTTTGCATACCACGTGGCAGAGGAGTTCCCAGAGATGAAATCTAAGGCTGTCGGATGTAAGTGTGCATAATTGAAGCAAATCAGTTTTACTTGCTTTGTTAGAAATAAGAAGGAAAGATGCCAAGTTAGCAAGCTCATTGTGACACAGGTATGCAAGGAGAGCCATCAAAGGTGTGAAGCCTTTGCTTTAGTCCTCGTAGCTAATGCTGAATGCCGTTACAATGACCCCCAAATATCAATGGCAGCACAATAAGAATGTAATTTTTGATCACTTTAAAGTCCAACGGGGTCACCCTAGGCATCAATATCTACCCAATACACTACCCATAGTCTGTCTTCCTTTAGCCAGAACTCAATCACAGGCGTGGCCAAATGCAGAGGAAACCGGGAAATGTACTTATGCCATGTGCTTGTGGAAAATGCAATTGGTGTACGGAACTTTTAGTATCATCTCTGCCATCTCTGTCTGTTCTTCCTAGACAGTTGTGGATTTGGGTTTTGTGGGGTCTGAAGCTTATGCAAGTCTGGGACTTACGTTAGAAAATTACACAGAATTAGATACACAAGTAAATATTTATTTAGACGGAGGATGGGAAGGATTCAATCAAGTGAGAGGCCCTGGAGATTAAGGTTGCTTAGCGCCATGGTAAATGTCTCTCTGTTCTTAGATGTCTGCATATAAAATGTGTTTTTCCCCAACTTGCTCGGTGCCCCCATGGAGCACTTAGTGCTAGTGAGGGTGTCCCAGGCCAGCTACCTCACATTGCCCTTCAGAGTGAAAACTGTTCCAGCCTTTCTGGGAAGCCAGTAGTCTGGCTATCCGTGCTGAGAGCCTGTGAGACGTCTTCAGCTCTAAGTCAGTGGTCTTGCCTTTGCATGCCTGTGAGAGGCTGAGGGCATGGGTGTAGATACAGATTCAGGCTGTTCAGAACCCAGCCACCATTTACTCCACGTTCTTTAGCTTTTCCAAACTAAAAATTCTGCCCTCCCCCCAACCCCCTGCCAGATTTATACAGTTGGCATAGCAAAGCACGTAACTCGGTGCTGGTATCAAGCTTAGCTGGGATAATGCATTGAAAGTGCTTAACTTAGTGCCTAGAAGTTAGCAAGAACTTCATCCATGTTGTCTGTTTTTTACTATCATCACACTAGGCAAAGATTTATGTTTGAAGATGCTCAATCTGCATTAGCCATATGTAAGAAAATGAAAGCTTTCTAACTGGCCAATGACAGGTAAATGCTTGAATTATGTCTCCATGCAAAGGACTATTACAGTAACTAGAAATGATGATACAATGTTTTGTTCAAGGAAAAATGCATATCATATAATAAGTGAAAGCAGAATGATATGAAACAGTATGATCTGAATTATGTAAATCATGAGTAAATTAAAAAAGCACAGAAATTAGGAAAACCTTAGCATTGCTCATCTCTGGGTGATAGACAAATGACCAAACTTTATTCTCATCTTTATAGTTTCTGCATCTGGCAAATAGTATTTATTTATTTAAATAATGATACTGCTGATCCTGCCTTATAAATCCAATATTGCAGCCTTAAATTTGCCTAATATTATACTTTATTGTTTCCAAAGTGCAATCACATCACATTTAATCTTCACAACAATTCTGACAGAACAACAAAGGAAAAACATGCTTTTAATGGAAAACAGATCAAACAAAACAAACCCACCCAACCACTAAAAACTTTGAATTGGTTGAAATTTCCAGACATCATCGTCACAGAAGTCTCCATCTCCTGCCTCATGTTCCCCTAATTAATTCTGCTGTTCACCAAGCACTGTAACAAAGGAAAAAAGACTACTCCCTTCTAGATTAATATAGTTTTCTATTTAGATTTGTAATTACAAGTATTTTAACAGTATTGGTTTGGATTATTTCTTCAGAGAAGTTTTAGAATGGAGCTTGGAACCTTAGCCTTGTTCTACCAGAAAAACGCTTTCTGCATTTCATGGAGGTGAAAAGTCCACTTTAGGTCAGAGCCTGCCTGCTTTCTGCTCTGTGCTCCCCACCCTCCCCTCCCCTGCAGGCCCAGCCCTTGAAGATGGGGGGGGGGGTGGGATTGCTGAAGGAGTCTCCAGGACCAGGGAGCCAACACCTCCTGATCAGGTCACCCTGGATGCTCTTCTCCCCTGGCTGACTTGTGTTCTGTACCTGGCTTCTGCTTTGTTCCAAGTGCCAGCATCCTTGCTAGAAGAACCCACTGAGAGCTGGGCCCTGGGCTCATACCAGTCCCTCCTTCCTTCCTGCCTGGTACTCCTCTGCAGAAGCTGGAGTTTGCCTCCTGCCCTAGCCAGGTGACTGACACCACCTTATAAGTCTGATTCTGGCTACCTGCCTGTACCTGGGAATACTGTGTTCTCTGATTGGCCTTGCCTGATGCTTCTTATTTCCAATCTGACCTGCAGATGCTGACCCAGTTACTTGAGCTGACTCTAAGGCATCCTTGCCTTGATATTCAGCAGGTACAGAGTTCCACTGGGGCAGTTCACTCCCTTCCAGCTACCTCAGCTGCCTTTCTCCTTGCTGTCGGCCTTGCTCACTCCTGGGGCCTGGGCAGATCCAGTTCCAGGTTCTGGAATCTCCCATGGGTCTTACCTCATTGCGGTGATCTGGGCCAGGTCACCAGATACTGTGCTTTGAAAAGACAATCTGTTTTTAAGTTGCTAACCGCTTGGAGGACAGCAGAACTGCAGACTGCTGGAGGGGCTGGAAGTTAGGGAGCAGGGTAGGATACTCATTTCAATTTTGCTTAAAAATACTCTTCAAGACAGTTCAAAATATGTTGCACTTTCTACTTGTAACAGTCGCAAGTCTGCGAAAGTATCGTGGAATGGCAGTGTTCATTTCTCTTCTTTAACAGACAGGTCAGGTTAAGTGGAAGTGTGGGCAGGGAAAAGAGTAGTCGGTGAGAGCCTGGACTGCTGGGTTCGATTCCTAGGGCTGCCCGAACAAATTGCAACTGGGTGACTTAAAACAGCAGAAATTTGTTCTCTCACAGTTCTGGATGCTAAGAGCGCAAAATCAAGGTGTCAGCGGGGTCTTGCTCCCTGGGAACTCTCTAGGGGAGGATCCTTCTTTGGCTTTTCCAGCTTCTAGTAGCTCCAGGCATTCCTTGGCTTGTGCAGCACAGCTCCCATCTCTACCTCTATCTCCCCATGGCCATCTTCTTTTCATGTGTGTCTGTCTTTCATGATGTTTTCCTCGTCTAGAAAGGATGCCAGTCATATTGGATTAGAGTTCACCCTAATGACCTCATCTTAACTTGATTATACCTGCAAAGACCCTGTTTCCAAGGCAGGTCACATTCATGGATACTGAGGGTTAGGACTTCAATATAGCTTTTGGGAGACACAATTCAACCCATAACTGCTGCCTATGATCCAGTTCTGGGTGCCCACTTCATTGGTGTGGCCACCAGCAAGGCTGCTTTGGGTCTCAGTTTTCTTGGCTGTAAAGTGGAGATAATAATAGTGCCTTTCTTATAGGATTGCTGGGAAAAGGCTTGGGATATTATCTGGCTTATAGAAAGTGCTCAGTAGGGGTGAGCTTTTAAGGCCAGTCACTTCCAGTCCTAGGATTTCACAAGCTAGTTCATGGAGAAATTGAGGAAGTGAATGAGCCACACACAGAGTAACATTATGGTAAAGCAGAGGTTAACTCTTTCGATGCTGTGGTGCACAGGGCTCATCTGCATACAAATTTTGCTTCCAAGGTTGTTGTCACCACTGATTTTGCTCAAGTATTTGCTTGATGGAAATCTCCTATGCTGCTCTTTAAAGTGAATGCGAAATAACCCTGTTGGGCAAGTTCTAGAAAATCTTGGCCCCTAGCTGGACTGAGCAAATGTCTCTATCCTTTCAGGGTGGTCCTGTAAGACACCTGGCTTGTGCACCACTCAGCTCCAGGGTGCAGTTCATATCGTGGTCTGTGTGAATGCTGCCGCATGCCTGGACCCTGTGTGTGGTGGCCCCAGGTCCTTCCTGGGGTTGTGTGGGGTTTTCAAGTAGCATAGTCATGGTGTGAAACTTGAACCACATTCCGCTGACCTAATTATTCAATAGAAACGGGGTTCCCAAGATTCTAAACAGTAGTCCATCCCTTTGGAGAATATATATGTCTATTACCTTATCCATCAGGATAAAACCTGAGAGTTGAATGCAAGTCAAATTGTTATTTTTCTCCCTGATTCATCTTTGTGAGGTTGGTGTCATCAGTTTTATAGTTGGCAGCACATCTGATTTAGAAAATAGATGCTACAAGTTGAAGGCCTAAATAAAGCTAAATAAATCTAAAGATTGAAGTCCAATAAAGGAATTATCTATAGTTAGTTCACTTATTTCTAGTACCAGTCAGTTGCAAATCTGAAAATCCAGGCTTAAATCTGCATGTTCATTTAGTTGTGCTGATCATCTGAAATGCTGGTCATTAGAAAGGTTATAGTTTCATTATGGAGTATACTTTGAACTTAATTTGTATGTGGGTCTATTGGTGTTCTGGGAATTTTGCTCTAAGATGTTTTGAAGGTATGCTGTAGCTATGAGGTGTATGAGTTGTTGACGAGTTGTTGAGGTGCTATTTATTTTTAATATACTCCCTTCTTTTTTCTTCCCAAAGCGAATAATCAAGGATTAATGTTTAAGTGGGATCCATTTACTTCATACTGAGAGTTATTATTACTGTAATTCATGTTTCTTTTCTCTTGAAGCTCTGATGTATCTTTGGGAAGATAAACCTTTTTGTGTATTAATTACTTTTCAGTATTAATTATTACAACACAGCAGTGAACATTATTGCACACTTATTATGTGTCCGGCACTGTGCTAACTGCTTTAGATAGATTTTTATTATTTAATTTTGCTATCCATACTAGACTTTTGAGTAATGTCTATTAGAATTCGCGTTTTATAATGAGGATCTGAGACCTGGGGAAGCAGACCTGCCGAGGTTTCATGTTTGTGAGTGGCGGAGCCAGGGTTTGAACACAGGTATTCTGGCTTGGGATCCCCTGCTCCTTAACCCTACAGTCTTGATATTGCAGATACAGGCAAATCTTTGCATTTGAGGAGAGAACTACAGATGCAATCTAGCACTTTCCAGTGATTCAGAAGGGCTCTGCGTTTCCATGTAATATGAATTTCGGGACAGTGGATTGATTCACTTTGATTAATTTGTTTTGTTCAAGTTGGCATCCTGCTAATTTGCACAGGCAGTAGCTGAAAGCAGTGGGAGATACCCCAATAGGGCTCTGGGTCGCAAGATATGTTAACATGGAATTAAGAAGTTCACAGGCTTCATATATAACCTTGAGACTGACTCACTTGTTATCAAGATGAAAACTATGGCCCAAAGTATGTGTTTCAGAACATAGGATGTTACTTGGTTTTCCGTAATAAATAATAGCAAAGTCAACTTAAATAACTAGCTTAAGTTATTAAATCAACTTAGATAACTGGTCTAAAAAGTTAAATAAGTTTCTTTTTTTTATTTCAGAAGATTTTCCAGGCCTTTAATATATGTATGCTATGTGCACTGCCATTTCCAAGAAGAAAAAAAAGGAGTATTAAGTGTTTTTGGAATGCACCTGACAATTATTTGATTGTTCATTTGTTCTGGCAGATAAGATTTGTCGTAATGCATCCATGATGCATTGTTTTAGATTTTTCCAGTCTAGCAGTTAGGATGACTTTGATTGCAAGTAACAGGAGACCCTGCGCCTAGTGGTTTAAACAATAAAACTTTATGTAAGTGAAAAGGTTAGAGGTATAGGGAAAGATAGAATTAATTAACAGCTCGATTCAGCCACTCCCTAGGTCATTTAGGGTTTGGTTTCTTTTTGTTTTTCTCTGTCTGCCAGAGTTGAACTTTGGAGCTGGGCAAGGGGCAAATTCCCCTAGCTAATGAGCCGGGTGATCACCAAAGAATGGCAGGACAAAAATCTGATACTTTTTAGGAAGAGTGAATGGGAGCATGGATGTTTGAGAGGCAGCCAACCAATGTCCACTGTGGCCAGTGACCTGGTACCCCTAACTTAGATTAATGAAGATATTAATCTCCTCTCTTCTTCACCTTGTATGTATTGATATTCTACACGTATTGTGTAGGCTTTTTCCCTGCCTCAGGTATTTTCAGTGAATATTTCTATAGTTACCTCTAAACACAGAAAAAATTTCCAGCAGCATTCTTAGAGGTAGCATTCTGCATATTTCAGTTTCCCATATAGCAATCCTGTAGACCTGATAAGATATTAGTATTGGCTGTTAACATCTAAGAAAAGTTTTTTCCAAGGAAATTAAAAAAAAATTTTTTCTTAGCAAATTGAATGCCATTATGACATGTTACCCATTCCCTGCTGTATGATTCTTATTTACACTTAATATTATTTTGATATTAAAATATCCCGGTGAATGTAAATTGAGTTCTCTTAATTCACCCTTTCACATTACTGCTTGCAGGTTTTCCCTCGGTTCTCAGAAAAGTGCTGAAGGATGTTTCACTCAATGACAGGCTGGGGTTTTAGACAGCAAGAAAAAGAGAACTAAGGGCTGTAAGTTTGCATGTCACAGGGACAGTCAGTTTTGGCCCTGGGGATTTCTTCTGAGAAGTGAGAAATGCCTTCAGATGACTTGGTTCATTTGGTGGTTGACCTTTTTGCCACGTTGTAACAACTGGTATTTCCTTATGTTCAGTAAATGGACCGAGTGTCTGCTCTGTGCAAGGTATTTTGTGTGGAGTCTAAGTTGATTGGGAGACTTTCCTTAGAAGTACAGGCTTCCTGGTCTTTCAGCCTGGTCAGGGAGATGAGACAAGCATACAAATAACTAATACAAAGGATCAAATGTGGAGGGAGGCACAGAGAAAAGTCTAAGGGGCTGAGAGGAGGGAAAGATCCCTGGGAAGATGAGGAGTCCTGTGTTTGTGGAGGAAGGGGGAAGAATGGGGACTTCAGACAGAGGAAGAGTTAGGAAAAGGATAAATAATCTAGTTTGGTTAGAGTCTAAATGTTGTGAAGCAGTTAAAAAAAAAAAAAGAATTCTCGTACTAGTGATTTATTGTTGTATAACAAATTAGCCCAAAACTTAGTGGCTAAACCAACAGTCTTTATTATCTTCTATGGTTTCCGTGGGTCAGGAATCCAGGAGCATCTTGGCTGAGGGGTTCTGGTTGAGAGTCTGGCCTGAGGTCATAGACACATGTCGGCTGGGGCTGCAAGTCATCTGAAGGCTCAACTAAGGCTAGAAGATTTGTTCCAGGGTGGCTCGTTCACATAGCTGGTAAGCTGGTGCTTGTGCTCTTGACATGACAGCTGGCCTCTCCCAGAGTGAACTTTTGAGATCGAGATGGTCAAGTGGCAGCTGTATCCTTTTTATGATCTAGTCTTGGAAATCACAAAGCATCATTTCCTAAGCATTCTATGTTTTAGAAAAGGCCAGTCTAAGGGGAGTGAGTAGGAGTCACTTTTTAAAGGGAGGAGTGTCTAAGAATGTGCACACATAATTTTAAAACCACTACTGTTCTTGAAAAAATAAATGACAGAAGCAGAAGCAATAGTTGCATTGCAGTGGTTTTCCTTTAGTTGTTTCTGCTACAGTGTTACTCATCTTATATTTGGCATGCTAGACTGTTTTGATTGGTAAACTATGGTGTAAATAATGTCGAAAGCATATTTTCTTCCTCTAAGCTAGTTATTTAAAATAAAAATTGGTAATTTATTCAAAAGTTTCTCCTGTAGCAGAAACTTACTACATAAGAGAGATAAAGCAGAAGTGACTCAGGCTGAGGTTGTGGGGGAGGGGTGCAGCCTCCCATCAGCACCCGGGAAGGCCCCACAGACACCTTGGATGCTGAGAATGGCACTCGGTTTGGAAGCCATGCCATGGATCCATCCAATTCTTTTTCGATTTTCTTCGAGAATTCAGTTTGTTCTTTTGAAGAACTCTTCCCCATTCAGGGATTCAGAATTGCTTTGTAAAGTGTATTCTAATCGTTAGAATTATTTTCTGTAATTTAAATAACGTGCTTGAGCCATGGCACTGAATGATGGTTAGTATTGTTTTATTCAAAATGTGTGTTTTGTGGGTGATGGTGGGAGGTGGTTGAGAGAGAGGAGGGGACTTTAGTTGGAACAGACTTTTCCCCTCTGTGGAGCACACATTAGTTAAATACACACTTGGGACTCAAACATAAAGCGATGGTTACAGCAACGAAAGACAGGGCCCACCATTCTCGTGTGAAATCAAGACTAAAAGCTATCCATGACCATGTGACCTCAAACCATCACGATGTTGCTGCTGGAGTGGGAGGCAAACTTCCGAGAAATGGAGAATGTTTGTGCTTTGACATGAGTGTTTTGATAATTACCAGAAGTAACAGGGGAAATTTTCATGAACCAGGTAAGGAAAAATATGCTTATTAGTCATATGAATAGTAGTTTTCTCAACACGATAATATACTGCTAAAGTCCACCCCCCCCCAAAAAAAGCCCTTTCTGTAGACTGCAGGAAAAGAGACTCTTTAATACAATAGAGAAATTGGAAAAGCAGAGTGCATTACCTCTCTCTAATTTAGCACATTTAAAGGGCAATAGCCAGCAAAATTAAATTTTATTTAAAGAATTTTGAGGATGAAAAGCATGAAGATATTACTTTTTCTCCACTACCACTTTCCACTTTCATTGCTGCTACGATCTACTTTACCCATTCATTCCTGGAAAAGAAAGAACGTAAAGCTTGCTGCAGTGATTTCTTTTTAAAATAAAGAAGTATTGTAGCAGATGTAGAAAGCCTAGAAGAGACCAGAAGCTGGGTGCTAAATGACAGAAGGGAGACTATTTATTTTTTTACAAAGTTGTGTGTGTGGAAAGTGATGATTGCTCAGTGAATTCATCCATTGACCATCAGTATTAATACCAGTGGGATTTCCCATTTAGAATATTGCTAAGGTAGAATTAGTTGCTGTATCTCCACAATTATTTCTTAAAATGATTTTCTATGAGCCAGTAAAATGCCATGCTACTTTTTGTCCCTACTTCCTGTTCCTGCTGTTCTAGGTTTTATGTGAAAATGTATTTGTGGGAGTGTAAGCCTGAGCTCTTAGCAGAGGGCCTGGCATGGAGTAGCATCTGTAACCATGAATTCCCTTCCTCCTCTTCTCCTCATGCGTATTTGCACTGACCTCAGCATCCAAGTTGGGAGGGTGTCAGAGAAGATGCCTATAAATTGCATCTTTTCTTCATGCAGCTGAAAATTTTTCCACTAACGTCTTCTTCGCTTTGCAGGTTTATCTGTTTCTCTCTCAACACGCAACCCACTGTTTCTTTCTCCACCAAAATATAAGTCAGGTTGCCATCATTTAGGCCTAGGCCAGTAGGACCAATGATGGGATCTCATTTCTCTGTTAGTTTTCTCTTGTTTGAATGAGGAAAGTGATTATAAACCTGGATTATTGTTCATTCTGTTTTCATCTTTATATGCCATTCATTCATTCATTCATTTGTTCAGGATAACATTTATTGTGGGTCCACTGTGTAGGGCTATGTGTGTGTTGGGGTGAGGTGTGGGGCATGGAGGTTACTGTGATCTAGGTATCCAGGCCTTTGTCTCTGCCTTTTGGTATCTCACAGTCTGGTGGAGGGTTGGAGAGATAGACATTTAAACAAGTAGGTACATTTCAAATAAGCACTTATGGACCTCCTGTGGTATGCAGTGAAGTGAACCAAATATCATGTAGATGTCAGGTTTTACTAAACTTCCTTTCTTTCAAGAAGTTCATAGTTTAGTACAGGAAAGAAGACATACCTAACTTAGCAAACATTTAGAGAGCTGTGTCTGTCAGTAAACTGCTCTAGTTGGGAAGTTCAAGTTTATTTTCATGTTAATTACATGAAATAAGCCCTTCATATGCAAAGAAAGTAAAGACCTTTGGAAGGGACGTAATTAGAGTGGGAATTGTGGAGGAAGTGGGAAGCAGAATAGTTAAGAGTAATTAAGGACTCAGACTCTGGGAGTTATATATATCTGCGTTGGATCTTGGCTCCATTACTTAATAGCTGTGTGATTTTCGGTGTGTGTGTGGGTGGAATTAATTTCCTCTTTAAGACTCAGTTTCTCCATCTACAAAATGGGGATGATATTGGTAATATTTACTGTGGTAGATGGTATTTTCTGAAGATGTTCAAACCAGTATCTCTCATCCCTCATGTTCTTTTTACAATATCACTTTGACAGTCCTTGCATCTAGTGATAGAGTTTATGTCCCTTCTCTTTGATCTTGAGTGGAATGTCATGACCACCTTGACCAACGAAGTATAGCAAAAGTGTTGCTATATGACTCGCAAGGCTGGATGATAAAAGTGCTATGCATCTCCATCTTGCTGTGTGGTGTTCATTATTGGAAGCCAGCCACCATGCTGTGAGGAAGCCCAGGCTGCCCATGGAGAGGCCCAAGTGGGAGGAATTGAGGCCCCTGGCCCACAGGCCTGGCTGAGCTCCAAGCCGACTGCCAGCTCAACTCTCCAGCGTATGAGTGAGCCCTCATGAAAGTGGATCCTGCAGCATGCTGCCCGTGAGTTGCCCTGGCTGCCTCTACGTGGAGCCTAGACCGGTCATGCCTGCCCAGTCCTGCCAAATTGTAGTGTCATGAGCAAAGTAAATGACTGTTGTTGTTTGAAGGCCCTAAGTCTTAGGATGGTTTGTTACACAGTAATAAATAACCAGGACATATGCCATATAAGGCTGTCAGAAGAGTCAATGAAATGATGTGTGTAAACCAGCACAAAACTAATGCTTCACTAATGATTGCTATTTTCATTATTGTTGGTAGTTGAGAAGATATTTAATGAAAATCAGCATTAATTCAAAGTGAGGTCACAACCTAAAGTTCCCCCCAAGAACTTCTGGTATCTAGTAGGTTTTAGGGAACTTGTTTTATTCACTTTTTTGTCATTTGCAAAATCTGTTTTGTGTCAGCTTCCTAGAGTCCTTTTCTCCTGGGTTTATGATGCTGACTTTGTGCTGGACTCTGTCCTCTGCTGAGTCAGAGTTTCACTCAGGCTTTCAGTGTCATAACCAGACTTGTAATCAATGTTTAAACTTTCATAATGTTCTTTTTTTTATTGTAGTAAAAAAAGTAACATAAAATTTATCATTTTAATCATTTTAAACTGTACAGTTCAGTGCTGTTCACTCTATAATATTGTTGTGCAACAGATCTCTAGTAATTTTTCATATTTCAAAGCTAAAACTTCATACCTATTGAACAACAACTCCCCATCGTCTGTTCTCCATCCCCCCCCAGCCCTAGGCAACCACCATTCTACTTTCTACTTTCTATTTCTAAGAGTTTGACTCCTTCCTGTAAGTAGAATCATGCAGTATTTGTCCTTTTGTGACTGGTTTATTTCACTTAATGTCATGTCCACAAGATTCATTCATGTTGTAGTATGTGACAGGATTTCCTTCTTTTTTAAAGGCTGAGTAATATTCCATTGTACATATATACCACATTTTGTTTACCCCCTTATCCATCAGTGGACATTTAGTTTGCTTCCACCTCTCGACTGTTGTGAGTAATGGTGCAGTGAACATGGGTGCACAAACATGGCTCTGCTGTAATTATTTTCCCCTCCCACCAACAGCAGAATCTCTTTGAAGTGCATTTGAGAGAGGTAGGGGCTTATCTGTGTTCATTGCCATCTTTTTTTCCCAACATATCTTAAGAGAGTTACAAGTAATCAGGTAGCGAGGCTGCCTGGATTCTAACGGGGTTTCAACCTCAGTAGGCATATCTGTTGTGTAACCTGAATAGTATTAGAGTTATACCTCTATTTGTAGGCTCTATTGCTTTCAGAGCAGTTTTAAAAGCATTATTTTATTTAACCCTTGCTACATGGTGGCTGTTTCTTTCATATGAAAAATATGAGGATACAATTATGGTACAGATATAAACTCTATGAAGCTATAGGTATTCAACATAGTATTCACTATTCTTCGCCAAAGTGGGCTTTTCTTATGAATAGACTTGAGATAGTTTTTTACCTGTCTTTTAAATTAATAGATGTTATATTTTAGAGCAGTTTTGTTTTAGAGAAAAATTGGGTATAAAGTAGAGAAAGTTCTCATCCCCTCTCTCCCTGTACCGTGTCCACTGTTATTAACATCTTGCATTATTATGGTACATTTGTCACAACTGATGGACCAATAACAATATATAATTACTAACCAGAGTGCAGAGTTTACGTTAGGAGTCACTCTTTGTTTTGTATAGCTGTATGCATTTTGACAAATGTATAATGTAGGTATCCATTATTCCAGTATCACACAGGATAGGTTTTATTGTCCTGAAAATCCCCTGTGATTCACCTATTCATTCCTCCCTTCTTTCCTCCCCGCCCCCGACTGACAACTATTGATCTTTTTATTGTCTCTATAGTTTTGCCTTTTCCAGGCCATCATACAGTTGGGATAACAGTATATAGCCTTTTCAGACTGGCTTTCTTTACTTAGAAATATGCCTATAAAATTAATCCACGTTTTTTGTTTGTTTGTTTGTGGCTTGCTAGCTCATTTCTCTTTAAGGCTGAATACTATTCCATCGTGTGAAGGGACAGCAGTTTATCCACTCTCATATTGAAGAGATGTCATAGTTGTTTTGGGGTTTTGGCAATTAATAAAGCTGCTATAAACATTTGTGTGCAAGTTTTTGTGTGGACATGTTTTCAACTTATTTGGGTAAATACCATGGAGTGTGATTGTTAGATCCTATGGTGGGAATATGTTTAGTTTTGTAAGACACTGCCCAACCGTCTTCCACAGTGGCTCTCCCATTTTGCATTCTGACCAGCAACGAGTGAGAGACTTCCTGGGGGTGCACATCCTCACCAGCATGTAGAGTTGTCAGTGTTTTGGATTTTAGCCATTCTTATAGGTATGTTGTGCTATCTTGTTGTTTGAATTTGTAATTTCCTAATGAAACACAATGTTGATAATTTTTTCATATGCGACATGTTTTTATTTTTATTTTTAAAAGTTTTATTTTGAACTAAGTATAGACTCACAAGAAATTGCAGAAAAATAGTATGGTGGGGTTCCTTAATTCAGCTTCCCCCAATGGTAACATCTTACTTAACTAGAACATTATCAAAACCAGGAAATTGAGACTTCACAATACAATGACTAGACTATAGACGTTACTAGAATTTCACCAGTTTCTGCATGCACTCATTCCATTTTTATGTGTGTATCCAGTTTTATGAAATTTTATTGCATGTGTAGATTCATGTAACCATGGCCACAATCAAGATAGAGAACTGATCCATCACCACAGACACTCCCTACAGCTCTGCCTTTGTGGTTGCATGCTCCCCCAAACCCTGCCATGCCCCAATCTCTATTGACCACTGGTCAGACATATGTTTTTAAAAATTAGCCCTGGAGTTATTGATGCAGTTTTGTCTCTGCATCAGTATAGTTTGAAGGTTATTGATTGATTGATCTTCCTTTTGACTTTGATACTTATGGCTCTAGTCCCAGGTTAGTTAGAATGAGCACGTGTATCTTCATGTATTGTTTGGAACAGGAATCTTTACTTCTTAGAAGTTGGGTACAAAGAAATTTTGCAGAGTGCACTGCAAGGTTTTGAATGGGTAACACAAACAGTTGCAGTTTAGTGAATTTGAATAAAATGGGAACACTTCAGGAACTTGGGACAGGCTTGTTGCTGCAGATCCTGAACTATAGTCACGAGTCCTTATGCAGCAGATAAAAGTAGGCTTGCATTATTATTTTTATTATATGTTATATATATATGTATATTATTATAATGTTGCAAAAGTTTTATTAGCAAGTTCCTTTAAGTAATGACCTACTTTAGTTCACTGAAAACATGATTCAATTTCCTGAAACATAATTTACAAATAATTTTTCAGATGAAATACCAATGGGTATTTCCTAACCAGCAAATGATAGCACTGTGAGGAAGTGGAAAAGTCATGAGAGAGAAAACACAAGGTGGGAGAAGGAAGGAAGGAGTCCTTGTGAATGTGAGCCTGTTTCAGGCCTGGTGAATGGTGTTCAACAATAGTGCTGGAGCCCATGAAAGATATTTATTGAGGGTGCTGGGAACATTTTAATCTCTTATTTCAAAGGAGAGAAAAGTGTACTTCAGAAATCACTGGTGATTTTTATTAAAAAAATTTTTTTTTTCTTTTAAGGAAAAGGAAGCACAGCCCTCAGACTCCAGCCAGTGGCCACTTTCCCATATAGTGGGAAAGTTAAATTTTTGCTGGGGGATTATTAGTTAAAAAATTAATTTGTAAAAACAACTGCATTCCATCGTGCTACTGACATTTTAGGCCAGATAAGTTTTTCTGTTGGGGGGCTGTTCGTTGCATTGTAGGAAGTTACCAGAATATTTGGCCAATACCCACCACAGTAGCACTCCCTGCCCAAGTTATGTCAAAGAAAAATGTTTCCAGACATTGCCAAATGTCCCCAGCGGAGGAGGAGCTACTCCTGTTTGAGAACCACTGGTTTTATATTATATATATATGTGTATAAACAAACACATATATTCTTGAAAAATATATAGTAGTATTTCCCAGTTGACATAATGGTGTAGTGTGTGTATATGGTTCTGCATCTTGGCTTTTGTCCATTTGTTAATGTTTTTGAGATTCAGCCATGTATATAAATACAGTTTATTTTTATTTAATTGCTGTATATTGGGTCACCTTTAGACCGTATCACATTTTATTTATCTATTGATGGGTATGTAAGTTGTTTCCAATTTTGCCATAAAAAAATTATTCCTCAGTGATTATTTTTATCCATGTCACCCTGAGCATGTATGTGATCATCCTAGATATTGAATAAAAGCCCACTAGAATTTATTCAACTTTACTGTAAATGACCAAATTGTTCTCCAAACAAGTTATATTAATTTATACCCCCAGTTGGCAGTATATGCGATCCTATTTACACCACATTCTGACACTTGATGTTGTAGAATTGTTTAATCTTTGTTCATCTGAAAGGTGAACATGGTATCTTATTGCGGTTTTAATTCACACTTTCCTGATTACTAGTGAGTCATCAAGTTTTAAACCTGGAAGGAACTTTGGAGTCTTCTAGTCAACACTTATATTTTAAAGATGAAAAAAACGAGACTAAGAATATTTTCTTAATTCTTTCTTACCTTTACTTTTCTTCACTAGGAATATTTTTCTGCCTCATTGTTTTATGTCCCTCATTGTTTTGTCATATTGAATTCAGTAGCAAATCAAATGAAACCTTTCACATTTGCAAGGAAGGCAGGAAATGTATAGAGAAAAAAATGAAAGATTTTGATAGTACAGATTTCCTCCTTGCAATATTGTTTTTCACTAGCCACCCCAAGAGGATGGCTCTTTACTGAACTTATTGTGTTAGGCACAGGACCTAAACCAAGGAGGACACACAGGTGTATACATGAATGATGGAATGAACCCTAAGATGTAATGAGCAAAAGATAAGATCCTAGAAGCATCTAAGGCTTTTTTTTCTCATCTCCTCTGCATCTTGAGTTTAATTTCCTGATTGTGCCTGCAGCCTCAGCGGACCTGAGAATTACTAAGAATGGAAGGAAGTGTCGCTCTTTTCCTTATTTGGACGGATTCCCCAGTGAATTTTGATCCACGCTTCTGGGGTCAGCCCTCTTGAGTCCAGCCTCTTAGATGCTAGCTGTTGAGACCAGCAGAGTTGACCCTCCGTGGCAGAACAGCCTGGGCACTGTCCCCTGAGGGACACGTGGTCTCCTCTGTAAGGCCTCCAGACTGGAAGAGGTCCTGCCTGTCTGTGTTATAACTGGTCCGACTCTAATAAGCCTATCTTCCTGAAAACTTCATTCCCAGTAATGAACGCAGCATCCCGAGTACCAGTAAGCATGTCCAACATGATTTCAGTGCCCCACGCACGGGCAAGTTTAATTGCTATGTGCTTGCCTCAGATGGGAAATGAAAGCACATGTGACCTACAAGGCTAGCATTGCGGTTCTATGTCATCCATTTCATCACAGGTATTTGTGTCAGTCAAAACAACATGGAAATATATTTGTTTTATTTTGTGATTTGGGAGAATAACTGCAGATAAGCCAGCTTTCCCCAGAGTTAAACTCTGGGAGCTTATTTTTATGCTAAATGGTGCACGTAATGCATGTTAATATTTTGTCAAGCTGAAAAATATTTCTTGCTGAAAGAGACTCTGTTTAGAGGCTTTTTCAAGCCACTGCATGCAGGATGCGCTAAAGCCCATTTGTGTGTTCAGTTCTTCTGTGATTTGTGTTTTGAGTAGGCATCTGTTGATGACCTATTATGGGCAGCATACAGTCACGTTGCTGGAGCTAGAAAGAGGACTAAGAGGAAGACCCTGTCTTTGGAGCCCTCTGTCAAGTGGAGACAAAGACGTGCAAACAGATAGTCACTGAGAAAGGAGCCAGGTACAGGCAATAGGGGACAGAGAGGAAGAACTGAATAACCACTTTGGGGAACTTGCAAGTTTCCTCAAAGGAGGAGCATTCCTGCTGTATCCTGAATAATGTGTGACGGTGACAAGGATTGGGGTGTGGGCGGGGCTGAGACTTGGGTCGGGCTGGGAGGGGAGGGCATTCAGGCAGAGGGAACAGTATGTGCAAAGGCTGGGAATTGTGAGAAAGCCTGACCTTTTGGGAAGAATTGTTAGTGACTGTTCATTCTTGTTGTTTGGTCTGGATGTATTAAAAACACCCATGCCCTGCTTATGGGAATGATTCATTTGAATAAAATCCTATTACCACCCCAAGTTATGCTGTGTAACACAAGCATTTCAGCTCCCCAGCTGGTGGCCCCCATTACCAAGGCTTCAGTGATCTGGCCACAGTGACTTCTCCCCAGGGAGTATTTGCTCAGCAAATGCCTTCTCCGGGGCCAATTTCATAGCGTCCACACTTTTAGTGAGGACTCTTGATAGTGCACCCATTTGCATTTTATTCAGTAAAGATGAAAAGGGGGAAAAAAGAGGGGAAGAAATCTGAACCAAGTAATGGCTGACTTTTTTTTTTTTTTTTACTAGATATTTTGTTTTTTCTGATGAAAATAGTAATTGATAGTAACAGTTATCTAGCTACAACCTCAGTCTATTTAGTACTAAACTTTTAAGTTAGCCTTTCAGAGTCCATAGAAAACTATGAAAAAAAGATCCAGGAAACTTTTGGGACTGGAGTGTGAGACCTCCTTCTTTTCATGCTGAATTCAGAGTCTTTGCTACATTTCTGCAGAGAAGCTAGATCTCAACACTGATTGGAATTCTGGGTCCTGCAGATGAGGAGTCGTTGGACAATGTTAGGGTATAAGAGAGCCCTTATGGAGAAACAACCTGAAGGACCCGGGGAATTTACTTATTACTTACTAGGTTGTTATTTCCATTAATGCAGGGAAGCGTCTGAACGATGCCTTTTTTTCTGGAGATGTCATTATCAGAGTAAAAATAAGTGGGAAGCCTAGGGATGCCCTGGAAAGCTGAGGGAGCTGCAGTAAAGTGCATTCCTTGGAGTGAAGTGAAGGTGAAGGGGAGGAACCGCCCAAGGTCAAATTCAGGGTTGGGTCTTGGTGGGAGGGGGAGAGGTCGTTTGTTGAAAGGTGAGGATGGAAGATGCTCATTCAAACCTTCCCATGCACTCCTTAAATTGGGTAAGTTTCTGAACTGATTTGAGAAGAAAACTATGATAATTTTAGGGATTCTTCCCATCCCCCAGTCCCCTCTTTCCTTTTTCTTTTTTTTTTATGAATAGACTTTACTTTTTTGGAACGGTTTTAGATTTTACAGAAAAATTGAGCAGATAGTACAGAGAGTTCCAATATACAATCCCCTTTCTGCACAGTTTTCCCTACTAGAAACATCTTGCATGAGTGTGGTACATTTTTTAAAATTAATGAACCAATATTGATACATTAATATCCATTAACATCCACAGTTTACATTAAGGTTCACTCCTTGTGTTGTACATTCTGTGGGTTTTGACAAGTGCGTGTGTCACGTAGCCACCATTACAGTATCATACAAAGTAGTTTCAATGCCTTAAGAATCCCCTGTGCTCTACCTGTTCATCACTCTTTCCCTTCTCCATCCCTTCCACCTGCACTCGCAGCCTTCAATCCCCTGGCACACACACATCTTCTGATCTTTTTACTGTGTCTGTAGTTTTGCCTTTTCCAGAATGTCATGTAGTTGGCATCAAACTGCCTGTAGCCTTTTCACACTGGCTTCCTTCACTTAGAAATATACATTTAAGATTCACCATATTATTTTATGACTTGATAGCTCCAGCACGGCTGCTGGGTTGTATGTTATGGACTAAATGTTTGGCTTTGTAAGAGGCAACTGTCTTCCAAGTTGGCTGTGTCTTTCCTCCTTGCTTTTGAACCTTCCACATGACTTTCGTTTGGGAGCAGAACTTAGAAATAATTTGTGGGAAAATGCAGGTGCTACTTAAATTGTAGTACACGGATTCTGAAATACCTAGAGAAGTGTTTTGTATTAGGTAGATGTGGTAGGTGGAGACCTGACCAACAGTCTCTTACTGTAAAGACATTTATTGTTTACTTAACCAGAAGTCAGGGCCAGGTGGCTTCAGATTCATTAAGTAGCTCAAGGAAATCATCAAGGACCCAAGATCTTTTCTTCTGCTCTCCCATACTAAGTATGTTGGCCTTTTGTCTTTTGTTCACACTTATAGTCTCAAGATGGCTGCTGTAGCGCCAGGCACTATGTCCTCACACCCTTAACAGGAAGAAAGAGGAAGGGGAAACACCAGCAGCTCTCCTGTTCCTTTGTTTCTTATATTAGAAAAATGACCTTTAGCAGATATCCTCTGATGTCTTTTCGGCTTCAGATGGTTCATTTGATCACTCTAGCTGCACAGAGGCCAGGAAGTGGCTTATCTGAGCCCCTTGAATGTTTGACCAGGCCTCATTCATCCATCTCGGGGACTGTTGCACGAGCTACTTGTCACTTTGTTTGGCCTCAGCATCCTCACTCACCTGTGGTATGATATGTGAGATCAGTCACTTTCAAATTGTGCTTCCATGAGACCAAACTTTCTGAAGATGAGCTTAGAGGTCACTGCAGGGGGAGTGAGTGGGAGCGGGGGACAGTGAGCCAGGCTCTGGCCTCCCACTTCTTCCTGGATAAGCACACTTCCAGCTTCCTCACATGTTAGGGCTCCTGGAGGGTTTCCTTTGGATAAGTCCTCTACCGCTAAAATTAAGGGTGAAAGCACCCTGGGTTAGATGATGGTGAATGTTTCAATTCTAAGAGTCAGACTTTTGGACGAAAGTGAGACAAGGTTATTAGTCTCTTCCTGAGTGCTTCACAAAATTCTTAGCATTTTTGCCTTGAAAATTTTACCAGATGCACATGCTGTACAGAGATGTTGTCCTCTGTCCTAAAGGAGGAGGACTTTGCCATTTGTAAAGTGGTTTGAATCTTACCTCTTCTTTGACGAGGAGATGGTCTGGAGGTGGAAGATAAAAAGATGGTCAACAGCCTGAGTGTTATCCCCAAAAAGTGAAAAATTTGATCTTCCTTCATCTTTTCAAACACAGTTAATCAAATGTCCCTGAGTAATTGAAGAGGATGATTTGTGTTCTCTTCTATGCTCTTTGAACTCTTTTCCATGTTTATGTGAAATATGTTGACTTCTCAGGTGGACATTTTATCTTTGATGTAACTATTTCATCTATAGTGAAAAATGTTATGGGCTTTTAAAATTATTTCAGTTAAAATGCTTTGTAATTTATATTTGTCCCCTGAAGTGATTTTGTGAAATTTTAGGAAGAGAAAGTACATTAAAAAAAAACCACAAATAGGGCTTCCCTGGTGGCGCAGTGGTTGAGAGTCTGCCTGCTAATGCAGGGGACACGGGTTCGAGCCCTGGTCTGGGAAGATCCCACATGCCGCGGAGCAACTAGGCCCGTGAGCCACAACTCCTGAGCCTGTGAGTCTGGAGCCTGTGCTCCGCAACGAGAGAGGCCGCGGTAGTGAGAGGCCCGCGCACCGCGATGAAGAGTGGCCCCCGCTTGCCACAACTAGAGAAAGCCCTCGCACAGAAACGAAGACCCAACACAGCCAAAAAATAAACAAATGTGGGGTTTAAAAAAAAAAGGAAAAGAATTTAAAATTAATCAATACAATCATAAAGAGCATGTAGGTCAAATAATAAAGCATAATTAAAAAAAAACACAAATAGGTATGTGTTTAAAAGATGGGCAGAGGGTCTTAATAGACATTTTTCCAAAGAGGACATGCAGGCACATGAAAAGATGCTCAACATTATTAATTATTAGGGAGTTGCAAATCAAAACCACACTGAGATGTCACCTCACACCTGTTGGAATGGCTATCATCAAAAAGACAACCAATGGAGAGTGTTGGCAAGGATGTGGAGAAAAGGAACCCCTCATGTACTGTTGGTTGGAATGTAAATTGGTGCAGCCACTATGGAAAACAGTATGGAGATTCCTCAGAAAATTAAAAACAGAACTACCATACAACCCAGCAAGTCTACTCTGAGTATTTATCCAAAGAAAATTAAAACACTAATTCAAAAAGATATGCACCTTTATGTTCATTGCAGCATTATTTAAAATAATCAAGATATGGAAGCAACCTAAGTGCCCATCAACAGATGAATGTATAAAGAAGATGTGGAATATATATATATATGGAATATTACTCAGCCATTAAAAAAAGTATAAAATCTTGCCATTTGCTCCAACATGGATGGACCTAGAGGGTATTATGCTAACTGAAATAAGTCAGAGAAAGACAAATACTGTATAATTTCACTTATATGTGGAATCTAAAAAACAAAACAAATGAACAATTATAACAAAATAGGAACAGAGTCAGAGATACAGAGAACCAACAGGTGGTTGCCAAAGCAGAGAGGGAAGAGGGGTGGCCGAGGAGAGAAATAGGTGAGGGAGATTAAGAGGTACAAACTCCCAGTTGCAAAATAAATGAGTCAGGGGTATGAAATATATAGTGTGGGGGAATAGAGTCAATAATTATGTAATATCTTTGTACGGTGGCAGATCATAAGTAGATTTATTGTGGTGATAATTTTGAAATGTATAGAAATATCAAATCACTATGTTGTGTGACAGGAACTAACATAGTGTTGTAGATCAATTATACTTCAAAAACAAACAAACAAACTCACGAAAAAAGAGATCAACCTTGTGGTTACCAAAGGTGAGATGTGGGAGAAGTGGGAACTGGATAAAGGCAATCAGAGGTACAAACTTCCAGTTATACGATAAATAAGTACTAGCGATGCATTGTGCAACATGGTAAATATAATGAACACTGCTGTATATTACATGTGAAAATTAAGAGAGTAAAGTTAAGAGAGCAAAGCCTAAGAGTTCTCATCGCAAGGAAAAAAATGTTTTTCTATTTCTTTAATTTTGTATCTTACATGAGATGATGGATGTTCACTAAACTTATCGTGGTCGTCATTTCATGATGTCTGTAAGTCAGATCATTATGCTGTACACCTTAAATTCATACAGCTGCATGTCAAGTATTTCTCAATGAGACTGGAAGAAAAAAAAAAGAAAAGTGAACAAACAAACTAGGTCTGTGCTCCCTAAGGCCGAGTTGGTGAATCTACTGCTGCGTGAAGCTGACTTTTCTGGGGTTTTTTTTGGAAATAATTCCAGTGGCTTCATAGTTGGCACAGCACTTTGTGATATATGGACAACATGCTGATGCAGATTCCATCCAGGAATGCCCCCCAGATCCTGGGCTGCATGCTGCTTTTCAGGTCTTATTGGTACAGTGTTTAGATAGAGGAACCCTGCTGTGTGCAAGACAAAGGGCTTCAGTTCTACGGGAGCATATGCCCTCTGATGTTCTACATAGTCATGTGTCATCTCATTACGATGCATAACTCCCTCCAAAGTAGAAGTTATTACATTTTACAGGGGAAATGGCAGAGCTGGAGCTGTAGTCTCCCCAGAAGCCTGAACATTTGCCACTAAATCAGTTGCTCTGCCCTTCTACAATTAATTGGCATTTCTCACACAAATGCGGGGAAAGAGAATTATCAATTTTTGGAATACGTTTTTGGGTCAGATAATTTGCATATTTTAAGATATTTAATCTTCACATCAACCCTAGGGGGAAGAGAGTTTATGCCAGTACTTGGAGTGGTTGTTACAGTATTATCCTCATTTTATGTCACAGCAAATTGAGAATTTTAGAGGAAATGGGTCCTTTAAAGGACATGTGAAAATCTGCTCAAGATGTTGGAATAATGGTACTACAGGAAACTCCAGATAATACGGTTTCTGGCCTCTGTGGATTTATAAAGGTCCCCCCCAAACAGAGTCACTCAGGTTATTCCTTTTACAGAAAGCACAATGCCATGCCTTGTCCAAAAGGATGGTGAGTGTTTGTCTACTGGAAGAAAAAGATAAAAAGTCCAGCCTTTCCTCCTCTCCCACACACTTTCACAGTGGCTTATAGTCAGAGTACTTGGGTTCCCCCTCTCTGCCTGCATCGGGCTGACACTGGGGCTAACGTAGAGGGTAGGATGTGTTGGCACATTGTAACTGTCCACAGGGCTTCCTGAGAGTGGGTTAGGGCCCTGGTGAAATACAGAATCGGTGGTCCCTCCAGCAAGGACTCACTGACTGAAAATCTCTACATAGAATTTAGATCAAAATTGCCTGACACTCCATTTCCCCAAGTCTAGGAAGAGACTCATTTGCCTCCCGCTCTCCTCTCCCCTAAGAATTTGTTGAGTGAGTTGAATCAAGGGCATGATCCCAGCCCTCACTGTCCTGTCCTGGCAGAGCCTGGGTGGGTAATGACATCAAGGAGAAGCCAGAACCTGGAATGGATGTGCCTCTTGGATGGAGGTGGGTTGCAGATGGGAGGGCGTAAACCAGCTGGGGACTGAGGACCTTGGTCCAGCCAAATGGCAGAATGTGGTGTCCAGAGTGGAGGGTCTCAGGGGCAGATGTCTGGCCAGCAGTTGTTGGGTTGGTGAGGGTATATGTGATGTGGCTGCTCCTTGTCACACCAAGTATTAGCATTAATGAAGCTGTGTTTGGACCAGCTCCCTCTAGTGTTCCAGTGTATCTCAAAAGTTGGTACTGGGTTAGAATATGCTAGGAAGGTGGGGCTGATTCTCTTAGGAGGTCAGAGTCTTAAGCTGAGCATGGTGTTTCCCAGAGAGGAGCCAGCAATAGAATAGGGCCCCTTGAAGGAAGCCCTACTGTGCCTCTGGGTTGGGGTTGAGGGTGATGAGGGAGGGCCTCCCACACGGGACACAGACCTGCTTAACAGGTCTATCATGGGGCTGAGTCCAAGAAGTATTAATGTGCCTCAGTTAGGATCATCCTTTTTTCCATTTTCCAAAAGGGATTTATGGGTGAAGGTGAGGCTGGAAAACCATGATGTGACAATAGCAGCAGTACACAAGAGCCTGTGCTATCTTCTGATCTCTTGCCCTTCTTTGTCATTTCCCTGGGGGAGGAACAATCTGCCCTTTGGTTTCCTTACTTAGAAAAGTTTTCTTTTGTTTCAAGTGTCCAGGAATCATGTCAGGAGGTAAATAAAATAATGGAAACAAAGCAGGAACATAAACAAATTTGGTGAAATCAGCCCCTTTTTGGTTCCCATCCGAATTTCCTTATCCTGTTACTTGAATTAAGCAGTGAAGAGAGCTTCAGAAGAAAGAGCATGTCATGATTAATTGAACCCTTACTTTTAAATAAATATATAGATTGAATTTTCATGTGAAAGAAACTTGAAAGTCCTGGAGGTAGGAAGTGAAAATAAAAATAAACAAAAAAATAGTAACCTCCTTACTTTCTAGGTGACTGAGAATACAGTTCAAAAGCCCTTTGCTGTTTTTCATGTATTTATACATCACCCCCCAAAAATGACCCTGGGAGCAGAAAAAGGTAGTACTTATTTACTAGTGTCTAGTATATGTCAGGGACTGTGCTGGAATTTGTATGGACGTGAGCTCATTTAATGCTCACAACAGTCCTAATGAAATGTGTATTATTGGCCATGTCGATGAGAAAATTGAGGTTCAGAGACATTATGTGGGCTGTCTACAGGAAAATCACTGGTAAGTGGACCTGTAGGATTCCAATTCTGTCTTCACAAACATGCTGTTCTTAACCCTACTGGTGCACCTGTGCTACCAAATGGGACTGTCTTACAGATAATCCTTTATAGTCATTACTTTTACCCTATATATTCCTCATATATTGATTCAAAGATGAGCTTGAACCTACCTTCAACTTCCTTAATCTTTGATAACTGAATCTTCCTATTTTGAGCATGAAGTGTTTGCTATTCAAAGGGATAGAAAGATAAAGAAGAAATGAAATTAAGAAATTTTATACTGTGAGAGGCTGTAAAATTTACAAAGTATTTTGAGCTTCTCTTGGGTCTTATATTATTTCTTGTTTTAATATATAAGTTAAATAAAATTCAATTGGCTATACATGTTGCAGACATTCTACTCTTCATTAGAGTTTAAGAGTATGACTAATTTTATATTTCCAGCCAGTTTGTTTCTTTCTGATGAAAATTCCTATCTTCAGTCTATACCATTCTGTCTTTCTTAGGGTTATGCTATCAGATTTAGACAAATAATCCTTCATAACATGATGCAGGCATTTTTTATTTTCCCTTTTTTCTTGTTCAGTGAAATCATTTGATGCTGTGAATTTTCCTCTTATTACTTCTTTGCCTGAGTCGTCCTGTAGGATTTCGTATATAGCTTTCTCAAAATAATTAGTTTCTGGATAACACATTGAACACCTGTGACGTTCTAGTGAAGAGGGAAAATACCTGAAACTTGGAAACAGGCAAATAGGCAAAAGGATAACTGTGTGTCCCTTCAAAGTCATTACTGGATTATAGTCCCTACCCAAGGATTATCTAATTCTCTAGGCTTGTGTGCCTTTCTTTGCTTTTCTTTGATTTAATATTTACTGTTGTAAAATAGTTTACAAATCTATAAGGGTGGATGAATACCTATAGAAACTTGTGCAATGCAAATGATTCTTTTCCATTAGAAAAGATAATCCCCAAAGTATAATTTTGATGCTCTGCAAGGCATTAAACAAAGTTTGTATCTACTTTAGCAATCTGATTTCAGCATTCTTTCTTTCAGCGACTATATATAAATATTTCTCTTCCATAATCCTTTGAAACAATATTTCTGTTCTGTTGGTTTTCTCATTGAATTAAATACATCTTTAATAATTATTTTATGAGGGTCATTTTTTAACATTTTGGAAGTTGCTTTACACTAGGAACGATGTTAGAATCTTTCACCTGTGTCAAAAGAAAAACCAGAGCTGGACAGTAAAGTCATAAAGCCAATTTTACTCAGGAACCATTGCAATAGGGGGAAAAAAGGCCTTAGTACAGCTCAATTCCAAATGCAACAAGGGAAAGTGGGGATTTATAGCCAAGGAACAGGGTTGGGGAGTGGTCAGTGGAAGGAAACTCACTAAGGGGAGACATTAAAAATAGGGGGATTCTTGCTAAACAGGCTCGACAGGATTCTTGCTGAAGGCAGGCCAGCGTGATCACAGTTCACCTGGAGGATGAGGAATTTGATCAGATATTGAGGGTGAGGATTCTTTCTAAGACAATTTAACAGGATTCTTGTTAAAATTGGACTCTACAAGGACAGAGATGGAAGCAGAGGGCTCAGAGGAGCCTGACTAAAGTTTGGCAAGGAGAGGATCTTTGTTATGTGTATTATGCCATTTAA
The DNA here is from genome assembly GCF_011762595.2 of Tursiops truncatus. Lineage (NCBI taxonomy): Eukaryota > Metazoa > Chordata > Mammalia > Artiodactyla > Delphinidae > Tursiops > Tursiops truncatus. Next base: position 65,375,750 of record NC_047042.1, on the reverse strand, counting down.
TATTCACATACATCTTCTTAGGTGAGCTTATCATTGTCTCCACTGTGCTTAGGAAGAAACAGAGGCTCAAGAGTGTTCAGGTGGGGCTTCCCTGGTGGCGCAGTGGTTGAGAGTCCGTCTGCCGATGCAGGGGACAAGGGTTCGTGCCCCGGTCCGGGAAGATCCCACATGCCGCGGAGCGGCTGGGCCCGTGAGCCATGGCTGCTGAGCCTGTGCGTCCGGAGCCTGTGCTCCGCAACGGGAGAGGCCACAACACTGAGAGGCCTGCGTACAGCAAAAAAAAAAAAAAAAAAAAAGGAGTGTTCAGGTGACTTAGTTCAGGATGGACAGGGTATAATGTGGAGGCACCAAATTAGCCCAGGTTTATATGAATCAAGGTCCACTGCTGACTATACTTCACCATGTTGCCCGGAAAACTCACATGCTTCCCACCAAGGAGAGTGATGACAAAGTGTGGCTGAGGGGTGACCCAATACCGTGCACGAAAGAACATAGATAAATAAAAGACAGAAATAAGTGAAGGAAGAAAGGCTGAGATGGTCTACAAAAGAACTATGATACTGTTGGGTTTTCTTCTCCCCGTAAATCAAAAAGAAAGTGTGTAAAATGTGTGTGCAATTATTTTGAGTCATTGGATGGATTTTACTTGGAAAATCCGCATCTCTTACTTCAGACCTGAATATTTGCTAATTGGGTGTATGGAGAGAAGTAGGTAAAAAATAAGAAGTAGCAGAGGTGCTTGCTTTACATTAGCAGAACAAACAAAACATTGGGAGGGGAGAAGCGCCGTAACTGCTTCCAGACTTTGGCCAGACATCGAGTTTTCATCTTTTACTGTGTAAAGGTATAGTTCCTAAGCTTAGCTTTTGAACACTGTAGGGTGTTTTCAGTTTTTCTCAAGGATCTCATAAAGTTCTCAAGACAAAATTGGTTATAAGTCACATTACTTAAAAATAAATATGTGAGAGGTGTGCTATGACATTAAGTCAACAGTATGCTGCCTCAAGTCCAAAATTTCTGGAAATGATTAGGGAAACATAAGTGGTAGGTGGCAGTGAGAGAGGCAAGGATGAACAAGTCTTAAACATCTCTCTCTCTCTTTCTCTTACTGTAAAATTACCCCCACCTATGCCCACAATAATCACTGTAGTAGGTAATGTTAGGAACTCAAATGTATTTAAAATACTAGGGCTGAAACTCAGTATGCTGTGGTATCTATCTGTAACAGCAAACAGTCCTTGAAATCCTCTACTAACCCGGATTTGTGTAAATTCACTAGAATTCCAGATTTAAGAGGCTGGGAAATTGGTTTTATGTCTGGAAGTGTCATTAGCAACACCTACTGTTGTTATATTCTGGATCCTGATTAAAGGCATCCCACTTACATGCACTTAATCCAGAAGCCCCCGGGCTTTTCTGTATGTCTTGATCCTCTACTTCTCACACTCCTTGGATGCTGCATCCTGTGTTTCTGTGGAATCTGGCCCCTGTTTCCTCCTCATTGTTCCTGTCCTGGACTAACCTTCATCAGCTTCTGGTCTGACCGATAACTGCAATTTTCTCCTCACTATATTCTGTGTACTTAGCTTCCCTTCTGTTCCCCCTTCTTCCTCTCTGTAGATGGTTCCTCGAATTGTTGTAAAAATATCTGCATGATCTTGCCACTGGGCTTCAAACCCTTTAGTGGTTCCTCATGGCTTAAGGGACAAGGTATGCAGAGTCTTGCTAAACCTATGAAGGCCTTTCTGACCCAGTCCCTGTACACCTCATTCTCCAATCTCCCCTCTCCTGCAGCTCACCTTTGCTCTCAGGCTGATCTGAGATCTATTTACATCTGCTTTCAGCAGAACACGCCAGACTGTGTTGAGCCAGCCAATCCCTGTGCTGGATTGCTTCCCTCTCAACCTGGACTAGATTCTCCTTCTCAATACTGCACTGTAGCTCTTTATTTATATTGAATAACATTTCTGGGAGGGACCATGCTGTCCTTCAGGGCAGGGCAGTATCCACTGTATGTTGGTGTCCCTGTGCCTAACAGGGAGAGGCTCTGCATAAATGTTTGTAAGTTGAATGAATGAATGAGTGAAGTGGGACCTTTTTTGCATGAATAAATGGATGCAATTTACCTCTATGGAAAAATTGTGTGAGTAGGACCTAAGGAATTGTATTATTTATCTGCAAAAGCATTTCATCTGTCTTCTTTTCCTTTCTCTATATCTCATCTCTGTAAATGCATCTCTGTGAATCTGCTGTCATTGCCATCATTACAGTTCCCCCCAAGGGGGAGGCAGAGCAGGGGGGCACTGTTTGTGATAGAGGGCAGAGAAGGTACAAACCAAGATATGCCCAGATCCTCCCTAGCTCAGCCAGTCCTTGGGTTAAGCAGGCCAATCTTCATGGACTTGTGGGGATTTGAACACCACACACAGACACACACACAGACACACACACACACACACACACACAGACACACAGACACACAGACACACACACACACACACACACACACACACACAAGCGGGTGGGGGGGGAAATTGAACATTACCAGCAAAGGGAGAAACCAAAATCATGTACCACTCAATGACATTCAAGGGAAAGGATGTACCATCACTTTTCCATGATGTTCTGCCAAAAATTCATAACCTGAATTTAATCAGAGGAAGCATCAGACAAAGCCAAATTGAGAGACTTTATCCAAAATAAACTGCCTTAAAAATTGTCAAGGTCAGAAAAATCAGGGAAAGACTGAGGAAAGTGTTTTAGAATAAAGGAGGCTAAGGAGACCTAACAACTAAAAGCACTGTGTGATTCTGATCCTTTTGCTATAAAGTACATTCGTGGGACATTTGGTATAATTTGAATGAGGTCCAGGAGCAAATGCAACATGTATTCAATGTTAATTTCCTGATTTTGATGGTTGTGTTGTGGCTATGGGGGAGAATGTCATTGTTGTAGGAAATGCTCACTAAAGTATCACTGAGTGATGGGGCTTCTGTTTGGCAAGTTACTTTCAAGTGTTTCAGAAAGAGAGAAAGGTTTTTATACATGACTTACAATATTTTTTGGTGAATTTGAGATTGCTTGAAAATTAAAAAAAATTTTTTTTAAAGAAAAAAGTTAAGAAACCAACTTGGACTTTTTCTCATGGACAAGTTGCCTTGATGAGATTCGATCTGCATTATATGCTGAGGGAAATGTGCAGAAGAGGGGCCTTGGTGTTCCTTGAGAAGATTTAGGGGTGGAGACGTGGTGAAGCCCAGGGTCATAGCCAAGAGCAAGCCTGCATCTCAGCAGCTCTCAGCAAGTGAAAACAGACTCTGAAGACAAAGACTGTCAGCTCTGGGAGAGCAGAGCGACCTCCCAGGGGCAAGTGCAATTAGCAGGTTTCTGGGGACTGGAGAGCAAGATGCCAATTTGATGATTTAGTGTGAGAAAACATACTCAGGGCCATTGGCACTCTTTGACTAGCGGATTTCCTCCCTGTTGCAGACTTCAAGGGGGAAGCCAGGTGGCAATCAGGAGACTGCTTGGTAAATAAGGAATCACAGTGAGAGGAGCTGACCAGTGTGATCAGAGCATCCAGAGGCAACCGGCCAGGGCAGCCTGATTTCTGCATTCTGCACGTGAGCCTCACACTTGGCAATGCTCTGTGGAGGCGTGAGTCTGGGGTGGCGCTTGCCCTCCCTTGGGCAGAGCTGGGGTGGCCTCCCGAGCTTCAGCTTTTGTCTGCTTTCATGGTTAGCCACCTCTCCGCGTGTGTTCTTTCTCTGGATACGGTAATAGCCTCAGCCAGGCTGTGGACCCCTGAATGTCTTTGCTTGTGTGTGATTCTGTGTTGCCTCCTTCTGGGTTGATTTCCTACGTTCACTCTCAGGGACATATACTCTCTTCATTCAGGTTCCTTAGAGATCCTTCTTGCTGCTACTGGCCACATGAGAACTGTGTTAGAGAGAGACTGCACTCTAGAGTAGCAACTTCCCTCTTCCTGTTTTTATTTATTTTTTTAAGTCTGCAGCCATGTAAAAGGAAGGAAAGACTTTTTTTTTTTTTTTTTTTTGTAAAGAGGCTTACCTGCTTGGAATATCATATTATCCTCTGACTTCCCTGGGTTGCAGGCTTTCTTTCAAAGATTTAGCCCAAATGGATATTTATTCCCTGTTGAGGCCAGCGTGCCCTCCCCTGCTATGAGCCAAAGGAATTCGGTTCCTTGGGGCAAAGTCCACGCAGGGCTGTTGGATGTGGGTGGAGATTACAGTTCACTTTCTACAACTGAGTAGTGCTGTCTCAGGGGTGAGACCCCACCCCTGCCAACCCTGCCCCTTCAATCCCCCCTCCGCTGGAGGGTTTGCTGTTCTTTTTCCCATAGGTAGCCATATCTCCTCCAGGTACTTGAAGGCCCCGGGCTACTTAGCCCTGGAACCTGTGGTCCCAAATGGCTCCTTATGTAAAAGCCGTTCGTTTCCTGGTGAGTGTTAACGCCAGTTGCCTCAACCTTGAGGCTGCTGAGTGCTAGAATCTGTTTTTGAAGAGGTGCTGGAAACCCGAAACCTGGCATGCAGGTTAAGTCTGCCTGCGGCCCAGAAGCAATGGTTCTGTATGGCTCATTGGTTAGAGACCAGCCAAGAGGGTCTGGGTCCTTCTGTGAGTGATGAAGACCATGGGAGCCCTCAGACATGAACCCTGTATTCTTCAAAGGAAGGTTAGAAGGTTGTTTTGATTTTTACAAAGGAAACACACGTACATATATGGACTGGCCCACACTGGTCTAACTTCAGAGTCCTCAATTTAGTGTAATTTTATATTTTGTTTACCCCTTTGCCCATACCATGATAAAGCCTTTCATACAGATGCCTTTATAAATAACTACTCCTTTTCCAGAACATGCGTGATTTGCATTTCTACACTGTGGACGTTGAACCGCGTGTTCAGTTGGGGTGTCTAGCAACCCCACGTAGTTGCTACACGCTCACTGGGTCAGCTGTTGAGTCCTGGCTTGGCCATCTGTGCTCTGTGGCAGATGTCGGACCATCCTCTCATCTAAAAGGGCTGCCTCATGAGGAGCTCGTGGCCCTTAGCACCTGGCGGACGGAAACACTAGCTTAGAGGGTGGAGTGGTGAGCACCTGCAAGGCTCAAGGAACAGAGGCTTGGTTTCCATTTGTAAACGAAACAAAACCAAAAGCCCCGTGTGAATTTTGGCCCTAGTCTTTGCCATCTGTTAGATTTTTTTACTGGGTCAGGCGCTGTGATGAGTACCCACCTCTGCGGACCAGTGAAAAGGATTAGAAGTAGAATCACCTGAAAGATGGCATTCAGAGCAGGTAGGGCCTGTGGTCTGCTTAGGGACGTATAACTTTCGCTTGCGTTCTGTCTCTAGTCCTCCTTGCATCTGGGAGTAGGGGCTGGGGTGGCGGGGAAAGGCAGGCAATAACAAGAAATGTGTCCCTTGGGGTCTCCTTCTAAGCTGTGCCTCTGTCAGTCAGATTTCCTATTTGATGGAAATAGTTCTGCCCTCTCCAGCTCTGCCAGGCATCCCCCTTGGAGAGAGGGGTGGGAACTGGATGTGAAACTGATGTGAAACTGATCCCATTCCTCCAAGTGGCCAAGTGGCTGGAGGCTGACAGCTGTGTAAGGAAACGCTCCCTGTCATGGGCTTTGGGTCCCTGCTCAGTCAAAAGGCAGACTTTTTACTCCCAGTGACAGCTGCAAAGTACAGATTTCTGGTGGGGCGCTAGCTCTGAATTCCAAATACCATTTGAGTTTCAAAAGCATCTACGTTTCCATGTCTGTGGTGCTCTTTTACAAGTTGGCACTGTGATAGCCGATGCACGGCCATCCGCTTTTACTAAGAATTCAAGCCAAATGATTGGCGGAATGAGAGCACAGGTGATAGATACTTAAGGCTTTGCTCCTTGGGGGATGAAAGTGGTGCGGAATGTGCTCTGAATTTCAAGAGATGAGAAAGGTGGGTGGTATGGGGAAGGAAGGCGATGAGATTTTGGAAGCTGGGTGACGCCTGTGAGGCTGTGGAAAACATGTATTTCTGTTTGCAATGATTAATTTTTGTTTCAGAGAGCAGCTCTCCCTACTGAGGGTTGCATGTGCCAGAGAGTTAATAAAGGATCCTGGGGACACCCGTGCTTCATGCTTTATGCATGCCCGTAGGTGGAGGTGGAAGCATTTGGATCTAGTACAACTTGACAGTCTATTTCCTATGGTTGAGGGATGGCTGGATTTGCTACTGTAAGAGCAGGTTCTGGAGACTAGCCCTTCGCGCAAGCTGTCATTCTTGCCTGTTAATGCAGGATGGACGGTGTTATCTTTTAACTTCGATAATTTGTGACTCAGAGATTCTTGCTTAGCCGAGATGTTTTAACAATGGATTAAAGTATACAGATTTCAGGTAACAACTTCTTTGCTTCTGTTTGAGGCAATACACTTGACTGTCCACATTCATGTCAACGCAGTGGTGGAAAATAAATCTCAGTGTTTTAAAATAGACTTTAAAAAGCATTACCAAGACTACTCAGTGCCTTTAAAAAAAATCCTCCTCCTGAACTTTGAAAGTCTTTCTCTCCAAACATGAAGGAAAGGTCTTACATGGCTGTTTTGCTTAATGTGGGCTGGTTTTATTTTGGACTCTTTGAAACCCAGCATGAAGGCTAAAATTCTGCTATGTAGAGAAGTAAAAATGAAAGAAATGGTGAGGTTTTGGTTGTGCTAAATTAAAGTGACAAGGTATAGATAACAGGGCACGGCTGTGTCCACAAATTAGCCCTCTCTAATTTGCTTCTGTGGAAAGTACTGCTTTGGTGTTGCATTGTAATTTCTTTCTTGAATTAAAAGTTTTAAAAAGAGAAAGTCTACTTTGCTCAAAAGAGGAAACCTGAAAAACTCAAGCCTTTCAGTATTTAAATGGCCTATGGTTCCCTGTGTGCAGGGAACTATTTGAGCAAATCCTGCTTCAAAAATATGTAAATTACATGGTTTTATTTTTAGAAGCCATAGTATGTGTTGGATTGTTTTGTGTGCTACTTAAAGTTATCCTTTTCCAAAGTTTTTGTTGTAATTCAGAATGTATTTTGCATTGAGCAGGTGGCAGCTGTATTTTGTGTGGTCTCTTGTGTAAATACGGTACCATGTCATGTACAGAATAGATTTCTGATGGCTGGAGGGTAGGGCCGGAGGGGGGGGGAGAAGTCCAAGTCTCCCTTCTCCAACTTCTGTTTAGTTCTACGCAATAACCCGATGCTGGTGGGGAGCCAGGATGACATTTGGTTTCCCCAGTCACAACATGTCTTGCCCCAAATTATGATATTCTTTTCCCCAAAGTCAACTTCCCAGAAGGCTGAAATGTCATTTTGCAAAATGTGGTGGCACATGAACTATTTTATTATATTACAGAAAATCAGTTGCACAGATTGCAGAACAAAAGTCAGGATTGTTTATCACAACACTTTAAAAAAATTGCAATTTGTGATCATTTGTCTTTTGTTTTCAGTTTCTATGGGTATTTGCTCAAGGAGAGACCCATGACTCCACATCAGACCGTCCATTCCTGGGTGCTGACACTTTCACCCTCCTTTGAGGCTTTAATTCATCATGACTCATTCCACACAAACATCTAAGATGTTTCCTAAAGTGTGTTCCACAGATCATTAACAGATGTTTTGTTTAAAGGGTTCCACAGTCAAATTTGAGAGACACTGGGAAAAACAAAGTTAAAAGACTGCTTTACTGAAGGACTTTTCCAGGGCCTTTAACAGACAAACGTGCATGTGAATTGTCAGGACAGTAAGTTCATCTTCTTGCTGTGTCCTCACCTGTGGTCTCTTTTGAAAGGGCACCAATCTCATTCATGAGGGATTCACCTTCAGGAGCTAATCACCTCCCCAAACCCTACCTTCAATACCATCACACTGGGATTAGGTTTCAACAGAGGGAATTTGGAGATGCAGACATTCAGTCTGTAACATGATGGTTCAGTGAGAGGCTGTGTGTGAAGGCATTGAGTTCAGGGCCTGGGAGACCAGCGTTAGACTATTGGGAGACATATCAGGAAACCTGCCATTCTCTTCTGCAACCCCTTCCTCCTCAGTGAGGCTCCCTAGACAGGAATAATCTGCCCTGCTACCTTATGCCTGTTATCCAAACCTTGATTCCTCTTTCCTTATTCCTCTCTTCCTCCCCAACAGTCTGCTCATAACAAGCCCAACATTCAATAGGCTTCCAAAGAAGAGGAAACCTGCATTCTTTGTTTTTTAAATTGTTTTTCTTTTTTAAATTAATCTATTTTTTGGGCTGCGTTGGGTCTTCATTGCTGCATGCAGGCTTTCTCTAGTTGCGGTGAGCAGGGGCTGCTCTTCGTTGCACTGTGCGGGCTTCTCATTGTGGTGGCTTCTCTTGTTCCGGAGCCTGGGCTCTAGGCACGTGGGCTTTCAGTAGTTGTGGCACGTGGGCTCAGTAGTGGTGGCTCACGGGCTCTAGAGTGCAGGATCAGTAGTTGTGGCGCAAGGACTTAATTGCTCCACTGCATGTGAGATCTTCCCAGACCAGGGATCGAACCCATGTCCCCTGTGTTGGCTGGCAGGCGGATTCTTAACCACTGCGCCACCAGGGAAGTCCCAGATAACTCAATTCTGTAAGCAATACTGGGTTGGCTCCCAGACCAGGGAAGCAAATTCTTTGTTTTTGTACAATAAAGGAAATAATTGGGCCAATTAGTGATATTTGAATAGGAAATCATATACTAGTGTTGTATCAGTTTTAATTTCCTTACTTTGATAATTGTGCTTTGTTTATGTAAGTGAACTTTTTTTTTTTTTTTTTTTTTGCTGCGCTGCACAACTTGCAGGATCTTAGTTTCCTGACCAAGGATTGAACACGTAATCTTGGCAGTAAAAGCTCGGAGTCCTAACCACTGGACCACGAGGGAATTCCCTGTAAGTGAATGTTCTTGATCTTCAGAAATACATGTTGAAGTATTTAGGGTAAAAGGGCATCACGTCTACAACTTATTCATATACAGTTATAGGGGAGGAAAAACTATTCTTTTTCCATTATGTTCCTAGTTTCTCCACTTGGGGCCCTGCAGATTAGACTGAAAAAGACAGAATAATGAGAGAAAAACAAGTAAGTTTATTGACATAAGCAGCAACTCAGTGATGAGTGACTCAAAGGGATGGCTAGGACTTGGGTTTGTATAGCATCTTAATAAAGAACAATACATTTTAGAAAAGTGATAGGACAAAGGAAAGGGGCTTTAGGTTTCCAAGGGTGGCAGACTGTGGGAAGGTATATGTATGTGGAAACTAATGGAAGGTAAGGGTCAATTTAATAAGGTTCGTTTGTGCAGGTCTACCTGGTGCCACCTCAGCTCGGGTGTTAAGGTTGTTATTCTGTTTTCAAGCAGATCAGCAGAGGGCAGAAAGCTCATCCTGTGTCTGCTTTTTAAGAAATTGCCTTCAGTCAAAACAGTCCTTGTGATAGAGTGGCGCACTTTGGGGTGGTGTACTCTGAACTACCTCACAATTCAGAAAAAAGTAATAATACAAAAAAGAGATAAAACGTTAGTATTTGGGGAATCTGGGTGAAGGATATACTTCATATTCACCTTGGAACTTTTTTTAATTGAAATATACTTGATGTACAATTTTATATGTTACAGGTGTACAATACAGTGATTCACAATTTTTTAAGATTATACTCCATTTATAGTTAATTACAAAATATTGGCTATATTCCCCAGGTTGCACAATACATCCTTGTAGCCAAACTTATACCCAGTAGTTTGTACCTTCTACTCCCCAACCCTTATATGGCTCCCCCCGACCCCCACTGGTAACCACTAGTCTGTTCTCTATATCTGTGAGTCTACTTCTTTTTTGTTATATTCACTAGTTTGTTGTATATTTTAGATTCCATATATAAGTGATATCATGTAGTGTTTGTCTTTGTCTGACTTATTTCACTTAGTGTAATGCCCTCCAAGTCCATCCAGGTTGTTGCAAATGGCAAAATTTCATTTTTTTATAGCTGAGTAATATATGTATATATATGTTTTATATATGTATATATATATATATATACACACATATATATAAAATACATTTTCTTGATCCATTCATCTGTTGATGGACACTTAGGTTGCTTCCATATCTTGGTTACTGTAAATAATGCTGCTGCTTTGAAAGTTGGGGTACATGCATCTTTTCAAATTAGTGTTTTTATTTATTTTTTGAATATATACCAAGGAGTGGAATTGCTGGGTCATATGGTAGTTGCAGTTTTAGTTTTTGAGAAACCTCCATACTGTTCTCCACAGTGGCTGCAGCAGTTTACATTCCCACCAACAGTGTGTGAGGGTTCCCTTTTCTCCACACCCTCACCAACACTTGTTATTTGTGTTTTTTTCTTTCTTTCTTTTTTTTTGCTAATAGGCAATCTGACAGGTGTGAAGTGATATCTCATTGTGGTTTTGAGTTACATTTCCCTGATGATTAGCAGTGTTGAGCATCTTTTCATGTGCCTGTTGGCCATCTGCCTGCCGTCTCTGGAAAAGTGTCTAATCAAGTCTTCTGCCCATGTTTAATTGGGTTGTTTATTTTTTTGATCATTTTGGAACTTTTATGTAAGTCTGAAATTATTTCAAATTGTGAACTCTAAATTGAGTTTAGGAGAGAACATTTAATTTTCTCCCAAACTTCAAAACCATTTCTAAGCTAGTAGTCTCTAAATAGTAGGAAGAAGGCTCTTCTTTTTTTTTTTTTTTTTTTTTGCGGTACGCGGGCCTCTCACTGTTGTGGCCTCTCCCGTTCTCCCGTTGCGGAGCACAGGCTCCGGACGCGCAGGCTCAGCGGCCATGGCTCACGGGCCCAGCCGCTCCGTGGCATGTGGGATCTTCCCAGACCGGGGTATGAACCCTTGTCCCCTGCCTTGGCAGGCGGACTCTCAACCACTGCGCCACCAGGGAAGCCCGGCTCTTCTTTTTTAAGTATAAGGCAAGTGATTTTGAGATTGCCTTAAATTCATATCAATTAGCTAAAAATATTTCAGACATTATACCTTCTATCCATAGAGTAGTGTGAGTCTTGACATGCTAACAGAGCCACTTAGCATAAAGTGGACCAGTAGGAAGTATTTTTCTAATGCTGAATTTGTAAATAGTCTTAAATAGTCTTTTAAATTCTTAAATAGAAAACTAGTCTGTAATTGAAGATATTTTTACTCATACTGTTCATAAACTTACAGGCTGATCTCAACCCTTGTCATTGAATGTGTTTTAAAAGAGTAAATAAAAATGTACTAAGAAGTGAGAAACCGTAGAGGGGATTTCCTGAAAAGTGAGCGTGATCATGTACTGGAAGCTTGTTGAAGAGTCTTTCCTCCCCTGTGGACTAGGAAGAGGCACAGATACTTGATTTCTCATGGTCTACATGTCAATATACCTGGACATTAGTCTGTGGATGATTCAAGTTTTGACTCTTAAAAATATTTATAGCCCCACAAATTTACAGTTTTTATTAATCTTAGGACCTACATCCCATTGTGAAATCACCCATTGTTATTACAAGTAACTTGGGACTCCCTTGTGAATTGTCACTTATTAGTAGCTAGTTCCTGCAGTTTAACTCTGCAGTAGTGTAGAGTCATAGATTGCTAACTACTGTTTTACAGATTTGTATCCATTCTGTGAAGAAGAGTTTTGCCTCTCTCTGTACTTTCCAGTGGAACTTTGATAAACTGACAATCTAGGAGTCTTAATAATTATAACTAATCTAGCTAGAGTAATGGTACCCTGCTTTAGAAAGAGCAGTTCTTTTCTTGGTGATACTGATCTAATGAATGGATGTAAGCTGTGAAGTTGGACATTTTTTCTGGGGTCCGTCCTCACTCTAACGTATCTGTATAACCTTATACAAGCTACAGTCCATCCTCATTATTGGGGGCTTCCATAGTTGTGAATTTGCCTACTTGAGAGTAGTAACCTCAAATCAGTGCTTTTGTAGTCATTCACAGACATGAACAGAGCAGTGAACATTTGGAGTTACCCAGTGAACAAGTCCCCAGTTGAAGTCAAATAAGGCACTCTGCCTTCTTTTTTCAGCTCTTGTACTGTAAACAGATGTCCTTTTTTCATAGTCTATTTAATGCCATGTTTTCCACATTTTTATGCTTTTTGTTTGTAATTTCACTGTTTAAAATTAGCCCAAAGCACCGTGATAGAGAGTTCTCTGTGTTCCCAAGTGCAGGAAGCCTATGCTATGCCTTAAAGAGAAAATATGTATGCTAATTATCTTTGTACATGCATGAGTGACTGTGTTGTTGCCATGAGTTCAATGTTAATGAATCAACAATATATACTAAATGAGGTGTCTTTAAACAGAAACACACATGAAACCAAGTTATTTATTGATTGGCTGAAGGAAGTATTGTGGCCAGTCACTAGCTCGAGGAAGCGTAATTCTGCATTTCCCCTTGGAGCAGTGGTTCAGCATTTGCTAATTTAGTGTTCATGAAGACTCTATAGAGCATTACTACCATGAATAAGGAGAACTGACTCCTTATTTGATCTCTCCAAATCTCAGCTTCCTTATAGGTAGAGTGACTATATTACTCATCATAAAGCCCAGAACGAAGGTGAGAATTTATCAATCGTTATCCTAGTTCAACAGGTGCAAACAAAGACTGTGTTGAGCAGACTGGGTCATATAGTCATCCTATCACAGGTAATGTGGAGATTAAAATATCTAATTGCAGTAGCATTCAGCAAATATTTCTTGATCCTCTCCTATGGGGCTGGGTGTTGTATTGGGAGATAGCTATCAGTGGTAAACAAAACCACCATGTCCCCTGCCTGCATAGAGTTTACTGTCTGTTGGAAGAAGGGACATGAATGAATAAGCACACAAATAAGTATATTGTCACACGTTTTGACTGATTCTATGAAAGAAAATTACAACCAGTTCTATAGGTTTTAATTGTAGAGAATATCTAATTTTGAAGTTGGGTGTGTTGACTGAAAAAAAATGCACAACCTAAAATTGAGAATTATGTTTTACTCGGTGGACTTTCTGAGGACTCAAGCCCAAGAGGCAGCCTCTCAGATAGCGCTGAGGGGCTGGTCTGAAGAGGAAAGAGAGGAGCCAGGATATATAAGAGTTTTTGCAACAAAAACCAGGGAGTCAGAACATCAAAAGATTACTGTTAATTAAAGAAAACCAGACATCTCAAGTTAATGAATTCAGCACTCTTCTGTGTATGGGAAGATGGAAGAGTCTGGGCTCACTGAAATCATTCCTTTGATATGCACCTTAGATATCTGGAGCCAGCATCCTGTTCTTTCCTGTCCTGAGCCCTCTCAGGGTGCACTGTTGGGGTCCGCTGTAGTGGCTGATGACTTGATGGCCGCAACATTCTTTTCTTTTCTTTTTTTTTTTTTTTGCGGTACGCGGGCCTCTCACTGTTGTGGCCTCTCCTGTTGCGGAGCACAGGCTCCAGACGCACAGGCTCAGCGGCCATGGCTCACGGGCCCAGCCGCTCCACGGCATGTGGGATCTTCCCGGACCGGGGCACGAACCCGTGTCCCCTGCATCGGCAGGCGGACTCTCAACCCCGCGCCACCAGGGAAGCCCCTCAGTGTAGACGTCTAATGTCGCAGTTCTTATATGTACACATCTGAGCTCAGCTGCTGCCCGGGTACCCTCAGCCAGCATGACTGGATTGTGGACAAACTCTCCAGATCCTGTTTTTGAACTTGGGTTTTACTTCTGACTTTTCCTTCTGTCTTTGGGACCTGCTGGGCGGAAAACTTTTCCGCTACACACTTAGGTTGGTCTGGGGTTTGCCCATTAACTGACAATAGCCAGATTAAAAGGAGAAAAGAGAAACCTTATTTACCTGTGCTTGGCAGTAGTACTCAGTAAGGAGTAATTTGTCAAATATTCAGAGGTAAAGATCTATACACCAAATTAATAAAAAAGGGTAGGGGGCTTAGAGCTTCAGTGGGAAAGTATGGAAATTTCTGTTGGACTCCTTGATGTTAATGGAAGCAGAATTCATACTTTCTGGTGGTAAGGGTCACTCTTCCCTCTGAAGGGGAGGTCAGGGTCAACTGTATTATGAGGAGGCTCTGCTCTGAGTTTAGATAATTTTTTTTCTGTAGCTGTTGATTGTTTTGATGTTTTCAGTTTAAAGTAATTTTAATACCACTTTGGTGGGCTATTAACTAATCCCTTCAAACTCTAGGTTTCCTTTTGCTCAGGACAGTCCCTACCCATCTGAGAGTCTAATAAGTTGAATGTCAAAAGGAAGGGTTCTGGGTCCCTTTTTTACTGGCAACTCCTCTATCCTTATGCAAATGTACCCATCTTCTCCCCTTTGAATTGCTCTGCCTACCGAGGATTGTTGGAGGGGTAACCCTTTCAGGTCACAGAAGGTCATGGCCCTCCCTTTCCTGGGGAGGTACTAGTGTTTCATCCCTCATTTGCATAACTGTGTGAGGCCACAGAGGTGACTCATCCCTGAACTAAGATCCGTTTCTAGTGACCTAAGTTTGCTGACCCAAAGACAGACACATGGCCTGGCAGCTTCCCTTTCCTGAAACTTTAAGACCTGCCACATCCTATGGATATGGAGATTTTTAGCTAGTGGATAATTAAGGGATGCTGTGAATTAAAGGCTCAAGGATTTCTTGCAACTTTTTTATCTTGGATAAACAAAAATGTTTAAAAGGGCTTCCCTGGTGGCGCAGTGGTTGAGAGTCCGCCTGCCGATGCAGGGGATACGGGTTCGTGCCCCGATCCGGGAAGATCCCACATGCTGCAGAGCGGCTGGGCCCGTGAGCCATGGCCGCTGGGCCTGTGCGTCCGGAGCCTGTGCTCTGCAACGGGAGAGGCCACAACAGTGAGAGGCCCGCATACTGCAAAAAAAAAAAAAAAAAAAAAAAAAAAAAAAAAAATGTTTAAAAAAACAGTGGTTATAAGGCCAGGTCTCTGTTCAAAGGTGTAATCCTAAACCTTGCTGAGCTGATTCAGCCTTTCCCTCTTGGGCTGCATGAACTGGTCCTTTCTGATTAGGAAAAATTTGATATCTGGTTACTGGTTCATAAGAACAGAAAGATTTTCCTTCTTTTTCAGTTACCAAGTTTTTAGAAGGGAAATGGTAACCTGTTAAGTTGTGATTATGTGTGCTTTTGAGTACTGCTTTGCTTCCAAGGAGAGAAACTGTTAGAGGCATCAGGGAGATAGGAACAAAGAACCAAAAATTACTATGTAAAGCTTCCAGATTTTTTTTAAACAATTAAGTAATGTTCTTTTTACCTGGCAAGTGATAATGATGCCCTGGATATATAGTATATTGGGCTTTTGCAAGACTTTCAAAAATTTATTATTAAGTTTTTGGGCAACGTGGAGAAATGGGAGCTAGATGCCTATACAGTTAGGTACAAATGGTTGTATAACAACAGCAAAGCTTCAGCAGCCACCTCCTCCTTCCTTCCTGGACTGCTTGGGTGTTCAAGGCACTGGCCTTCAGCCAGGACTCTCTGGTATACTGGTCCCTCATGGCCAGAGTCCATTCTGATTGGTCACCGTGCACCCTGTGTCTGTGTTAAATATTTTAAATGTGATCTTAGGGTATAAACTACAGCTCTTGGGAAAAGCAGGCTGAAGCTGGGCCAGGGCCATATGAGCTCTTTGGGAACGTCATACGTGGTACCCATACCCCAGCTATAATTGAAACGAAAAATAAATCATAGTGTCAGGAAATCCAACACAGTGCATATTTTCCCATGATGTAGACTTCAGCTTTCTGTTTAGAACTATTAAGTAACAAATTACGTTTTATTTTCTCATTGATTGGATGCTCCTGCTTTGTTAGTGCCTTAAACATGAACCTTTGCTGAGCTCGGAGTGGGCCTCCTAAGGCAGCAGGGAAAGGAGAGAACTGGGGATTATGCATTGATTCTACTTACATTTTGAGCTTCTATTGGTAGTTGCCTCGGTTTAAAGTGAGTAAAAATTGTTTGCATAGCCATTAAGCATTTATGATACTGTGTAAAGTTGTTTTTTTTAAAAAAAGCATTGCTTAAATTAAAATAGCACCATGAGCAAATAAGCCTTAGACTTCTTGTAATAAAATAAATGAAGCAAAATACTCAACAGAGGCATTTGCCACAAAATGTATATTTATTAAACGACCACTTTGCATATGGGCTTAGTTACATGATTTGCTTTTGGCTTTAGGGTAAATAAGCGTGCTTTTGCCAGAACAGACCTCCCCTAGCGCCATCTTCTGTTTTACACCTGACTCTCCTGCTGTCATATGAAATGCTGACTTGCAAAGCGGATGATGGGGCGGGATTTGAGGTGATGATATTTGGGGTGATCTTTTCCTAGAGATGTTACAGCGTGCTGTGACTATTTCTCAGCCCTGAGAGTCTGGGTGGAAGACTAGCAGATCTTTACAAACCTCAGGATGGGCTTCTAGCTTCATTTGCCATCATAAAAGCCTGTCTGACTGGGGAGATGTCTCATGATAATCTCAAGCTCCCTTTTGCTCTATGCCAGGTGGAAAAGAAAGATAATTATGAAAAAAAGAGTGATGGAGAGAAGCGCCAACTGCCAGATCCCTTAATGAGTGAAGGATTTATCTAGAAACACAGCTGAAAACACCCATTAAATGTGTAAACTAGACTGAAGGGATTGACAGAAAGTAGAGGGACAATTATTTATTGAATTACTGCATTTTTATAAGTTTGAAATGCACTTGCATATGTTCCAGTTAGCCCTGGGAAGGAGAGAAAAGTATATTAGTACAATTCAAAGTTATAAAAAATGTTAATTATTAAGCTGCTATAACTTTAAAAATGAGATCTGTAGGTTAGGGTTGGATGGATAGAAAGAGAAATCTATAGAAAATTCTGTTTTGGAACTACCAGGCTTTATGACCTTAGGAAATAAAGATAATAAACATTTACTGAACATTTATTGTGTGCCAGGTTCTCATGGGAGCACTTGGCATCATTTAATCATCATAGTAACCTTATGAGGTAGCAGTATTATTCCCGTTTTACAGACGAGTTACTGAGGCCTGGAGAGCTTAAGGGAAGGTATTTGGCCAGAGTCACCTGGCTAGTTAGTGACACAGTCAGGATTCCAACCTAGGCCCTCTGACCTCAGAAGTTATGGTCTTAAACATATGAAGATATGTTTCTTGCCTCTGTCATTTAACTTCTCTGGGTAGTTTTCTTATTTTTAAAATTAGGGATCAGGACTAGATTATTTGTGATTAATCAGAGATTTTTGAAACTAGAAGCTCATTTTTTGTTTTTTTTTTAACTGAAACTGAGAAGAGCCAATGTTCATCCTATACTCAATACAAAAGGTCAAGAGAATGACTAAAGGGCAATTACTAGCAAGTATTTGTAGCGACTTAAGTCATTTCAGGATTTTACTTTTGACAGTTACTTTTTATTAGTTTTAGTAACAGGGACATGGAAAAAAGGTATTTCTGAGCCTACATCTCAACTGCTTTCTCATTTCTCTCTGTATGAACCCCACCCCCAGCCCATCATCCCCTGGACTAGCTAAATAATCACATGACAAGCCATCAACTCATCAAGGGAGTGATGCAGGAGGTGCATGAGAGGAGGAAATTTCAGGCAAGGAATAAGGAACATGCCCCTGATTAAGAGAATCAGGAAGAAACAGCAGTCATTCTGTCCTGTTCAAATCTGAAGGTTTTTAAAGTTTACAGCAGTAGAAAATATGCTCCTTACTTCTTTACGAAAGAAACTATTTATTCTTTACCAGATTATAGATTCTTCTATGTTATGCATAGTTTCTTAACACATAGCTAAGTTAAATATATACAGGAAAGTTTAAAGGTACTTCCAATGTTTATTAATTAGTAAAGGACTGCATCATTCTTTTGTTATTATGCTAAACTTTGGCCTTTCATATAAGTGAAGTTGCTAGGTAAATAAATACCAAAATTTAACATTTTTTTTTTTATTCATACAGAAAGTCACAAAAAATATAATCATCCTCATCGGTTCACACAGTCCCATGTAATTAATTTTTTTTCATCTTGATCTTTTGTTAGCACTTTTATGAATTCATCAGTTTTCCATCAGAGTTCTGAAAATGCTTATTCATTCAGTTCAGCAGTATAGTCAGTTACAAGAAACCTGTACTTGTCAGAGTCTTTTCCATGAATTCCTTGAAGATGAAACCCTTTTATAGGAACATTTTTGCAAAAGCATCAGAGTACACCCAGAACTGTCTGTAAATGACAAAAGACTTAAAAATGACCACGGTTAAAGTCTTGATGAAAGTTCATAATAATACAATTGACAAGGAAATTTAGTTATTTCTGAAATATACATTTTAAAGTAATAACTAGAATTATGACTTATAACATTATACCAGAACATATAAGATTTTTAGGAATCTCATGTAATGTCTGAAACATTTATATTAACATATTTCCATACAAATAACCCAAAGAAAGTTTAGTATTAGTTTTTTTTTTAATTTTTAAATTTAATTTAATTTATTTTTTTATACAGCAGGTTCTTATTAGTCATCAATTTTATACACATCAGTGTATACATGTCAATCCCAATCACCCAATTCAGCACACCACCATCGCTACCCCCCGCAGTTTTCCCCCCTTGGTGTCCATACGTTTGTTCTTTACATCTATGTCTCAACTTCTGCCCTGCAAACCAGTTCACCTGTACCATTTTTCTGGGTTCCACATACATGTGTTAATATACGATATTTGTTTTTCTCTTTCTGACTTACTTGACTCTGTATGACAGTCTCTGGATCCATCCACGTCTCATAAAATGACTCAATTTCGTTCCTTTTCATGGCTGAGTAATACTCCATTGTATATATATACCACATCTTCTTTATCCATTCGTCTATCGATGGGCATTTAGGTTGCTTCCATGACCTGGCTATTGTAAATAGTGCTGCAATGAACATTGGGGTGCATGTGTCTTTTTGAATTATGGTTTTGTCTGGGTATATGCTGAGTAGTTGGATTGCTGGAACATATGGTAACTCTATTTTTAGTTTTTTAAGGACCCTCCATACTTTTCTCCATAGTGGCTGTATCAATTTACATTCCCGCCAACAGTGCAAGAGGGTTCCCTTTTCTCAACACCCTCTCCAGCATTTGTTGTTTGTAGATTTTCTGATGATGCCCATTCTAACTGGTGTGACGTGATACATCATTGTAGTTTTGATTTCAGTTTCTCTAATAATTAGTGATGTTGAGCAGTGCTTCATGTGCTTCTTGGCCATCTGTATCTCTTCTTGGGACAAATGTCTATTTAGGTCATCTGCCCCTTTTTGGATTGGGTTGTTTCTTTTTTTTTAATATTGAGCTGCATGAGCTGTTTATATATTTTGGAGATTAATCCTTTGTCCGTTGATTTGTTTGCAAATATTTTCTCCCATTCTGAGGGCTGTCTTTTCGTCTTGTTTATGGTTTCCTCTTCTGCACAAAAGCTTTGAAGTTTCATTAGGTCCCATTTGTTTATTTTTGTTTTTATTTCCATTACTCTAGGAGATGGATCAGAAAAGATCTTGCTGTGATTTATGTCAAAGAGTGTTCTTCCTATGTTTTCCTCTAGGAGCTTTATAGTGTCCGGTCTTACATTTAGGTCTCGAATTCATTTTGAGTTTATTTTTGTGTATGGTGTTAAGGAGTGTTCTAATTTCATTCTTTTACATGTAGCTGTCCAGTTTTACCAGCACCACTTATTGAAGAGACTGTCTTTTCTCCATTGTATATCCTTGCCTCCTTTGTCATAGATTAGTTGACCATAGGTGTGTGGGTTTATCTCTGAGCTTTCTATCCTGTTCCATTGATCTATATTTCTGTTTTTGTGTCAGTACCATATTGTCTTGATTACTGTAGCTTTGTAGTATAGTCTGAAGTCAGGGAGTCTGATTCCTCCAGCTCCGTTTTTTTCCCTCAAGACTCCTTTGGCTATTCAGGGTCGTTTTTGTCTCCATAGAAATTTTAAGACTTTTTATTCTAGTTGCATAAAAAATGCCATTGGTAAATTGATAGGGATTGCATTGAATCTGTAGATTGCTTTGGGTAGTAGAGTCATTTTCACAATGTTGATTCTTCCAGTCCAAGAATATGGTATATCTCTCCATCTGCTTGGTATTATCTTTAATTTCTTTCATCAGTGTGTTATAGTTTTCTGCATACAGGTCTTTTGTCTCCCTAGGTAGGTTTATTCCTAGGTATTTTATTCTTTTTGTTGCAATGGTAAATGGGAGTGTTTTCTTAATTTCTCTATCATATATTTCATCATTAGTGTATAGCAATACAAGAGGTATCTGTGCATTAATTTTGTATCCTGCAAGTTTACCAAATTCATTGATTAGCTCTAGTAGTTTTCTGGTTGCATTTTTAGGATTCTCTATGTATAGTATCCTGTCATCTGCAAACAGTGACAATTTTACTTTTTCTTTTCCAATTTGTATTCCTTTGATTTCTTTTTCTTCTCTGATTGCCATGGCTAGGACTTCCAAAACTATGTTGAATAATAGTGGTGAGAGTGGACATCCTTGTCTCGTTCCTGATCTTAGAGGAAATGCTTTCAGTTTTTCACCATTGAGAATGCTGTTTGCTCTGAGTTTGTCGTATATGACCTTTATTATGTTGAGGTAGGTTCCCTGTATGCCCACTTTCTGGAGAGTTTTTATCATAAACGGGTGTTGAATTTTGTCAAAAGCTTTTTCTGCATCTGCTGAGATGATCGTATGGTTTTTATTCTTCCATTTGTTAATACGGTGTATCACATGGATTGATTTGCGTGTATTGAAGAATCCTTGCATCCCTGGGATAAATCCCACTTGATCATGGTGTTTGATCCTTTTAATGTGTTGTTGGATTCTGTTTGCTAGTATTTTGTTGAGGACTTTTACATCTATATTCATCAGTGATATTGGTCTGTAATTTTCTCTTTTTGTAGTATCTTTATCTGGTTTTGGTATCAGGGTGATGGTGGCCTCATAGAATGAGTTTGGCAGTGTTCCTTCCTCTGAAATTTTTTGGAAGAGTTTGAGAAGGATGGGTGTTAGCTCTTCTCTAAATGTTTGATAGAATTCACCTGTGAAGCCATCTGGTCCTGGACTTTTGTTTGTTGGAAGAGTTTTAATCACAGTTTCAATTTCAGTGCTTGTGATTGGTCTGTTCATTTTTTCTGTTTCTTCCTGGTTCAGTGTTGGAAGGTTAAACCTTTCTAAGAATTTGTCCATTTCTTCATGGTTGTCCATTTTATTGGCATAGAGTTGCTTGTAGTAGTCTCTTAGGATGCTTTGTATTTCTGCGGTGTCTGTTGTAACTTCTCCTTTTTCATTTCTAATTTTATTGATTTGAGTCCTCTCCCTCTTTTTCTTGATGAGTCTGGCTAATGGTTTATCAATTTTGTCTATCTTCTCAAAGAACCAGCTTTTACTTTTATTGATCTTTGCTATTGTTTTCTTTGTTTCTATTTCATTTATTTCTGCTCTGATCTTTATGATTTCTTTCCTTCTGCTAACTTTGGGTTTTGTTTGTTCTTCTTTCTCTAGTTCCTTTAGGTGTAAGGTTAAATTGTTTATTTGAGATTTTTCTTCTTTCTTGAGTTATGCTTGTATAGCTGTAAACAACCCTCTTAGAACTGCTTTTGCTGCGTCCATTAGGTTTTGGGTCGTCATGTTTTCATTGTCATTTGTCTCTAGGTATTTTTTGATTTCATCTTTGATTTCTTCAGTGATCTCTTGGTTATTTAGTAATGTATTGTTTAGCCTCCATGTGTTTGTGTTTTTTACGTTTTTTTCCCTGTAATTCATTTCTAATCTCAGAGCATTGTGATCAGAAAAGATGCTTGATATGATTTCAATTTTCTTAAATGTACTGAGGCTTGATTTGTGACCCAAGATGTGATCTGTCCTGGAGAATGTTCTGTGCGCACTTGAGAAGAAAGTGTAATCTGCTGCTTTTGGATGGAATGTCCTATAAATATCAATTAAATCTATCTGGTCTATTTTGTCATTTAAAGCTTCTGTTTCCTTATTTATTTTCATTTTGGATGATCTGTCCATTGGTGTAAGTGAGGTGTTAAGAGTCCCCCACTATTATTGTGTTACTGTCGATTTCCTCTTTTAGAGCTGTTAGCAGTTGCCTTATGTATTGAGGTGCTCCTATGTTGGGTGCATATGTAGTTATAATTGTTAAATCTTCTTCTTGGGTTGATCCCTTGATCATTATGTGGTGTCCTTCCTTGTCTCTTGTAACATTCTTTATTTTAAAGTCTATTTTATCTGATATGAGTATAGCTACTCCAGTTTTCTTTTGATTTCCATTTGCATGGAATATCTTTTTCCATCCTCTCACTTTCAGTCTGTATGTGTCTCTAGGTCTGAGATGGGTCTCTTGTAGACAGCATATACATGGGTCTTGTTTTTGTATCCATTCAGCAAGCCTGTGTCTTTTATTTGGAGCATTTAATCCATTCACGTTTAAGGTAATTATTGATATGTGTGTTCCTATGACCATTTTCTTAATTGTTTTGGGTTTGTTTTTGTAGGTCCTTTTCTTCTCTTGTGTTTCCCACTTAGAGAAGTTCCTTTAGCATTTGTTGTAGAGCTGGTTTGGTGGTGCTGAATTCTCTTAGCTTTTGCTTGTCTGTAAGGCTTTTGATTTCTCCATCGAATCTGAATGAGATCCTTGCTGGGTAGAGTAATGCTGTTTGTAGGTTCTTCCATTTCATCATTTTAAGAATGTCATGCCACTCCCTTCTGGTTTGTAGAGTTTCTCCTAAGAAATCAGCTCTTAACCTATGGGAGTTCCCTTGTATGTTATTTGTCATTTTTCTCTTGCTGCTTTCAATAATTTTTCTTTGTCTTTCATTTTTGCCAATTTGATTACTATGTGTCTCAGCGTGTTTCTCCTTGGGTTTATCCTGTATGGGACTCACTGTGCTTCCTGGACTTGGGTGGTTATTTCCTTTCCCATGTTAAGGAAGTTTTCGATTCGACTATAATCTCTTCAAATATTTCCTCTGGTCCTTTCTCTCTCTCTTCTTCTGGAACCCCTATAATGCAAACGTTTTTGTGTTTAATGTTGTCCCAGAGGTCTCTTAGACTGTCTTAATTTCTTTTCATTCTTTTTTCTTAGTTTGTTCCACAGCAGTGAATTCCACCATTCGGTCTTCCAGGTCACTTATCCGTTCTTCTGCCTCAGTTATTCTGTTATTGATTCCTTCTAGTGTAGTTTTCATTTCAGTTATTGTATTGTTCATCTCTGTTTGTTTGTTCTTTAATTCTTCTAGGTCTTTGTTAAACATTTCTTGCATCTTCTTGATCTTTGCTTCCATTGTTTTTCCGAGGTCCTGGATCATCTTCACTATCATTATTCTGAATTGTTTTTCTGGAAGGTTGCCTATCTCCAGTTCATTTAGTTGTTTTTCTGTAGTTTTATCTTCTCCATCTTGTACATAGCCCTCTGCCTTTTCATCTTGTCCATCTTTCTGTGAATGTGGTTTTTCTTCCACAGACTGCAGGATTATAGTTCTTCTTGCTTCTGCTGTCTGCCCTCTGGCGGATGAGGCTATCTAAGAGGCTTGTGTAAGTTTCATGATGGGAGGGACTGGTGGTGGGTAGAGCTGACTGTTGCTGTGGTGAGCAGAGCTCAGTAAAACTTTAATCCACTTGACTGTTGATGGGTGCGGCTGGGTTCCCTCCCTGTTGGTTGTTTGGCCTGAGGCAACTCAATACTGGACCCTACCTGGGCTTTTTGGTGGGTCTAATGACAGACTCTGGGAGGGCTCACGCCAAGGAGTACTTCCCAGAACTCCTGCTGCCAGTGTTCTTGTCCCTACTGTAAGCCACAGCCACCCACCCGCCTCTACAGTAGACCCTCCAGCACTAGCAGGTAGGTCTGGTTCAGTCTCCCCTGGGGTCACTGCTCCTTCCCCTGGGTCCCGATGTTCACACTACTTTGTGTGTGCCCTCCGAGAGTGGAGTCTGTTTCCCCCAGTCCTATCGAAGTCCTGCAATCAATTCCCACTAGCCTTCAAAGTCTGATTCTCTCGGAATTCCTCCTCCTGTTGTCGGACCCCCAGGTTGGGAAGCCTGACATGGGGCTCAGAACCTTCACTCCAGTGGGTGGACTTCTGTGGTATAAGTGTTCTCCAGTCTGTGAGTCACCCACTCAGCAGTTATGGGATTTGATTTTACTGTGATTGCACCCCTCCTACTGTCTCATTGTGGCTTCTCCTTTGTCTTTGGATGTGGGGTATCTTTTTTCGTGAGTTCCAGTCTCTTCCTGTCAATGATTGTCCAGCAGCTAGTTGTGATTCTGGTGTTCTCGCAAGAGGGAGTGAGAGCACGTCCTTCTACTCTGCCATCTTGGTTCCTCTAGATCTAACATTTTTATTTTAATAAATTATGATGGAATTCTATAATTTTATTAAGTGCACTATATAGACAAATGATGATATATGAAAGATATATATTGTTTAATGAAGAATAATAAAATTAATACCCAGGTACCTACCACCCAGCCTAAGAAATAGAACATCACCAGTGCCTTTGAAGCCCTGATCCCATTTCATTCCCTCAACCTTGTAACCTTTGTCTTGAATATTTTATTAATGATTTTTTGTTTAATTTTTAGAGTTACACAAATATAAACTATATTTTGCAACTTTATAAAAAATTGAATTATTCTTTATGATCTTTTCTGTGACTTGCTCAACATTAAAATTATGTTTTTGCTATTCACTCATGTTGATGTATGTATTGGTAGCTGTAGTTCATTTTCACTCTTTACAGTATATTCTTCTTTATGGATATGCTGCAGTTTATTTTTCTTGGGTTAGACATTTATTTGAGTTGTTTCCAGTTTCTTGCTGTTAGGGTGATGCTGTGAATATTTTCGTACACTTCTCCTAGATGATCAAGAGTTTCTCCAGGATGTATACCCAGGAGGAGGAGCCATGTTTTAGTGTGTACAACCTATGGCTTTACTAGGCAATGATAGTGTATTCCTAAAGTAGTTGTGCTAATTTAAATTCTTCCCATGGCTATATGAAACTTCCTGTGTCTTCATCTATTTGTCAGTACTTGAGATTGTCAGGTTGTATAAATTTTCTAGTCTCATGCATATAAAATGGTGTTATATTGAGGTTTCTTTGCATTTCTTCAATTACTTATGAAGTTGACCATCTTTTCATAGGTTTATTGACCTTCATATTTTCTCTTGGATGAAATGCCTGGGTATACCTTTTGGCTTGCATATTCTTTTCATATTGATTCATTGGAATTCTTTATATATTATATGTATTAAGTCTTTGTTCATTATGTTACATATATCTTCTCAATATGTGACATATTTTTATATTATATTTTTCTTATGGTACCTTTTGATAAATAGTTTTTAATTATATTGTAGGTGAATTGATCATTTTCTTTATGTTTTGGACTATTTATATCTTGTGTAAGGTATCCTTCTTATCCTATGATAATTAAGATGTTCTTGTATATATTTTTAAAGATTTTCTTTCTGTTCATTTTAATACTTAATCTCAGGAATGGTTCCATTTAATGTAAATTGTGAGGCAGGGGTTGAATTTAATTTTTTCCTTCATTGTTCCAGAGCCATTTATTAAATAGTTCATTTTTCCCCACACTGGTCTGCAGTGTCAGCCTTAGCATATAGCAAGCTTCTGTCTGTCTGTAGACCTTTCTCCAGCCTTTATGTGTGTTATATGTCCTTGTTGATGTCTTTACAATGTTGATTCCTCTTATTCATAAACTTTAGATATCTCTCCATTTATTTTGGTGTTTAATATTTTTCAGTAAATTTTATTATCTTATACAGAAAGATCTTGTAAAAATCTCTTTTGTTATTATTGTATATTTAAAAGACTGCTATTTCTAATGCTTTCTTGCTGGTGTATAGAAATGCAAATCACTTCTGTATTTTGATCTTATATGCAGAAACCTTGACAAATGTCTTATTAATACTAATAAGGTTTCTAGTAGACAATCATATCATCCAAATAATGACAAATCTGCTTTCTCTCCCTTCCAATCCTTATAATGCTTGTTTGTTTTTCTTGTCTTATTGTGTAGGCTGAGACCTGCCATACAATATTTAATAGAGGTTGTGCTATTTGACTTCCTTGCCTTGGTTTTGATTTTAAAGGGAAAGCTTGATGGTTTATAATTAAGAATGATTATTGTTTTTTGTAGATATCCTTTAGGAAGAAAATTCTGCTCTACTCCTAATTTGTCTACTTTGCTAAAAGGCTTTAAAAAATTATGATTTACTAATGTGTTGGCGATTCTGATGCCCTGTTTAGTTATGGCAGAGAGGAGTTAAGTTTATTATTCGTGATTGATGAAGATGCCTGCAGTGGTTGTTAGTGGAGAGGGGAAGTTAGGGGGAAGTAACATGTGATTGCTGTATGCTTATTTCTACTTGTTTATATTGCTATAAAACAATTTCACATACATCACATCATTTTGATTATTCCCAGCTTTTTTTTCTTGTTTAGAGCATTCTGATTCCATGACTGTGACTGGAACCCAAGTCTGATGCCCACCAATTTTTCCAACTACACTCTGGTAATACTTAATTTGCACCATTCTTAAGTAACCAATTCTTTCTTCTATTGCCTTCCCCAGTCTCTCCAGTTCACACACTTACTGATCTGCAACCTGTTATTTTTCACTGTATTTCTGAGGAATTGCCTTAAAGCATCTAAGAAATAAATGACTTCCTCAGAATCTGATCAATTTATTCATTTATTCACTTCCTCATTCACCAAATATTCATTGAGAATATACTATGTGACTATAGACATAATAGTGAAGAATACAGCATTCCTGCCCTCATAGAGCTTATACTCTGGCGTGGAATCACAATAAACAAACAGATGAATATATAATATGTTGCAAGGTAGTGATAAGTGATGAGTGAAGGGGGGTGAGTGAGAGAGAGAGGGAGAGGATGACTGGGAATGTGTGTGCTGGGGTGTGTGTGCCAATTTTACTGGCATTAGGTCATGTAGAGAAGGCTTCTCTGAGGAGATGACATTTGGGCTGAGTCCTGAATTCGGTGAACATGCCAGCTATGGGAAGTTGTGGGAACAGTGGGTGGAAAGTGTGATAAATCTGAAGAACTTCAAGACTTCCTGGGTGGTCAGAGGAGATTGAACAAAAAGGAGCAGAGTAGGAGGTGGGGACAGAGAAAGAGGCAGAGGCCAGAAAATGTTGGGCTTGTAAAAACTCATCAGATAGATTTTGCTTTCCTATTCTTTTTTTTTTTTAATTTTAATTTTTATTTATTTATTTTGTTTGTGGTACACGGGCCTCTCACTCTTATGGCCTCTCCCGTTGCGGAGCACAGGCTCCGGACACGCAGGCTCAGCAGCCATGGCTCACGGGCCCAGCCGCTCCGCGGCATGTGGGATCTTTCCGGACCGGGGCACAAACCCGTATCCCCTGCATCAGCAGGCAGACTCTCAACCACTGCGCCACCAGGGAAGCCCTTTGCTTTCCTATTCTGATGCCATAATGGAATTAGGTAGGTATAAAGTAATTCAGTAGCATCTGGTATCTTTTTGTTCTTTTACTGTTTCAGTCCATTATCCAGTTGTTGAGAATAAGAATGTAGACTCCTTGAGAGCAGCAGCCTAAGTTCTTTCACTCTTGTGTCAGAGTCTCCAGGCTCCATGATTGATGGAAGGAAAAACCTGTGTTAATATTTATGAAACAAATAGAGAATCTCTCTTTTTCCCTTAGAGGTGTATGGGGAACACTGTTACTGAACTGGGTCAGGTTCTTGGCATCATGCTGGGAGATGCTGCTGTTCTGCAAGGACTCTAGAGGAATGAAACTTGGAAAAGGGCAGGTGTAAGCTAGTTGTCTTCCCAGCCTTGAAATGCTCCATGGATGAGGCTCGTTATGTGAGGGTTAGAACTTCTCAGAGTCTGACTTCCTCTCTTCAAGTGGTAACATGTAACTTAGTCAAGTGTAAATGATTCGTTCATGATTCCTAACTTTGTCTTACTTCAGCTACTGTTCTGAGCACTAGGTGTTAGGAGATTGGAACTAATCTTATTTTGAGCTGGGTCTTAACTTCTATGCCTCAGTCTGCTACCTGTGTAACAGTATTTGCCTCCCTGTCTCACAGAGATTCTATGTGTGATGAAATGAGATGGATGTTGGAAGGTTTGGTTTGTCTGTTTTAATATGTGAGAAATAGCTAATACTGAAGTCTGATATAAAATAGTTGTTGCTAATAATGTTTATTTTTGATGTATGCAACATAATCTAACTTTGAAGAAAAAATATACTGGACATTCCATTGAGACCACCTAAATATGAATGTGGTTTCTTCCTTCATCTTTTAGAAGAATGGCACAATTATGAAAATTGAGGGGCAAAAGTAAGGATACTTTTTCTGAATTTTCCTTCTCATCCTTTAGCCTCTTTGAGTTTGATGGGGTTTTCTGCTTAGAATTTAGAAACAACTTCTAGGTCATTTTAATAACAGTAGGAACCTCATTGGTGGAGAGGTCCCTGTAAGTGGTGGATGGAAGTGAAATCTAGTTTGGTGACTCATCCATCTGATGTTTTCTTATCAATGTAGTTGTTGTAATCTTTAGTAGGTTATACAGTGAATATTAACTATTTTACATTTTTATACTTGTGAAGCTTAAAATAATTGCACGTAGTTGATATTACGACAACACAGGAAGGGTAACGGTGCTCATGGCGATACTTTACTATGTCTCTATCTGCCTAGCAAAAGCTAAGTGATGAGTTGGAATAATTACAAGTAATGGAGAGAAAAGAGTCCACTATTGAGGAAAAGAAGACTCTTCAGATGCGCCGCATTGATTAACTGGTTGGTTAGTTCTTCAGCTCTTCGCTTTACCTCAGAAGCCACATTTTTTTCTGTATCTTCACACTGGGTTTGAACTTTTACCATCACTGAGATCAAAGTTTTGGTCTGAAGAATTAATGACTGAGATGAGTAGTTGGTATTTGAGAATAGTCAGTTCTGCAGTAGAAGACGGTCTTCTCTTCTGCTTTTTCTAATGAGGAGTGCTTCTCCAGGTACCAGTGTTGAGCAGATCTCCTGCTGCCTTTGTATCCTGCGGCTGCTTTGGTGCTGGCCAACACGAACCAGAGGGAGCTTGGATGTGTCTCTTCCCTGTTGAGAGCTGAACTTCTGGCTTCATTCCTGTCTCCTCACACTTCAAACACGATCCCCTGCAGCGGCAAGCTTGGGAGTTGATCAGTGTTCACCAAAACAACTTCTTTTATTTTCAGGTGCCCTTTTAAAAGACTCTTCATTCTGTGAAGTTTCACAGCCTTTGATTACTCTAGGAATTTAGGACCACAACTTAGAATTTAAAACACAAAGTGGAAATGTGCCCTGATATTATAAGACATTTCAATAAAAGTGGATGTGTTTCCCAATCGATGGGAATAGACAGGAAAACTACGATTGCTTTCCCATTTCATGCAGGCTCAGATGTAAACCTGTGGGAGTGAAGAACTTTTTATTTGATAAAAGCTAAAAACTTACCTGCATTTCTCACCTTTCAAGTTATGATAGTCATTCACAACTGCCAAATATAAAGATGTTTTGGACACCATTCAGAGCTTATCTTTAGCAAGTTCCAAGTGTGAGACGTATAAGAGTTTATAAAAACATTCTGAGCTTTGTTAAGAAGATGCTTCTGACCCACTTTCAATAGGATTCACTTTTTGAGTTATTTTTCCATCAGTGGTGGTGGAACAGGAAATATCCTGAGCTGTCTTGCACCTGAAAAACAGGATGTGTCCACAAAAGCACTCTAGTGTGCTCCATTTTCTCAAGCAAAACTTGCCAAATTTTAAGATGGTGAAATGAAAGGAAGAAGAAATTTGGTTTGACTTGAACTTTTATTTTAATTATTAAAAGTAAGGGTTCTGGAAAAAAAATTTGAGAGCAGAAATAAAGACCAGAATTAAAGTACTAAAGCATGTCTTATAGAACTCATCCATTATTTTTCCTATACATTAAAGGTTTTTGAAATGAACAAATAAATATGGAAAGAAATCTCTTTTCCCAATTGGATTAACATTTAGGTGAAAGCAAAAATGGTCAAGTTTGAGTAAAACTCTTCAGAAGATCCTTAATTTAAGCATAAGTCTGTTTTAACACTCTAGATCTTTGTCTGAAACTTGGAACACTTTTAGTCATAGAGTCAATACTATATTTGGCAGAATTGATGTTAGACACACAGCCGTATGAGGGCCCCCTGAGTATCTCTGAAGTCTCATTTTGTATTAATAAAGAAAGAGATAGGGCCTCCCTGGTGGCGCAGTGGTTGAGAGTCCGCCTGCCGATGCAGGGGACGTGGGTTCGTGCCCCGGTCCGGGAGGATCCCACATGCCGCGGAGTGGCTGGGCCCATGAGCCATGGCCGCTGAGCCTGCGTGTCCGGAGCCTGTGCTCTGCAGCGGGAGAGGCCACAACAGTGAGAGGCCCGCGTACCGGAAAAAATAAAAAATAAAAAATAAAGAAAGAGGTAAAAACTGATTGGAGAATTTGATTCTAAGGGAAAAATGTATTGAGGGTTCCAGTTTGGCATGCTGGGAGGATATTATCCTTCACCACTGCTTATTCCATCTTAAAGTTTTATGAATACCTTAAGTGATTAAATAAATTTCCTATTAGTAAACCTTATGTCTGTTTATAACATTCTCCCATTGAAAACAATGCAGTCACCAACTGTGTAGATGGCAGTGAGTTCAATATTATTCCTACTGATTAGGGTGCAGAGTGCAATTACTCTTTATTCCTGGCAGTTGCTTGCAACCACATATGCCTTAAGGAGTCAGTTGATCTGGGGATTGGGTTGAAATCCTTTTGAAATTTGAGGAGCTTAATTTGATCCCCCCCTCTTTTTTTTTTTTTTTTTTTTTTTTTTGCGGTACGCGGGCCTCTCACTGTTGTGGCCTCTCTCGTTGTGGAGCACGGGCTCCGGACGCGCAGGCTCAGCGGCCATGGCTCACGGGCCCAGCCGCTCCGCGGCATGCGGGATTCTCCCAGACCGGGGCACAAACCCGTGTCCCCTGCATCGGCCGGCGGACTCTCAACCACTGCGCCACCAGGGAAGCCCTGATCCCACTTTTGAATAGACAGTCACCTACCTCCTGGTGGGTATGCCAAGGAGTACCCTCAAGCAAACCCTGGATTTTTCTCAAAATAAGTAATTTGTGTCTCTTGGCCCCTAAGCTTGTTTTATGCTTTAATGCATGGCTGAATTAATTTTTTAAAAAAATATTTATTTATTTGGTTGTGCTGGGTCTTAGTTGCAGCAGGAGGGCTCCTTAGTTGCGGCTCGCCGGTTCCTTAGTTGTGGCATGTGAACTCTTAGTTGAGGCATGCGTGTGGGATCTAGTTCCCTGACCAGGGATTGAACCCAGGCCCCCTGCATTGGGAGTGCAGGGTTTTAACCACAGAGCCACCAGGGAAGTCCCTGAATTAACTTTTGCCTGGAAGTTTTTAAAGTAGATGTTTGAAATGTCTACCTTATTTTTTTAAAAAAATCTCAGCGGAATTTCATAAACTTTCATTTTAAGCTGTGTAACTCCCCAGTGAACTCTCTTGTGCCTGAGTAAATTGATTTGCTATTTAGGTTCTTTGCCATAATAAGCTCATTAAATGCTGAGGCCTGCTACCAAAAAGTCATTATTTCAGTTCTGAGTACTTGTTCTGAGGCTGTACTCTGACAGAGCTAGGTGTCAATTAAGATTATTCCTTGTTAGTGGAAATAAAATCATTTTACCTGTTTATAAAAGAATCCCTCTGTTCCTTCTCTGGGGGAGAGAGGGATAAACTCACACAAAGTTTATCCATTAGGAGAAAAGGTAGAAAGATAGAGGTCGTGAAAAGATCCCTGTCTAAACTCACCGGAAGTTATGATCGCAGTCAGGGGGTACTTTTCCTGCAGAGCTGTGTCTCAAAGTGCCTTTCAAGTTGCAGGTTCTGTCACAGCATCAAGAGGTATGTCTGTGATACGCCTGAAAAACTCAGGCTGTATGATTCCTGTCCACGGGGTCAAAGTCGGAGCAAGTTCAGGAAGTCACCGTCAATATTATGTAAGTATGAGATGGGAAGGTGCCGTAGGGATCCACGATGGAAAAAGCGTTTAATGCCTTCTTCCTTGTGAACCATATTGGTTGTAAAAGCCTAGATTTGCTGATTCATAGGGCTAATGGCGGCCGGTTCTCAGTTTGCGCCAGGCCCTGTTCTAAGCACTTTGTGTGTGTTAAAAGTCAGAGGAAGTTGAATATAATGGTCTGAGCACAGACTGTGGACTGAATAGATTGCTAACGAGCCAAGTAAGTGGCTGGTTTCCTCAGTGACTCCATCTCTTCATTTTTAGAATGGGGATTATAAGGGCACCTATGTCACAGGGCTGATGGGTAGACTGAATGAGTTAAAATACGTGAACTGTTCAGTAGGGTACCTGGCACATAATAAGTTATGTACACATTAGCTATTACCATCATCATCTTATTACTCATCTCAAGAAAGCTGTGAGATAGTTACTGTGTTTTTCTCCATTTTAGAGTTGAGTAAACTGAGGCACAGAGAGCAATTTTCCCAAGGCCTCAGGCTAGGAGGCAGTGAAACTAGGATTAGAATACAAGCAATCTGAGTCCAATCTGTGGCCATAACTGCTATACTCTGCTGCCTCTCAACTTAGTAAGAAGGAAGTGGCCATGAGTTTTAGAGGTAATCTGCCGTAAAGCAGATTAGGTTTACAGAGAAGAGGAGGAGGGGTGTCTCTTGTACTAGAGGCTTGGACTTTACTACTGGGTCATCCAGGTGAGTCTACTCGGTAGTGGTCAGAAATTGGCTGGGATGCGTCTTCCTTTTGGAGTATTCCTATCTCAGTAATGGCATCACCATCTATTCTGTTGTGTAAGTCAGAATCCTGGCTCACCCTGGACTCCAGCTTCTCCCTCTTCCCCTAGATTCAGTTTATCATCAATTTCTGTTGATTTTTATTTCTAAAAACAGCTCATAAATCCTTCACCTTCTCCATCTACAAGGCCACCACCCCAGCCCAAGCCATTGCCATCAGTCTTACCAAGCCTTACCAGTCCATCCTTGCCCCATTCCAGTCTGCTCTCCGATAGGCTGAGGCAGAATGCAAAGCTACTTATCTTGTGCCCTGACTTAAAACATCACCCACTTTTGCATTCAAATCCAGATATGTCTGACTCTAGAACCCGTCCTCTTTCTTATGCCATCTTGCCTCTATAAAGTTTGGAGCCGTTGGCTGTGATTTGCAAAGCTGAAGAAAGTAAGATTCTTAGGTGTCAAGTGGAATCTGATTTTCCTTGACCTCATTTATTAAATTCATGCTTCAGGTAATTAGGCCCTAGAATCTGACCCCACTACCAGACCTGTCAGCAGAACTCAAGTGTTCCACAAAGATTTATAATATCTGACCTTTTTTCTAGGCAAGGCAAAGTATATTACAGTAGGAACATAAGATGCAGGGCAGTTCTTTCTAATTTTCTTCACACTCTCCTTCACTAATCTAGCTAGGTTTTGTGTGTGTGTGCAGGGTTGTTTTTATTATTATCGGTTTGTTGGTTTGCTTTTTGTATGACTGAGTCCTTATCAAAACAGATATTAGCAGGTTGAGTCTGAAGTTTGCTAGAACTGAGTACAGATAAAAAGAATCTTTAAAATTCTTTTAATTGACATATAGTTGATTTACAATGTTGTGTTAGTTCTGTTGTACAGCAAAGTGATTCAGTTATACATATGTATACATTCCTTTTTTATATTCTTTTCCATTATGATTTATCACAAGACATTAGGTATAGTTCTCTGTGCTATACAGTAGGACCTTGTTGTTTACCCATTCTATATATAATAGTTTGCATCTGCTAACTAAAAAGAATCTTAAATCATCAGCATGCTGTTAATTAACCAACATAAATGTGAAAAGGTACTCAGTTCGCAAACTGCCGCACTGAATTGGAATCCTTCTATCTTCCTCTTATCAGTTTTTAATCTCACCGCTTCCCAGGGCGTGCAGACAGATTGTAGGGAAGCTCTGCCCAGTGAAAAGTGAAGGGGAAAAGCATTTTTAAAAAAATCCATCCAGAATGTGATCTTCTGGATATCAACAACCTCAAGGTGTAATCAGTAATACTGGCTTTCAGAATAGAACTGCAGGCCACCTTTCCCCCAGTGTGTACCCTGGTTTTATTTTATTTTTTTAAATTCATTTATTTTTATTTTTGTCTGCGTTGGGTCTTCGTTGCTGCGTGCGGGCTTTTCTCCAGTTGCTGCGAGCAGAGGCCATTCTTTGTTGTGGTGCGCAGGCTTCCCATTGTGGTGGCTTCTCTTGTTGCGGAGCACGGGTTCCAGGCGCGTGGGTTTCAGCAGTTGTGGCTCGTGGGCTCTAGAGCACACCCTCAGTAGTTGCGGCGCACGGGTTTAGTTGCTTCTCGGCATGTGGGATCTTCCTGGACCAGGGCTCGAACCCGTGTCCCCTGCATTGACAGGTGGATTCTTAACCACTGCGCCACCAGGGAAGCCCCCATGGGTTTGATTTTTAAATAAACATGGTGAGGAGTTTCTGGATTCGTATATATATATGTGTGGAAGAGCAATCCTTTTGTTCCCCCATCCACAAGGAACACTGACCCCCTGGATCCACTGTTATCTTGGTGTTTGTGTGAAGCACTCTTCAAAGTGTGGCCACCTGTCCTTGCTGCTAGCACGTCCTCTGATAGTATTTTATCTTAAGATAAACTGCAGCAAACTTGTGAGGGAACCCAGATAAAAACCAGAAGGAAGAGACTTCTCTCCTACAATCCAGGGAGTTTTGATAGCACCTCCTAAGGTGAAAGAGATAGCGAAAAACCTACAGGCTTTTGTTTCTGTTCGTGTTGCTGGGGTGTGTGGGTTTGTGCCTGGTAACCAGGGGAATAAACTACCTAAAACCCTGAAAATGGTGGAAATTCATGTTTTCTAACAAAATCTTTCCTAAGAAACGTTTTGAGGTTCTTCTGTTTAGAGCCACAAGAGGAGCTGTGTAATCATTGGCCACTGTGCCTTTATCCCCACTGAAACCTCAGCTTCTGCATAGCTGCTAGGACACACAGCTGGGGAGGCTGTGCAGTAACTGGGGCAAACCCCCCTGCTGTGCAGAGAGCACCCCTTTGGTCCTTGTTTGGGGACTATTAACTGCCTCATGACTGAAGACCTCAACCACTTCTCCTTGTGGAGAAAAGGTCTAGAAGAAGCCGAGTCCCGGTCACCTCCCTATACTCAGAGAACCTTCCTGGGAGACCCAGGCCTTTGGTCAGGAGAGAAAATGGGTCTCTTCTGTTTCAGCAGGTTATCTTCTCAGGCGGTTCTCTGTGACTTCCTGCCTTTGCAGTGCAGGTTAATCCTTCCAGAATCTTAACCCTAACCTTCCTCTTCCAACTCCTCCCAACCTGGTCACTTACCTAGAAACTTTTGCTCATCCTTTAAAACCCATAAAAAAAAAAAAGTTCAAATCTCTAAAACCTCCATGGAGGTTCAGGCTGAGTTATCATTCCCTCTCGACCCTCAGAACAGTTTGTCCACCTCTATTATGGTGCTTAAGGGAAAAAAAATTGCCGTGCATTGGGACCTGCGTGTGTTTCACTATAGGAGACAACAGACAGCATCACCCAGTTTATTCATCCAGGTACCGCATGCCTGGTAAATTAATAGTCATCATAATGCCACAGCAGACCCTGTTCTCGTTGCTTTACGTGTTTAGTCTTCACTGCAATCCTATGAGAAAGGTTCTACTCTTGCCCCAGTTTTACAGATGAGGACGTTGAGGGTGAGCCATGTTATGTAACTCGTCCAGAGCCACAGAGCTGTGGACATGGAGAGCCAGGATTAACCCAGGCAGACGTCTGACAACACTCACTCACATGCCTGTGCTCATCTGAAGAATAAAACCTAAAACGCCAGAGGAGGGAGAAAAAGGCAGAGGCTATTGCCATCCTGTGTGCGTGGGGCGTGCGGCATTGCGTCAGGCACTGCCGTTCAGTATGACTAATTCTGTGCTGAGTTGTCAGGTGGAAGCCTGTGGAAGCACAGCCCAGCACCCGCCTTCTGCAGAAGGCCCTCACTGCTAATCTGATGCAATCGAATTTCCTAGGGTGGCCTTCAGGGCTCTGCTGTGGCTGGAGAGGGAAGGAGAGAGGTTTTGCGTATTGTTTTTTGATCAGCAGGTTTGGAAACTTTGAGTGTTTGGCTCACAGGATGGTGGAAGTGCTCCAGCGTTTCCTGTGGCCTCGAGTCTGGGTTCTGAGATAGGGAACTAAGGCTGAGCTTTGCCTGCCCCACTGGGGAATGTCAGCACACATCACCGAGTGACAGGGATTGCCGGAGGAGGGTAGCTGGGAGAGATGCTGGGGGCGGGGGGAGGGGAGCAGTCACTGGCATTACAACAGCCGAAAAGGAATTTGAAAAGCAAATATCCAAAAACCAGAACAAGGGAGGAAGTGTGTACATTAGTTTGAAAATAATGAACTTTCCATTTGAGATGCTGATTCCCTAAGTGTGAGAGAGAGAGCTCAGAGTTGAAGGGATGAGAATCAGCGGCTCTGATCTCATCTTGTTTTTGACAGAATTTCTCTGGGAGGAAGATGAATCTGGAATCAGCCCTGCTCTCACCTGTGAGCATCTCCATTTCTTTTTCTGTCCAGTGGACAAATGACTAGGTGCTGCTTGAAGAAGCTCCTAAAGGTTTTCTGTGCAAGGAATTCTGGATTTTAAAAATGCATCATTGGCTTGAGTAATCTCTCATATCAAAAAAAAAAATCTCTGAATTTGCTTTTAAGGAAAGAGTGATTCATTTGTTTATTTATTCACTTGTCTGAAAAATATTTATTGAGCAGCTGTTTGCCATGCCATCTGGTCAGGAACAGAGGTACAGAGATGAGTAAGATATATGACCCCTGCCCTTGGGGAACTCATAAACTAATAGCATAAGGTGTAGAAAGGTGCTCTGGTTGGTGCATTGTAAGCACCTAAGAAGACAGATGTTGCGGCAGTTACTTCTAGCCTTGGAGGCTCTGGGGTCAGGGAGATCTCTCAGAGGAGCGGGCACATGAAATTGGCTTTGAAGTCTAGTTGGGAATTTTTGAAGCCAACACAAAGGGAGAGGAAGAGACGTTCTGGAACGCAGAGGGAACATTATGAACAGAGGCAGGAGCCACAAGAATTTGGCAAGCCCAGGAAATGGCCAGCAGTTTGATGAGGAGAGAGATAGCCAACATTTTACTCGGTGCTGTCCCTCTGCGTTCAGTAGATCATGGTGCACTCGGAGAGCGATCCTGACCTGGCCAGTCTGGGGCTTGCCTTCTTTAAGTAGTGCTCCTATCAGCCACTGCAAAAGCACTGTATCGATGATCTTAAGGGAAAACCTATTTGTCATCATGTCTGACTTACAGTCTTTGCCTGTGTCTGTGGGGGTAGGACGCAGGGATACAGTTTGGTGGGGAAGGGTGTACTGGAGTTGTGGCACTCAGAGGCAGGCTGGAGCCAGAAGGGTTTATGTGCCCTGAATCACCTTCCAGAGATTTAAATCAAGAAGTGAGATGTTCAGATTCTAGCTATCACAATTACAAATCTTCTCTTTTTTTGTTATTTATCTTCTGACGGTTTGCACAGTAGAAGCTGTGGTTAGTTGAATTCCTGTGTGAATTGGAAAGAGTTACTCAAAGAACTGGGCTGCTTTCCTGGAGACAATCCCGTAGACGCAGGTGATGATAATTCAATACGGGACTAAAGGAGAGAGTTTTCTCTGCCACTTTCCACTATATTTCTGGCCAAGACTATTCAACAATTCATTTTTCCTGAGAGACAAAGGAGGCAAATGGACTGAAAGCATCACTTCTCAAAGTGTGTCCCATGAGAAACCGGTGTCACTGGATCCTCTAGGAAAAAGATAAAAGAGTTTTCTGGACAGATACATTTGGGAAACATTGTATATTGCATATGAAGATTTCAGAGTACACCTACATTACATTAAAGGCCCGATCAGTCCTTTAGTAAATAAACCGTTTTCAAAATATGGTATAGTGATTAAAACCATGGGCTATGGAATCAGACCAATGTGGATTGAGTTCTGGCTGGGTTCCATAGGTGGCTGTGAGACTTTGGGCAACTTACTTAAATGTCTCTGCATCTCAGTTTCCTCGTCTGTAAAATGGTTTAGTAAATGGTACCTATTTCATAAGGTTGTTATGAAAAGTATGTAGTCCGTGAAGTAGTTATTATTATTAGCTATTATCCATTCAGTGTTTTACACGAGCTTTGACTTTTTTTTTGCATTAAATTAATTAATATCTCAAAGAAATAGTGCTGTGTGGGAAATGCTAGACTAAGACTAATTCCTGAATTGCAGGCATGACTGCTGTTAGCAGTCCAACAGAGCAAAGGCAGCTCCTAGGCACCGAGGGCTCCATCAGGAATATGCACGTACAGGTATCAGAGCTCTAGAATTGGGGAGCACAGTATCATTCCCTCTAGGCTGCGAGGTTAGATTGTGTCACTTCAGTGTGTTTTGTGTGCCAGTCATCTCTAAGGGAATGACAGGATTCTAACTCAGGGTAGTAAAATGTTATGGTAGCGTTGATTTGTTAGTTAGGAGGTTTTCAATTACAGGTGGTGGAAACCTAACTCAAACTCACTTAACATAACAGGGAATTTAAGAGTTCATAAATCTAGGAAGGATATTAGGATAGATCAGAGATCGGAAGGAAACGTGTAGGAGACAGAAACTCAACGAGGCCGCTTTTCTTCCCTCCTGTCTCTCCTCTCTACTTGTCTTTGCT
Source organism: Tursiops truncatus (assembly GCF_011762595.2). Lineage (NCBI taxonomy): Eukaryota > Metazoa > Chordata > Mammalia > Artiodactyla > Delphinidae > Tursiops > Tursiops truncatus. Next base: position 65,336,807 of record NC_047042.1, on the reverse strand, counting down.
TCTCTTTGCCTCAGTCCTTCCTATAGCAGATGGCCCTTCCCTATCTGGAGGGAATATGGCTGCGGACAGCTTCAGCTTAACAAACCCTGCAGAAAGAGAGAACTCTCTCCTTCCAAGGCCTCATAAATCAATCCCCAGAAATCGATTTGCTTGGACCATGTCTGTCCCATGGACCAATCACTGTTGCCAGGGAGATGGGTGCTGTCATTGGCCAGGACTGCCACATGCCTGTTCTTGGTTAGTAGCCGGTGGGACAGGGCCTGCTACCTGAAGAAAAGAGATGGAAAAGCTCACTAGACCACTAGACAGACAGAAACTGAAGCTACAAGAGCTTGCTAGAGCTGTGTGTGAAGGAAATAACGCTGGAGTAAAATGTTCCAAATTATCCTCAAGTGGTATCAAGGTATTCATGTTTTATGTCAAATTCCCTTTCCTGTTGGTTTTCTTCAATTGATCCTTGCTCTATATCTCAGCTCCCTTTTCTGTAGTTAAAATATTATATGTATTACTATTAATATCCACTTTGTAAAGTTGGTCTCTATAAAAAGTTTTTTTTAAAAAGCAAGATTAGAATCAGTCACCTGAGTGACCTGGTTCTCAACCATGGGTGATTTTGTCCCCCAGGGGACATTGGGCAATGTCTGGAGACATTCTGATTGTCGTGACTGGGAGGTACTACTGGCCTCTGATGGATAGAGTCCAGGGATGCTGCTAAACGCCCTGCGTTTAGCAGGATGGATCTGGTCCAAAGTTTCATTAGTGCAGTGCTTAAGAAATGCTGCTTTAGTGGTTTCATCAGAACTGAAATTATAACAGCCAAATTTATTACTCAATTTTATGGATTAAAAATAAATTTCTTATTTTCAAAGGGCTTTTGCTTTTATCTTTTTTTCCTTGATGGTAACGATATATGAGAATATTATTTTGCCTGCTGTGTCACCAATCAATAAGTGTTTGTTTCTTTTTTACCGATATGATATTCAACAAAGGTATTTTTGTATTTTAATTTGAGTTTCTCTTATTACTATTAAGTATGAAGTTTTTAGGTATTTATTGATCATATATTTCTTCTTGTGTGAATTGCTTTGTCTGTTTTTTTTTCCTTTAGGTTGTACAAGTATTTTTTTCTTGTAAATTTATATTATTAATGATATTTATGCCAGGTTGGGTCATAGTTGTTGCAAGTATTTTCTCAGATTGTTATTTGTCTTTAAATTTTTATGGTGCTTTTTGGAATGCAGAAGATTCTAAGCATCTTTGTGTTAAACAATCAGCCTCTTATGTTTTGTGTTTTTGGTGTCGTGAGTTTGCTAGGGCTGCCATGACAAAGTACTGCAGACCGAGTGGCTTAAGCAACACAGATTTATTGCCTCACAGTTCTGGGGGCGGAAAGTCTGAGATCACGGTGTTGGCAGGGTTGGCAAAGTGAGGTCTCCCTTCTTGGCCTGTAGCTGGCTCTCTTCTCCCTGTGTCCTCAAATGGTCATCCCTTTGTACCTGGGACCAAATTTCTTCTCCATATAAGGACACTAGTCAGATGAAATTAGGGCTGCCCTAATGACCTCATCTTAATTTAATTACCTCTTTCAAGGCCCAATCTCCAAATACAGTCACATTCTTAGGTACTAGGAGTTGAGACTTCAACATGTGAATTTGGAGGGGGACATACAATAACCCACAATAGGTATCATGATAGAGAGGCCTCCATCGTCTTGAGAATATGTAAATATTTGGAGGAAGTTATTCAAACTGCTGAGATTGAGCATCTTCATTCATTTACTTCAGATAGTGGCAGCTGTCGCTGGGGGCTGAGGTGAAGAATAAGTGAGAAAGTGTGTATTTCAAGTGCCCAATTCAGTGCCTGCTCTCAGCTCGTGCCTGCCCCTTTCTGCCAACTGTCCCATAGCCTCCATGATGAGAATTCAAGATGCTGTGAAAGCACTGTTCTCTGCAAGTTTGCAGCATATAGTAAGCCAAGAGTATCTAATTTCACATTTCCCCACCTGGCAAGTAAATGGGCCGCGTTAATAGTGAGATTACCACATGAGGCTTTTGTGCACAGCATATCCATAAAATGAAATATTGGGTTTCTGCATTTGATTCAATTCTCTTTACTTTCGTCGGCCATCATTTCCCTAACTCAGATGGAGAATCTGAGATGGCAGCCCCACCATTTATCGCTCCAAACGGACCCTCCAGTGCAGGGGGCACACGCCCACTACCTATGGCAGTCATTGCTTACCTATGTGACTGGTAGAGAGGAGTGTCTGTCCCTCCCTGATATATGTTTGGGAAGGGAAACAAAGGCAGAGTTCAGCAAGCCTGAATGATCACAACATCCCAAGTAATGTCCAGCTGACAGCTCCTATTTCCTGTATCTTCTACGTAGACAGTTAGGGTGTTGAGATACTATAAGTCTATTTGGAATAAAAAGAATGTTGTACAAAGAAGAGGGGAACAAAACTTTTATGCAGATGTGTTTCCAGTGAGCCTTCCTGAGGCACAGTGTATGGTGCAGGGCAGTGTCCTCAAAAGAGAAAACTAGAGAGCTCAAGGCAGACAGGGTCGTCAAAGGAGATTGGAAGATGCCACCTCAAAATATTCCACTTTGCGTTAAGGATTATTTTTGAGCTGAAAGCAATTAAGAAACAGTATATTCAGAAGGAGCTCTCTGCCCTTCTTCTTTCTACTTAAAAGCAGGGCATAAATTTCCATTTGTAAAAATGTCCTTCTCTCCCAAACTAGAAAGAGGACTATTCCAGAGACAACTCTTGTCACCTGAGAGGACTTGAGATGGCATAACAAACCTTACTAAACAACCCTTTCTTACCATATATTTCCAAGTTACCTTTCCACAACATACATTTCCACCCCACCCCCACCCAAGAAGCCCTAACCCCCTCGTCCTTTGTCTAGCCTTTTCTCCACACTTTATCACCCCTTGTTAAGACGGTTTGTGAGCTCCAACTTTTAACCATCTCTTTGAGTTACTCATCTCTGAGTTCTTCTGCATGTATAGGCATTGCATGAATAAATAAACTTTTCTTCTCCTGTTAATCTTTGTTTTGTTAGTTTAATTTCCATGCCTCAGCTACTGAACCTAAGAGGATTGAGGAAAGGTTTTTTTTTTTCGTTTGATTTCTTCCCCCCCCCCCCCCCCCCCACAGTACAGAGAGAAAGGCTGCTTTCAGTTCCACTTTCAGAGGTCCTTTTCCTTTGTATGTAACTCGAATGCCAAGGGAAAACATTGTCTATTTCTTTTTCTATCAAGGACCACTTAACATTTAAAATATGGGACTAGTTCTCCCTCCCCACTATTCATTCCCATAATCATTATAAACCTATTATCTGTCATAAGTGGATAATGATGGCCAGTGGGGCAGAGGACAGCTTGCCCATGGAGAAAAGGGACAGAGGAGTTGAAGCAAATCGTTTCTCCAGCTGTTTGGTGTTTCTTTCCCATTGATCTGCCTTTTGGCCTCTACTGATCCATCTGTCAGGCTCTTTCAGTTTGTGGCGGCACACAGTTCACCAGGGCAATCGTGCTAGTTTTCCCACTACACAGGTCCTATAGAACATCCTCATAGGCTTAACTTTTTATTCTCTTAATAGGGTTTGCTGGTGTAACAGAGAGTCTAGAAATAAGATAAAAGGGTTTAAAGCCATTCAGGGACCCAAAGCTAAAACTATATGGAAAATTCAGCAGAAAAAAATGTGTGAGGTATTTGGGAATTTTATGAACTCCAAGACCTAATCAAGCTGCCTGGAAAAACAGGGAGAGACGTAACAGAACTTTAAGAGACTTTAGTGAGATGAGTTTCCAACACAGACACGTAGCACTTTGGGCTTAGAACAATGTGTAGCAACAGACAGATTTCTAGATGGGAATCAGGAGTGGTTTTTTGGAGACATGACCCAAAGATAAGAAGGAGACATTCAGCAGAATGATAAAGACAATTTCAACTTGCTCAGGGGTTATATATAGAGTCACATCTGACATGCAGATTTTGGTAACTAACTCCCAAGTGAGAAGTGACTCCTTTTTTTCATTTAATTCACTCAACTATAAACAATCTCTTTGACATGCTTATTAAGGTTGTAGAATCTTGGTACTGGAATAAAGTAAATCGATCAGCAGTGAAGCAGGAACATTGCAGAATTCTCCACTCATTCCCTAGGTAGGGAGAACCACAAGGCAGAGTGGTTGGAAGGTCTAGCCTACACTTCCCTTTAGTGATTCTTAAATTTTAGCTTGCATAAGAATTATTATATCAAGGAGTTTATTACACAACTTCATGCAGCTTATATTTACTGGGCAAATTTGACTAGACTTGGTTTTATCGCCAGTAGCTCTGATGAGATGTCAGTCGTGGAAAGTATGCATTCAGCCGACACCATGAATGAGATGCTTGTGTGCCCTGGTGAGGTAACTGTGTTCAGGATGTGCACCCTGCCATGAGAGTGCTCCAGGTGTGGTAGGGGGAGGTTGAACAGAAGACTCAAGTGCCCTGAGTGCTGTGCCCGGGGAAGCAAAGACTCTAGGAGATTGCGTTTGTTGACTGAAATTTAGAAATGCATTTCCATCTCAGTTACGCCTGACCAAGCACGGGGCCTGCGTGTTGATGTTTCTTGGAGAGTCTGATGAGACTGTTTGTCTTATATGAAGTTCAGCCATGGGTTTCCCTGATCATTAGTAATCTGCCCAGAGAACTTGGTAGCTCACAACTTAACTGGAGGATGATTTTGCCTCACAGAGGACTTTGGCAGTGTCTGGAGACATTTCTGCCTGTCACAGCTAAAGAGGAGTATTGACCTCTAGTAGGTAGAGGCCAGGGATGCTGCGAACCATCTTACAATGTACAGGACAGCCCCACAGCAAAGGACTATGGCCCCAAACGCTAACAGTGCCAAGGGCAAGAAAACCTGAGCTACAAACTTTCTCTTCTGAATTACATCAGTAGCAACAGTGACGATATATAGAAGCCTCAGAGCTAACTGTTCCCTCCTGGAAATATAAATTCAAGAGGATAAAATGTGGACTTCTGAGGATAACGATGTGGTTCAGATTATTCATTCTGCACTTGTGCACCTGACTCTACCCATGGGAGCCTGGCTGCACCCTGTCTGTGCCATTTGTTAATGTGGGGAAAACTGATGAGGTCTAATTTGGCTGGTTAAGTGAGTTCCCAAGGGATGAACCCTCGCCTCTTTGCTCTCAATGGCTGCTTTATACACTGCTCTAATGTTGTTCTCCACAGAGACACAGGGAGAACTGCATTATTCTCTTCTCACCTGTTCAACAGGTTTTGTCTGAAGAGTCTTTGAGAAATAAATATCAGTTAAAAAGGAAAAAAGCACGCTCGGCCTTTGATTCCTGGAAGGCCAGATGACCTCTTTCAGTGTAATTCTAGACTATTTTGTGTAGAGTTGGGAGGAAGGCGCTCAAAATGCATTTTTATTTCTATTATCTGCTCTCTTAACCACCAAGATTATGTGTTCTTTGTTTTGAATAGTGTTACCTGATATTTATACTGAGTCTGTTTTCACATTAGAACCTGTTTTCTTAACTCTTACTCTAGGAAGTGTAATTGAATCTAGATCTTGAATTGAAGTGACTTGGTACAGATAAAATACACTGTCCTTGGAATTCTCAAGTGAATTAAAAGAGTGTAGAGACTATGAAGAAGTCTGTCCCAGTGCAGATTGTCTGCTTGTATTTGTACCTAGGAGGTCCAGAATTTATGGAGCAAGTCCCTGTTGTTGAATATTAAATTGTTGTCAAGTTTGGGGAATTACAACCAAAACAGCAATTGGCATTGTTATGGTTAAGTTAATAATTATTTCTTGAGGAAGCATCCTAGAAAAGTAAAATCACTCAGAGGGAACACAGAATTTTAAGGCTTTTGGTACAGTCTGCCAAAAGTACCTCTGGAAAGTTGTACCAATTTATATTCTGAATAGGTGTGCATGGACATAGACTTCCTTCTTTAGAAGTCACGACCAAGAGTTAAGGTAGGAGTGTCTAGGGGGGACAAGAGTACGGTCAATGAACCTACCAAGTTATGATCCAACAGCTGCTGGAACTCATTCTCTTATTTCTCTAGCTCTTACTTGCTTGGCTTTGGCCACTCACCTGTTTCTGGAACATACAAGGCATGCTTCTGCCTCAGGGCCTTTGCTCTTGCTGTTTGAGAAATAGAATATTGCCTACCATATTGGTAAACAAAGAATCTAGCTACCACATGACAGCCACCCTGATTGTGAGCCCTGAGGGCACTCAGGAAGGAAACAAAGAACGCTTGCCATCTAGCAGTCATCAGACTGCAGCCAACCCCTATGGTGCAGCTTGAGGAAACTCTGGATGAGGAAACACTACTGGCCCCAGATAGCTGAGGTGCATATCAACGGAATGATTTCAGTGAGCCCAGACTCTTGCATCTTCCCATGCATAGAAAAGCATTAAATTCTTTAACTTGAGGTATCTAGTTTTCTTTTATTAACAGTAATCTTTGTTCTGACTTCCTGGTGTTGTTGCAAAAACTCCTATATATCCTGGCTCCCCCCTTCCTCTTCAGAGCAGTTTGCTCAGGGTTATTTAAGATGCTGCCTCAGGGCTTGAAGTCCTAAGAATGTCCAATCAATAAAACATAACTCTCAACTTTTAGGTTGTGCATTTTTTTTTCAGTCGATGTGTTCCCTTGGCCTGTGACATGATTCCTCCAGATGTCCACATGGCTCACTGCCTCACTTCTCATAGGTCTTTACTCAGATGCTGTGTCTCACTGATGCTTTCCCTGGTTTCCCTATTTAAGACTGCAGTCCTGCCCCTCCCACAGAGATATACTCACATGCTTCAGATTCTCCTTCCCTGATTCATTTCTGTCCATGTCCCTTGACGCCACCTAACGTGTAGATTTGCTGCTGTATCCCCAGCACTGAGAACAGGGCTGGTACAGAGAAGGGCTCAGTAATTATTTGTTGAACGAGCTGTTGAACCACTGCTTTGAAGATTTGCCTCTGCTGGTTAGCACTCATTATCGTCACACCAGGCTGTCTTCATCATCCTTGGCCAAAGGGACAGCGGTTCTGTTTTGCGTCATTTCCTTTACTTGTCAGCTCTGGTGAAGTTAGTTATTCATATAACTGCTGGTGTTGTTATGATTAACTGCCATTAGGCTGCCGTTATTAACTCTGCTATCTCTATCATCTTAGTCACGCCCAAGGGCCACTGAGCTCGGGGGATAGTAACTGACAAGGCCCACTCTGGTTTGATAAAGAACCAAAGGCACATGTTTGATTAGCATCTTCATACAGAGATCAATTTCTGGAAAAAGGCTAAGAACCCAGTAGAAAAAAGGCAAAGTATTTGGACAGTTCACAGAAAAGTAGACATGGAACTTTGCATCTTTATATTCAGCCTCTCTCACAATAAGAGAAATAGACATTGAAAGTACATTGACGACTTCCCTGGTGGTGCAGTGGTTAAGAATCTGCCTGCCAATGCAGGGGACACAGGTTTGAGCCCTGGTCTGGGAAGATCCCACATGCTGTGGAGCAACTAAACCCGCGCGCCGCAACTACTGAGCCTGCGCGCCGTGGCTACTGAAGCCCGCGCACCTAGAGCCCATGCTCCGCAGCAAGAGAAGCCACCACAATGAGAAACCCGCGCACCGTAAGGAAGAGTAGCCCCGGCTCGCTGCAACTAGACAAAGCCCGCACACAGCAATGTAGACCCGACGCAGGCAAAAATAAATAAATAAATTAAAATAAAAGGAAAGTACATTGAGATACATTTTTTTTCAATGCATCAGGTGTGCAAAAGTTCAATCTGTTGGTGAGTCTGTGTGTGAAGAGGCAAGCCTCATCCATTGCTAAAGGGAATATAGATTGGTACAACTCTCACTGTGGAGATATACTTAGAGATGGCTATCAAAATCTAAAACTGCCCATGCTCTTTGACCCACAATTTTGCTTCTGTGAATCTACTGTAAAAATATACTTGCACATGAGCAAAATGATGTATGCATAAGATTTTTCACCAGAGGCTTGTTTATAACAGCCAAAGGTGAGAGATCACCCAGTGGCCCACGGCAGGGGACTGGTTCTTCAGATGAGATACTGGGAAGTTGTTTCATAGCACAGGGAGATCAGCTTGATGCTTTGTGATGACCTAGAGGAGTGGGATAGGGAGGGTGGGAGGGAGGCTTAAGAGGGAGGGGATATGGGGATATACATATACATATAACTGATTCACTTTGTTGTAAAGCAGAAACTAACATAACATTGTAAAGCAATTATACTCTAGTAAAGATGTAAAAACAAAAAACAAAAGGCTGATAAACATAAAAAAAGAAATCAAATAAAATATTAAAAAAAAAGGTATAAAGAACAACTATGCAGCTGTAGAAGGAACTAGGACACAAAATTTGTATTAATATAGAAGGATTTAGAAGATACATGAAATGAAAAAAAACCAGGGTATAGAATGCTGCCTTTTATGTAAAGAAAGTGGGAAATATAATATGCTTTTGCATTTGACTTATATACCTGAAGAAGTTCTGGAGCGATACATAAGAAACTAGTAACAGTGGCTAGCTGGAGGGGTGGGGATGGAAGTGAATATTGGGTGGATGTATCATTTCAGGAGGAGGGAGTTTCTACACTGTCTTTACATGCACACACACACATGCACACATGTTCAAGTTTTGAATCACATGAGTGTTTTACCTGTTCAAAAATATTGTTTTTATTTATTTATTATTTTGTTTTAATTTATTTATTTACTTTTGGCTGCATTGGGTCTTTTTTGCTGCACGCAGGCTTTCTCTAGTTGCAGTGAGCTCGGGCTCTAGAGCGCAGTCTCAGTAGTTGTGGAGCACGGGCTTAGTTGCTCTGCGGCATGTGGGATCTTCCCGGACTAGGGCTCGAACCCATATCCCCTGCATTGGCAGGCGGATTCTTAACCACTGAGCCACCAGGGAAGCCCCCCAAAATATTAAGTTAAAAAAGTTATCCTAAAAGAAACGAGTGAGTCTGGGAGAGAGAGGCAGCAGAGGATAATCTTACTTCCTTTGTGTAAGCAACACTATTCATTCCAGTGAGAATTCAAGGTCTGTTCTGAATGCTGTACTAGGCGCTACAATTAATTTTCTTCTCATCTTGTGAACTGGCCTTGGGGAGCGAGTGTGTGTGCATGTGTGTGAACCTTGGGGCATTGTGCCTTCCTTAAGATATCTTGGTTGCTATAGTGCAGAGGAGCTCTATTTGTGACACACAGAAAACATTTTAAAGATATGCTGCTTCCTGGCCATGACTTCCTGGACAATCTGTCCTTCCGAAGGCTGCTGAGCACGAGGAGTTTGCATGTACTTCTGGGCAGAGTGAGCCAGGCTCATTCAGACCCTGGGCACCATTCAGAGTAGAAGCAGGCAGTAAGGGACGCCTTGCTTCCCACTGAGACCTTGGGAGGCTGTTGCCTCTCCGGGGCCTCATCTCCAACTCCAGGGCATTGGCACCGTCCCCTCCTTTGCCTTCTCTCCTCTGGAGCCACCCGTGAATGGTGCAGTTGGCACCCTGTGTCTTCTGCACCCAGAGCCGTTTCTTGTACCAAAACCACCAGTGAAAACAGGAAGTGATAAAACAAAATTCGCCCTGCATCTGCACTGAGCGACTTCTCTTTCTCTTTTTGTCATTCCTCATTAGGTATAGACACGTGCGGCCATCTACACTGTAGGATCCTGCTTCCACCGGCTTTGGACATTGCGGGGATTTGCAATGCCACCACCTGCGGACATCGTCAAGGTGGCCATAGAATGGCCGGGTGCCTACCCCAAGCTCATGGAAATCGACCAGGTTAGTAATACTGGCAGTCGTTTAGGGGTTATTTTAGTTTCCCTTCTATTCTGAATTTACCCAGACTTCAGATAGCTCTTTTTTCTCCCGTTCTCTCTCTGGCTGTGTTGAAAAATTGGTGCGATAATAGTTGCAGTGTAGTTTGATTTCTGTACCACATGCAGTGGCGATGGATGGGGTTTTTATACTCATCCAACATCTACTTGGAGTGTGTCAATACAGGGTTTGTGTCTGAAGCTGTGAGGGAGGCAGGAGGGACAAGAGGACTAGACTCTGGGCAGTTGACACAGTGGAGGCCGTCCCAGCCCTGCCTTGCAGAGACTCATGACTATGTGCTGATTGTTTTATCATAGACAACACAAATCTTAATTTTTGGAATCACTCTTCTCTTTGGTTTTTGCATAAGCAGCCAACAAGTATGTTGCTACTTTGTCATATTAATAGTTTGGTCATGCGTGGATGGATCTAGAGACTGTCATACAGAGTGAAGTAAGTCAGAAAGAGGAAAACAAATATCGTATATTAACACGTATATGTGGAACCTAGAAAAATGGTACAGATGAACTGGTTTTCAGGGCAGAAATTGAGACACAGATGGAGAGAACAAACATATGGACACCAAGGGGGGGAAGTGGCGGCGGGGGGTGGTGGTGTGATGAATTGGGCGATTGGGATTGACATGTATACACTGATGTGTATGAAATGGATGACTAGTAAGAACCTGCTGTATAAAAAAAAAATAGTTTGATCATGAAATTAGTGTAGAGGAATGAGTCTTGGATCCTAGCCGGTTGTAATTTTATTATTAGAGTAAAATGCACTCTGGGTCTAGTATATTGTCTGGTATGTAATAAATACTCAGTACATTTTTAGTGAATGAAAAAATGTCAAGAAGACTTTTAAAATGGTTTTACCTATGGAGGCATCGTTTAGTTTGTGTACTGACAGTCTTATGATGTAACTCTCATTTACTATTGATTACAGGCTATCTCAGGAAGGTGGTTTTTGTCATTGTAAATGATTTAAAGGAAAAAAAAAATTGAGGCCTAGTGTATGCTTAAGGGTTTCATGAAGCATATAGTATAGGATTCTAGATGGCTTTCTACATTTTTGAAATTAGGGTACCATGGCAACTCCACTTTTTATGTTCTTGATATTATTTTATGATCTATACTTTTCTGATACTATTTTATGATCTATACATTTTTTCTGGTCAGATTTTATTATCTGATTGAAGACCACTGCAAAATTTACATGGCATTGTGTGGTCCCAAAGGATTCATTAGAATAAATTATAAAGGTCAGATAAGAATTAGTTGAGTTTGAGCATGAATGTAAGAAAGGGTACATTTTTAGGTTTGTTTTCAAAAAAGGTGTCATCAGACCAGCATGTCATAGTCATTTTAACTGTTCTCTGAGGCAGATTTTGTTGACTTCAGAAGCAACCCGTGAAAGTAGAGAAGCCCGCCCAGTAATTTTATATACATTTGTGTCAGACAACAGTTGTTTACCTTTTTTTCACATGCTGTTTGAGAGAGGATATGTGTTGAATGTTACTTTAAAATATGGCTGGACTACTTGGTGAAGTCTAAATGTTGTTAAAATTAGGTTTGTCTACAACCCAAGAGAACAATGGTTCAAAGAGATAGAAGTTGGCTTCTCAAGTCCACATGGCAGTCCTGGGCTGGCATGATGCTCCAGTGGACCCAGGCCCCTTCTGTCTTGTTGCTTTGCCTTCTCCATAGGTGGGGCTGAGGACCAGTTGCTTGAGCATCACCTGAGAGCTCAGTAGATATGCAGAGTCTCAGACCCGACCCAGACCTCCTGACCCAGATGTGCGTTTTAACAAGATCCCCAGGGGATTCCTTGTGTAGTTAAGTCTGAGAAATGCTGAGCTGGATACCAGGTACCCAAGCCCAAGGCCACATCAGAACCACCTGGGGCACTTGTTCAAATGTTCTCTGGGGCCCCAGCCCCAGAGATTCTAAGTTAGTGGTTTAGGTAGACTATTTCTTTTTGCTTCTGCCATGGCCCAGGGTGTTTGGAAACCTCTTCTTTAAGACAGTAGCTCTTGATACATACTCTTAGGGGCCTGTGGAGTCAGTATCTTGTTCCTGCCTTTGGGGATGGCCTTTGCTGTATGTGTGTCTTAATAATTTTTTTTTAAATATTCTTTTTATTTTGGAACAAGTTTAAATTTATAGACGAATTATGAAGATTGTATAGAGAATTTTTTTATACCTTTCACTCAGTTTCTCCTGATGTTAACATCTTAATATAACTGCGGTACATTTGTCAAAACTATGGTAGATTACTAGTAACTGAACTACAAACTTTATTAGGATTTCATCAGTTTTTCCACTAATGTCCTTCTGTTACAGGATCCAGTGCAGGAATACCAACTGCATTGTGATGTTTCATGTTCCCTTTGTCTTCTTCAGTCTTTGACAATTTCTAAGTCTTTCCCTTGTTTTTCATGGCCTGATAGTTTTGAAGAGTAACTTTACTTCAGTACAATTTCACACGCAGAAATGACAAGAATAGTACAAAGGAATTCCTGTCTACCTTTTATCTAGATTCACTAGTTATTAATATTTTGCTTCATTTGCTTTATTGTTTTTTCTCTCTCTAGTATACCTATCCCCTTTTGAACCATTTGAGGGTGACTTAGGAGCATCACCTCTGTTTACCCCTAAATACTCAATGTGTCCTTCTTAAGAACAAAATCATTCTCTTACATAACCACAGTCTCTTTAAAGAAACCAGAAAATTGAACATTAGTTCAACATTATCATCTAATTCAAAGCCCAAAGCCCATATTCAAATTTCATCAAGTATCCCGATAAGGTCCTTGATAGGTATTTTCCTCACAGTCTGACATCCCTCCAGGATCATGTATTACATTTATTGCCATGTCTCTCTGGTCTTCATGGATCTAGAATGGTTCCTTAGTCTTTCTTCATCTTTTGTGACCTTGATAGTATTGTAGAGTACAGGACGGCTGTTTTGTGGAATGTCCTTCAGTTTGGGTTTCTCCGATGTTTCCTTCCAATTAGATTCAGGTTTTGCATTTTTGGCAGACAGGCAAGAGAGATGAAGTTGTGTCCTCTTCAGGGCATCATATCAAGAGGCACCTGAAGTTTCTTTGTCTCCTTCTTGGCGATGGTTCTACATTTATACATGATAATATTGAGGTTCATAGAAGTTAGATGATTTCCTAGTTAGTGAGACCAGGACAGAAACCCAGGCCTCCTGTACTTTGAAGACTGAACTTTTAAACCGTTGGCTAAATTGTAGGGCTCCTGCTAATGCCATAGGGAGACCTCCACAAAGAGTTAGAGACCCAGTCCCTTTTTGCCCTGCAGCCGCTGAAGTTGGAGAGTGGCAGTTTTGGTATCAGGTGCTGTTTCTTTTTTCTTTTTAAGATTTATTTATTATTTATTTATTTATTTAATTTATTTTTGGCTGCTTTGGGTCTTAGTTGCAGCACGCAGGATCTTCGTTGAGGCATGTGGGATCTTTCACTGTGGCGCGCGGGCTTCTCTTCAGTTGTGGCGTGTGGGTTTTCTCCCTCTAGTTGTGGCACACGGGTTCCAGAGCGCGTGGGCTCTGTAGTTGTGGCGCACAGGCTCCAGGGCACATGGGCTCTGTAGTTTGTGGCGCACACGCTCTCTAGTTGAGGCACGTGAGCTCGGTAGTTCTGGCGCGCAGGTTTAGTTGCCTTGCAGCACGTGGGATCTTAGTTCCCTGACCAGGGATCAAACCCGCGTCCCTTGCATTGGAAGGCAGATTCTTTACCACTGGACCACCAGGGAGCTCCCCAAGTGCTGTTTCTTGATCCAGTTGGAAGTTGGCACAAGAATTGGAAATGTATTTGCACAAACAAGGAAGACTTGAGCAGTGATTATTACTGGGGTTTTCTCCTAATCTTCTACCTTGATCAATAAAGGTCACACCACCTGTTTCTCTCCCATGGCACGTTACCTTTGCTCCTTTGCTCTTAGCTACCATTTCACTAAAAGGAATTTCTGGAAGCTGGGTCAGGCATTGCTGCCCCATCTTCTCCCCAAACCTCCAGTACCCCTCCACTTGTCACACTGTGTTGTCCTTGTCAATCAGCTTAAACCAGTGGTCCTCAGCCTTGTGTGTGCCCAAGAGTCACCCGGGGAGCTGGTGAGAAATGCACATCCCCAGCCCAGCTGCAGAGACTGTGATTCTGCCGACCAGGGATGGGTCCTTAATCTGGTTTGTGACGAGCATTAGGTGAGTCCGAAGCAGGACCTCCCACACTGCATCATGCAGGGGCTCGTGAGAAACAGCCATGAGCCCGAGTTACTCCATTTTTGAATACTGTTTCTCTAGTGCCTGGTGAACAACCTTCCTTAAGAAGTGAATATTTAATTAATGAATAACCAGGAGAGGGAGCTTCCTGAGTGGGGATCAGTTCTGCTCAGCCAGGGCCCATGAGGTTCAAGGGGATGTCAGCTTGGAGTGGATTGGTTTACCTTCCTTCTGGATTTTGAGGAGACCATTCTGTGTTTCCACTCCACAGGAAAAGCCCCGAGGAGCTTCTCACAACTGGAGTTTGGTGTCATATGAGGCTCTCGGAAGAGCTGTCAGCTAGCTCTTTTGCTCACGGCGGCAGCCTCTGCACCTGCCTTCACTGTGTGTTGTTGGCTTTCAACCTCAGGAGCCACTTGAGGCTGTAGGTGATGATTGTCTGGATACACAGAGCCAGAAAGGCTCCCCATCCACTCTTCCTGTTAACCTAATATTTTTTGAACAGCATATTTCTTAGTCAAGAGTGTCAAAACCCTAGTGCTTTTTTTTTTTTGGCGGTACACGGGCTTCTCAGTGTTGTGGCCTCTCCCGTTGCGGAGCACAGGCTCCGGACGCGCAGGCTCAGCGGCCATGGCCCACGGGCCCAGCTGCTCCGCGGCATGTGGGATCTTCCCAGACCGGGGCACGAACCCGTGTCCCCTGCTTCGGCAGGTGGACTCTCAACCACTGCGCCACCAGGGAAGCTCCCCCTAGCGCTTTTGACACGAGGCATAATGCTGAGAGGCAGTGTGTCCTAACAGACACAGTACGGGCTCTGGGACATTTAAATCTGGGTGTGGGCCCTGGAGCCCCCCATTCTGTAAGAACCCAGTTAGCCTCTATGAGCCTTGGTATCTTGGCCTGGTCAAGTCGAGATAATAATTTCCCACTTCTTTAATGGTTGTGAAGATTAAAGAAAATATATGAAAAGAATATAGGACACTGCCAGCTCAGAGTAATTACTCAGTAAAGGCATTATTGCTGCTAGTTTAAGCAAGTCCTCATGAAATTAGAAAATTAGATGCTCTGATTTTTGTTTTTACTTGCCCTTCCATCATGCACAGTTTCCCACCTTTCTCCTTCTTTATCTGCCTAGCTTTGTAAATGTCTAGAAGGAGAAAAAATTAAAGGGCAAGTGGGAGGGAGGCATCAGCTAGTAATAAAGGAACATGCTAACTGGATATGCAGCCAATTCATGCTATGGAATATTCACTGGCTCCCTAGTACTCCTCCACAATATTTTCTCCCATCTCTTGGCCACCCACCAATATTCTGGGAAGCAGCCCCTCTGTTCCTTGCACATGCTCTTTGGTCCTCCAGTCTCTCCTGCCTCTGTCCTTCCCCCACATGCCTTTCTTTACGAGTACACTGAAGCCAGAAAGCCACTGCTCCCATCCGTGCCTCAGAAGTTCTCTGCTATGTGTTTGCACACCTCCAAAGACCACTCGATGCTTTTGTCCCCTGTCATGCTGTCTTGCTTTTCCACTGCCAGCAGAGGAGGGAAGATGTGTCCCTACTCTCTTCCTAAGGCATTCAGCCTGTCCCAACCCCCATCTCTTTTGCTCCACCTGTGTTTTGACTTGTCCTCTCCCCTTACCTGAGGCTTTGCCCATCAAAATCCCCTTCATTTGTTCTTTTCTCCTCTGCTTTCAACAGGAAGCTCTTCTATACCTACCTTGGAAAATCTTCCTCTTGACCTAGTAACTCTCTTGCTGGAGTAGAGTTTATTTTCTGTCTTTCCATTCCAAGCCGATCTAAGTGCTGTCAGTATATGTCATCCATGTTGCTTTGGCATCTACTTGATCTTAGTGTGAATAACAATTTCCCTCCCTCTGGTGTTGCTGTCTTTGATGGTACCTATGCCCTCCCGTTTGCTAAATCGAGTGGTCCTCACTCTGTCTTGGTGTCACTCGGCAAAGCTGCTCGTTCGTATCTTCTTGAAACTACCCCCCTCCCTTCATTAAGCTTCAGTTCTGAGATTCTCCCTCCTTGTCTGATTAGTCTTTGTGAGTTTCCTGCATGGTTCCGTGTCTTTCTCCTTCTTTCTAAATCAGTCACAACCTCAGTGCTTAGCCCTCTGGTCTGCGTGTTCACCAGTGACACTCGTTGGCTCAGATTCCATGTTCTTTCATGGATTTAAGTGTAACTTCTCTCTGAATAATACCAGCTCTGGTCACCGGCTTGTCCTACTAACTGGTCATCAGTTCATCTCTCTGTTTAATGGATGCATTATTTCCCTCTATAAACCTTCAGTTGCCTACAGAATACAAGCAAATGGTTGGTAAAACTGCTCATATGTGAACCTGAAGGAAGGGAGTCTGATAGGTGTTACCAACTTTTGAAAGTTATTTCATGTAGAATGGGGTTCATTAGCTGTGTTATTTATGGCCCCAAGTGTACAAACTCCATCCTCTCCATACAACAAGATAGATCTCATCTCCAATCAAGAAAAGCCAGCATGGGCCATCTTGGAAGGCAAGGAGCCCTGATCATCTCTCTTACTTGTGCATCAAACACTTGGGCAGACTGCTATGCTGCAAGTTCAGGCCCAGAGAGGATGATGGGAGGAGATGCGCGTTTTTCAATCTTAGTTCTGCAGCTCCTTCTCAAATGGTTCAGGGGCGAGGGGTGTGTGCCATTTGCTTCCAGGCTCTCCACGCTCACTCCTGCCACAGCAGCTGCTATTGACCTCTTTTCATTTTTAGATGCTTGGGGAAAGAGTTTGTTCGAAGAAAGTATACCACAATTAAAAGAAAAAGTCGCGGATGATTCTTGAGCTTTCTAGTATCCCTGAGACTTGAGTCAGATTCCTTAGCTTGCCTTCATGTCCTGCCATGATTTCCCTTTACAGTATCCCAGGTTCAGCGTATTTGCGGGTGCTGCGTGCAATTCTCAAGTACCCTCTTGCTTTGTAGAAGCTGCCCCTTTAGGAGTGTGTCCCTGCACATTTTTGTCCTTTTTTTTCTTTTCATGTCTTGTAGTTTCTTTCTAACAGCCAGCCTGCTTGGATTCCTCCTGCACTCTCTTCCCCTCTCCGCTCCTCTAAATCCTGGCTTTGCTGGCACTGCGGAGAGCCTTCTTTCTGCTCAAGTCTTTTTTGATCATGTAATGTAGTTGTTTCTCCATCCTTCTTATACCATTTTCTTTGCCTGTAGATTTTATTTACAGTTAATATAACCTGTGCCTGATATTATTTACATGTGCCCATGTCTTTTGAAGTATATTATCAGATGTAGATTATAAGTAGATTATAAGATGTTATTATAAGCTCTTGTTGGTTAGCCTGATTTACATACTACATTTGTATCCTGTGGTCCATCACAATGATCTCTATTTATGTGGGTCTACTTTTGGCTTGAATTGTGAGTAGTAAAGATAAGAATAAAACACTGGTTATTCTCCATTCTCCAAACAGAAAAAACTACAATAGCACTCCTTCTCGTACATGGTTGCAGATTTTATTTTTCTCAAAGAAACATAGATGCATGTGTTTTTAGGCAAGCATGTACAAAATGATTGCCCACGGTTTTCCCTCAGCTGTCCTATTTCTGTAATATATTTAAGATATAATTCAATACATATAAATTTAATTTACCCATAAAGCTCACTCATTTTTAAAGCTCAATACATAAAGTACATTGAAGTTTTTGTGCTTGACATGGAGTTTAACTCATTCTGTACATAACACTAGTAGTGGTAGTAGTAATAATAGCATGTACCATCTAATCAGCACATATTGTGCGCTAGGCACTGTGTTAAGTGCCCTGCACAGAGTATTTCACCTCCTTCCTACAGTCCAGCAAGGCAGGCTTTATACTTCCCGGTTCATAATTGTTCAGAGGCTCAGTGAGTTGCCTGAGATCACACAGTTAGGAAGCTACTGATGTGAGTCTAGCACTGGGTGACACTAAAACCCAGACAGTTTCTACTAAATCAGAAATCTGTTCAGTAGTTCTTTTTTTATTTCATTTCAGCTTTATTGAGGTATAATTGACATATGGTGAGAACAATTGAGTTTTACTCTCTTAGCAAATTTAAAATCATACAGTATAGTATTATCAACTACAGTCACCATGTTTTACATTAGATCCTCAGGCCTTGTTCATCTTATAGCTGAAAGTTTGTATCCTTTGACCAACCTTTCCATATTTCCCCTACCAGCCTCTGGCAACTACTTTTCTACTTTCTGTTTCTATGAGTTTGATTTTTTTTTTTTTTGTAGATTCTACATATAAGTGATACTAGATGGTATTTGTCTTTCTCTGTCTGGCTTATTTCATGTGTTTGGTAGTTCTCTTTGAGTCTCTCCATCTCTTAGGGCTCAGTTTAATGGTGGTTTGAAGAGATGCCTATGCCACTGCCAGCTTGCCTGCTGCGTCCACTGACAATGTGACTTCCAGGGACATGCTGTATTATGAAAGCCAAGACTGTATTACCTTATAAGTTAGGGAAAATATGGCGAGTGGTCTGGGTTATTACAGAAGGAGCCCACCTGAAGTGAGACAGAGCCTTGAAAGCCAGGTTTCTTTGGGGCTGGACACTGGGAGAGGCAGGCTGGCCTGGTGCTTATGGGCATGGACTTTGGGTGGACTTACTTGGACTCAAAATCTGGGCTGCCACTAAGTGCTGTGTGACTGGGGACAAGCCTCCTGCTTTGTAAGGAAGAATTGTCAATATTTATACGTCCTTCCTGGCATTGTGGGGATTCGGTGAGGTAATCACTCAGCGCCCTGCTTAATAATAGAAACCATTAGGAGCCAATTACGATTTTTTTCAGTCATACATAGAATAGAACAAGTTTCTTATGTTTCAAGCAAGGCTGTAACCAATAATACAAACTTTTCCTTAAATGCATTAAAGTTAGCTTTTCAGCCTGAAAACCCATAATTCCCAAGACATTTAAGTATTGAGAGCCTGGTGAACTAAAATGACAGTTGAGCTCCAAATAAAGAGTCTTGAATTCAGATGCAATCACACAGAATATACAATTTGAGTGTATTTAATACCACTGAACACTATGTTTAAAAATAGTTAAGATTGTAATTTTAATGTTATGTGTATTTTACCACAATAATAGTAATAAAAAATCCCATAGAGTCAAGAAAATGAGACTGAATTTCTGGAAAGTGAAACTCCAACCTTGCCCTGCAGAAATGAAAAGTCATGTAATTTTTCTGGACTGTTCTTTCCTGAGTGGTTGGATTACATCAAGATTTCTCAACTTCAGCACTATTGACATTTTTGACTGCATAATTCTGAGTTTTGAGGGCTGTCCTGTGCATTGTAGGATTTGAGCAGTATCCTGGCCTTTACCCACTAGTTGCCAGTAGCATTCCCTCCCCCAGTTGTGACAACCAAAAATGTCTCCAAACATTGCCAGTGTCCCCAGGGTGGGAGACAAATTTCCCCTTGTTAAGGATGGACTAAATCAGTGGTTCCCAAGCTTGGTTCTGCATTTGAATTGCTTATGAAACATATTGAACACACAGAGAGGATTATTTGTAGGTATGGTTCGAGGCCTGGGAATTCCTGTGTTTTTCAAGCTCCATGGCGATACTGATGCTCTCGGACCCAGATTTAGAAATGACTGTCTCTACACCCCACTACATCTCTAGCTCTATCTGCTTGTGATATCTCTGGCTCCCTCAGTAACGTTTATGGAGTGCTTCAGTGCTTCCATTCAGTAAAATGGTCCTAATGGTTCTTCACCTTTAATTACTCTACAGAGAGTATGAACATAACACCCTCAAGAGCTTCTTCTGTTCCACTTAAGAAAGCCTGGGTGATGTTGCACCACTGCTTTCTGTGCTGTCATAATCAGGTAGAATGATATCGGGACAGGAATAGTCATTGCTCATCTGATTTTTGCAACTCTTAGATTTGGTATTGTAACAACTATTTCTTTTTTAAAAAATTTATTTATTTTAGTTTTGGCTGCTTTGGGTCTTTCCTGCTGCACGCAGGCTTTCTCTAGTTGTGGCGAGTGGGGGCTACTCTTCGTTGCGGTGTGTGGGCTTCTCATTGCGGTGGCTTCTCTTGTTACGGAGCACGGGCTCTAGGCTCACGGGCTTCAGTAGCTGTGGCTCGCGGGCTCAGTAGTTGTGGCACACAGGATTAGTTGCTCCACGGCATGTGAGATCATCCCGGACCAGGGCTCAAACCTGTGCCCCCTGCATTGGCAGGCGGATTCTTAACCACTGCGCCACCAGGGAAGCCCCTGTAACAACTATTTCTTAAACTTCCTTTACTATAAAGTGACCGAAGTACTTCCCTTTCTGGTTTTAGCTCTGTCCCTTTGTATGTGAGAGTGTATGTAACTTCATAAAATCTTAGAGTTTGCCATGCTTTGGAAGAGAAAGACAGAAAACATATGTCTCCCTTCAGCTGAGAACCCAGTTTAATTGCACAGGAATGAACTCTAGTGTTCTGCTTTTTCTTCTGAAAATGAACTACAGATTTCAGTTTGCTTTCTGGGTAGGAAGGGGTGATAGTCTCCTCCATTCTATTTCCCTTCCTCAACTCTGTCACTAAGAGCACATTGGGTAACTCAGGACAGAGCCTTTTATCAACCGTGCTTTCTTGAGAGTTTGGTGACTAAGACATCTCACATTTCTAGAACGTTTTGCGTGTGTCACACTTTGTACTTCATTTTCCTATTAGGTCAACTGGCAGTTTGCGGAGAGGTATATAAATATGTAGATTTCAGCATTAAGCAGGACTCTGGGTTCCCAGAAAAAGCTGTTTTGTTCTGCAGAAAGGCAGCTTGTACTTTGTCTCTAGGGGTATATAGACCTGTGCAGTGTGCCCAGAACTGCGAGGGAATGAGAGCAGCCTCAGGGAAAGAAAATATGTGCTCTTCTAGGTTGTTTTTTCTAGAATTTCCATCAGATGTACTTGTGGGTCCTCTAACTAAGTCAGCGGTACCAGCGTGGCTCTGGACAGCCTCCCCTGCAGCTCCCAAAGTCTCTCAAATAGCAAGTCCTGTGAAGGTTACCTCCTAAATGGTTCTTGATTCTGTCCACCTTTTCTCCATCCTCGCTACCACTGCTCTCGCTTGTCTCCACTTACCTCCTCAGCTGGCCTCCCGGTCACGTCTCTTACTTCCCCTCCGATGCATTCTCCCAGGCATTCTGCAGTGACTTTCCCGCTGCACTTAGAATAAATTCCAGACGTCCTTGCTGTGGTTATTAGGACCCTGCTATCCTCAGCTCTTGCCTACATCACCAGCTTTGCTTAGAGTCAATGTGGCTTCCCCCAAATTCCTCTGTCTTGGTTCTCATTACAATTGACTTTTTTCCTTTCATGAATGCATAGTTCTCAGAGCCTTTACAAATGTGATTTTTCTCTTAACTGGAAATTACCGCCCCTTCATTTCTCTGCTTATCTAACTCTTGTTCACTCTTCATCCCAGATGAAGAGTAAGCTGCTTAAAAGTCTTCAGATTTCTCAGATCAGATGAAGGCCCTTGTTATATGCACTTGTAACATCCTATATGGCCCCACTTATTCATTGTGTGATGTTCTGCACGGGCCAAGTGTGTTCCCAGTGCCTAGGACAGGGCCTGATATGTGGTAAAATCATAATAATGTGAGCAAAGGAAATAGGTGAGGTTCGTACTTTTTCTGTCCTATGATGCAATTAAATATAATTATGAAAGGAGTGGCCCTGGTGAGAAGAACATCCCTTCCCTTGTTCCCACCATGCATTCTAAATATATTATTATATCTTATGAATTGACTTTATGAAGATCTATTTTTGTCCTTCCATCAAAGTCATCCATAATCGAAAGACAACCAAATGACTTTGAGATAAGCTGTATCAATTTTCAAAATGATTATAGACGGATCATTACCCTGGGACAAGTTTGTGGTGATCTATTTGCATTCGTCAGCCTCGTCACCATAAGATGCTCATAATTTCCGCTGTCGCTTCATTCTTGACCTCCTGACCCATGTAAACAACTACCTATCTGCTTACTTGTCATGCCCATCTAGATGTCCCTTGCACCTCAAACTCAACATATTCAAAACAGTCCTCATTGTTCCTTCCAACCCCAAGCCTGTGCAGTTTTGCTTTTCTTCATATTTTCCTTTTCTCAGTGACATAGGAACATACACCCAGTTTACTGAAGCTGAAATTACATGTCTTCCTAGACTCTTCTCTTTCCCTCAGCTTTTCTGTCCAGTCAGTTACCTCAGAAAACTTACCTGCATCTGGTCCCTCTTTGTCACACCTGCTGCTGCTGCTGCTGTTGGTGGCCCTATTCCCTCTGGTCAGTGTGGAGGAACATAGAGATCAAGGGAGGACTTAAAAATAAGTGTGTCATAGATCCTCAAAGGAAGAACTTTAGAAGAGAGAGACTAGTATCTACACAAACAGGAAATTATGCACACAAAGTAGGTAGACATAAATTGAGAATAGAGGAATATGAGAAAGAAACAATTAAAAATCTCAGAAATAAAAAATATACATATAGTAAGTAAAATGTAAAAAAAAAAAACCTACAACAGGAAAAAAACAATAAAACACATAGAGTTACTCTACAGTGGATTTGGCTATAGAGAGAACCAGTAACTTGGAAGATGAAAATAAGAAATACATCCAGAATATATTCCAAAAGATAAGGAATGAAAAATATATATGAATTTGAAGTTGTGTTGAAAGGACACGTGAAGAAGTTCCATCCTATGTTTAATTGACAATCCTATTAATGAAGAACAAGAACGGAAGGAATGATGGAGAGGTGATATTTGAGGAGATCCTGGCTAATATCTTACCTCTCTGGAATTGAAAGAAGTTCCATAGGGGCTCTGGATCTGGCTGGTTGGATGGATAGAGGCTCTGCCATTAGGAGTTGTACTGACTTAATACTCTGTCTAAGAGTCATGAAAAAAGGGAAGGTTTCTAAGCAGGGGAGTGACATGGTATGATTTGTACTTTTGGAAGGTCAAAATTTGAGAATTGTTTTGTGAAGGTAAAATGAAATAAGAGAGACTAGTTAGACAGCTCTTGCAGTAGCCCAGGTGAGAAATGATTATTATGTCATGGCCTAGGATAGTGACAGAGGAGACAAAAAGAAGTCAGACATATGTCTCATCAAGACATATGAGAAGATTAAATTGACAGGAAATTGGTGATTGATTATACGTGGGAGGTAAGAGAGAGCAAAATGTTAAGGATGATAACGAGATTTCTTGTGAACAACTGGGCAAATGTTGGTGACAGCTACCAAGATAGAAAACACTAGTGGAGGAATATTCAGGTGGAGTCGCATTCTTCATGGAACACTTACAAATGGGTACAGGAAAATACGAAAGCTTATCCATACGGTTGGACTTCCTTTCAGATTTCCTTTGTGTTTTGATACACTGGCCAACTTGTCTCTTGGCCTCCAGTGTAATCGCCTATCATTAGAAAATGCACATTTGATTGTGTCACTTTCCTGCTTAAAAAACCTATGATGAGGGGCTTCCCCGGTGGCGTAGTGGTTGGGAGTCCGCCTGCCAATGCAGGGGACACGGGTTCGTGCCCCGGTCTGGGAGGATCCCACATGCCATGGAGTGGCTGGGCCCGTGAGCCATGGCTGCTGGGCCTGTGCGTCCGGAGCCTATGCTCTGCAACGGGAGAGGCCACAGCAGTGAGAGGCTCGCGTACCGCCAAAAAAAAAAAAAACAAAAAAACCAAAAAAAACAAAACAAAACAAAAACCTATGATGAGTCCAAACTGTCAAGTTAGACATCTTTGGCCTCCGGCTTGCCTTTCTAGCCACTTTCTCTCATTCACGCATATGACATTGTCAGCTCCTCCATATGCAACATGAACATCCACTTACCGTGACTTTATGGGTGCCCTAAGTAATCCAAATAGCAACTATTTTTAATTGCTTCTCTGTACCCATGGGCAGAATAAAGAGGTTTAGAGAGTAACCTCTGAGGTTGACTTGGCAGGACTGAAGAAGAACAAACAACATGAAGGAGAGGGAAGACGTAACGTTGATTGCAAGATTATTTTCTGGCAGACCAGAAAAAGATGACTAAAAGTTGAAAAGTGAAAAAGAATTTTGGAGTAAGATTTGAATTTGAGGTTATGGAAGGATACACGCTCCAGTTAAAATGGCCTGAGACAGAAGGGGACTATGGAGAAGTCAGGGCTGGAGGTGTTGATTTGAGCATCAAAAGTGAGAAGAAAGTTGGAGCAGAGAGTTCTTCCCCTGGATATCAAAAGATTCAGTGTTGACTTGGGAGTTCATCATAAGTTGTGTGGATAGTCCATGAAGCAGGATCATCTACTATTCTCATTGAGCCTTAAATAACATTTTTCAAAAGCTCACTCTGTGCCAGGAATTAAGAGGCCCAGAATTTCATTGCCTTCCCCTCAGGTGTTAGCTCTGGGCCCTTGGGCTTGTTGTTGATGGTTGCTAGTACTCCAGATTTGGGACAGAGTTAAAGAGCAAGGGTTCTGGAATTATATAGGTCTGGATTCAAATTCTGGCTTTGCCCCTTATGCTGTGAGGCTTTGAGCAAGCTACTTAACATCTCCAGATGCTCATACAGTTTTCTCATTTGTAATGTAGACTTAGTAACATCATCTTGTAGGGGATATATGGTAGTCACTCAATAAATAGTAGCTACTACTATTATCATTATTATCAGAAGGGCTAGCCAAGTGATGATAGATAATGAAAGTCTGGGTTGATGATATGTCAAAGGTAGGGGAGTTTTAGAAAGTGCATGAGGTTGTGGCCATTCTTTGGATATTCCAGACCCTTCCAGAAGAGCCTGTTTTATTGTTCTTTAAGGCTGTGGTTTAGCCTCAGGTTGCTGTGGTCACATTCATGGGACATATATTTGAGACTTGGAAGCTCACTTCCTCCACTACTTGCTGGCAGATATCTCAGCACATCCATAAGCACTCTAGAAAGAAGGATGAATAGGCGTTAGTGCATCCACTCACGAACAAAGTAAAGCAACTACATGGCAAAGTGAGACAAGTAGTAAAAGGGGGCAAAAAGCCCTACATTAAAAAAGTAAACTCACTTCTTAATACTCCCTTTGCCACTAGTTCCTCTTAGTATTCTTCGACAGTTGCCTTATACCCAATCTCAGTTTCTTCGCAGTTGATAAACCATCATAATCCTGTGTTTAAATTGAACTTGAACTCTACTTTGCCTTCAGAGCTTATCTGGCTTTTTCATATCTACCCACCTGGTCTGATATCACCCTGTCCATCAGAGTCAGCGGTCATTTCTGTTTATCCTACCGAACGTGTCTGACTTTTTTACTTTCATACCATGCACATAAATACGATTGACCTTCCACATATGAACTTGACACAAATAAGGAGACTATTTCACAGGAGTGAAGACAGGCAAACCTTAAGACCTGAACTGAGTCACAGTGTGAATCACTCATTTCCACATAAAACAGGACACTTGACTCAAGGTGTGGTGGAATGAAATGGCCTGCCAGCCAGGCCCGAGTCATCTGGGAGTACTTCTTGGAAAAGACGGATATTAAGGAAGGTAGAGAGGGATATAGGAATTGGGAAATTTGTTGTTTTTGCTGCCTGAGATATTGAAATTTGGAAAAAGATTTTATATCCATAGCAACATTGATATTAGGACAATGTAAAATAGTCAAGGACAAGGAAGGAGACTCAGAAGAGATAACTGATGTGAGTAGGGCTTTATTTTTGCATTGTTCATCTCTACATTTCTGTCCTTTTCTAAAATTGCAGTTTCCCTTCCAACTGAAGGGGAACACAGTTTCTACTGAGTAGAAGTATATCACAATTCCTAAAAGAGAAAGAGGTGTTTCTATTCCTCTTTAACCCACTAATACGTGAGAGCACTAATTATTTTTTGTCTTTGCTCACTTACATAGTCCAGTGATGTTTATGATGCCAAGATTGTACTTTGTCTTGCTGAATCTAATATTTAATTAGTTTCATGAAGCTTGAAACAAATCATTTTTAGTAAACCATTTAGACACAAATCATTTGTCAAGAAAAAGGTGGCATAGCCTGTCATCTTTCCATTTTTAAAATTAATGTGATACATAGTTTTACTACTTTGGAGATGTAGTTGTGAGCTCCCCCCTTTGTCATTTCTGACAGTCACTGAAGTCTTGTGTCAGTGATTCACGTTGGAACTGTCGTCAAAATACTTGCTTTCCAAGAACCAGCTAAATTTGTCTCAGGAAAGTGTGGCTTTTGTCGTTAACTTTCAGATTATTTAGGCAGCTGTTAGGAAAACAGAATACGCATACACACCTCTCGGGACGCATTGGATTCCTCCATATTAAAGATGTATGGCTCAGAAGCATGGAGAGTAGTCATCGGGCTGAATGGAGGAGAAATAACGCTGTTGTAAAATGACTGGTGTCATTGACACAGTGTCAGGAGGCACCTCTGGGAACTAGAAGGGTTATTGCACATGAAATTTTCTCCAAGTCACATTCTAGGCTAAGTCGTAGTAAACATGCATATCCCTTCTCAGAGGTGTCCTGACATTTGGAAGCTGGGTTTCTTTTCTTTCTGGGCCAACATTACTCATAACTGCTGTGCAGAATATGTTCAATGAATTTCCATCTATAAAAGCAAAGTAAAATCCCAAGTGCTGTCTAACTGTCAAAATAAAGCAGCTGTCACATTCTTTTAAAGCACTAGAGAAAGGCTTTTTAATAGTCTGGGACCAAAAACTTTAAGTCTTTGTGGAAAATGGTTTTGCAATTACAGGGCTGTATGACAATGGCACGACGCGAGGGCAGCTGCGTGGTGGTGATGGGGGATTGCTCCTGTCTTCCTCTTGCTGTCGGTCTTCCATCTTTAGCTCCTGCCTGAGCTTCAGAGGCAGTCGGAAGAGACCAGAAGAAAGGGAAAGAAGCTAAAAGTTTGAAAAAAGAATTGTTCTTAATCAAAAAATGTTCATTAATTGCACTCTTGTGGCCTAGCAGCCACTCGCTTGGGAGGTGACAGAGGTGTCTCAGAGGCAGTCTCTGCCTCCTAACGAGTATAAGCTAGTTAGCAGAAGAAAGGAAAATGAGTTGAAGAATAAAGAACAGGATGAGATGAGTGCCAAAGGCAGCACTGGGAGTTGGAGTCACTTGAGGAAGAAGGAAGAATTGGGTACTCATTCATTCATGTATTTAATTTCTTTAACCAACTTGTAAAAAAACGTACCTGCAAAGCATCCAAGCAGGATTTAGGAGCTGAAAGAACCTATTCATAGGTAACATTTATCCAATGCCTTGCTATGTACCAGGTGCAATTTCAAGGCTTTTACATACATCCTCTCAGTTAATCTTCACTGCCCTACAATGTGCAAGATACTGCTTTTATTTTCAGAAAAGAAAATGGAAACATTGAGAGGAGAAGTAAAAAGCCTAAAGCTACAAAATTAGGGACTGCAGAAGTTGGGGTTCAACCCCAGGAAGTCATTTTCTAAAGTCATTCAAGTGCTCATAGTTGGGGGAAGGTATAGAAAAGCTAGTTGGTAAAAATTCAGCCTTCAAAATGCTTTTCTGGTGTCCCTTCACTTACTGTCATCTCATAAGCATTTTTCCCCTCATGTCTTTAAAAACATTTGAAATACAGAAGATTTCAATGAAGCCAAGCTTTGTTTTGGGGATGATGCTCATTTTAGGACAGACCTGGGCCTGAGAAGTAGATGTCAGAGGTGGGAACTGCAGCCCACAATCCATAGTTGCTGACAGGCGTGTATCACATCGGATGGGGAAGCTACCAGCCTCCATGGGCTGGTGTCAAGGCATCAGTGTGGGCAGCAGCAGACTTGAGAGCTCCGAGGTGAGCATTTGGCCTGGGTAATATCCACAGGCCGGTGCCCTGCCAATGGGCAGAAACAGATGGTTGAACAGGAACTGCTCAGCTCATCAGGGAGGGGACACTGATGAGGGACAGCAGCTGGGTCGTGTCCGGAGAACGTGTCTCAAGGCAGGTGGGACTCCACAACCTCCGAAATAAACAACTGGGGACTCCCAAGGATGTTTCTTCTTGGGGTTCTCTCATGCCTGAAAGCAGCCATGAGCTTTGGGTGCGAGAGTGATCTTTTTTTTTTTTTTTTTTTTTAAGAGATGAAAGGGAGGCAGGGGGAGGATCTGGTTTACTGAGGAAGAAGATGAAGTGTTAATCTTGAAGGGGTGGCAGGACATCCACCAGGGGTTGTTGGGAATGGAGGACCAGACCTTACAAGAAGGGTCACAGTGGGTGACATGGGTTCAGGAATTTATGACACTGGCATTTCATTAAAGGCAGGAGAGAGTTTAGAAAGGAAAGCGAAGGATCAACATCTACTTTAAGGATTAGGTGGAAAGAGTAAATATTCTTTTCTCTCTCTAATCCTTAAAAAAATCTTTTTTTTTTTCTTACCCAATTGCAGTAGGTTTAATAGTGGACCCAAAAAGTATGTCCAAGTCGTAACCCCCAGAATATGCAAAGGTGATCTTATTTGGAAAAAGGGTTTTTGCATATTTAATTGTGGATCTTGAGATGAGATCACCCTGGATTTAGGGTGGGCCCTAAATCCTCCTTATAAGAACAGGAGAGAAGACCATATGAGGACAGAGGCAGAGATGTGGATCACAAATGAATTGCTGGGGAATTTGGCCATTCTCAGGAATCTAGGTGATTTCATGTAAAGTAGATCAATCTTTCTGTACAGGAGATTTGCCTTCTGGACTTACTCTTTGATAAATTAAGTTGAATAAAGGAATTCTTTTGGAGAATAAGAGTAAAAATAAAAAGGGAGGAATAAATTTCCCCCCCAGAAAAACAAAAAAAGCTTACCCCTTGAATAGAACTGTTGGCACATGGTACCTTTCCAATCAAATTCGGATGGAAATGCATACTTTGACAAATAAAAATTTTTGTGCCATCATTAAGATTTTCCCAGATTAATATAAAGAGAAGAATTACTTTCTCATGCTGCAAGATGACCTCACCGTTGCTAAAGGGAACGGGGTAGAGAGTGCACATAATCCCCAGTCCCCTGCACAAGGAAATCTGGTAACTGTCTAACCCTCTGGGTTATCCTGAAAAACATTCCTGCTCTTCCCTTCTCACTGCTGAGTCTGAGAAGGCAGTTTTGACCTTCAGAACAAAAAGCTTAAGGGAGTTAGTTACGATTTTTTTAAGTTATGAAAACATGCTCAGGCAATTAAAATAATTGTGCCTCAATACTCTACATCCAGATATATTCATGTCGAGTGTAGAAGTTAGTTTTCATTCCTTTAGAGTTTATGGAATCAAAGGGAGAGGAACCAGTTTTCATCCTTTTAGATCAAATTTTCTTTTCTCCTGGGCTTTCGTCTCAATGAGGTAAAAGGCAAATTATTCCGTGGGTCTACAAAAAGCTACCAAGGCATTGCACTTGTCACCCTACTTCCAAGTCATAGAGAACTGGGCAGATAGATGGAAACATCTTATGTGACCTGAACAAATGTTAACTAAAACATAGAGCCGACCTTTGGCTTAGAATTTAAGTCAGGCAAGGGGCTCACGTCAAATTGAGGGCTTTGTATAGGAAGTGAGAAAAGCACTGCTACCAGAAGAGTGTATTTGGGGTATCTCATTCAGTCCCTGTTTACAGGAGCAGTTCGTGTTTACCTGTGTGGCCTTGCTAATGGATGGAGACAATTATACCTGTTGAATTATACTCTTCATCACCCGGCTTACTCAATGCTCTTCCAAACTGTGAATCACAGAGTGGTCTGTGAGGGGAGTAGTGACAACCTTCACATGTCTGAGCAGCTGCTTAGAGCCACCCCGCAGTGGTTTACCTGGTAGGAGGTGGGATGTGTGCTGATTAATCCAGGCTGTCCTTCGAAATGGTTTACTTTTACAGTCAAGCCTTTTTTGTTTGTTTGTTTTGGAAAGGAAAGTTAGTGAACGTGTGGATTTTCCATTTAACAGAAGTGTACTGAGTCTCCTCTGTGTACTGTGCAACTAGTACTGAGGGGTGGAGAAGGTTACGAAGATGAATTAAGGTGCCTTGTTCTCAAGGGACAAGAAGATAAGGCAGATATACTAAGTCCTTAGGAGTGATATATTTAATGTGCTAAGCACAGAGGGACTGATCTCTATCTGGGGAAATCAGGGACATCTCCTCAGAGGAGGTGTCATTGTTAGAGTTGGAACAGAAAGGAGGAGATGGACATTTTAACAAATGGCATTAAGTGAAAGTATGGGGGTGGGATTTTTTTGGATGAATCATCCGCTAATCCAGAAGCATGGGGAACATGTACAACATTAGTAAAGCTTGACTGCTTGAGACCAGATTGTGGAAGGCCTTGGATGACAAGCTAAGGGATTTATACTGTATAGGTGATGGTCATGGAGGACCTATGAAGGCTACTGGAGCCAAAGAATGACATGAGTTAAGTTTGTGGGGAAAGCGTGATTTTGCCTAATTATAGTTAACGTGGGGATTGGAGACAAAGAAACTGGAGATGCAAAGACTGTTTTGCAAGGATCTGGCACCAAGATCCTGAGAACTCTTAACCAAAGGTGGTAGTAAGATCTGGAAAGGATTAAGGGGAGAGAGGTTGTGGAGGAAGGAATGATGGGACGCAGTGTCTTGTAAATATCCGTACGTCACAGAATAGAGAAGGCAAAGATAAGTTCCCTAGAAGTGTACATGGAAGAACTGCCAGGAATAGGCAAGGCAAGTGCAGGAACTAATGGAAGATAGGAATCTGAGTTTGATAGACCAGTGGAGCATTTGATTGGAAACTTATGGCAAGTAGTTAGTGCTAGTAATGATGGGCTGGTACTCAGGAAAGACACTGGGGCTGAGGAAACAGAATTAAGGGTGATGGATTTGGGGTATGACTTATGTGGTAGGAGTTGGAAGGAGGAGTGTCAGGATTTTAGAAGAGTGGTTAGGAGGAGGTGAGAAATAATGATGTGAATGTCACAGAGGAAAATGCTACATCACCTGTAACAAATCAGAACTGGAGAGTGAAGAAATAAAGGTTAATGATGCTCCGGGCTGTAGTGGTGTCATAATAAGACACAGAAATCATGGCTGGGATGGAGGGAGTGTGGGGGCAGGGGCATGCTATTATTGGGGTAGATTGATGGGTAGGGAATGGTGAGAGTGATGATTTTTTGTTTGTATATTTAATAAAATGCTTGAAGGAGAGTTAACATGCTATTTCTAACAAACTGTCAGAGATTTGCAAGGGTGTTTGGGATCAGGCTATAGACTTGGGGCAGTTGAAATGAATGAGGAACTGACCAATTAAGTAAAAACAGAAGAGATAGGAACAGAAATTTGGAGTTAGGAAGCTAGAGATAAAAGAGAAATAATGAAAGATCTCTTGAATTTTATCGAAGGATTATTGATTATAACTGTAGGAGACTGAAGGAAATATAGCAGCTCTGGAAAGAGTGTTTCAAAAAGAAGGTAGTAATGATATTGTCAAATAAGGTGGATGGATTAAGGGAGATGAGAATTGCGAAAAGTCATTGGAATTAGGTTTGGGCAGTGGAGCCAGTGTTTCATTGGAACAGATAAAGAATGGAGGAGACAGGTGTAGGAAGTGGGCCGTGGGACAGCCCTGTCCTTACATAACATTCGTTTTAACTGGTGAGGCTGCATTATGAGTGCATTATGTTCAGTTAACTATGGTTCCTTTTCCTCTGTGGTTTAAAGTTTTTCTTTAATCTTTCTCTATTAAATCTCTAAGTTTTGTTCTTCCAGAGTCTTTACTCCTTTCATATATCCAACTTCAGAATGTTCTAGATATGACAGTTCTAGAAGCCCATAGACTTCTGTCTTTTCAAATTTGATTCTGAATCTATGAATCAGACCTGAATTAAAATCCAAGAAATTCCTCTAAGTTACCTAGGCTAAGAATTCTAATTCTGAAAGCTGTAATTTAAATGCTTTCTCCTACATCAATAGCAATACTTTCCTGGGCTGATCTGTCCTTTCAATGTAATTTAAGTCTGAAATCCAGCCCTGTTATTTATATTTTAGCTTTGAGGGTACAAGAAGTAAGATTAGGAGGGTAGGAGACCACTAGGTCCTCATGAAATACCGACAGCCTGGAGAAGCCACTGGCAACTGGAAGTGCAAAATCCTCATCTTATGGGAAAAGTTTTGTTTCTAAAGCTCCTTTGTCCTTTGGTTGTGAGAGCACATTTGCCCCTTGACTCACAGCCAGAGCCATAAACAATGGACAAGTTCTTGCAAAGGTCTAGGAGTTGTGTAACCTGTAACCTCACTGTAGAACCCAATCTCCATTTCCAATCTTATTCTAAAGGAGACCAACTCAGAATGTCAGGAATACTTACCATCTTTCCACCCCTCAACAATTCTAGGTCCCTTTTCTGCCCACTGCATTTATAGTTGTAGGTTTAGTCATAGACCCTAGAGCTCCAGAGGGAGGGAGAGCATTGAAGGAACACTGAGGACTGTGTTGGAGCTTTTATCAGGGCCTAGAGGCCCTTCGAAAGGACTGTGAAGAGTGCTCAGAACTAACGAAGAGGGCAGACATAGCAGCATCGGGTCCAAGGGCAAGGATGCAAAGAGGAAATCAAGGTCTTCTAGTGATGTGAGAGGGTAAGGAAGTGGAGCCCTAACCCTTTTTTTTTTTAATATTTTGCCCTTTGTTTTAATTCTCATTTAATTTAATTTAATTTAATTTAATTTAAAATTCTTACAACCGCCCTGAGGACTAGATAGGTCCTCTGCCCATTTTACAGGTAAGTTAGTTGAGGTTCAGCAAATTAAGGAAATTGTAGGTCTCACTGCAGAGAGGTTGACACAGCTAGGATTTGAACTGAGTCTGCTTGATTCAGAATTCCTTCCCCCATAGGACAGTGCCCCTCAGAGGGACAGGAGGAAAACATGTTTAGATGCTTTTCTGTGGTTGTATCTGAAAACCCAGGGCCATGTGTTGTATTTCTTTGATTTCTCTTCCCCATTTGTTTCTTGTCTGTAATGTGTTCCTTTGGTTGACACACTACTGCCCATCCCAGGAGATAGCCAGGGTCTGTTTGCATCCAAAGCAGAAAGAGTTTCGACATCTCTGGGCGAGCTGTGTGTGTCTCTTCACTACATTCTTTCAATCTGGAGGCAGGCAGAGCACAGCTGTGGCTGTTAGGCCAAGAGCACAGCTGTAGTCAGCCGCCAGTTGACACCATGGCACATGGTGTCATGGTCCCATTACTTGAGTGTGCCCTGCTCAAGCCGCTGCGTGATTGGCATTTGCATGGGCCACAGTTGGGGGAAGAATTCTCTGCACTTTGTAGGAACAATGTCACCATGCTTCATATTCCATTTGCCTCATGTTCTCATAAAAATATCCCCCATCCAAGCTTGTTTGCATAAAATGAAACTGCTGGTTGCCCGATTCATGTACTCCTCTTGAGGAATTCTGGTTATCATTTGACCTTGCGAATTGTCATTGCCTGTGAGATCTTTGACCAAAGCTCTGTTTCATCCTGATTTTAATGTGGCTAAGTTAAATATGATCTGTTTTTTTCAATTAGCAATGTTAAAGTATAGAAAAAATGACCACAAGGGTGATAAATCATTAATACAGTTGGTGGTGATGGCTGGTCGATTATTCCCTTGAGAAAAACAACACACTCACTGACACAACCAAGAATAGCATATGTAAATTCTTCTTACTTAGATATCTCTTTATTAGGCCTCTTCTTCTTCTTCTTTTTTTTTTAATGTAAAATGATGAAATGAAACTGACACAAAGTATTTCCTTTTTTTCTATTTTTCAGAAAAAACCACTGTCTGCAATAATAAAGGAAGTCTGTGATGGGTAAGTGTTACTCAGGATTTATCCGGGGAGCTCCAGTCCACAAATTGAAAAGCAAATAAAATATTCTTGAGCAATCATTAAATATTATTCACTAAGTCACTATTTGACCTGCCAAAAGACACCAAGAATTGCTATGTAAGATTTCCATGCCTTTTCAGCCAAAAAAATTATCACTGTTTCTCAAGGAATAGAAAGTGTAGAATGGCTGATATGTGGACACTGGAATTGATATTATTTATTTTGAAAAGTTGTGGTTCATTCGTCCTGCTCACCCGGGAGCAGTGTAAGTTCCTGAGGTTAAGTACACACTTCATCTGGTATAAAATGAGAGGGCCACTCAGGTCCCCATAGAAGATAAAATAATTTAAAAGACAGGTCAGTGGGCGGTTGTGCTGCCATGTGGAACTCCACAATGATAGTGAACTTTCCTGCTTCTCTGGGGTTGCTCTTACAATCCAAAGGAAAAGCACATTGATATGGAAGTTGCGTGAGGTTTTTTATTTTTAAAGCAGAAGTGTGAATAGAGTATTACCTGGAATTTATTTAAGACCTGAGATCCTTAATTGGAACGTTCCAAGCTACAGCAGGCATACCGATTGGGGACTGTAGACTACAGAGACAATTGAAATGTAACCATTATCAAAAATTTAAATTGCACTTATTTCCCTCTCTCTGCTCCACTCACTCCTTCATAATAGGGAGGAATGGAACTTTACATTTAAATACCCTTCCCTCAAAGCCATGAAGATAAAATGCCTAGGGCTTCCCTGGTGGCGCAGTGGTTGAGAGTCCGCCTGCCGATGCAGGGGACACGGGTTCGTGCCCCGGTCTGGGAGGATCCCACGTGCCGCGGAGCGGCTGGGCCCATGAGCCATGGCCGCTGGGCCTGGGCGTCCGGAGCCTGTGCTCCGCGACGGGAGAGGCCACAGCAGTGAGAGGCCCGCGTACCACAAAAAAAAAAAAAAAAAAAAAAAAGATAAAATGCCTAAAGGTGAGCAATAGGCTTGGAATAACACCTAGATGACCCACATCTGAAATGGTTGGTCTCAGGGTCATGAAAGGGGGGCTAATGCCATTTTGTTTTAGGAACTGCACTGTGGGTAACTTGGGTACTGGCTCAATTCCAATCATAGGGTGTTTATTTCATCTAACTCTTTCAAACTATAAACAAGAAAATGACCCTTTTTTGTTTTTTTCTGATCAGTTTATGCTTGTATTTTTCAGGTGGTCCCTTGCCAACCATGAATACTTTGCACTGCAGCATGCTGATAGTTCAAACTTCTATATCACAGAAAAGGTAGGTCAACCGCGTTATTTAATCTGGGACACTTATATTTGAAGGAGATTAAAACATAAATGATGTTTCCTCTACTCAGGACTAAACATGCTGGTCTAAATTTTGCATCTCTACCATCCACAAAAATAGAGTCTGCAAAGCAAACAACTGCTACTTTAGTATTAACAAGGGGATATTTAGCCCACTCAAGAGTGAAGACCAAATATGTTTCTGCGTCCTGTTTTAGCAACAGCATTTGCCTTCTAACTGTGAATTTACTAATTATCTCTCTTTCTTATTGCTTGGTTAAAGCATTTATTTGATACTTAATGACTTAGTCTAGCTTTTCTTTCTCAGAATTTTTTTTTCAGAATAACCTCTAAGCCCTGCTTAAAGTTATTGAAAGAATGACAAGAAACCATTTTGAAGGTGGCATTGTGTAGGCACTGAGTGTTCTGTGGTTCTTGGGAACCCTGCTTTCTTCTTGGGTGATTTTATCTCTTTAGGAGGCTTGGAGGAGAAGGAGGGAATTGTGAAGACTACAGTGGCTCTGACAGCAAGTACAATGAATGTCTTAGAGATCCCTAATGAGAGAAAGGAAAACCAACATTTATTCAGCACCTACTATGTGCCAGGACCTGGACCAAGCACATCACCTCTGTTTGTTGATTTTGTCCTCAAGACTAATCTGTGATGGAAACCACAGTGGCTTTGGTTAACAGATAAGAAACCGAATCATAGAAGTCAGATGGCTTGGCCAATATCTCAGGGGTAATAAACCACAGAAAAAAGTGCTTTATTCTTCCCAGATGGTCCCTGGAATTTTCATAACTGATCATGTTTTCTTCTGCACACTGATTGCCAGAAAGCTGAGAGTTAACAAGTGGACTAGATTTCCTGGGCTGTGTTGTATTTATTCCTTTTACTTGTTGCTTTGATTCATTCCGCAAACAGTTTCCTGTCTTTACTTCCCCCTTGCTTCGTTTTCTTCAGATTTTTTATTCCTTTTATATTTATATAATCTGCATGCTATTCTCGGTGAGATAAAGAGGTTATAAATAAATAAAAGTTAAATGTTAGCAGTTGAATGTATTGTTGTTGATACCCTTAAACAGAAGACTGTCTCATTTACCTTGGTTCACCTTTTAAAGGTAACTAAAATATTGTGACTTTGGGGGTATTATTGGAAAAGATTGGATGGCTGTCTACTATTTAGGATATAATATGAAAAAGTTTAAAAATTATTAAGTGATAAAATTATAGGACAACAGAGGTTATAATAGTGTTTTTCAAATATCACCATTTAATGGGTAGTGAAATCAATTTAGTGGGTGTTCATAGCATTAAAAATTGGAATATAATAGAGTAAAATAGGTCACAGTACATCACCTGGGTTGTTTCTGAGAAACTTATGTCACACACACACCTGTATATAATACTAGTATATTGTGCTAGTGTTTTACCCTAGGCTGTGCCCCAAAAGCCATCGAGTCACAGTTAACTCTGCCTTTGATTAACTGTATTGGCTTGTGTCCCCTGGTGGCTGTCCTGTCTTCTGTCATCATTCTCAGGAGACCTCAATGTATTGGTGATTTTACTAAGGATGGAATTCTCAGACTAGAGAACATAAGCATCACAGGGAGAATCATTTAAAAATGTAGGTTTTTCAGATCGCAACCCCAGAGACTCAGAATGAGCAAGCCTTGGATATGGCCTAGGATTTTGCAGTTTAAGAGCCCTCTGTGGAATTCTGATGCAGGTACCCAGGGACTACTTGGAGGAACACTGCTCTGGGGCCACTTTTCTGAAGAGATGGGACCCGAGTGTCCCAGGCACTGTGCACTGTGAACAGAGGTCAAGTGCTAAGTTTCATTTAGGAGGGTGTTTGTGTGCGGCCAATTCGTAGAATAATTTAAAAATTCATATACTATTTATGCTTTTACTCTAGTTAACATTAATATCTAACATTAATATCTAATTTTCTGATATTAACATTAATATCAGAAAATTCAAACTACTCAGAACAATGGGAAAATTATTATTTTATTGGGCATCCTAGTTATTTTCTGAGAGATCTTGTTTGGCCTGAGGAAATCCTGAATGTTGAATTTAAAGGGACTGCCACCTAAATCTGTCATCAATCTGTCTTTCTCTCTTCATTGGCCAGTAGTGAGGATTCTTCCTTTACTAAAAGTTTAGG
Organism: Tursiops truncatus; assembly: GCF_011762595.2. Taxonomy (NCBI): domain Eukaryota; kingdom Metazoa; phylum Chordata; class Mammalia; order Artiodactyla; family Delphinidae; genus Tursiops; species Tursiops truncatus. The sequence continues at coordinate 65,299,358 of NC_047042.1, read as the reverse complement.
GAATGAGGAGGCTCATTTTCCCAATTGCAGCTCTTTGTTTGTAAGTAAAATGTCATCGCTCTTCCTCCTACAGCTGTCACAGAGCACAGTGTATGCATGTGACACAGAACATGACACACAAAGGGCAGGAGATGGATCTTGAGTTCTGGGTCCACAGGGGCAAGCCTTCAGTCTGCGGTTAGGTCCATCTAGTTCTTTGCAAGTATTCTTAAAAATAGAACCCATTTCCCCCCCTTTTTTTAAAGTAATGTATTTAGCATCATCTTGGTTACTTACAGCCCAGTGAGTTGTTAGGTGATATTTGTGTTACCGTGGTAACCGGTGACTAATTTTCGAAACTTGTGCATGTTCTTAGTTAATGACTTTCCCTTGTATGTGAGGTGGTCTCCCTTCTTCTGACACAGGTAAAATATCACCTGTAATTTTAAAGAAGAAAAATTCTCCAGCCCTGGCTGGACAAGCTAACATATTCTGTAACTGATAGATGCTTGTGATTCTCTACTAAGATCCTCAGGAAGGCACCTCCCCTGCTTTTCTCACGTTATCCAAGCCCATTTTCTGAAATTGTCTTCATTTGCTTATTGGGCCATTAACTTCTGTTTTTCGTCGTAGGGGGTAAAAATGTCACATTGTTGAGCAGTGTTCAGCAGAAGCATAGCATGCAAATGCCTTAGAGAAAGTTAAGATTCAGCTATTTACAAGTTCAAATTCTGCCCCAGAAACTTTCATATTTCAGGGTGATGTCTCAGACACAGAGAGAGAAAATACAAAATAAAAAGTGAATTGTGTATTTTTCAGCTTTACGGAGGTGTAATTGACAAACAAAATTGTAAGATATTTAAGCATATATCATGGTCATTTGATATACATATACATTGTGAAAGGATTCCCATCCTGTTAATTAACATATCCATCATCGCTATTTATTTATTTGGTGAAAACATTTAAATTCTACTTTCATAGCAAATTTCAATTATACAATACAGTGCTATCAACGAAGTCACCATATTTTACATTAGCTCCTGAGACCTAGTCATTTTATAACCTGAAACGTTGTACCCTTTTACTTACTTCTTTCTATTTCCCCCAACCCTTCAGCCCCTGGCAACCATTTTTTCTACTCTCTGTTTCAATGAGTTTGACTTTCTTTTAAGATTCCACGGATAAGTGATTCCATGCAGTATTTGTCTTTGTCTGTCTGACTTGTTTCCCTTTTCATGGTGCCCTCACGGTTCATCCGTGTTGTTGCAAATGGCAGGATTTCCTTCCTTCTCATGGCTGAATAATATTCTATTGTATATATCTACCACATCTTCTTTATCACTTCATACGTTGACATCACTTCGGTTGTTTCCATATCTTGGCAGTTGTGAATAATGCTGCAGCGGATATGGGAATACAGATACCTCTTCGATATCCTGTTTTCATTTCCTTTGGATATATACCCAGAAGTGGGACGGTTGGATTCTTATTGTAGTTCCATTTTTGATTTTTTGAGGAACCTTCATGCTGTTCTCCATAGTGCCTATACCAATTTATATTCCCACCGACAGTGTATGAGGGCTCTCTTTTCTTCATGTCCTTACCAGCACTTATCTCTCTCTTTTTTTGTTTTTGATAATAACCATTCTAACAGGTGTGAGGCGATTTCTCATTATGGTTTTAATTTGCATGTCCCTGATGATTAGTGATGTTGATTAGTCATATACGTGTTGGCTGTTTGTATGTCTTCTTTGGAAAAATATCTATGCACTTTCTCTGCCCATTTTTTAAATTGGGCTTTTTTTTCTTTGCTTTCTATTGAGTTGTGTGAGTTTGTTACGTATTTTGGATATTGACCCCTTATCAGATATATGATTTGCAGATAGTTCTCTCTTTTCCACATATTGCCTTTTCATTTTGTCGATGGTTTCCTTTGCTGTGCAGAAGCTTTTTATTTATTTATTTTTTTAACATCTTTATTGGGGTATAATTGCTTTAGAATGGTGTGTTAGTTTTTGCTTTATAACAAAGTGAATCAGTTATACATATACATATGTTCCCATATCTCTTCCCTCTTGCATCTCCCTCCCTGCAGAAGCTTTTTAATTTGATGTAGTCCATTTGTTTACTTTAAGTATTCCAGTGGAATTTGTCTTCCAAAAAAGAATTTTATATAGAGAGAGGGCTAAGCATTTTAGTCCATTATCTTCATTCCAGTCTGATGAGGCAGGTTATTATTATCTCCATTTTACAATGAGGAAAGTGAGACAGAGAGAGATTATGCAACAACCCGTTTAGGTCATACAGATGGGCAGTGGTTGAGCTGAGGCTTGGACCCAGGTGGGTCTGCCTTCAAAGCTGTCTATGCCACCTCCTGGAAACCCTCTGCCCCCACTACCTGGGCCCTGGTTTGTTTATGATGCTCCTTTTTTTTTTGCTGACACCAGGCCAGTGATCCTGATGGTAATTGTCTCAGGACGATAAATATAGGAAGTTACAGCCTGTGAGCATTGCTTACCAGCTTTAGTCTGTGACCTTTTTAATTCCTTAAGAGGATGGCTTGGAGGAAGTTGTAACAGATAATCTTCCACTCACTGGGGATTAGCAAAACACATTTTCATTTGCCTTTGGTCTGGACTGTATAATTGTCTAAGGTAGTATTATTGCATTAATACCATATTTTTTAGGCAAACAGGAAAATTGCCTTGTCATCCTTAACCCTAAGCATGCAGACAGGTAGGTCCCCAGAAAGCATGGGGCATGGTAGAGGGCACCTTTAGGAGATCGTGTACTTGTGGACAATTGAAGTTTTCTCGTGATTTCAGGATGGTATTTTGGTCCCCTGTGCTAAGACCTACTTCAGAATGTGTGAAGTACAGTGATATACCATGGCAGTATCTTATTTCTATAAGTTTTTATTTTGTAAGAATAGAGATATCCATTTCTCATCCAGGCCCTCTCTGCAAAGCTGGCCCCAGGAACTTTCGGGGAAAGAAGTGGGGTCATTTGAAGGGCACCCCTTTTTAATGCCATTCCCACTTCCTAGGTGCTCTGTGTTCTCAGACAGGCCTTGAGCTTCCCCGAATCCCTGGGCAGACAGGGCTTGTGTATCCCTGGGACTTGTATGTCCGACCCGGGTCAGGAGACTACTCAATCATAGTGTGGAATTCAGTTCACCTGTCACACTTCAAGCACTGGGCTCTACAAAGAGCTCAGTGAGATGAATCCCTTTCATTCTCTGCATCCATGGATCTCAGGGTCTAGTGGGGGAAGAATACCTTGAAGTGGGCACAGGTTTTGAGGAAGAAGAGGCAGGAACCAAACGATTATAGAAGAGAAGAGGGATCCAGAAGGGTCCTGGAGTGGGCTAACCATGTCTGAACTGAACTTTGAGAAACTAACGGGAAAAGTATTCATTCAAAGACAGAACTCTGTTTCTGAGTTTTAGGCACCTTCACAGGTTAGCTGGGGCGTTAGTCGGGGGGATGGTAACAACTGTCCTGAACATTTGTTGGATGCTTGCTCTGTGGCAGGCGCTGAGCTAAACGCTTCGCTTCACATGGGCTCTTTGTTGTACTTGAGTTTCACAGGAAGCCTGTGAACCAGGTTTTATTGTTACCTGCTCCATTCTCTGGAGGGCACAACGGGGGCTCAGGGGTGTAAGCAACAGAGCAGGGATGGACACAGGAAGTCTGGCTCCAGAGCCAGTGTCCTGTGCTCTTGAGCCGTGCCGTGGGACAGGCAGGAATCTCGGAAGTTCTCATCGTGCTGTGCCACAGATGGAAGGCACACCAGTTCTTGGTGCGGGAGGTGGAAATCCATCTTTCCATCCTCTCTTTTACCTCCCTGGTTTCCTCTACTGACAGTCCTCATTCTACTACCTCTTGGTTCTCCAAAAAGCATTTCATCCTATTTATACCCGTGACCCAATAACCCAATTGCATCAGCATTGCTGAGCAAAGTAATTTGCCTTAAAAGTTCCCCAGAGATACACACATTACCAGCAGAGTTTCTTTTCCATTTGGAACGAGGCTGGTGAGCCCAAGGGAGCTGGTTCCATCCCTGTGTGGGAAGGTCGGCTTTGCACAGAGACAATGGTTGGTGCTTCTCAGCTGGGTTGGTTAACCCAAGGGCGTGAGTCCTTATTGGTCACTAAACAAATTGGGCACAGGGGTGTCATGTGACTGCCTCAAGGACACTGTAATGACAACAGTTCAGTGCACTAGACATCTCTGGTGCACTTGCTTCATCTTTTAAAAAGTGGCTAAAATATTGTGGGGTTTGGGGTATTATTGGGAAAGGATGGGGGAATTTTCTTCTATATGAGTATAATGCGAAAAGTGTAAAATTGTCTTTGAATGATAAAATTACAGGACAATAGAGGTAATAGTAGGGCTTTGCAAACCGTTGGTCATCACTTGTTAGAGGGTGGTAAATCAGTTTAATAGGTTGAAGGAGCATTAAAAAATGGACTATAACAGGATAGAAAACAGAGTGTGTTACATGTGTTGCTTTGTGAAATATTTGTTTCTTGTGCATTCATATGTAATACACGTTTAGTCTTATTTTTTACCCTGGGGTCAAAAATGTTTGAAAGTCACTGAAAATATTTACGAGGTGGGAGATTAACTAGGGAGAATAAATGCAAGTGCTGTATGTTAAGTAGTTTAAGGAAACCTCGTGTTTGGAATGTGTTCTTCCCTGAAGAAGGTAATACACACACCAGCACCACCAGCACCAGCACCAAACAAAATACAAAGCAAACTGAGGCATGTCTTTTCCTGGGGAGCTGCCCGTCCACTGGCTCCTAGGAGGGGCAGCCTATGGCCTGGTGCCATGTGTCCCTTCTCTATTGCCCCCAATAGCTAAGGGGACCAGAAGTTGACACCTTACCCTAGCTGAGCCCCCCTGCCCCCCCGCACCGTGCTTCTCTTCTGGGAATCTGAAATTGAGAGGTGAGTTGGGTGATGATGTTTGCTAGAACGGGAAGGTGAGATGGAGTCAAAGCTGCTGTGGTGTCAGGGCAGATGCATCTTCCTACAAGCTGAATGTGGGGCTTTGCAGCCCCGGCCATAAGTACACAGAGTAACACCAGTCTGCAGAAAGGATTGAGATAAGTGGGGATGAAGGCCTGTGAGGGAGTCAGAGGATGGGCAGAGGGAGCGGCTTCCAATCCTGATTTCCTCTCTGCTCTCTGTTTCCTGTCTTTGCATCCCTGTGAGAGGATATCCTGTGGCTTTACAGTCCTTCCCCTGAAACCACTGTACTTGGGTCTCTGTTACTCTTTTTTTTTTTAAAAAATTAATTATTTATTTATCTTTGGCTGTGTTGGGTCTTCGTTTCTGTGCGAGGGCTTTCTTCTAGTTGCGGCGAGCGGGGGCCACTCTTCATCGCGGTGCGTGGGCCTCTCACTGTCGCGCCCTCTCTTGTTGCAGAGCACAAGCTCCAGACGCAGAGGCTCAGTAGTTGTGGCTCACGGGCCTAGTTGCTCTGCGGGCATGTGGGATCTTCCCAGACCAGGGCTCGAACCCGTGTCCCCTGCATTGGCAGGCAGATTCTCAACCACTGCGCCACCAGGAAGCCCTCCATTACTCTTGATCAAAGAACTTTCACTGGGACAGGCATTTTAATTTGAGCAAACCAGAGCCCAGGAACATTGTAAATTTCCTAACCTAGCCACACATCCTATGCGACATTCCTTTTTCTGCTGCTGCTTGTGGTAAAAGATTCCGGATTTGTTCAACAGAAGCCACTGTGGCTGCCTCAGCAAGTTATCCCTCAGCCAGGTGTGATGAGCATGGGTTGCCACCTGCTGATCTGGGCCAGTGCCTCCAGGACTGGCTCTCAGCAGGCAGAAATGGGCAAAGAAAGACGGTCCCGCTTTTCACCTTGCACTGACTCTTCAGCTCTTCTGGGGCTCCTGGCTCCCAGCATTTCTCTCTTGCTGCCCTGTTGCCCCATCTCTTGCCTTTCTGGTACCCTGCTGCCTGCTCTCCCTTTGTTGAAGACTCCACATTAACATGTGCCTCGCCGCTGAATTCTTTCTCTTTTGATTTATAACTGAACCTGACTTCTGGTGTGGATGCTCCTTGCCCTGCTGGCTGCTTGTATGCCTGTCACCAGCCTTTAGAAAGCACTGAACTCTTCTAGACAGGCTGCTTGTCTTGGATCTGCCAGCTCATAATCCAGGGCTATCAAAACATGCCAGGAGGAAAAGAGCCATGCATGCATGTATTCAAGGAAAGAAACTTGTACTGACTTCCCATATGTGCGAAGCGCTGTGCTAAGCTTTTAACGTCTTAATTGAGATATAATTCATACACCATAAAAACTACCATTTCAAGTGTACAATGCAATGGCTTCTAGCATATTTACAAAGTTGTACAGTACTTAATTTTTTAAATTTATTATTATTATTTTTTTTTTTCCGGTATGCCGGCCTCTCACTGTTGTGGCCTCTCCCATTGTGGAGCACAGGCTCCGGACGCGCAGGCTCAGCGGCCATGGCTCACGGGCCTAGCCACTCTGCAGCATGTGGGATCTTCCCGGACCGGGGCACGAACCCGTGTCCCCTGCATCGGCAGGCGGACTCTCAACCACTGCGCCCCCAGGGAAGCCCCAGTACTTTATTTTTTAGATAGTAAAGCTGTGTCATTTCTATTCAGGGTATTTTCAAGTTCCAAACCAGAAGCTCTCAGATGCAAATGGAGATCACAGCCTCAAATCTAGACATGCAGATCCACTAGATCAAGGCTGCACTTCAAACATTTTTCACAAGTCCAGGTGGTACTAGTGCCCCGTTTGAACATTACCCATTAGAAATGTGGGCAGCCTCTGGATCTTTCTCTTTATTCCTGCATGCGATGTGTCGGCTGAAGAAAAATGCGCGACCTAAAAGTGGCCAGTTATGTTTTATTCAGGGACTTTACTGAGGACTATAGCCCAGGAGACAGACTCTCAGGTAGCTGTGAGGAACTGTTCCAAAGAGGGAAGGGAGGAGCCAGGATACAGAGGAATTTTTGCAAAACAAAAAACAAAAAATAAAAAACAAACACTAAAACATTTAGTCAAACATCAAAAGATTACTGCTAATCACAAAAAACCAGGCATCTCAAGTTCATGATTTTAGTGCTTTCTACATTTGGGAGGATTCAAGAGTCTGGGCTCACTGAAATTATTCCTTAGATACGCATCTTAACCATCTAGGGTTGGTATCCTGTTTTTCTACATCCTGAATTCCCCTCAGGGCACAGGTTGGGGGCCGCTGCTGTGGCTGATGGCTTGATGGCAGCAACATTTGTTGTTTACCAGAATGGCAGGCAACATTCTTTGTTTACTGAAATGGCAGGCAATATTTTTTGTCTGCAGAAGAAAACCCATGTTGTGAATTCTTATCGGCTAGAAGTCCTGTGCGCTGCCTGAAGTGGTGACATCATTCTGCTTGGTTTTCACTGTTGCTGAGAGAGAACGAGGTCCAACTTTCTTCCTAACCTGGCCGTCAGGGTGTGTGTCACAATCTAGCCCCAGTCGACATGTTCTTTTTGCCATCTTTTTCTTGTTCTCTCCGCTTTAGCCAAATTGCCTTAATGTTCTCCAAATAAACCTTGCTCTGTCTCCCCCATGTAGCTTTACTCACCTGGAATTCAGTCCTACCTACCCTCCCTCCCTCCATCCCATTCTGTTTCAGGCACTAGATTAGATGCTGGGAATAAAGAGATGAAATGACAGACTCCTTGCTTCTGGGGGAGATGAGTCTTACCAACAAACACAACCAGGAAGTAATGCCATTAAAACGACTGCCATTTCGGGACAGCCGACCCTCCTCTCCCTCCCAATCCTAAATTGTCTGAGCTGGAAGAAACCATAGCTGCTTGCCTGAAATAATCTTAATACTGATGTTGGAGATTAGTGCCTTCATTCAGTCCTTCAGCTCTAAATCTCTTCCCTTCTTCTCTGCTGCTACAGGAATTATTGTCTTTTTATTGTCTCTTAGGTCCATTTGATAGCTAAGCAGGATCTGCATGTCTTTATTGTTGCCTTGAAGTGGTACTTAACCATTTGTGTGCTAATTTGTATTTTCCCCTCCCTGGAGTTGCAAGTGACTTACAAGCAAAAACTTCGTGTTCTCCCTCTGGGGCCCCTGCAGTGTCTCGTAGTTCCTTGAACATATTCTTCAGGTGTTCGAAGATTGTTTGTGGATTTTATGTGATGCAGTTTTCTCTGTAAGAGAAAAGATACAATTAGTTGCTTAATAAATTATGTATGATGTTGGCTAATTCAATTACCAGAATATGCACATAAACTTTCAGATTATTCACAGTGGAGGGATCATAGAGTGAGTAAATGAATCTTAATGCTCCTCTTAGAGTCTTAAATCAGTGTTAAAAAGTTGGCTTTTAGTATCGCAGGACTGATTAATTATCTTTTCCAAAATAAGTACTTACACACATACACACACACATAATATTTATACTGTGCTGGGTGTCGACTAAAATTTTTAAAGATTCATCAGATTTCATAAGATGATACTTAAACCCAGTCCCATGGATTTAAGTACTCCTTCTTTAGAATAAATGACCTGTTTCTGAGAATTTGGTCAGCTGTATGAATTTATCTAGTCCACAGCAATAGCTATGGGGAGGGAAAAATAAGAGACCCTCTGGTACCTCGTACAAATAATTATTCATTAGGCAGATGGTCAAAGAGTAATATTTCAAAGTCAGTATTATCATTTTTATTTTCATTATAGCAAACAACAACTTCTAAGAACCAAACTGTAGTTTTGACAGATAATTTACCCCCAATTTTATGATTTTTGTTGTTCAATTCTGAGAAAGTGAGTTTTACTTTACTTCACCCAGGGGGATCCGTTTATATTCTTGTAGTTCACCCATCTTCGGTTCTTTATTTCCGGCAGTTGGCTCTGTGGAAGCAGTGATCACGGATGAGTAGAGAGATTCCTAGGCTTAAATACATGCTTTAGAGTTTCCATGAAGGAAAACATGGGCAGTGACTTTGAAACCTTGTCAGCATTTTCTCCCCACTCCACATACTCTTTTTCATTAAATGAAGGAGAAACTTAGGATAGTCACACTCCACTGTGGTGACACATTTTCCAATAACCAAGGAACAATTGAATGCAAGTGTTTGCAGTTGGAATTATATGTACATACGGTGAAAGCCAGTCACTAAGAACAGAGGTTGTAGCAAGAATCTTGAGCAACAGGAAAAGCACTTTGGAATTTGTCATATCGTGTTTGCTGTGTCTTAGTCCTTTCAGCTTGGCTATCAAAAATACCATAGACTGAGTGTCTTACAAACAACAGTTTTGGAGGCCGGTAGTTCAAGATGAAGGCGCTGGCAGATTCAGTGCTTGGTGAGGGGCTGCTTCCTGGTTCATAGATGGCCCTCTGTCGCTGTAACCTCATAAGGCAGAAAGGGAGAGGCAGCTTCCATAAGGGCACTAATCCCATTCATGAGGGCTCCCCTCTCATCATCTAATCACCTCCCAAAGGCCACACCTCATAATACCATCACACTGGGCATTAGGATTTAACAAATGGCTTTTGGGTGGACACAAACATTTAGTCTATAGCAACATGCCACATGTGAACCAAGAAAGTTTTATTATCATCCCCCAGACCTTACATTTTGAGTTTCTCCAAGCCAGGAACCAAAAGATTATTAATATTATTCATATTTACTTTAAGAACATATTGGATTTTTCCCAGTTCAGTCACCAAAGACAAAAGGCTGCAGTTGAGCTAAGGGCAGGATGATAGCCACATGACATACTTGGGTTTTTGGTTCCTGGGACGTTGTTTGGGATAGAATGATACGTACTACTCTTGGGTTCCCTCAGCCCTTTCTCAATTCATCAAGCCCAACCTGTGAAAATTGAAGTATACTCACACACTGGTACACATGCATACATGCATCAGAGTGTCCTAACTTTCCCCAGGAGCTATCCAGCCCTGCCATTAGGCTTCAGCCAGCTGTTTTCTTTTCTGGGAATGTCGCCCCACCCCTCTCCTGGTACTTTGGCTCTTAGTGACTCAAACTAAATTGGCATTAAACTTACTGAAGTCTCTAAAAACATTTTTTGGGTGTTTTTAGAGTTTTCTAATTAAGAGTTTGGGAATTGGATGGGAGCTATCATTTAAAATCATTTAGTGCTTTTCCTCTAGAGAGGACTTGGAAGAGTATATACTTATTTCAGGATGAAGTAAAAAAAAAAGACAGTCCAAGTTGAGTAATATAAATGAGAGGGAGCAGGGGAGAGGAGGGTACTGACTGCCACCAGCATTACTCAGATGTCAGTGGGTTTTATGTCTTGTTATTTAATGTTTACCACCGACTGTTGGATAGAGGCTATAACAAGATGATTGCACAGGCGGCTAACTTTTTTTGCTTAGGCTCCCTAGCTTGTGTTTGGTAAGATACTACTGCTTCTAGAATTGCAGGCAAAGATAAATGCCAGAGGTCATGATAATTCCATGTTCTCCAGTTCAGCTATTAAACAAATGAATAGATTGACTCAAGTACTGAAACATTTAACTGTGTAATGCTCAGTTACAGGATGAATGACACATGGGTTTCCTGCAAAGGCAGGCACTTGTTTACCAGAAATGATCCTAGAAACACCAGAACACCCCTTGTAAAGAAAACAAACAACAGTAAAAAGCAAAAACCCATTATCAGTAGAGGAGATTAGTTCTGAGAATGGCCCTGCGACTCTTACATTGTGTCCCAAAGCCAGAAACCTAATTGCAAATTTCCTAAGTACAATCCCATTCATGTTTTTTATACTCTAGGAGTGAGGTTTATTTTTGAATAGCTATTGGACTATATTTCTCCAAGTTTTAAGTTGAAGACAGAATATATACATTGTGCCAAAGGTAACAAAATAGTCATGAAACAATAGTCACCGAAATGCGTTTTCATTGTTGTTGTTATTTTTAGTCTATTATTTTCTGTTTTGTTTTATGTTTTTTAAATGTTTGCTAGGATCCATCAGGATGACTTCATGACTTTCACTGATTGTGATCCATAGTGTGAAAAACATTTCATTACGTTCTTTGCTGTACAGTGTCGCAAAGTTAGATATCCTCACTTTACTTTCCCAGTATCTAGAACAATGCACAAAAAAATATTTATTTAATGAAAAAATGAATACCCACTACATCAGTAAATCAGTGACTCAAGGGCACACTTGAGGGATAGGCATGAACAAAAGGAAGAAGAGAAATAAAAGAAAGATACAAAATTTGGTAGAAAGACTGGGGAGAGGGCAGAGGAAGGAGATCTTGCCTCAACCCAAGAAAGGTAGTAAGCCTGCAGCTGGTTTCTGGATGTGGCACTCTGTGACATTTGGGGCTCTAGGATGCCCACACACTTTCCACTGTGATCAGAGTTATGTTACAGTAATAACTATTGCATGATCATTTCTTTTTATCTCCATAGTTCTGTTCATTTTTGCATTAAAAATACCCCATATTTGGTAACCTGAAGCAAAACCCATTGTTAGTGGAGATGATACTTACTGATTCTCTGGGTGAGGCATTTGGACATGGCAAAGCAAGGATGATGGCTTGTCTCTGATGATGTCTGGAGTCTCATCTGGGAAGGCACAAATACCTGGGGGCTGGAATCATTTGGAAGCTTCTTCACTTACATGTCTGGCTCCTGGGCTGGGATGACGCAAAGGCAGAGCTCAGTTGGGACTGTACACTGGACTGCCTACCTGTGGTCTTTCCATGTGGCTTGGGCTTCCTCACAGCATGGTGGCAATGTTCCTAGAAGCCCCCTGAGAGGGCATTTCCTGAGAGCCAATATTCCAGGAGAACCAAGAAGAAGCTGTATGGCTCTTTATGACCTAGCCTTGGAAATTCTGTAGAATCTTCTGCTGTACTCTATTGCTGAAATTAGTCATAACCCTCCCCAGATTCAAGGGGAGAAGACATGGGCTCCTCCTCTCTATGGAAAGGATGGCAAACAACTTTGGGGCTTTTTAATTAAACCACCATATGCCATATCCCATTACCTTTCTTTTTCAGGAAAAAGCTGTTAGATAGAGTTACTATTTTCCAGAAGTTATCCAAAGATTAAATTTATCTTTTACTTTTGCTAGATTTCAACTTTTTAAGCTAAGAGGAAGAAGAAAAGGTAGTTAAAATAAGAAATATAGAAGGAAGTTTACAGCATTAAAACAGAGAGCAGCAATGAGGTGATTTTCCACATTGATAAAAGATACAGGAGGAGGAACAATTTATTGCTTCTTTTTCTTAAGGGTGGAGAGGGGAAGCTGGGTAAATTGAACAAGTGTTCAGAGGAATTTAGAGGGAATTAGGCACCTTGATATTTACACCTTCTTTTGAGTATAATTCTTGGGGAAATGGGTTTACTTCCTTTGCCGTGTCTGAAGATTAAAGTTAAAAAATAAGTGCTTTGTTACCATCAACTCCACTTGTAAACCAGTAACTGCTCTTCATTTATCAAAGACAGTCTTGTGCTTGGTACTGTGACTAAAGAGAAAGCTGAAAGATACCTGGTTTGTTAATTGCAGTCCTATCAAGTCTCTAGGGCTGGTGCAGGGCAGGTTAACCTTGGTTATCAAGTACCTTCTTCAATCACTTCTCACTCTTACAGGGGAAAAATACAAAAAAATAAAAAATTACTTTAAAAGTGATTCATTGTGATCTTATCTAAGCTTTTCCATTTCATTTAGAGATGAATAGGAAGGGATGGTTCCTCCTCTATTCTTATTTTTTAAATGTATTTCTTCTCTTTTCTCATTGTTAGTCTGCTCCCTATTGTTTATTTTTAGTTCTCGTCTGACCCTTTTTCTTCCTGCTGACCCCTTCCTTCCTTCCTTCTTTCCTTTCTGTTAGTCTGTAACTTTATTTTTCTTTCACTCCATCTTTCCTCACTACCATCTCCTTTTTTAGGTTATTAGCCATCTTTTTAAAAATTTCTCTTCCTAGTCTCTGTTCATCTCCTTTTCTTTCTCTCCTCTATGTTCAGATGCCCTCTCTCTTGAAACTTTAGACTTGCAAGCACTGTAGTTAGGTTTAGATTTTTAGGTATAAAAAAATAGTGAGGTGCCACTTGACTAATATAATGCAACTTACATAAAACTTCCCTTTTTTCAGTATCTGCTACTCCTAAGCAAACAGATATGAAATCTCAAGTTTCATTAAAAAATTTACATAAACAGATAAGCACATTGGAGACATATTAGAAGTAAAAAAAAGAGTACAAATTGTTTTAATTATCAGAATCCTAGTGCTCAGAGAAAACCACTGACATTTTAGTATATACACTTCAAAATTTGAGTTTGAGTGTGCATTTGTTTTGTAGAATGTGATCATAGCATACACATTCTTTCATAACTTGCATTTTAACTTAATATATAGCGGGCATCTTAACATGTTAGTGTACTCTGCCTACTTCACTATGTAATGAAGATTAAATTGGATAATGCTGGCAAAACACTTTGCCAGGCACTTAGCCCACGGTCATCCCTCAGTGAGTCATATTTCCTATTTATTCGTCAAACTTAATGGCTGAGAAGTATTGAACTCCGTTTTTAAGTCAGTTCTTTTCGTTTTGATTTTTAGATTGTTTGCTTTTTTTCTTTCTTCCTCTTTCTCTCTCTCGCTTTTCTTTAAACAACACTAAAGTGTCCATTCCTTAAACTGAGTCTTTGTGTAATTCCTTAACCATTTCCTTACAAAATATCAATAGAAGTTGAACGAAGAGTCAAACTGGGTCGTCCTGACTTAATTGAGCCACTGCTTACTGATGACCCCTTGGGTGCCAGGCACTTTCATGAGTGATTTCATTTAAGCATTTAGGGCTCACAGAGGTCTTGGGAGGTTTTGGAGTTTAGGTCACACAACTATGAGTGTCATCTTTGGAACTGAAACTGAGATCTTCTGTATTATTGTGAAGAACGTTCCATTTCAGGGGATTTTAGGGATGGTTCATGAATTGCAGAAGTATTTGATTTATCTGGCCTTTTAAATGGTTATTTTGAACTGTTTCAGCATGAATAAAAAATCAACATAAACTGTAGTAATAACCTTATTATTATTAACTTAAGCTGTTGGGTTAAGTTGACTTTAGGTGGACCTCAACATGAAGCATTCTATTTCCTTCATCCTTGTGCATACATTTACACTTCTTATAAACGTGTCATTGACTGGGAAGATTGGAGTGTTTTATTTTAAATCAGGCACGAATCTACCCACTCGAGTAACATCACCTAAGTAAGTTTACCTGTGCCGCACCTGAGTGCCTGGTTCATGTACAGTCAGGGCTAGTTCAGGCTTCTCGGTTGGCTGCATGTCAGGTGTCCAGTAACAGGGGAAGACCCAATTTTATTCCTCTATGTAAGCTTGGGGTGCTTTTCTGCCTGACTTCCAGTATTTATTATGAGGAATGAGAGTTGAGGTTGTAAGCTTGGGGTGCTTTTCTGCCTGACTTCCAGTATTTATTATGAGGAATGAGAGTTGAGGTTAGATGTTAGTTATACAGATCTGAAAGAAAAAAATGCCCTATTGTTCCCTTTCCAAGCATCCGGAGAAACTCCTGAGATTTAAAGGTCACCATTGACAACTACATATCTGGGTATGGTAGGCAGAATTCTAAGGTGGCGCCCAAGGTTCCCATCCCCTACTGTTGCATGCCCCATACAAATCCTTCCTCTTGAGTGTGGTCTGGACCTGTGAATCTGAAGGGATGTCACTCAGGTGATTACATAACAGTTTGTCAAAGGGATTTGCAGATACAGTTAAGGTCCATGATCACTTGACTTTGGGTTGGCTTTGGGTTCATCAAAAGGGAGATTAGCCTTGTGCACCTGACTTAATCAGATGGGCCCTTTAAAGAAGGTGAAGCATTAAAGCGATGCTCTCCTGTTGGCCTGAGAAGGTGCAGATTGCCAGGTTGTGGAGAAGGCTACAGGGTAAGGACCTGAGAGCAGCCTCTGGGAGTTGAGCATGATCCCTGGTCAACAGCTGGTGAGGAAATGGGAGGAAGTGGGAGGAAGTGGGATCTTAGTCAAACAACCACAGGAAACAAATTAAGTAGCAACTGGAATGAACTTGGAAGTGGCCTCTGAGTTCCAAATAAGGATGCAGCCATCTGACACCTTGATTTCAGCCCTGTGTCACCCCGAGCAGAGGACTGAGTTAAAATGTGCTACCCTCCTGACCCCATAGAAACTGTGACATCATACATTTGTTTCAGCTTCTAAGGTTTTGGTAATCTGTTTTGTAACAACAGAAAATGAGCACATTGTGTGAATGTATCCAGATTTTCTCTACATTGAATAAGATAACAGAACACAAAAGCAAATTGAATGTGGAAGCTTGTTATATTATTGTAATGATCATCCATAATGCCAGATATTAAATTTTTATGTTCATAAAAAAACCTTATTCTTGCTGATTACCTTAAAAAGTATACATTTACAAACCTAAGCTCATAAAACATGTTAATATTAATACAATACCTCTTTGTCTATTTTAGGTTCTGAGGGATTTTTTTCCCTTTCTAGAACAAAAAGATTCCATTATTTGAAAACCACTGGCTTGACTAATAGGCACTTTTTAAAAAGACTGCATTTTGTTTGTTTTAAGAATGTAGCTGTTGGCAGGGAAAAGAGCGGGATTGTACAAGGCTAATTTATAGTCAGCACATTGGTTTTAAATATATGTTTATCTTTAATTGTTCCTTCATTACAAAGTAATGCATAGATGTAAGAAATCCAGCCACTACTTTTGATTTAGACAGATGAGTTTTGCACTAGTGATTGTTTTGAAATCAGAAGTCATTTAAATAGTAATTTAAAACTTCTAAAGCATGCAATATTTCAAACCTCTCAAAAAGTACAGAAAATGGGGGCTTCCCTGGTGGCGCAGTGGTTGAGAGTCCGCCTGCCGATGCAGGGGACACGGGTTCATGCCCCGGTCCGGGAAGATCCCACATGCCGCAGAGCGGCTGGACCCGTGAGCCATGGCCGCTGAGCGCCTGCGGGTCTGGAGCTTGTGCTCCGCAACGGGGGAAGCCACAACAGTGAGAGGCACGCGTACCGCTAAAAAAAAAAAAAGTACAGAAAATGATATAACTGATACCCATACACCGAATCATCTAGATGTTAACAGAGGCTAACATTTTGCCTGTTGCTTCAGGTTTTCTTTTTTAGAAAAGTACAAATCCATCTGCAACGCTCTTCTATCATTTCTCCTGCTTCTCCTCCTATTCCTCCCTCCCCAGAGGTAAATACTAGCCTGAAATGGATGTCTATTATTCTCATGAATGTTTTACAGATTTTCTACATATGTATGTATTCATGAATAATATAGAGAATTGTTTTATACTTTAAAATTTAAATGATTGGTATCATACGGAAGGTAACATTGTGCAATTTCATTTTTTCACTCAAAGTTATATTTTTGAGATAAATAATGAATAATGTCCCATGGTATGAATAAAGCACATTTGATTTATCCTTTTTTCTGCAGATAAGCAGCTGTTTCCCCAGTTTTGGTATCACAAATAGTGCTGTCATGAATATTCTTGTTCATGTATTCATGTGATTCCATTTGAACATTTCTCTAGAATAGAAAGTAGGAAGCTGTTGGGTTGAATCTTTAACTTTGCTAGGAGTTGCCAAACTGCTTTCCAAAGCGGTTCTGCTAGCCTGGTCCCACCCACAAAGTAGAGTTCCTCTTCCCTTCTTTTCACCCTGTGTTTGTTGTCATAGTCCTGCTAATGCTAGCCAACTGGATGGGGCGTGGGGGGCATGCGACTTCTTGTGGCTTTAATGTGTATTTCCCTAATTGCTGAGGCTGAGCCTATTTCCTATGTTTGTTATGCTTCAGATTTCCCTTCTGCAAACTGCCTGTACAGTCTTTGTCGAATAGCGGGAGGGGAGTGTTTTTTTCTCGTTGATTTATAGGAGTTCTTTATAGGATATGGACAATTCTTTTTTATCTAGCTACCCCTAGTCCATAACTGTTTAATTTTCTATGGTGTCTCTCGTCAAACAGAAGTTAATAAGAGCATTTTAATATGATCAGATTGATCACTTTTCCCTTTATTGCTTGGGCTACTTATGTTTTGTTTAAAAGCACTTCCACTAGTCATGTATTATAAAGGTATTCTCTTTTATTTTCTTTCAGAAGTTAAAGAGTCTTGATTTTCATATAGATCATTAATCCATTTTGAAAGAGAGAGAGAGAGAGAGAGAGAGAGAGAGAGAGAGAGAGAGAGAGAGAGTGTGTGTGTGTGTGTGTGTGTGTGTGCGCGCATGTTTCTATTAGGTAGGGATCTAATTTTATCTTTTTCCTCCTAGCACCTTTTATTGAGTAATTCATTACTCACCTTCCCACCCCCATGATTTATATCTCACCTTTGTAGTGAGTCAAGTTTCCGTGATTATAGGCATCTCAGTGGCTTTCTGTTTTGTTCCTTACCGTACAGCTTTGAGCACTTACAACTCGGTAACAAGGCTTGATGTTTAGTGGGATGAATCTGCTTCTTTTCCTTTATCAAAATCACCCTGCGTAGTGTAAGTCTTTTACTTTGCCAAATGAATTTTAGCATCAGTTTGTCAAATCCTGTAAAAATTTTGATTAAAATGGAATTAACTTATGGATTAATTTTGGAGGGAAATTGCTTTCATTAGCATATTGTTTATCTCATCCACGAAAACAATATATTTTTCCATTTATCAGAATGTTCCTTAAACTTTTTCAACAAAGTCATAATTTTTACCTCAAAGTTCTTGTATATATTTAGTAATATATGTGCCTAGGTACCTCATAATTTTGTATCTATCATAAATCGTATCTGTTTTTAAGCACTTCCACTCTTTATGACTATTTATGTACGATTTATTGAGTGTTTGCTGTGTACAAGGCTTTCTGTTGAGCTTAATTTCTGCAAATACACCGAGATGTATTTATCAGTGTATTTCCTGTTTTTTATTATTAACAAAATTAAGTATCAGAGAGATTAAGTAACCTGATGATTATATATGATTAACTGTACAGCCTAGATTTTAACTCAGTTTTATCTAAATCTTTTATCTAAATCTTTACCTTTTGCTAAAAGCCTTTTCTTTTAAATCAGCTAATGTTTCTCTGATGTATGTCATCTTGTTTCACAGTATTTTTTTTTTTTTTTTTTTTGCGATACGCGGGCCTCTCACTGCTGTGGCCCCTCCCGTTGCGGAGCACAGGCTCTGGACGCGCAGGCTCAGCGGCCATGGCTCACGGGCCCAGCCACTCCCCGGCATGTGGGATCTTCCCGGACCGGGGCACGAACCTGCGTCCCCTGCTTCGGCAGGCGGACTCCCAACCACTGCGCCACCAGGGAAGCCCTCACAGTATCTTTTTATAGTAAAAACCCAGAATTTCATTACAGAGTCTCTATGTGAAAAAGGCATTTATTTTACCAAGTAGAAGTCCCTTCATACCAGTTAGTTAATTCATCTGGATAGCACGTTTATGGCAGAGAATAAGTCTATAAAAGAAATGTTTCTCTGGCTGTTATTTTTGGATCAACTCTTAAGGAAAACACCTGTCCTAATTGACTTAATGTGTTGTTTTTCTTGCTCACTACTTCACTTGTGCTTAGAGGAATTTAGGGTGAGTCCTCCCGACAAGACAGACAGCTTCTAGAGGCAAGGCCTGGATGTCCAAGTGCAGGGTGGATGCTCCAGTGAAAAACAAGAAGAAAAGCTAAGATGTAGATGAGCTTTTTAATACATTTAAAGTTTTTTTAAATTGAGGTATAATTGACACAACATTATGTTAATTTCAGGTGTACAGCATAACGATTCAACATTATGTATATTGTGAAACGATCACCACAGTAAGTCTGGTTAACACCCCTTACCATATGTAGTTAACAATTTTTTTCTTAGCAACTTACAAAGATGCAATACAGTATTATTAACTGTAGTCACCGTGCGGTACATGACATGCCCATCACTTATTTACTTTATAACTGGAAATTTGTACCTTTGACTCCGTTCACCCATTTTGCCCACCCCATACTCCCCGCCTCTGGCAACCACCAATGTAATCTGTTCTCTGTATCTATGAACTAGAGGTTTGTTTGCTTTTTTGTGTGTGTGTGTGTGAAGATTCCACATATGAGTGAGATATACAGTATTTATCTTTGTCCGACTTATTTCACTTAGCATAATATCCTTAGGATCCATCCATATTGTAGCTAATGACAGGATTTCCTGTTTCTCATGGCTGAATGATATTTCATTGTATATATGTATACCACATTTTCTTAATGCATTCATTCATCAGTGAGCACTTAGGTTGTTTCCATATCTGGGCTATTATGAATAATGATGCAGTAAACATGGAGGTGCATATATCTTTTCAAGTCAGTGGTTTCATTTTCTTTGGATAAATACCCAGAAGTGGGATTGTGGGATCATATTGTAGTTCTATTTTTAACTTTTTGAGGACGCTTCATACTATTTTCCATAGTGGCTGCACCAATTTACATTCCCACCAGCGGTGCACAAGGGTTCCCTTTTCTCCACATCTTTGCACACACTTGTTATTATTTTATCTTTTTGATGATAGCCAATGAAAACGGGTGTGAGGCAGTATCTCATTGTGGTTTTAATTTGCATTTCCCTCATAATTAGGGTTGTTGAGCATCTTTTCATGTACCTCTTGGCCATTTTCCTTTGGAAGAAAATGTCTACTCAGTTCCTCTGCCCATTTTTTTTCATCAGATTGTGTTTTTGCTATTGACTTTTAAGAGTTCTTCATATATTTTGGATATTAACCCCTTCTCAGATACATGATTTGTAAATCATTTGTAAATTATTTTTTGCCATTCAGTATGTTGCTTTTTCATTTTGTTGATGGTTTCCTTTAATGTGAAGAAGCTTTTAATTTGATGTAGTCCCACTTGTTTATTTTTTTACTTTTGTTGCCTTTGCTTTTAGTGTCAAATCTAAAAAGTCCAAGGCCCATGTTAAGAAGCTTACCGCCTGTGTTTTCTTCTAGAATTTTTATGGTAATACTTTCAAAGTTTTGACTGTTTAATTACCTCCTCTTTCATTTATCATCCATCCTGACTTCTCTGGAGAAGTCTACTTAAACTCTAATTTTTCTCCTAGTGCAAGAAGGAAGAAGAGATAGGATAGAAGGGAGGAACCTCTAGTGGGATTCAAGCTAAAGCCCATTTGTTCTCTAGTGTGTCCTGTTGGGTACTTTCACTTCCAACACTGAGGCCAGTCCTGCTTTTCTAAGGCCCCTGTCTGGCCTCTTCTCATCACTGGGCCCTTCCTCTTAGGGCTGAAACAGGTGAGTTTCTGGGAGTGGTTCTGGACGGTTTTGTGAGCGTCAGAGCTCAGTTGTAGATGTCTGGGGCTGTTTGTAACTCTGCTTCTGTGCTAGAGCAGCCTGATGCTGTGGCTTAGGTGAACAATATGGTGGAATATGGTTCACTTCCATTCAGGACATTATTGAGGACACAAGGATTGATAGTGGGACATGAGCAATTATACCTCAGTTATCCCTTTTTTAAAAATGCTTAATGATACACGTGCCTCCTAGTAGGCATGAAATAAATAGCCGCTGGTTGACTGAAGATTGTAGAATAGGGAAGGAAAGGAAAGATGGTCTGAGATTTATCTGAATTGTGGGAGGAAGAAAGGGACAGTGTTTCTATCTTTGAAGACATAAGTGGCCAGTTAGTTTTAGTTTACAGATATATTCTGGCTATTGCTTTAGGTCCTATTACGATGAAAATATCCATTCCGTTCATTCAAAAAGTATGTATTGAGCATGTTTTACATACAAGGCACTGTTTTTGACACTGGTGATGATCAAAACCTGAAGATGCCCACTCCTCTCGTGTATATGTTCTCATGGGTGTGGGTAGAGACAGACAGGAGATTTTAAAAAAATGAACAAGGTATTTTCAGATTGGAGTAAGTGCTCTGAAGGAAATAAATGGGGTAACATGATAAAGATTTGGGGGCAGAGTGTGGTAGGCAGGCATTGCTGTTGAGCTCAGTCTGCCAGGCTACCCATGTAATTTAGGTTCAAGAATGGATTAGAAATACGACTTGACTTGGTTTAAAGCCAAGATTGCTGTAAAGCATCAGGGAGTGTCCTTCTAAAGAGGTGACATTTGTGCCAAGACTTGAGAGTCACAAGGAGGCAGATCATAGCATTGCAGGAAAAGGCACAGCCAGTACAGAAGCCTTGAAGCACGAAGGGCTTGGTGTGATAAGGAGCAAAGGGGAGCAGGATGGTGAGCTGGGGAGTGGGGGACTATCAGATATGATTGTTAGAGTTTGGCCAGGGCCACATCGGGAGTTTTTTAAACCATTGTAGGAATAGGGATTTTCTTCTAAGTACAGTGGAAAGCCACTGTTTTAACCCAGGCTCCATGAACTTGTATAGGAAGAAAGTTATAACTGTGTGAAAATAAAAATTTTGCATTATTTCAATGATGAATGTAGACAACCAGCCATGATAGTATAAACAGTATCTGTATTGATGTTACCGGTAGAAATCATAGATATTTCCACTTATTACTGTTATTGCAGTGATCTCAAAATGTCATTTATGATCATTACATTAATTAGAAATTACGGTAGTTATTAGCGCTTATAATGTATCTTGTTATTTCATGCATTAATAAAGGCGCCAGTGAACTATAGCCTGTGGACCAAATCCAGGCTGCCACCTGGTTTTGTAAATAAAGTTTATTGGAATACAGCCATGCCCATTCATTTATGTATCATAGTTGCAACAGAAAATTTCTTTCCCTGCAATGCCTAAACTACTTAGTATCTGACTCTTTCTGGAAAAAGTTTGCTGATACCTGTACTGATAAAGAAGCATATATATTACTATGGTACAATTTTAAAAACTGGGTAACTGTTGGTTTCTTTGCAAGCTCATGTGTTTTATTTTATGCATTTGAAAACGTTATTTATAGAAGTGACCCATAGGCTTCACCAGACGGCCAAAACATCCATGACCAGGGGGCAGAAAGAAAGGAAAAAGAATCCCTGCCCTGCAGTGTTCCGGGCAGGGAGCAGAATGGCTTGACCTGTATTTCCTCTGCCTTCTCCCTTCTTGATCTGGCAGATTTTTCATGTTTTCATTACCCAGTACTTAAGCTGCCTCTTCTTTTTATTTATTTATTTATTTTTTGTGGTACGCGGGCCTCTCACTGCTGTGGCCTCTCCCGTTGCGGAGCACAGGCTCCGGACGCGCAGGCTCAGCGGCCATGGCTCACGGGTCTAGCCGCTCCGCGGCACGTGGGATCGTCCCGGACCAGGGCACGAACCCGTGTCCCCTGCATCGGCAGGCGGACTCTCAACCACTGCGCCACCAGGGGAGCCCAGCTGCCTCTTCTTTATGGATGATGTTTTGAGTCCTTCCCGTGTGCCAGGCAGGGTCTTTATTAGGACTGTCTAATTTAATGCCCATGACAGCACCATATGGCCTAGGTGTGACGGTCTTCATGCAGCAGTGAGGGAGGCTCGGAGGTGCTGTCAAGCCCATGTATTAATTTACCGAATGTTCACTGAGCACCTGCTATATGCCAGGCTCTGTGCCAAATGCCCAGGTGACAAAGCTGTCTGTGATGATGCCAAGGTTTGACTCAGGCCCATCTGATGCCAGTGTGGGGGAGGCTCACATCACAGCAGGTGATGTTCAGGATGACAGGTGACACCACACTGTCTCTTTGAAGCCAGCCAGCAAGCAGCCAGCAAACTCGGTCACTCTTCCTTCTCTTGTGTTTCCATCCCACTTTGCTCCGTAGCTCTCCTCCACTCTAAAGGTTTATGTCTCGTTCTCACTCCTTAGTCTGTCGTTTGCATCGGCTTTGCCTAGAATAGACCATGGAGTTGGTATTTTCCCAGCTGTAGCAGCAACCTTAGTGATCCCTGCCAATGCCACTGGAATGGCCCTTTAAAATCTTTCTTTTTTGCAAGCATGAGCTTCTTTCCTGTAAGTGCATCTCTCTTCTCCAGAACTTTGTGGATTTCTAAGACCACAGGCTCTAATTTGCCCATCACAACCCAGGTTTAAACATTTGCACATGTCATTTGATTGAGGGGTAGTTTAAAATTGATAGCAGGAGGGCCTGGCAATCAAGTCTCTATCTCAAATGAATAGAAAAATGGGACTGTAGGGCAAGGCCTGGTCGACGTGGTTCACCCCAGCTTGTGCAAGTCCTTCTGTCCAAAACCAGGGAGGTTGCTTTCTTCCCTAGAAACATAGCCAATGTTCGTTAGCTGGGTTGGGCAAATACAGTATCAGGCATTTTTCTTAATTTCTTTTGTTTTTTCGCGTGTTGCAAGTGGAGAGCATTGTTCACCTGATTATCTACCTGGGCACCAGGATTTTATCAGTATCTACACACATACTCCATCAATTTGAACTCATACTGCAATACTGTTTTGCAGCCTACATTTTTCACTTGCTAACTAAAAAAATAATGCAGGAGGCTGCAAATAAGAAAAGAGTTTATTGGGGGTCTTAAGAATTGCAATTCGGAAGACACAGGTTGGGGTAACTCTGGAAGAGAAAGAGTCAGGGGCGTATAAAGACAAAAAGGCACAGGGTTGTTAAAGGTTGCCTGGGGTGAGAACTGTGGTTGACTCTGACGTGAATCAGAAAATATTTGTCCTTAAGGAACCACAAGCTGTTTTAGGAAAGGGGTCCAATAAGTCGATAGACCATCACAAGTTATTTTAGGATAAGTGTCCGATAAGTATCTTGAATTTCTGGCAGGTGTTCTGGATCCCTTCATCAGGTCAAAAGGTCAGATTCCATCCAGTGTGACATGTGCATAGGTCACACTTCCTTAAAGGTCCCCAGCTTCATTTTAGAGAGCTCTCTTCACAATACGGACTCCATTTTTATTTTCCTTTCACATACTTCACAATACAGTGTGACATGTTCTCATATTATTAAACACTCTTTCATACCAACACTTTAATGGCTATATCATGTATCATTGGCCTGCTTTACCATTTTTATTTAAATTTTCCTTCATATTAAGTGACATTTGGAAGATCTGGTATGTCAGTCAGGGTTCAGTCAGGATACAGTTCAAATATCATTATTTGAACCGGGGAAATTTAATTTAAAAATCAGTAACTAGTGGAATCTGTTAACTGCGAGCAAAGGGGTAGCAAAGGACTCTGGTGGGTCCCCAGAAGGAGCAGTTGTAGCAAAGTAGCTGTGGCCTCTAGTCTGAGGAGGAGAGGACAATTTAAGAACTAAAGACCCCCCCAGGGGGCACGGCCCCATTCCCCAGGGCTCTTCAAAGAGAGCATGGCTACCACAGAGGCATCACCACAGTGATGACGGATGCAGGCCTGTGCTGAACTATGGGAGTGTGTCTTGCTGGAAGGTTGAGTAAGCAGAGCTGCTTGCAAGTGGCTTCTGGTAGGAGTAGGGCCTGAGGGTGGATCAGACCTGTGGACTTCTACACTTACTACTACTACTAAAATGGTGGCTCAAAAGAGAACTGCCTTTCTATGACCAGGCAGGATTATTCCAATGCTCTCTTTTGGTGAAGCTTAACATTCTCCTACGATGGCAAACGGGAAATGCTTGCAGGGTCCATCTCCAATATACAAAGTGAGGCCAAGAACGTTGGATTTAGGGTTGAGAGACAATAAATGAATAACTGAAACACTTGGACTTGCTTTTAGTTGTATTTCTCTGTTATAAACAATGTTTCAGTGGACATCTTTTGTAAAATGTCTGCCTCTCTGATGTTTCCAAAGGAAAAATTCATAAAATTTGATTTTGATTTTTAAGGCTTTTATTAAACATTACAAAATAACCCATGAAAAATGTGTCTCTATTTACTGTCCTTCAAGTTATGTGTGGGAGGAAAGGCACATATTTTTGTCATAGAACTTATTACTCACTAGCTTTTCGGTTCTTGGGTTTATCTATTGGATTGTGAACTTGGAGACTGGAGGTGCTCCGAGCCAGGAGTCCTATGGTTGGAGCCTGGGGTCTAACTTAGTAAGTGCCAAGCCCTGCAGTGATGGAGGCAGCTGTGTGTTGTTGGAACCCTCCACCACCTTGCCCAACCTCCTTAATTTACTCCCTTTCCATTCTAATTCGCTGCCGCTGACAGATTTATCTCTCTGAAACATCCCCTTGGTCATAATGCTCAAAAGCCTTAAATGTTTCCTCTTTGTTCATTGTATTGAGAATAAAAGAGAAGTGAAGAGAATTGACCTTGGGTGCTGGGCCCCTTGCTTCCATTCTTTTGATGAGGAAACTAAAGCCAATGGACTTGCCCAAGGTCACATTGGAAGTCAGTTGGTCCAGGCTCAACCTGGAGCTTCCTTCCTTCCAGTTCACTGCGCTTTCCAGGCTCCCAGACCCCTGCTGGTCAATTGTCCTCACCACCTTGTTGTTCTCCCAGCACAGCACCTGTAGTGAAAGAGAGTCTATGAATACACGTCCGCATCCTTTGACACTCATACTATGTCTCTGCTGGTGCTTATCCCACCGTCTGTATTGCCAGAAAGATCCCCATCACCTTCTGTGCTCAAGGGAGTGGCTACTCTGACTGCAAGGTGGATTCCATCTAAATAGTGACCTGCCATTACTTTTTTTTTTTTTTTTTGTGCCACACCACATGGCATGTGGGATCTTAGTTCCCCAACCAAGGATTGAACCCACACCCCCGGCAGTGGAAGCATGGAGTCTTAACCACTGGACTGCCAGGGAAGTCCTATTACTTTTTACCAGATTGGACTCAGTCAATTCTTATCCTAGGGTGTTAGAGGGACACAGACGTGGATTGGGTTCTACCCTGAGCTTTTGGTCCTGGGGCCTGGACACCAGGTAGAGGCAGGTGTGTGCTCACTCCTGCCATATGAAAGTGGCTGAGGAAACAAGCATCTTCCCTGACTTTCTAAAAGGGTGCCTCTTTTTAAGCAGCAGTGAACATCTAATAGTGCCTGTTGCTTTAAGATAAGCATGTTCTTCTCCAGAAAAACACTGTTCTTTTTCTCTGTCTCCTACAAGTAGTTGATTAAAATGCCAAGGGAGGCAGGCATTCTCCTGCTGTTCCTCCCCTTGGGCTCACCACACCCCGTAGACTCCCTGGGCTCCTGCAGGCTGTCTGACCGCTTCGCTCCACTTCTTCCACCCAGGTCTTATTACAGGTAGAAAGAGAGCCAAGTGGTCCGGTCTGTGTTTACACAGCACAAATAAGTAGTTAACAGAATCTTACTTAACACCTGTCTTGTCTGTCTGCTCTTGGTTTGGGGAATTGTGTAAATGGTACATGGGTGCTGTGAAAAGTAAAGTGATTAAAGAAACACAATAACTGAGAATAGAACCTAGCTAGAGGCTTGAAGAAAGAGTGGAACAGAAGTCAAAGCAAGATCCTTCAAATCCACGGGTGATGATGAGCTACTAACGCCATATGGGGCTGAGGAGTGGGGGGGGGCAGGAACGTGATCCCTGATGGGAAGGACCCCGGGGGAAGGCTGAAATATTAGTTACGGAAAATGTACATTTAGAATAGTTTGCCACCCTTTCTTCCTTATCCTTTTTCCCCACCTCACCTCTCAGCCTTTTTTTCCTGGCTTTTGCGGGTTCAGATTTATTTTAGGGTATTTCTATCTTCCTCCTCAAATGTTAGACCTGTAGTCCTCCGTCTAGAGGCATTGCTCTGTAACCTAGCAACCGGCATGTCATATGCGGTCCTCACTTATTTCCTTCAGCCCAGAGATCTGAAGATCATGCAAATAGACACATAAAGGAGGGAAAGGATCAGGTCTACATGCAAAATCAGTCTTTGTGATGATTGAGCAATGGATGCGAAGAACAGCCTTATTTCCTAGTAATATATCCAAAGTAAGGGCCTCATCACATCAGGAGAGAGAGACAGTGATAGACAAAGACAGAGCAAGGAGGGGAAGAAGGAGCCCAAGAAAAGATCCTGGAGCTTCCGGGGCTTGTGGGGTTGTAAGTGCCCCCTCCCCCGCCGCCTCCCCCTCCGACCTCCTGCTTTCCTTGCTCAATAGCAGGAAGAGGGGTAGAATTTGGAATTTTTGACCAGGGAATGATTCCTAATTTGTCTGGCTACATAGAAAGTTGGCATACTGAGATAAATTTCAGAGGGAAAAATATGACAACAGTGACGTTTTTCTGCAGGATCTTATTATCCAGTCCACACAGAAGCCGAGTCACTGAGCTGATTCTGTGAAGAAACACAAAGCCATCCTCTCGAGACGCCTGTGAATGTCAGGGGCTAGCACAGTCTGCCACTGCTGGCTTAGGAGTAACTGGGACAGTGGGGCTTTAGCAGGCTTTCACCGGGCCCCTTGTCATTCTTCCCGCGCATTGTGCGCCGTTAGGACGTTACCCCGCAGAAATGTTCTCTCTGCTGCTTTCTCCTCCTCAGTTTTGAGGAGCTGGCATTAGTCTCGTTTGCCTCACTTTATTACCTCGAATTTCAGAATACTTACTCTAAATGTGATGCATAGTCTTATGAATTAGACTGGGATGATTCTAAACTTCATTGTTCATCAGAATTACTTGGGAGCAGAGTGAAAATATAGAGTCCCAGGTCCCTGAGTGTGGGCTTGGCGAGCTGGGGAGTCCCGGAAATCTGCATTTTAATACTCATGGTGATTCTAGAGCCAATGGTGTGAAGATCCCATGAGAATCGGAGATTAAAGGCTGATTTCCTAGAGAGGGGCATGGGACAGTTTTTTGGCTCTGTGAGTTGATGGATACATTCTTCATTATTGCAGAATCCCCCTCTCCATTTGAAGGGAGGGAGTTCACTTTTATTTTTTTTTTCCTTCCCCATGTGCTTTTATATGTCATTTAGTGGTGTTCCTTGTCTGGCCCGAGAGACGTGACCTTGACTCTGTTGAATGCTGATGGATAGGTCTTGTTGAAAGCTGCTTCCCAAAGGTCAGTGGCATAACCTGTTGATGAGGCAAAGCTGGCCAGTGTATTAGTCACCTCACTAAGGGAGAACAGTACCAGGCCAAGCTGTGGCAGCGCCTCGGCAGGTAGAGGTGTATCGGTCAGGTTCAACGAGAGGTGATGGTCAGCGGGTAGAGGGCGGCAGCCAATGGACAGGATAAGGAAGTACAATCACACACACACCCATACACACACACACAGCCCTTATTGAATGCTTGGAGGACTGCATCAAAGAAGGCCCCTCTGAAACAGACCTAGAGGCCTGAGACTATGATAAAAGAGTGAGTGGCAGCTCCCCAGCCTTTGATGCGGAGCCCGCTGTGTGCCAGACCTCCCTCCTCAGCCATGCTGGTCTGCTGATAGAAGAGGCGTACAGTTGCTAACGGTTATTCTGCTGGATATGTGCTGCTGACGTCCTAAAGTCTTAGACTCAGGATAACATAGATGGCACTATTCTTTTTACTGATTGGATTACATATAGAGAGAGACTAGCTAAAAACAAATAAGCCTATGCAGCACTGTGCCTTTTAGATGCTATTTTTGCACTAATGATACACAGCTAACTTTTTTTCGTGGGTGTTTGCAAGGTGTTTGCCATTCTCTGCTCTAAGCACTTTAAATGGATCGTTTCAGTTAATCCTCAGAACAGCCTTAGGAGACAGGTGCTCTCCTTATTTTACACCTGAACAAACTGACACAAAGGGCAGCTGTGTCACTTGTAGCAGATTCCCCAGGTGAGAAGTGAAATGTGGGTCCAACTGAGACTGTCCTATCTGGAAATCCAACTCGTAAATGATGCTGCGGTGTCTGGATGGAACTTATGAAATTAAGAGTAAGTCCAAGCCTTTTCCTTTGTCTACATCACAAGTTAGACAGCCTTGGAGAGCAAAGGGTGTCATCAGTCTGTGGCAGATGAGGTGCAATCCAGGTGATCTTCCTGATAGAATAGTCTCTGAAGCAGATGTCTACCATTGCCTATTTCTTTCAGTTTATCTACCTTTCTGTCGGGACCTTAACGTTTTTAATGCATATAATAGTGGCCCTTCTACTTATCTTTTTTATTCCAAAATACAAAATGCTGATTAAGAAACATCTTTTCAGGGAAAAGGAAGAGACAGAGGGCAAATGGACTGCCAACTGGGAAGGGAGGCGTGCTGCTCTTGGTGTAATAGTCCAGATCGCTCTCATTTTTGAACCAGTTCTAGGCCAGGCACAGATCATCTGTCATGTCTGGTTCTTACTACATCCTCTAAGCGATGACTTGTTCTTCCCATATTAGGGAAGAGAAAACTTAGATCAGAGTGGTTAAGTAGCTCGCACTGAGCACACAAGCTCGCACTGAGCACACGGAGGTCGTTTGAACCCAGCCCTGCCTGTCAGTGGTTTTAACACTGCTTTTGTTTTAAACAATCCTCAAGACCCTTTCTTCAAAGAACTCCTACTTGGGTCCCAGAAAGTCAGGAGTCAACGTTGCAGGAGCCAACATGGGGGCCTGGAAGTCAACTGCTTGAGGTCACCCCAGCCATACTCCCACCCGGTGCCCCGTGCCCAGGGCATCCCAGGGAACACCTGGAAATCTGCAGAGCATTTGTTAATACCGTTCTTACTTCTTTGCTCTCATATATGTTGACCAGGTGATGAGCTCCCCCCTTGAAGATAAAGGCAAGATCTAGATCTTCTTACCTTTTCCAGAGAGAGCACAGCATCTGGTGTCAGATATGCTCCCCACCCTGATGAGTGTGAGTCCGCCCTTCCCCCTCCATGATGTTGGGCAAATAATTTATCCTCTTGGTAGCTTTGGTTTCTTATCTTTAAAATGAGCATCAAGTTACTATGATGGTTAAATAAGTATTCCAACAAAACCCAAAAACCCTCACCCCAGTGCCTTTCAATAAATGTTAGTTTATTGCTTTTATTAGGAATGCTTCATCGTCACTCCTAATTTTCATGAGGAGAGATTATTGCTAAACCCTCCTGGTTTCTTCATACCCTCTTTCCCTACTTGATTCATTATTTGGGAAGAATAAACTGGGCCCCCTTTTCCTCTTGGGAAGGAACTTGCCTTTGGTCTTACCTCAACGGGTATGTTAACCTGAGGGTTTAGTTATCTGTCTGCTGGTTCTCACTCTCAGCCTTGTGTTCCACAATCACTAATAAAGGAGGTATTTTAGCCTTTCATCTTCTGACTCTCTTTCATTTAGAACCTGACAGGAAAGAGGTATGCTATGTGTCCGGCTTCCTTAATTCTATAATTACTATTTGTGGTCTTCCTCTCCAATTCTCACAGAGGCATAGAATTTTAGAGTTGAAAGGAGTTTTTTTTTAAAAGACTGAAATTCATTTCACCATCTCATACCTGAGCCTGGCTGCCAGGTGGCTATTCAGCCCTTGCCTGCACACTTCGGGTAATGAGGACCTTGCTCTCTCAAGAGGTGGCCCAGGGTGTCTGGCTGGGGATGCTCTAGATTGCGCTGAAATTGCCCGAGGAAGGTTTGGATCCGTCAGTATGTAGTTTTCAGGCCTGAACTCAGTATAAAACGTTCAGATTAGGTTTTCTTTGGGAGAGAGTATTGGCCTGAAGCCTGTTCGCTTTCAGATAATTCTTTTACAAAATTCATTTTCCAATAAGTAGTCAGAATTGGCTGAGGGAGAGAGTGAGTGTTCTATGTGTTTTTGGCAGCTCATCCTGAGAAATTTCCCAACAATTCAGCGTGCCTGCTGCATCCTGAGCAAATTCTAGCTTGGGACTTGTCTGAAACGGTACAGGAGAAGGGCCCACAAGGCACTTTATTAACCTCCTGGCCTCAGTGCTCCAGGGTGAGGGATGTGCTGTTGTGACTCCCAGAAGGCCAACTTCTGAAAGCTGAGCATGGTGCGTACTCTGGTGGCCGAAAAGAAAACTACCAGTGAAATTCTCCCTTCAATGCCAAAGATGCTAAGTGAAAGTTTCAAGACACCTCAAATACACTTGCCAAGTGGAGGTGGACCGATTTGGGATCTGCTCGCTCATTTATGCTGTTTGTTCTTAACTTCAACGCAAAATGCAGTAGGGACCAGCAAATGTTAAGAAACCAGGTTCCTTTCTAACCTTTCCTTTAAAAAAGAGCAGCTTTATTGAGATATAATTCATGTACCAAAAAACTCACCTTATAAAGCGTTCAATTCATTGGATTTTACTATATTCACAGATTTTTGAAATCATCACCATAATCAATTTTAGAGCATTTAATCACCCCCCAAAACCCCTGAACCCATTAGCACTCACTCCCAGATCCTTCTCTGCCAGCCCTTGGAAACCATTAATCTGATTTGTTTCTATGGATTTGCCTCTTCTGATAAATGGAATCATAAAATATGTGGCCTTTGCCTCTAGATTCTTTCACTCGATGTTTTCAAGATTCATCCATGTGGTAGTGTGTATCGATACTTCATTTCTTTTTATGGCCTAATAAGATTCCATTGTATGGATTTACCACATTTTGTGTATCTAGTCATCTGCTGATGGACATTCAGGTTGTTTACACTTTTGGCTATTATGAATAACGTTTCTATGAACATTCATGTACACGTTTTTATGTGGACATACAGTTTCGGTTCTCTTGGGTATATATGTAGGAATGGTATTGCTGGGTCATAGTCCCTTAATAGCCTTTTTAAATTGCTTTTTTTAATTGCTGTCCTTGGGCCCCATATTCCTGTTTTCTGGGTTGATATTCACTTCCTCTGTACTGAATGCTGTCCATGACTTGGTATAAAGAAACAGAACAGAAATAGACTCACGGACTTTGAAAACAAACTTATGGTTCCCAAAGGGGAAAGGTCGGGGAGGGGGGGAGGGATGAGTTAACAGTATGGGATTAACATATACACGCTACTATATATAAAATAGATAATCAACAAGGACCTACTGTATAGCACAGGGAACTCTACTCACTATTCTGTAATAACCTATATGGGAAAAGAATCTGAAAAAGACTGGGTATATGTATATGTATAACTGAATCACTTTGCTGTGCACCCGAAACTAACACAACATTGTAAATCAGCTATACTCCAAAATAAAATTAAAATTAAATTAAACAAAAAGAATTGAAGGGAAAAATATAAAGTTAATACATCTGGGACCCAGTTTAAAGTTCTTTGTGAAATAACTAAAAATTACTCAAGTGAGAATAAACTGAATCATATGAATGCTTATTATATAGAGTCTCTGCTAGATTATATTTACCTTTGTTCTCTTCCTTCCCAAGCGTCCACTCGAAGAGTTACAAAGATTTTTTTTTTCTTTTCCAGAATCGCAATGAAATAAAAAATGGCACTATCCTTCGATTAACCACATCTCCAGTAAGTTGATCTTTGTTTGTAGCTTTCTAGTAAAGTCTTTGATCTGCAGTTTGTTAAAGGGATTATGGGATGTTAATTTTTCACGGTGACTTTTGTGTGAAACAAAAGATCTTTGGACGGTTCTCATATTCTGGACTGGCAGGAATGCCCCTCCTTCTATTTCCCATTACAGAAAGGGCAATTTTTGTTCCAGGTTACGTGCAAGTAAATTGATCTTAAAGTTTGAGTTTGGGGGTCATCTCAGCAATTCTCATATTACAGATGGGATAACTCAGCTGTACTGATCGGTTTTTACCTACCTGTCCACAGATCCACCTAAGGCCATCTGAACAAATTCAGACAACAAACAAAGGAGATAAAACTAGAGACAGCCCGTTACTTCCCTTTGAAGTCAGAGGGTGTGTCTGTGTGTGAAAGAGAGAGAGTGTTTAAGCATTTTCTAGTTTTGGTCAGTTATTATGACAATTCATAAAAATATAGTTTAAAAAATGTTTGCCACTTAACGCTGTTTCACTGACAGCTGATTCTAGGAAAAAAAAAACCAAAACACTTTAAAGTCTTCCAGATAAAAGCTGCTAAACAAAATGCTGCAGTATATTTAGATTACTATAGCTGACTGTGTTGCTTATCTTGATCTTTCTTGCTGGCTTATAGATACTTTGGGTAGTAACATTAGCATATTTAAACTACGTAGTTTTCACAGTGCATTTTACCGCTCTCCTAAAAAATAATCTGCACAAAATACACCAAGTGTTACTATTTTCACTTGCATATGTGATGAAAACTGTGTCTAGCTCTCATTTTCAGTTTCCACTGAAGCCATGTGGTAGGCTAAAAATAAATTTAAAAATTGGGAAAAGCATCTGGCTAAAATTAAATTGTGGGTACTGTAACCACCACAAATTCTTCTTGTCGAAAATTACATTAAGAGAGGCTTACAAACTCCTGAACATTTTACCCAGTAACATTTCGAGCCTAAACACAGTGATGGACTCCATAAGAATATGCCGCTGGCGTTGGCTGAAGTGTCTTTTGGTACCTTCTTTTCCACTTAATGGGAATTATGATCCATACTCACTTTTCAGTGGCTACATGATGAGCTGAGACATTTTTGTCTGCCTTAGCATTGATCTTCTTACTTTAGTCAGCATGAATTCATGTTAATTTGACCTTTAGAGACCATGGTTTCATTTGGGTTTTGTAGTTCCTATTTATCCTGCTGAAATTATTCACCTGCTTGATGGGCAGAAAGAGTACACCTTGCCTTTTGTTTCATCTCAGAATTAGAAAGGCACTGCTTTTTGTTAAAAATCTAGGTCTTCACTAAATGAAGTCAATTCTCTTTTTTATTTGCCGTGGGTTCATGAACAAAATTTCTGCAGCGCTAAGCTACCCCTTGAAAGAATGTTAGGTGTTGGGCAGGGTGGAGTTTGTCAGCATCTGGAAAGTCAAGTACTAACACCATGGCATGACTTGGCATCACTGGGGACAATGGAGCTTGTGCCCTTCATATACCCAGCACGGTGAATGGAGAGATGTGAAAGCCAGTGCACAAGGCAATACTATACGATGGAATTCACTACAAGAGATTGGTTTACATTTTCCAGAGGACAGTGGTCCCCAAACCTGAATCGTTGGTAGAATTTTTAAAATGCTGATGTCTGAGCCTTTAAAGAGAAGCTGAATAATGGTATCTAGGAATAGGGTCCAGGCACCTGCAGTTTAAGTAAGTATTTATGATTTGACTGTAGCCACAGGGTATAGAATTGGGAATTATACTATAATCAAGGTAGTTTGGATCTGTAAACTTCACTTGTTGCTGGTTGATATATTTTTTCCTTTTTTCTTTTTTTTTTTTTTGCGGTACACGGGCCTCTCACTGTTGTGGCCTCTCCCCTTGCGGAGCACAGGCTCCGGACGCGCAGGCTCAGCGGCCATGGCTCACGGGCCCATCCGCTCCGCGGCATGTGGGATCTTCCCGGACCGGGGCACGAACCCGCGTCCCCTGCATCGGCAGGCGGACTCTCAACCACTGCGCCACCAGGGAAGCCCCTGCTGGTTGATATTTTAAAAATTACTTTGTGTTTGACTGAAAAATATGGGTCAGCATATGCTAACTCTTTCACTTTTTACATACACAATAAAAATATATTAAAAAAATATATTAAAAAAATAGCTGTCTCTATTAAATTTGCTAGGAGGTATTAGAGTACCATAAAGAAACTGGCAAGCAGTGCTGCGCTAGCTTTTACAAGTCCTTTCATCTACCTCAGCTGAACTCTCCCTGTAGCCAGAAAAGACGCGCACATGCCCACACTCGATATACACATGCATACACACACTCTTGTTTTAGGCAATGTGCAGCTGGGCTGAGTCTCACCTCCACTCTATCAGTGATGGTATTTTTGTTGATGGATTTATTTTCAGTCCTCCTCTATATAGAACTATCCTTTCTGGATTGTTCCTAACAAAATAGGGCATTAATAAGAGAAGATCGAAGAAAACAACCTGCATTTTTATTCTTTTAAAAGTCCGACACTTGGCTGACGGTCTTCCTCTGCATTGCACATCTTTAGACAGTCTCTCTAGTGACCATCTTAAACATGTATCTTTTGTAGGTGTCCTGTCCTTATCCATCTCTCCAGTATCATGAAAATCTAGCCATGAACATACTCAGGGAATGTGTGCAAATGTGTGTGAATTTCTGAGCATTTCAGGGTTTGGAGACCTTCAGATTGTGCAGCTAAGTAGTGTTCCCTTGTACCTGCCATGATAATAATACCTATGGATATCTAACCTGAGGTCACGTGTTGCATAAAGCATATTTTACATAAATTTTGGCTAGTGTTCCTATTAGAAGAAGCTTGCGTTCCCAGACCATTGTTTTCACTTTCCTGAAATTTTTGTTTTTAAAAGTTTTCACAGTAAATATATTTGTAGTCTTGGAGTGTGGAAAGCCACTCTAAGTAGGGCACAAAACCCAGAAGTCATAAAGAAAAAGATTGATAAATTTGACTACCAAAAAATAAAAACAACCCTACCAAACCTTCCTGTTTGGAAAGAATTCCAGAAACAAAGTCAAAAACAGCAAATTAAGGAAAACAATTGGCAACGTGCATGATAAATAGAGGCCTAATTCCTCAATCTGCAGGATCTCTTATGAATAAATTAGCTGCCCCCAAAGCAGATGGCCAAAAGCTATAAACAAAGATGATTTCTTTCTCTCTCTTGATCTATAAATCTCTCTATATAGTCTATCTATAGATATATATAGATAGATGGATCTATATAGATCTATATATGGCTATTTAGCTATAGCTGTATAGATCTATATAGATATAGATACATATGAAAGAAAAAACTCAATCTTTCTCTCGAAAGAGATGAAAATCTACACTCCTAGATAATCAAGGTGTGAGGCAAAGACGCTGTGGTGTCAAGAGTGTAAATTGGTACAGCCTCTTTGGAGGGCAATTTAGCTGTATCCACCCAAGCTTAAAATACATATGTCGGGGCTTCCCTGGTGGCGCAGTGGTTGAGAGTCCGCCTGTCGATGCACGGGACACAGTTTCGTGCCCTGCTCCGGGAGGATGCCGCGGAGCGGCTGGGCCCGTGGGCCATGGCAGCTGGGCCTGCGCGTCCGGAGCCTGTGCTCCGCAGCGGGAGACGCCACAGCGGTGAGAGGCCCGCGTACCGCAAAAAAAATAAATAAATAAAAATTAAAAAACAAACAAACAAACAAAAAAAAATATGTCTTTGTCCTAACAATTTTACTGCTGGGAATTTATCCAATAGATAGACTCACAAAAGCACTGCAGGACGCACACACACACACACACACACACACACACACACACGCACACCATACACACCCATACAGGGCTGTATGCATCATTGCTTTCAGTAATCAAAAACTGAAACCTGTTAACTGTCTATCAGTTGGGACTAGTTAAATGCATTAGGTAATAACCATGTGATAGAATACCGTGTAGCTGTAAAAAAGAATGTGTTATGCTGCCTCAGAGGCATCTAAAAATTTTATTAAGTGCAAAAGCAGGTTGCAGAACATTGTGTATGGAGTGACAGCGTTATGCACAGGGAAAGGAGGTATATATGTATGTTGATAAAAGGATAAAAATGATTCTCAAGGGGCACAAGAAACTGTTAACATTAGGCTAACTTTATTTATCATTTTATAACTTCTGGTAGTACTTACATATTTCTATACCATGTGCTGGTGTTATTTTTAATTAAATAAATACACACACAAATACATATCATAATGTCACTACAGTATACAAGAGGTGAATCATAACATTCCATGCTAAAACCATTCCAGTATTCCAAACTATTAGATTTTTAAGAGCCGTTTTATATATGACCCGAGCTCTTCTTGCCTTTTATCCCTCATTTGGCCCGTGTGGACATATTAAATAAAACTGCTGATCAAGTATCTACTGTTGCTTTGTCAGCTCTAAGCATAACCCTGCCTTTCTGTTTTCTCTCGTTTGGAGAAATGATATTAGAGGCATCTGGGTCAGAGGGCTTGTCACACTGATTTTGGGGGCCAGTTACCCTAGCTAAAAGAAAAGCAGTGTTATCTCACTCTCTCTGTGGATTCAGGTTACCAGAGATTCTTAACAGGGAGGCCATTAAAATTTTTGGAACCAATTTCTCTCCACGGAGCTGAGAAACTTGAAAAGAATTGTAAGCTGTCTTAAGTTCTATTTCTCTCCATTGCCCTATGAGCCTAACTCAGAGAGAAGCCAGTGGAGGCTTTTAGGCAGAGGAGTGACAAGATCACTCTGGCTGCTGCCCAAGAACAGACTGTAGGTGGCAGGGGGACAGGTTAGGAGTTCAGTGCAGCAGTCCTGGCAGGAGATGAAGATGGTGCGGGCTGCCTGCGTTGTAAGGATGCGGAGGGTCTGAAGGAGTGTTAGAGGGCAAGCGCTAGCACTTCCTGATACTTTGGATGTGGTGCCCCTTGAGAGAGGCTGCGAGGATGGCCCAGTATTTGGGCACAATAAACAGTAGTGTTGTTTACTGGAACAGAAAGTTTGGGAAGGGGAAAATGAAGAGTTCGAGATGCCTGTTATGTGCCCATGAGCACAACATGTCAACCAGGCAGTTAGGAATGTGTGTCGGGCAGCCTGGAGAATACAGGTGTGCCAGCCATCACAGGTACGTGGCATGGAAGGCCATGCGCCGGGTGAGGTTGTCCGCCACAGGGAAGGCAGGGCCCTGGGCACACTCTCAGGTTTGGAGGAGGAGCTGGCCAAGAAGCCAACAGAAGAAAGTGCCTCAAGGAGAAAGAAAGGAACACTTAGGTGTGCTGAAGGCTGCTGAGACAGTAGGAAGATCAGATGAGCGAGGAGGGTGTGCTGCACAGAGGTGTTGGTAGCATTATGGAGCTGCTGTCCGCGGAGGTAGGGGTGAGGGTGGAAGCCTCGTGGATGTGAGGAGAAGAGAGAGTATGAGGTGAGGTGAGTTGCAGCTTTAGACCCACTCTTTGTTCCAGAACTTTTGCAGAGAGTGGAAGCAGTGAAATGAGGGCCTGGCTGGAAGTGAATTGATTGGCTCAATGTACAAAGGTTTGTACATTTCTGTTTGTTTTTTTAAGACAGGACCAACCTATTAGATATGTTTGCAGCTGGAAATGATCCACTGCAGGGAGAGAAACTGATGTACGGGTGAAAGGGGGACAAAACAGAAGCAGAATACCTGAGAAGGTGAGAGGGTAAGGGCTCTAGAGCTGCAGGGAAAGATTGACCTTGGATAGGAAATAGGGGCCGGGTGCATAGAATCAGGAAGAAGCAAAGCGTGAGAGTAGAGACCCTGGGCCGTGTCCTTGGAAATAAGAAGATGAAGGAACTCTGGCTGTGCTTTTTGAAGTAGGAAGGTGCAGGAACTCCTGGCTGACCGCTTTGATTTCCTCAATAAAATGTGAGGCAAGATCACTGGTGTGAGGGAAGCAGGGGATGGGGGAGTTTAAGGAGAGAAGAAAAGGTGTGAAGGAGTCATTTTGGAGGGACATAGCAGACATTCTAGGAAAGCGTAGTCTGGTTGCTGGGCAATATTGAGTGTACATTTGAAAATATCTGTGAAACCTGTGATCCTAAGGACATTTTAGATTACTTCTTAATTGGTATCACGGACCCGGAACCATTCTGGAAGTTTCTTGGGAATAATTTTAAGTAGGACCTTAAAGAATAGAGATGGTAAATACCTGGCACACCTGTACCATACATACCCGTTCTGTGTTCACCTGTGATCACTCGGAGGCTGTTTCCCTCTGAGCCCGGGCCCAGAACTTTCTCAGTCCAGGACATTAGGCAGTCACACTGAGCTGTCTGAGGGGCTCAAGGCGAAACTTGTTTTCTATCCTTAGCACAATTCCAGAAAATAAAACTTACTATCTGATACAATCACCCATATAGCTGCTAGACTCTTTTCAGTTGTGCTAACTGCTTGAAAAATCAGAACTAAGGTTATTTTATTTTTAATAATGTAGATTCCCCCCAAACATAAAAATATTGCAGACTCATGGAATATTTGAAAAGTGAAGCCTGCTACAAAACATTATGTAGAATATTACAATTCATAAATAACAATGGGTCATATCTTGATTTGTTTCCTTGGGTTGTATTTATGCAAATATGTGTGCATATATATTCATTTATTTCTTCATGCACTTAGTGGAATTTTTTTGAACTCCTGGTAAATGCCACGCTCTGTTCTAGGTACCGGAGATAAAGTGGTGAGCAAATCTGACATACTTCTTCTCCTTTACGTTCCAGTGGATACACGCCCACACCCATACACATATACCTCTGCCCCTCAAACAAGAAAATATATTTGCATCCTCCCCTTTCTCCTAATATTCCATCATGAAGATGTGCCCATGCTATCCTATATTCTCTGAAAGTTTCATTTTTAATTCCATATGATATTTCATCCTATGACTATACCATGAGTTTTTTTAACCATTGTCCTATGTTGAACATTTTGGTGGCTTCCAGGGTTTGAATCTAATGCTATTTTGAGAGCTCCAAAGGTACCACACATCTGTCTAGATATCTAAATGCATCCTTTCAGTCAGGGATGCTCATCACCACCCAGGATTCCTCCAGCTCCGCTGCTCATGAACTCCTTAGGCCGCCTGGCCCAGTCGGCTTGCCTGTCCTCACCTCCTGCCACTTTCTCCTTTGCTCTCCAACCCCAGATACATTGGTCCTCCTTCTGTCCCTCCAGACATGACGGACTTGTTCCTCCTGTACCTCCTTTGTACTAACCATTCCTGCTGCCCAGAATATCTTCCTCGGCCCTTGCCTGATGTGCCTGACTCCTTGTCAATCAGATCTCTGCATCAATGTCGCTTTTTAGGCTGCTTGTCCCTGAAAACCACTCCATCTTAAAACGCCACCCGTCACTATCTCATTCCTCTTTTAGGTTTTGCTATGAACTCAGCGATATTTAATTTCTTACTGTTAATTTGTTTTATTCTCTGCCCCCCACCTCGAGGACGTAAGCTCCAGGAGGGCAAGAAGCTTGCCTCCTGTTTGTTGCAGAATCCTAAATATATAGAGCAACGCATGGCTCAGAGTAAGCTTCCAGGAGTATTTGTTGAATCAGTGAGTGAGGATTCTGTCTCTGATTTTGAAGGGGCATAGCTGCCCAGGCTCTATCTTAGCTCCAGCATGGACAAGCTGTGTGACGCTGGGCAAGTTACTTAACTTCTCTACACTTCCATTTCCTTTGTAAAATGAAGATAATGAAAGCTCCTGCCTGATAGATTGAATGAAGTCCTTCAGGAAGATATTTTGAATAGTGGCTCATAAAAAACACTAGGTGGGAATTCCCTGGCAGTCCAGTGGTTAGGACTCCGCACTTTCACTGCCGAGGGCCTGGATTCGATCCCTGGTCGGGGAACTAAGATCCTGCAAGCCACGCAGCGCGGCCAAAAACTGAAAATCTCTAAGTAACTGTCAGCTGTTTTTATTAGTAGTATTAACAGCACCAAACACTATTAATTATGACAATGAAATCATTTTTGAGTCCTCATTATTATCATAATCTCTATAGTAAATGCAGACTTCCTGCTGGGAGAAAAATGTATTTTTCAAGGAATTCAAAGTGACTCACTTGGTTTAAATATTGTATGTTACTGTTAATGCTGTATCTGCATTTGAAAATTTTGGAGAATGGTACATCTTTGAACAATGTAGAAAGATAAATAAAGTGATTCTCCCTTTCTAAACAATGGAATTTAGGGTTTGAGCCGTTTGTCAGCTATATGGGTATCAGTGAACGAGTAGGAAAGGTTCTTATTCTCCTGCACCTTCCTTTGCTTCCTTCTTCTATTCTAGTTTCTGATGCAAAATGTCAAGTTTTGGTTATAATTACATGGGAGACCATAGTATATGTCTCTGACCAAGTGATAGCAGTATGGGTTTCATCTGTCTTGGTCACTGAAGGATTGCATTGGTTTCCCTGCTGAATCCCCTTCTTTCTGCGGGGCTGCTTCCAGGTGACAGTGAAGGGAAGCTGGACAGGGAGGAAGGGGGCACTTGGGGTGGAGTCCCTTTGCTCTCAGTTCCTGTGTGGGTTCTGTTTTTTCTGCTCTGCAATCTTAGCCCTGTTATAGTTCACATGGGGCTCCTCTGATATTTCTAATCAGTTTCTCTTTGGGAGAAGATGCCTCATTGTTGGGGTCAAATATACCTTCTTCCCCTTTCTCAGAAATATGACAAGTTTCAAAGGAGAATATGAGAATGGCAGAGTGCTTCAACCATTGCAGTTTTGAGTTAATAACTACAAAGATATTCAGTTATTTTTATTAAGCAAAAACACAGGCAGAAAAATTTATTATCTTATTTTTCCTACCTTCTGTCCCAACTGAAAGGTAGATATGGAAACCTTGACTGGGTGAATGAGAAATACAGAAGACACATTATTATCTAGAAGTTCAGCTCCTCCAGTATACTTCTGTCCTGCATGTAGAAGCAACATGCAAATGCCTTAAAAAGGGGAACTTTAATTGGAGACAAAGCTGCTAATTTGGTTGCCTAATTATTTAGGCAATAGCTAATGCACAGTGAAACACGAGTTGTTGAAAAGTGGAATTTACAAGCCGCATTGTGCTGTGCTGGAAGACTTTCCGAAACCCAGAAAGATGATTTGGGTGTCTAATGAAGCTTTTAAACATTGTGTGTAGGCAGTTATTACTCAGAGTATTGACGGAATGGGTGAACATGCTGTATAAATTTGTGTAATTGCTTAATTAAGCAAATAGCTTTCTGTCATTTATAGATAATAATTTTACTTAAAAAGTAAACATTCTCCCCTCCGCACTGCCATACCCGCTCCATTTCTGGGGTTTTACTGTTCTTGGGTTCTTGCTTTTCCTTGAGATGGGAATATGGGTCCTGTCAAAAGAGGGCAACTGATTCCCGCTGTGAAATTGACAGGCATTGCCTGAAGGTGGAGTCATTATGATTGGAAACCTGCATTTGGTTTGTAATACTCATCTGGTCTTGTGCTTTTGGCCTTTGAGTCTTCATTTCTCAATGAGATGTTAATATTTTGTCTGTTGTGGTTTCCTCCGTGAATACTGTGCTTTGTTTTTGTCCCCGGTGAGGCTCAAAACGCCCACCAGCTCCATGAACGAATCCAGTCGTCGAGTATGGACGCCAAGCTGGAGGCCCTGAAGGACTTGGCCAGCCTCTCCCGGGATGTCACGTTTGCCCAGGAGTTTATCAATCTGGATGGCATCTCTCTCCTCACGCAGATGGTTGAAAGCGGCACTGAGTAAGCATCTTTTACCTAGACTTCCAATCTGTCCTGTACTTTGTAATGTTTTGGGTATTTGTTACTTTTCTTGTACTTGCAATTTCTAGTTTTAAATGCCAGGAATTGTCTAGGCTCAGGGAAAAAAAAATGGCGTTTAAGATAATGTGTGGTCTGTGGTTTCGTAATGTATCACTATGTTCTCCACCCACCAACTAGCCATTATCTAAGACAATCTCTGAAATTTTAGATTTATAAGGAAAAATATTAGTCATTATCTCTAAGGGCCTTTCCAACACAAATTATAATTCTTCAAAATATAAATCCCTCACATCCTTTGCTTATCCCTAAAAAAAGATTTCCTTCCCTGACTCCATTTTTTTAAAAAGTTAGAATACCTCCTTATGTTTCAAAGTCTTAAACCAGGTCAAAATAACATCCCTGAAGTAATTTTTTAAAAAATTAACACTTGACTGATGAAATACATGTCCTTAATTATTTATCATTAAGTACAATAAACATTTATTAGGTACCCATTGTGTGCAAAAAAGTGGAAGTTGGGAAAATTTTAAATGATGTGAACCTTGCCATCTAAATATTTATGGAGGCAGAATTCAGTTGAGGTACAATTCCTCCTGAGGGCTGGGAGTCTAGAGGTTGGACCAGTTACATCTCATGGAACCTTATAGGGGGGTGTGGGGGGAGGTATCAGTGAATGGGCCTTGAAGGAGTTTGAGTTCTACCATGAGCAAGGAAGGAATGGGCATTGGGGAGCTCACCTTCTCAGGGTAGGGTTTGATCTCTGGTGTGATTCTCTGGCTACAGAGCCAGATGGGTCTAGCTTTTACATGTGTGGACAGATAACTCCCTTGACCACAGAATACCAGGGTAGGGTCCACAGGACACTGCTCATTTCCGTATAGTCAGGTGCAACTGGTGAAGACTGTTAGAGCATGCCAGTTAGAGCATGTGAGAATGCTGAGCCAGCTAACTACATAGTAATTTGCTAAATAAATAATGTGCAGAGTTGAAATAGGCATTTGTTAGGAAAGAATAAATAGCACTTAGAATTGGGGTGTAAACCTGGGCCAGTTAAATCTCTCTTCAGTACGTGGTGATTTAAAGAATGACCTGCTGACTGTACATGGTAGAGACCTATCTTGACCCACTCCCTTCCTTCCTTCCTTTCTTCCTTCCTGTCTCCTCCTACACTTGGCATTATTTAGCCTCTGTAGTTGGCACTAATGAAGATTCTTTTTTTCCCCTCATTCAAAGAGAGCATGTTTTATAACAGCAAGAATATCTCCTGTATAAGAATGTTCTCTAGAGTTTGGAGTTGGAGGCCTTCATAAAGAAGTAGAGAAAATATCTAGGAGTGAATGGGGGCAGGGGAGTCAAATCCAAGAGGACTGGCAGGCAGGACTGGGTGATCTGGAAAGGCTCAATTGTAGACAGGTATCATTTATTTTTTTGATGATGACTAAAACTCTGCTCATTACATTTTTGGCAAACATCAGCTTAGAGTAGGGCAGAGAATCTCAAATCCTGGGTGTTACCAGAATCCAAAGTGGTTACTGAAAAATTGGGGTTGGAGCTTGAAACAGCTTGAGGAAAGTTAAATTAGTTTAAGGATCCAGGAGACTGGCCCAAGGAAAAGGAGAAAGAGGGTTCTGTCTTTGTTGGAAGCTCCAGCTGAAATCTAGGGTAGCGCGTGTCAGATCCCTCGTTCCTTGTTACTAGTGAGCAGTGGATTGCGAGTTGTGATTGCAACCACCTTCCCTGGTAACTGTGGACAACTTCATGGGACTGCCACATGTGGTAGACCCCTCTTCACGCCCACCACTGCTTCTGGTGGGACAGTGAGCCCTGGGAGCTTCTGCCTCCATCACATTTACAAGGTGTTAGATAAAAATGTAAAACTGTCCTCATGTTTATTGATTTATCTAAGTCCCAGCCATTGATGTATCAAAAACACTGCATCGGAGCCAGTCATAATGGAACCTGCTAATATTAGGTGGTTCTGCCACAAATACCTAAGTACCCAGGGGCTTAAGCTCTGGAATATTCAGAATGACATTGTGTTAATGCTTCCAAATTTATCAGAATTGCAATTAATTACAATTACAGTGGTACATACGCTGATAGCCAGAGTCCATGTGATATGCGCCCTGAATAGAGGACTGGAGCTGAGCTCCAGTACCTCTGGAGGTTGGCAGTTATATATTTGACAATGAGGGAAAATGCATGTTAGGGGCTTTACTTTTTTAGTTTCTCAGTATATTTGTTTGCTAGTGCTTCCATAACAAAATAGCACAGACCAGGTGGCTTAAAGAACAGAAATTTACATTCGGACAGTGCTGGTGGCTGGAAGCCCAAGATCAAGGTGTTGGCAGGTTTGGTTTCTTCTGCAGCTCTCTCCTTGATTTGCTAATGGCCACCTTCTTCCTAAGTCCTCACATCATCTTTCCTC
Organism: Tursiops truncatus; assembly: GCF_011762595.2. NCBI lineage: Eukaryota > Metazoa > Chordata > Mammalia > Artiodactyla > Delphinidae > Tursiops > Tursiops truncatus. The sequence goes on along the minus strand of NC_047042.1, from coordinate 65,254,778 downwards.
TGAGCACAAGCATCCCTGGTGTCTCTTTGTGTGTCTAAATTTCCTCCTCTTATAAGGACACCAGTCAGATTGGATTAGGACACACCCTAATGACCTCATTTTAACTTAATCACCTCTTTAAAGGCTCTACCTCCAAATACTGTCCCATTCTGAGGCACTGGGGGCAGGGATTCGACATATGAATTTGGGGGGGGGACACAATTCAGCTGATAAGACTCATCAAAGGGACACTCCCACCTTGTGCTCCAGAAGAGAAAGAGTAAAAACTGGTACTATGTATTGTCTTGTCAACATTAGGACTTTTCATCTGTGCTGTTGCCTTACTCTATAATTCATCTTGACTTACTGAGTGACCCAAAGACTGATCACTGGGGACAGGAGGTCTGAATTATATCTCTATGTTTCACATGTTAATACTGAATTTACTTTATGTGGACCACAGTAACTGAATTCTTTTTTTCTATACTGTATCATCCTCATTAATATTTTAATTATTTATAATCTGTAAGCCATCCCAATTTGTTACATGCAGCCAGATTTCAGACAGATGAGCAAAACTCAAGACCAGATCTTGGGTGAGTTCCGGTTTGCATTGTCTCTTACACTTTCCCAACACACTATGTTACTGGGAAGGGATGATGTCTCTCTGAATCACCTTAGTGTGTGCCCTCATCACCATTTTATATAAGTTATAGGTCATGCTACACTTAGGGATGGAGGAAAGAGGGCACTGGTGCTGTACAACCTCCTCCCTTCCTTCTGCAAGGTCCTGCAACTCATGCTAAGAAGCTGCTCATTTAATGCACAGCTATTTTCAGATCTTTTGCTCAGATGAAAAAGAAAAGAGAAAGACACTTTTCTTAAAAGGAAACCCGGCTTCTCAATTAAACTTAAACAAGACTTTAATTAATTAACAGGAAACCTCTGGAATATAAACGGCACAAATTAAATAGACCCTACAATTTGGAAGGCATTTACTTATGACTCCTGGGCAGACTTCCAGCTGGGAAGGGCAGAGGTTTCCTGAGCAGGACCTGTGGAAATTTTTAGGAAACACTGAAGAAATGTAGCTGGAATTTTTCTGCTTACTTTGAGCTGTAATGAGATTCAAAGATACACTTGCCTGTTTGCCATTGCCCAAGGCTGAGCTTTTAAAGGTCTCTCTCCAGCTGGTACCAGGAGCGACGATGGGGGGAAAATTAGCCACAAAGGAGCAAGGGGAAGTGTCACTTTGGCAGAACACAGTGTCTAAAACTTGAATTTTAATCTTTCCATTCTTGTGGAATTTTGAAATTCCATGTCTAGTTTCAGCTTGAAACATCGATGTAGAAGCAAATAAATTTGTGGGGAAACTTGTTTCCCCAACCTGAGCCAGGAAATGGTGCCCATTAAGGAATGGGCAGTGGTTTTTTGTAAAGATTTCTCAGAAATTATATATTTTATTTTATTTGAAAGAAAAAATATTGTACCTGCAACTCTAAATCCATTGTAGTGAATAACACTGCTTTTCTTTGGGTTTTAACAAAACACTGTGTTCTTTTTCTATGCTGCTATGCACATAGACAATTGGACAGTTTACCCTGTGCCCTTCTACTGTTCACCCATCAGAAGAACAGGGGGAACATTTCCAAGAATGAAAGGATCCTTATAGTTTCCCACTTGGCAACATGACAGGAAAATTATGCCCTTGGAATATGAGTAAGCAGTAGCAACACTCTGGCAGAAAAGTTAAGAGTGAAAGAAATTAAATTCACATGTTTACGAAAAACTCATTTTTTTTGAATTAGCTTTTTCTCCTTAATAAAAAAAATACATTTATTGTTTAAAAAATAAGCAGAAGGAGGAGAATAAGAGTCATTTGTAATCTCCCTTTCCAGAGACAAATATTTTTAACATCTTGGTGTATATTGTTTTTGTATATGCTTTTAGATACACACGCACACACATACACTGGCTTTACAAAAGTAGAATTATATTATTCATGCTCTCTGTAGCCTGCTTTTTGTACCTAACAATATTCCCACGTGGTTAAATATTATTCCCCTCATCATTTTTGTTATCTGCCTATTAATTCATTTTTAAAGCTCTGTTGAGGTACAATTGATATGCAATGTAATAGGAGAATTTCAAGGATATGCAGAGTAGAGTTAACCATTCCCCTGTTGTTGGATATTTACACTGCTTTCAGGTTTTTTCAGGATTATGAACATTCTCTCATCAGTTTTTCTTTCAGCAGAATCTCTGTGAATATTTATTCTGTTGGAATAAAATTCCCGATTCAGAGGATATACACATGTTGAAGCTGTGTTAAATTAAGAACAGCCCCATAGCTTGTTGACGTGTCCTAATTTGTACTTTACCATTCATATCGGGGGTATGTCCATTCCTAACACCCTGGGCAATACTGGGCTGGCGTTTCCTTAGGGATTCTAGCTTTCCTAAGAAAAATAGCAGTGAGGTATTTGAGGAGCTTTCACTGATCTGGGGAATTTATAAGTACTTTTTATTTGCTTGGTTGGTCATTTCTCCGAAATTGGCTGTATTAGGAACAGGTCAAAGAGTCCCGTAGTTGTTTTAGAGATATGTAAAGCCCTTAAGTAATTGTCTTAAAAACAAACCACATTTGCTGTATAAACTATCAATCCCCTCCGCATTCTGTCATATAGATGACGCAGATGAGGATGTTTGGGTGTATGTATAGCTATGTGTGTTTGTGTTTATAACAATTGTCATTGTTAGCACACGAACAGTTTCATATTAAACTTCGATTATTCAGATCGTTTCCTCCTGGCTGGAATCAGAGCTGTGACTGTTTCTCAGGAGATGTGAAAATTGAGTTATGACCTGAATTAAGCACCCTGAAATGATGTCTTGGCTTTGATGTTGCCTGGCACCCACACTTGAGGATGGATTTGCAGGTTTTATTCATTTAGCAAAGTATATATTATTTAAGTGCTGAATATTCCTGACACTGGGTTAGGCACATGGGTGTATGTGTGTGCGTAGAAAATACAAACATGCATGACAGTTTGCGACTACGTGTGACATTTTTTGAAATTTTGTCTTCACACAAAAGATGAATTTCTTTTTTGAAAGTAACTTTGTTAACCTCCACGGACATGGATTGTTGGCTCTAACTCATGCTGTCGCTTCTGAGAATTCAGTGTCTCTTATAATCCTTGGTTGTTCTGGAAGGTCCAGGCCAGGCCAAATTCATCAGCGACTCTTTGCCAGCCGCCAAGCACAGGTCACACCATGTGTGTCTTGCACTTCACCTCGGACAGAGGCCATGGGGAGGAGCAAGTACCTCCCCAGACAGAGTCGGAAAGAACCTGCTCTGTGTGGTCTGTGGGCCCCAGCTGAGAAGCCTGCTGCGTCTTCCCAGCTCCCTCTGTCTGCTCTCCTGGAGCTGCAGTTAGCAGAGCTCAGGGAGTTCCAACTGCAGCAGCCCTTCTGGGGCCCTGCCAGAAATTTGCATCACAAACGCTAAAGGGGCCAACCGTCTAGGGCTTTGTCGGGGGTTGTGTGGCAGAAAATCCCTTATGCTGGAACTCCGCCTGGCCATCCCTTTTTGCTTTGTTTCTGTGTCTTTGTCTATCACTCCGGTAATGGAAATGAGAAGGGGTCACACAGCCTGTTTAAAGAAGAGATTATCTTCTGCTCGGGAAGAGATGCCATAGCTTGGGCTGAGGTGAGGGGCTTCTGATCACTGTGAAACATCAGTCTTTCGAGAATCAATTGTTCTCCAGATATGTTTCTTTTAAAGTGAGTATATATTGAGAGAGAGAGAGAGAGAGAGAGAAACTCAGTTAGGAAAACAGACATCACAACAAAAAGTTCGTCTTCTGCTTACGTTTACTCTGAAGCCAAAGTGAGGAAGTGGAGAAGTAAGAAACACTGTTTAGGCAATGAATTTCTTTCTGCACTCTGGTCAGGGAGAACTTTCTAAGGCCAGGGTCTGCTACAGGGGGTAGAACACATAGATAAACCTAAGGATGCTCAGGCCCTAAGCGAGAAAGTTATTTTGGAAAATTGCAGTGACTGCTTTATATGTTACACACACACATCCCACAGCATTAATTTTGTAGCAGTTCTGTTAAAAGATTAACTGAGGCATATTAAAAATTTTTAGAGTGTATTTGAGCAAAAATCAGTTAGAATCGGTCAGTGCCAAACTGGAAGTGGTTAGGAACACTCTACCCACCGGGGCTGGTGGGGGAGAGGGGAGACTCTTGTAGAGAAGAAGTGGAAGCAAAGCAAGGGAGTTGTTGGATTAGCTGTAGTTTAAAGTCTAGTTGGCTGTTTGTGATTGCTTGTCCTTAGGTTTCCATTTCCTAACCTGGAGGCATTTGCAGGTTTAGGGTTTTAGATTGCTTTTACAGGCCTCCAGAGCATTAGAGCCCCTTCGGTCTAAAGGCCTCCTTGTTCAATTAATTTAACAGTTCCAGACTTAATGGAGAAGTTGCAAGATCAAGTTTCACCAGTTGTCCTGTTTGTGTCCTTTACAAAGACCTAACTCCAGAGAGCCCCTGGCACCCAGTTGTCCTGTCTTCTCCTAATTGTTGCAGGAAGGGGGGGACTCCTTCCAGGGCCCGAGAGTGGGCTCTTGTCTAACACTCAGAAATGAATTGTCCTAGGAGACACATGTACTGACAAAGCAAAAGACTATTGGAAAGGGGAGTCCGGGCAGAGAGCAGCAGGGTCAGGGAAGCTGGGAGAGCTGTTCCTCCACGTGGCTCACAATCTCAGGTTTTATGGCAATGGGGTTAGTTTCCAAGTGGTCTCTGGCCAGTCATCTTGCTTGTGCTCATATTTGGACTGACTCGGGGTCCTTCCTGGTGGCACGTGCATCTCTCAGCCAAGATGGATTCCAGTGAGAAGGATTCTGGGAGGTTGATAGGACATATGGACTGGCCTCTCCTCCCTCTTTTCGGCCCCTCCCGAATTCTCCCGGTTAGTTTTTGGTGGCAGCACCTTATCAGGACCTCTTGTTGCCAGACAACTCATCCAAGTGCCTGGCCAAGGCGGGTGGTTTCAGTCTCTTGCAATCTGGAGCTATTCCTTAGTCTTTCCTTTTCTCTCATGGCTTTGACATTTTTTGAGATTAGAGGTGAGCCATTTTTAGAATATTCCCCAGTTGGGGTTTATTAAAAGGTAATTAATTAAAAGGTAATTATCAGGGAAAGATAAAAGCATGGCTTTCATAGAGATTATAAAATTGAATATGTGTTAAAAGATGTATTTTACTCATCTGATATGAGGGAACCAGGGAGATGTTTTCACTGGTTCAAAGGGAGAGTCAAAAGGGCACAAATTTATATGAAACAGAGCAATGTCGAAGTGAATTGCAAATGGAGACAAAACTGGTTTTTCACCTGCAGGGAGGAAGTTAATTAAATCACCACTAGGCAGGACAAAATATACATATGCATCAGTTACCTACAGCTTAAAGACAGCAGGGCTGGAATCAGGGCTGGATAACCCAGAAGAGTAAGCCAGAGACACTGCATAGTTTCCTACTGAAACACGAAGTCCTTTTTCTACAGGTTTCTCCAGTGTTTTCTTCGTTTAGAAAACATATGTCTTTGGCTAGAACATCACAGATGCTTGTGTTTATTTCGTTGCATCCTCTTAATGGCACATGATGTCTCTTTGTCTTATTACTGATGTTCACTTTGACCACTTGTTAAGATAGCGCCTTCCTGGTATCTCCCTGTAATGCAATGTCGCCCCTTTGTAAATAATTAAGAAATAATTTTGGAGTAGTTACACCATGGGAAATGGAAAGTGGTACAAATCAGGTTTGTATATTTTCTTCCAGAGATTTGGTTCTTCAACAATACTAACACACCACTCTTTAAAGCAATGTAGGCCATTTGTTCCCTGTTTTATTCATTGGGCTATAATTTATCACTATTATTATTTATTTTGATGTCCAGTTTGTCCCAGATATGGCTTTGGAAACTTCATCAAGCTGTATTCTGTGTCCTGCCTTGTCTCCCATTATTCTTTGAGCATTTCTGTACTTTTTGGCTCAGCGAAATTTTCCAGGCTTATCTACATCTTTCCAGCCCTGGACCGAGTCATTTCTCCAAGGAACCCCAGTTCCTTTTAGTGGAGGGTAGTGTTTGGCTCTTGCAAAAGGGCCCAAACTCTGCTCAGGCCTCCTTCCCCATGGCCACCTACTTCTTCCACTCTGCCCAATGGCTATTTGAAGGAGAAGGAAAGGAAGCTAACATATATGTGGATGAAAAATGTCTGCCTGCCATATCAGTAAACAAAGGACATTGTGGCCATCACGTCATCAGCCACTGCAGCTGCCTCCCACCACCCTGAGGGGGTTCAGGATGGAGAAAAGCAGGATACTGGCCCTAAATCGCTAAGGTGCATGTCAAAGGAATGATTTCAATGAGCCCAGACTGTTGCATCTTCTCATATATGGAAAAGCACTAAATCCATTAACTTAAGATGTCTGGTTTTTCTTTAGTTAACCATAATCTTTTGATGTTCTGACTCCCTGGTTTATTGCAAAACTCCTATGTGTCCCGGCTCCTCCCTTTCCTCTTTGGAGCCATCCCTCAGCACTATCTGAGAGGCTGCCTCTGGGACTGAGTCCTCAGAAAGTCCAGCGAATAAAATATAATTCTCAACTTTTAGGTAGTGCATTTTTTCTATATATATCAAATATATATATATATATATATATATATTTAAATAAAGGCAGGTTAAGGAGGGGGAAGGGCGCAGGAAGAGGAAGATCACCTTATATACATTTTTAACTCCCCAGGTTTTTTTTTTTTTTTTTTTTTTTTTTTTTTTTGGTACGCGGGCCTCTCACCGCCGTGGCCTCTTCCGTTGCGGAGCACAAGCTCCGGACGCGCAGGCTCAGCGGACATGGCTCACGGGCCCAGCCGCTCCGCGGCATGTGGGATTTTCCCGGACCGGGGCACGAACCGGCGTCCGCTGCATCGGCAGGCGGACTCTCAACCACTGCGCCACCAGGGAAGCCCTAACTCGCCAAGGGAAGCCCTAACTCGCCAGTTTTATCAAATACTAGATCTGATCTTCTCGTGGTCAGTTAGGTTTCTGAAGTGGTTACATTTTATGTGGTCGAAAATGTGAAACTTAACTTCTTCCGAATTGAGTACCTACTCTGCATGTGCCTGACATTATAGTAGTTGAGTTACAGAGCGAGCCTTTGCCTTCAGGTAGCTAGAAGGACAGTGAGATGTCCTAAGTCATGCAGCTGATGTATTCTCAGCACTGTGGACATGGGCGCCACCCTCAGTCTGGTCAAGGAAGGGAAATCAGAAGTCAGGGAGGCTGCACAGAGGAGCCTTGAATCAGATGAATTTGGGGTAGGACTTAGCTAGTCCGACAGGGAGGGGAAGGGTATTCCCCCAGCAGAGGGAAGAACACACTTAATGCCAGAGAAATGTGGCAGACTTGAGGAATGGGAAGTGGTTTGATAAGGTTAGAAACACTTGTTTCCGAATCTTTTTGACCTAATCTTTAGTTTTTAAAGAAGCATAATTGTCCTTTTTTACAGACATGTTTTGTTGATTGTGCACTTTTTTTGCAGACTACTGTCCCAGGGTTCCATCTGTGGTCCTGGAATTATTGCAATGTCTCACGGTGTCTTCCTTCAGAAGAAGCTTTTTTTTTTTTTTTTTTTTTCTCTTAAGAAAAGAGAAAGTAGAATTAGTGGGCATTTTACCAAAGAAAGATAATCAAGTATTTCTCCATTGTTGAGCATGTACTTAAGAACAACTGGACTAGTGTTTTTTGGCTCTGCTTTTTCATTGAAAATATGCCCCTCTTATTTCTAGGGATTTCCCCCTGTTGAATATATACCCATTCTGAGCCAAATGGAGTGTTCTTGTTGCCTTTACTCTTAAGTAAATGCAATAGGTTGGTTACAGTGGTTTAATTCCCATCTTTTGATTGTTTTGTATCATTAAAAAAAACACCAATTTATTGCTTGGAGAAATGTTTTGAAATGAATTAAGTTCTCTTAATGACTGTTAAATCTGCCCTATATCTCATCCTGGGCTTTCTTCGTGATATGTAATTTGTGTAAAACTCATTGCTTTCACACATGCTCCTTACGTGACTGTTTTTGAATTTTGCAGACGATACCAGAAATTGCAGAAGATCATGAAGCCTTGGTAAGAATTTCTGATGCGTTGATTCAGATGATATAACACTTCCTTCTTCTCTGCCTAATGAAACCCTGTCCTCTGACTGATTGTGTAACTATGTGTCTAGATGTTTTGAGTAAGTGATTTATTTTTGCTTTTTTTTTTAAATTAATTTTTTTTTAATTTATTTTTTTTTTTGGCTGTGTTGGGTCTTCGTTTCTGTACGAGAGCTTTCTCTAGTTGTGGCAAGCGGGGGCCACTGTTCATCGCGGTGCGTGGGCCTCTCACTGTCGCGGACTCACTTGTTGCGGAGCACAGCCTCCATCCAGACGCGCAGGCTCAGTAGTTGTGGCTCACAGGCCTAGTTGCTCCGCGGCATGTGGGATCTTCCCAGACCAGGGCTCGAACCTGTGTCCCCTGCATTGGCAGGCAGATTCTCAACCACTGTGCCACCAGGGAAGCCCCTTTTTGATGTTCTTATGAACAGGTTCTTTAAAAATTTATTAACCTTTTCTCTTTGCTTTGTGGTAGAAAGAGTATTTTATGTTTGTAACCATAAAATGATCACATCAGGATTGCTACCCTTCTCCTGGAGCAAGGCTAGGCATAATTTTATGTATTACTTAAAAAAAAACTTTCTTTTTTGTGGCCTATGTGATGTTCAAAGTCAAAAGTCTTTGATTTTCTTCAGTGGTTTGGTAAGAAAAAGATCCGCATTAAAAAAAATATTTAGGGCTGAAGTATGGAATGAAAATTATTTACTTTCAGTCTGAGAATGTGTTCAACCACCTATATATTTGTGAATTGCCTGATAATTACGTCTGGAAATCTCAAAACTTCTTTCTTAGAGTATTCCCTCCTCAGTGCCTTTATTATCCACTAAACAAGGTGAGTCCAAAGAGGATCTAACAAACTCTCTATAATAGGTTGAACAAAGTCCCATTTTGCTAAGTTGTTAAGTGTACAGTTTCGGTTTGAGAAGGAAGACTGAACAGTATCTGAAAATGGGCACCTTATTTTTTAAGCCTTCAGAGAAAATTCTGATCAGTGTATGATAGTGGTCTCAAATCATTCATCTTCCCCTACCCCTCCCACTAGAAGAAATATTAACTGCAGGAACTCTTCAGTTATTAAATTCTAATAAAGTAGAAATATTGAGTTTTTAGGGTAAAGCTTCTTAAACCTAACTTTGATATATATTTTTAATATAGTAGAAGCACTTAATGGTAATAGCGGTAGAAGCCATCTTTTATGGGAATTTACTCTGTCCTGGGCATTGTCTCAATGTTTACACTCGTTACTTCTAATTCACACTTTTATCCACCATACAAGATGAGTAAAATTAGAATTGTTTCCTTTATGATGAAGTTAAAATGAGGTGGTGTTGGGATTCAAACTGATTTTTTCTCTAACAACCTCATACAATTTGCTAATGCAGAAGAATTTTGGGCTCTGAAGCCAAAATAATTTCTTAAAATTTATCTGCCAGTAGTTTTAATCTTTTGGTATATAGAGGTGTTGGAAGTGTGACTAAGCGTGAATCATGATTTCCATTTATCAATCGCAGACAAAATCAATGCTCGGGGCCCTGGTAATTGCAAAGTAGCTTAATCAGACTAAGTACCATAGATAATAATTATAAACTCTAGACAAAATATTGCAAACAGAAACATCTAAAAACAAGTGTCTGAAGAAACTGTCTAGCAACTGAAAACAGACAGAAAGAAGTAAGTCAATCTTTGAGAGAACAAATAAGCCCTAGATGAGATTTGTGTGTTTACAGCTTTTTGCCTGAGGAGTCCTGCTTATCCAGGTATCATGGGGTGACAAGAACCCTCAGTGTTAGTAAGTTACTAAGAGGATATAGTTTGGGGCTGGCAGAGCGGCTAGATTATTAAGGGGAATCCATGAAAGGAAGGAGGCTCAGAGGGTATGAGACGACCCCATATCTATATATAAACTCTGCCAAATCTATCACTGATCACTAAAGTGTGAATATACGTGTGTATGGGAACCCCAAAGGGACCTGGTAAAATTAGCAACTGGAAATGGGAAGAATTGGGAAGAGATTTAAACTGTCACTCACTGAGGAGTTTGGAGTCTGATTCTAGCCAAGTTAACTTCCTACTAGAACAAAAACCAATTCTTCAGAAGAACAAAGCTGAACTATGGCCTTGGCAATGTTTCATTCCCAATGTTCAGAATACAGTAAAAAATTACTAGGTATATAAGGAATAGGAAAAGATGACCTATACTTAAGAAAAGAAATAAAGCAAGCAGTAGAGCCTGCCTTGAGATGACCCAGATGTTGGAAATAGCAGATGAAAATTTTAAAGCAATGTTTATAAATATATTAAAAGACTAAAGAAAAGCATTAGCATATTAAATTTGCAGATGGGGAGTCTCAGCAGAGAAATGGAAATAAGAAATAACCAATTGGAAATTATGAAACTGAAAAGTATAATATTTAAAATGAAAAATTCAGTGTAGGAGTTGAAGATGGCAGAAGAGACAGTAACCTTGAAGATATATCAGTATAGGTTACCCAATCTGAGGACTAGATAAGGTGAATAGTGAATAATTGACCTGTGAGATAGTAACAGTTGATTTTAAATACATTTAATTGGGGTCCCAGAGAGAGAGGAAAAAGATAACGGGGCAGAAAAATGTTTGAGGAAATAATGATAGAAAATTTCTGAAATTTGTTGAAAAACATAAATTTTTAGATCTAAGAAGCTTGTTGAGCCCAAGTGGGATAGATAGAAAACTATGCCTAGAAACATCATAGTCAAACTTCTGAAATTGAAGGATAAAAAGGATACCTTGAAGGCAGCCAGAGAAAATCAACTTATTACATTAAGAAAATGAAAATAAGAATGAGAGCTGACTTCTCATTAGAAATATGGAGGCCAGAAGGCAACCTCTTAAAAGTGCTGAAAGAAAAAAAAAAAAAACTTGTCAACCCAGAATTCTTTTCTAATAACTATCTTGGAAATGAAGGTGAAATAAAAGTACTTTCAAATAAAGGAAAACTAAGATGGTTCATTGTTAGCAGATACACACTACAGGAAATATGAAGGAAGTTCTTCAATTAAGAGGCTTCAGATCAGATCTGAAAAAGCAGGACCCAGCTATATGCTGTTTACAAGAGATATACTATAAATACAAAAGAACATGTAGTTTGAAAGTGGAAAAACATACACCATGTAACTGGAGATAATAATAAAACATTTGTTTTATTAATATCAGTCACAATAAGACTTCAAGGCAACATATTATCAAAGATTAAGAGAGATAATTCACAATAAAAAATGGTTGGCTCATTAGGAAGACATAAAGTGTTACATGTGTCTGTACCTCATATATAAGGCTTCAAAGTACATGAAGCAAAATCTGACAACTAAAGAGAAGTATAGACAAATCTGTAATCATGGTTGGAGATTTTAACACTCTTTTCTAATTTCTTTTTTAATTTCTAATCTCCCTTCAAGAAAGAATTTGCTCATCAACCCTGAGGAGTACAGTTAGCTGATAGCTTCCTGCTATAGCACGTCCAAGATCCATAACAGCTTTCAAACCAAGACCATACACGCTCTTTCTAGGCAGCCCCTAGTCAATGAGCCTGATGAGCACGGTGCACATACCAGGGCCTGGCCATTTCTGCCCATTGTGGGACCCCTCTAACAATCCGTATTTATACTGAGCTTCCTCTTGGGTTGGCTGGGACTGTCAGAGCTACGTCTGCGTCCTCTTTCCTTTCACAGGCATCATGTCTACCTCGCGGTCTGAAGGGTATTCTTACCCAGTCTTGCTTTGTGCCTCTTTATCTTTCACAAGCACCACCTATCTTCCAATAAACCTCTTGCTCTCCTTACTCCATCTCAGCGTTAACTGAGGACTAAACTGACACAAAACTGACCTATGAGGAAATAGAAAATCTGAATACCCACATCTGTTAAAGAAGTTGAATTCATTTTCAAAAGCCTTTACACAATGAAAATAGGTTACAATGGTGAATTTAATTATACATATGCAGAAGAAATACCAAATCTGCACATATGGTTTCAGAAAATAGAGGTAGAGGGGAAAAGTCCTCAGTCATGTTATGAGGCCTATGAGGCCAGTATCACTCTGATACCAAAACCTGACAAAGCCAATGCAGGAAATAAAAATTAATCAACAGAGGTGCAAAACGTATGAACAAATATAATCAAGCAATGTATAAAAAATATTTGTGGGGCTTCCCTGGTGGCACAGTGGTTGCGAGTCCGCCTGCCAATGCAGGGGACACGGGTTCGTGCCCCGGTCCAGGAAGATCCCACATGCCGCGGAGCAGCTGGGCCCGTGAGCCATGGCCGCTGAGCCTGCGCGTCCGGAGCCTGTGCTCCGCAACGAGAGAGGCCACAACAGTGAGAGGCCCGCGTACCGCAAAAAAAAAAAAAAGATTTGTGGCCTGTAAAGATGTAAAGATTTATCTCAAAAATAGTTTAACATCTGAAAAATCAGTCACTGTGATTTAGTATTTAGCAAAATAAAGGAGAAAACTTAAAGAGAAAAAGCATCTTTACAGATACAGAAAGTAGATAATAGATACAGAAAAAGCATTTCATAGCGTCCAACAGTCATTCATAAAAATTCTCAGCAATCGAGGAATAGAGGGAACTTCCTCAACCTGATAAAGACTATCTGCAAAAAAAAAAAAGCGTTATACTTAATGTTGGAAGACTGAATCCCCACCCCTCCCAATAAAGATTGAGAATAAGGCAAATATGTAGCACTTCTATTCAACCTTGTATTGTAGTTTTTAGCCATAGCAATAAGTCAAGAGAGAGTTAAAAGACATAATGATCAGAGAGGAAGAAGTAAAACCAACTCTATTCGTAGAGGACATGATTGACTATGTAGAAAATCCTAGGGAATCTATAAAGAAACTGCTAGATCTCATAGCTGAATTTAGCAAAGTTTCAGGATATAACATGAGTATATAAAAATGACATATTTTTATACCTTAATAGCAAACAACTGGAAAATGAAATTTTATAATTTCCATTTACAAAGTGTCAAAAATCATAAAATTCTTAGGAATAAATTTAACAAGAGACATCAGTATCTGTTCACTGAAAAAAAAATATATTGCTGAAAGAAATTAAAGAAGACCTAAATAAGTGGAGAATATACCATTTCATGGATTGGAAGACACAATATACTTAAGATAGCAATTCTCTCCAAATTAGGTTCAGTGAAATACAATCTTTTAAAAAGTAATTACGAGCCAATCCTAAAAACTTAAAGGAAATGTACTGGACCTAGAAGAGCTAAAATGGTCTTGAAAAACTCATAAAAATCAGTAAAGTTGGAAGATTTCATTAACTGACTTCAAGGCTTCCTGTAAAGTTAGTTATTAACACAATATGATATTGGTGTAAGAGGATAGACAGATCCATGGAATAGAATAGAGTCCAAAATTGATCCACAGTTAAATTTTCAACAAAGGAGCCAAGAGAATATATGCTGACGTAAGAAATGCTGTGATTCTAAAGGGTAAGGGAATGTCTGAAGGGCAACAGAAATCCATACATTTCAGTGTATATAAGTTTTACCAGAAACAAAATAAAATACTAGGGAAAACTCAAAGGGCAGGGTAGAACTATATTCATTAATTCTGGCAATTAGGGATATATTCAGTATGATTTATTAATATCTTTGAAACTGGTCTTTATTTTCATCTTTTCTCTGCTTCTCTTTTGAGCATGACACCCAGTGGAGACATTTGGAAGCACTATTCTTTTATAAAATTAGCAGCATAAAATTTAAATGCTTTGAGATTGGCTGAATTTTGTTGGAAAGAAGAGGGTCTCTACTGAATTGATGAGAAATATTTATTTGAATCATTCCAGCACACATGGTGTGTTGGCTGTGACATGGCTGTCAACCAGCATGTAAAGTTTGCAGTCGGCTTAATTTGTGTCAGTCAGTGCTGCAAAATCTTTAGCTTGGCACCTTCTAAAAAAAATAAACCAAACAAATAAAAATGCTCCCCGCAGGTGCCATGTGGTTGCTTTATATTGGTCGTCCTTTTAGCCTTGATCTTCTGCACCCAGCACTGATTTCAGAGACAGGACCCTGGCTCCTGCCTTCCCTCTTGGAGCCTGAGTCACTCCTCTAGCAGTGAAATAAGCATCTGTGTCAGGGTTCAAGAAGAGCTTTTATAGCTGCCTCATTTGAAATGAGATGATTGAGTCCGTTGATTTGGAAGGTGATACAGTTTTAGCATGGCTCTCCTTTTCTTGCAACTAAGGATTTGAAGTTGAATTTTGAAAAAATTCTCCCTCATGTAAACCTAGTATGCCATCCAGCAACCAGTTATAATGAATTATATATGTCATATATATACTATATGTATAATATAGTATATATGCATATTATATATTTTATAATATATAACATAACATATAAACAGTATATCTAATAACATTTATACCTATATATTTATAAGATACATATATATGATTATATATAATAGATGTCTAATAACATTATATCCATAGAGTATATAGTTATATATTTAAATATATTAAATGTAATTAGATAATATTTATATAAATATAAATTATATAACATTTATATAAAACATTAGATGGACCAAGAGAGCTCTCCTTCTCCAGGGCACCTTGGTGTGATGTGAAGAAGCTTCTCTCATTTGTCAGTCGTTCACGTTAATGGGTTATCACAAAGCACAGAAAGCCCTAGCTGCACTCTCAGAAATGGTGCTCCAACTCCTTAACAACCTTGGGGAGTTAAATCCTGGTCCCAAGAGCAGCTTGGAGGTTTGGAAACCAAACAATACTCTTTCCCTTTTTCTCCATCTTTTTCCCAGGTCCTTGCAGCCTGTCTGAGGAGCCTGTAGGCAGAGCTCTGGAACACTTGAGGGACAATCCCCAGATGTTACTAAGGCCATTTGGATTATGAGTCCATTGAGCAAGGAGCAGAGTCATTTTGCATTCAGATAATTAGACAGCATAAGTACAATTTATCTTTTGCTTTTAAAGCAGTTAATGAAGACTAATATCATCTCTAGTCCCAGCTACAGGGAATATAAAGAAGAGTTTGATTTCAGCAGCATGTTACTCCTTTTTCACTGCCCGTTCCATTGCTTGTTCTTTTAGTGACAATACTGAGGCAGTATTTTTGCACTGTGTGGAGGTCACAAATGCCATCCTCCAATGTCTTATAGATGGGCATCTTATAACAGTTGAGGTCTTTTAGCGTGCCAGGTGTAAACAGATGTCAGCCATTCGTTATCACTTGGTGGTTGTTTTTTCCTTTTTATAAGTAAAAAAATTGCTAATATGGTTTATCACTAATAATATAATAAAATAATAAATTAGCTAATATTGTTTACTAATAATTCTATACATTATTATGTAATAATATTTTCACAGTAATTCTAATGCCTACATAATCTGTTAATAAATCTTACTAATTGCTTTTATTTCCTGGCTCTCTTATTTTCCTGAGGCAATTTCCTGCCTTTTTTTTTTTTTTTGCAAGCTAATGTTTGGATTTTCTTAGGACTCATTGTCTGTAGAAAGAGCCATTCTGGAATTTTTATATAACCTTTCTTGCTAGTATTTTTAATCCATTTTCCGCCTATCTTTCTGCTTTTTTTTTGTTTTCTTAAAATAAGCTTGAGTTTTCTGGTTTGGAATTTCCTTTTTGGGGCATGATTCTCTGATGCCACCCTGTATGATTGGGATTGCCCGCCTGTGACTCAGAAAAGCCTTAAAAAAATATTTGCTGCTTTTCTCTCTGGCTTGAAACGTTTGGCTTTTCTTGCAATTTTTTTTTTTTTTCCTCTCTCCAAGGACAGAGAATTCTTGACACAATGAAGACAGACATTTGAAAATCATGGGCTTTATGTACCTTTTTAAAATACCACTTTGCATAATGATAATAACTCACATTCACATACTGCCTTCCATGTGCTATACAGTGCTTAGAGGGCTCTAAGTATGGTAGCTCCTTTCATTTCCCCAGCAATCCTCTGAGTTAGGTATCACCACCACCACCAGCATCACTGTCGTCCTCATTTTTATAAAATGAGGAAACCGAGGCATACAATGTGTCCTTGTCCACTGAGAGCTGGAGGGTAGCCTCTGCTGTCTGACTCCAGAAACCAACCGCTTAGCCATTTCTATCAGGCGCACCTCATCCCCTCTGATCTCCGGCAGCTTGGGATCACGATCCTTTCCTGAGAGCCACTTCCTCTTTGGTAGGTCTCTTTTCAGCATCACAGCTTCGGAGATGATGCAGAATTTTCCAGGTCTGTTATTGAGGCTGGGCTGAGAACACTAGGAAGAAGGGAAATTGTGAAGCTGTTTTAAAAGAAATATGAGGGCTTCCCTGGTGGCGCAGTGGTTGAGAGTCCGCCTGCCGATGCAGGGGACACGGGTTCGTGCCCCGGTCTGGGAGGATCCCGCTTGCCGCGGAGCGGCTGGGCCCGTGAGCCATGGCCGCTGAGCCTGCGCGTCCGGAGCCTGTGCTCCGCAACGGGAGAGGCCACAGCAGTGAGAGGCCCGCGTACCGCAAAAAAAAAAAAAAAAAAAAAAAAAAATGAGCTTGTTTCCTATTCTATTAATTGAAAATGGATGGGAAGATTCAATCTAGACACTTTATGAGACTTTGTAGTGTAGCAATTGTGATATATAAGAGTCTACAGATTAAGAATCTGAACAACTAATTTTATTTTTAAAAAATCAAGCATATGAATCAGTGTGGTTGTATATAGTGTGGAGATCCTGGTGGGCGTAATTCAATGTACTTGAAGAGAAAGTACTTCTCTTGAGAGTTTTGAGTTACTATTTATTATGGTGATAACTTACAGTAGAGGTGAGTTTCTGTAAAAGATTCTCAGTGTTGTTTTGAAAGCCCTAGAAATCAGGGTATTGTCTGATAAGGGTCACGGGTGGAGCTTGTTTAGAAGGCCATTCTTTTACTTGAGCTTGCCTGATCTCTGCTTAGACTTCTAACCCACTCATGAGACCCTTCCTACAGCCTTTTGAATCACAGCAAGTCTATGGCCAGCAAACAGTTATTGTGTATAATATTCTAGAAAGATATTATATAAAGCCTATTAACTAAAGATAAAATGCTGGCCAGTGTAATATAGAAATGAATATGTTTACTTACATATATATTTGTATCTATGTGTGTGTGTGTAAATGCACTCACCCAAACACACACACACACACACACACACACACACACACACACACACACACACACAAATATAGACCACAAGAATCCTTTGCAAAATGCTAATACTGTTAATAGAATTATTTATAATCTTCCCTGTTGGATACCCAGAGATAATAAAAGAAGCATATTGCCCTCTTCCTAATTTTTGTTTGCTGGGAAGCTTTTTTAAGCTATCATTTACTGAATTCTTGTATGTTACACACTTTATTAAGTGCTCTACAAGCAGCCCTGTGATGAAATAGATTTCACTATCCAGTTTTTCAGCAGAGAAGACAGAGGCTCAGGGAGATTAGGGACCTGCCCAGTACAACACAGCTCACCTGAGTGAGAGTGTGAGCCCAGCTGTGTCCCACGGAGGCCCTGGCTCCCCTCTGTGAAGCCACCTGCCTCCTGCCTATTGACTCATGTTTGCAAGGACATTGCCTGTGGCCCAGCTGCTTATCCCAGCGATCTCTTACAGTTCTGCTTGTATTCAGCTTTCTAAAGCTTTCTCACTTCTGTCTTCCCTTGTATTTAGCTCTTGGGCCCATCACCCTTATACCATCTTGTGTTTTCCAGCTTTGGAGACATGCTGTCCTTCACCCTGACGGCCTTTGTGGAGCTGATGGACCACGGAATAGTGTCCTGGGATACGTTTTCGGTGGCATTCATTAAGAAGGTAATTCAGATTGTGCTTCCCAAGGTCAAATCACTTCCTTCTTTTACAGATGTTTTTCTCTGGTTTGAGCATATTTTAGAATGGTTTCTTTTAATTCTTTGTGTTAAAGTGTGAGTGTGGTTTTTGATAGTATTATGTATGTGGGGGTCAGGGCACCTAAATTCTGTATGAAAAATGATGTTTTCTTCCCACTGGGATCATAAGAGATTGTATAATACATGAGAACCCGTAGTCAAGGAAAATCAAGGTGACATGTTAAAATCAGAGAAGCATCTGCTGAGCCCCTGTTCTGGACTCTGCTGTTCTCAAGGTCTAAGTAGAGTTCCTGCTGTCCTTCCCAATCCTTCTCCCCTTAACCAGGTGTTCAGGAAAAGGGAAAGAGGCAAAATATACTGATTATTATATGACTGGGTCTGAAACAGGAATGTAAGAGAAGAAGGTGTGCTTGGATCCATGCCTCTTAGGCCGAGTAAGCCTGCTTACTGGTAATCTTGGTGCAATAAATGTCTCTGAGATCAACTAATTCGATTGGTTCCTACTTTCCTTAGGAGGAAACTAATGAAGGTACAGGCAAAGGTGGACCTGGTTTGGGGAGAGAGGGCAGAAGAGACCCTACCATTCCCAGCGTTGAATAGTAATAAAGACGTGTCTGCAAATTTACAATTCTGTTTCCAGTGTTCTAACCAAAAGTGAATAGCCCTGACTTTATAACTATTAAATGTAGTATTAAATCAAGAATCATTATTATTTATTAATTTGTTAACTTATTTTTCCTCTCTTTGTATTTGTATTTGTGTATCTAGATTCCTGGGAAGGGTTGTCTAAAATAAAGAATTTCAGAGTCTGTGCAAAAGCTGGAAAATCAAAGCAAAATCCAGTATGAGTCACTTGAGTCTTTAAAGACTTTTATTTTGAAATCATGGTAGAGTTATAGAAAATTTGCAAAAAAAACAGTACAGAATGTTCCATATAAGCTTCAACCAGTTTCCCTAAACATTTTGCATAATAATATATCATTATCAAAACTAGGAAATTAACAGTGGTGTAATACTGTTACCATTATTTGATTTCAGCAGTTTTTCTACCAATTTCCTTTCTCTGGTTAAGGACCAGATCCAGGATCCAAGACTGCATTTAGTTGGCATGTCTCCCAATGTGACATTTCCTCAGTTTTTCCCTGTCTTTCATGACTTGGACAATTTTGAAGAATACTGGTCAGTTATTTTGTAGAACGTCCCTCAGTCTGGGTTTTTTGATATTTCCCTCATGATTAAATTAAGGTTATGCATTTTCGGCAAGAATATTAGAGAAGTAATGTTGTGCCCTTTTCAGAGCATCACATTGGGGTATGAGATGTTAATATGCTTATTAATGGTCATGTTGACCTTGATTATGTGGATAAGGTGGTATCTTCTGGGTCTCCCCACTGTGAAGTTATCTCTTTTCTTTTTGAAGTTAGTCAGTACCTGGAGGGAGACACTGCCTTGAATTGAAGAGCATAGAAGAGCCCCTAGTCTGTTCATTGAGGGTGTTGGGAGCAGAAGCCCCACAGATTGAACGCCTTCATGATGTTGCCTATTTTTTTCAGAGGAGGGCCGATTGGGAACCCAGGGCCTTCTTGACGCACCTCTGAATCCCTTTTTCCTACGAGGGAAACAAGTAATGGGAACCACCTAGAAAACATACAAAGAAGGATGAAGCCTCTTTTTGCCTATATTTGTCAGTGGTATGAATTGCTAAAAAAAGGAGAAATGACTGTAGAAGAGAAAGCCAAGGAAATCCTGATGTGTTAGGAAGTACTTTCCTTTGGTGGTGACTGGAAATGCAAGCATTAGATTATGAATGCAGAGAAAAAATTGCTGTAATTTTTCTTTCCAAGATAAAAGTTCTAGAGAAATGGAATATTATTCAGCCGTGAAAAGAATGAAATATTGCCATTTGTAGCAACATGGATGGACCTAGAGATTATCATACTAGGTGAAGTAAATCAGACAAAGACAAATATTATATGATATCACTTATATGTGGGATCTAAAAATAGTACAAATGCACTTATTTACAAAACAGACTTACAGACATGGAAAACAAACTTATGGTTACCAAAGGGCAAAGGGGAGAGGGATAAATTAGGAGTATGGAATTAACAGATACACACTACTATATATAAAATAGATAAACAACAAGGACCTACTGTAGAGCACAGGGAACTATCTATATTCAATATCTTGTAATAACCTATAATGGAAAAGAAGCTGAAAAAGAATATATATATGTGTGTGTATATATATATATATATATATACACACACACACGTATATACGTACACATACATATATAAAACTGAATCACTTTGCTGTGCTGACACTAACAGAATATTGTAAATCAACTGGACTTCAATTTAAAATAAAAGTTCTAGGGGAAGTAAGTTCAAATCTAAAAATACTGGGTTTTGCACATTTTTTATACTTAACAGAATTTTTCAGTTCATTCTGAATTTATGGCAGGCCTTTCTTTCCTACATCCAAATTGCTTAGCTTTTCTGATATTAGAGCCTCTTTTGCTATAAAAACAGTGCCGTTCTGAACGTGAATTCCTTGAAGTTATGTTATGCTTTCACCCACATTATCTCTTTTGATCCCCACAGCAAATCCTTTGCGGAACAGAGCAGTTAGTCTTTCTATTCCTGGTCAGGAGATGAGGACACAATGGCTTGGGGAGATTGAGTGAGGTTATAGAGAGCGGGGTGTCATTGGTCCCTCGGGTCAGGGCTCCCTCCCCCATCATCATGCACCTGTGTTTTAAGCGATGGAAAGAACAGCTCCTGAAGAATAGTCCTGTTGAAGCAGCGTTACCTGTTGTTCAGCCCTCCCTGACCTCACTGGTGCAGAGTTAACTGATTTCTTCTGCTCCCCATTCTCCTTGGATCTTGTATATGCCACTATCCCAGCACTTACCACATTTCTGAGGACTTCTTGTTCTTTTGACTGGCTCTCCCAAGAGACCATGAGTCCTTGGAGGGTGGAACCGTGACTTTCTTCCTGTCTCTATCCTTAGAACCCGGCATAGAGTAAGACCTTAAAACGTTTCTGTGAAATGAATGAGTGAAATTTGCTTTGGAAGCATTTTTTTAAACCCTGAAACTTGAAGAAAAAAAAAAGTACTGTGCCACTGTATTTAAATATATTTCAATTAAAAATTCAGTTATGAATATAAAGGAATTACAAAGCTGTCTTTCTTTAAATGATGTGAGATGTGGTTAGAGAGAATGACAATAATCTAATTTCCTAACTGCTTATGAAAACAGTTTTCATTCACTGAAATTAAATAAAAATCATATTAGATCTAAGGAAGCAGACTAGCAGTCTTGGCAGTTTAAGTTAAAAATTAAATATTTTTCAAAAGGCAGCACGTTTAATATATGCTATCCTCATTCCTAGTCATTCTGCTTCCTTTGCATTGCTACTTAAATCTCAACTCCTTATGTGAATTAAAAAAAAAGTGGTCATCAGAAAATGACTTTATAATTGATAGTTTTTGTAAGGTTAACTTTTTTATTCATTAGCTGGATCAAATTCAGCACTTTGACAACCCAGGAATTGTATACAGGCAACTGTCTTTTAAATGGAGCTTTATCTAGACAAAAATCAACTAGGAAATGCGCCGACAAAAGATGCTTATCTCTGTGGTCCAGACTTGGCTTCCTATTAATGCCAAATTCATACGACTTTGGAGCAATATTTTTCCCCTGCCAGCCTTGGTCTCCTTCTCCACTATCTATTTTGTTATGTGTGAATCTAGATTCTAGTTTACAAACTTTTTCTGTAATAAATAACATCATTTCATAAACACTTTGAAACTTGGAATCTCTTGATGCCAATATATAACATTGTTGCTTTTTAAAGACTTGGCTTCTTAGGGAGAGGGTCAGAAGGCATGGAGGGGAAAGAAATGAAAAAAAAAAAAAAAACCTAGAACTTTCTGTGCTACCAGTTGGTTTTCCCCTAGCCAAGTATAATATCAGTGATTTTTCTTGGAAGGAAAGTTTTATACAAATGCTCTTGAAACCTTAGCTCTGCAGGAGGGCCTGGTTCACCCTGCAGTATTTTCAGTGCCTGGATAAACACCCAGCCAGTTTCAGCTTAGAGACCCAATAATTTTTTCCTCTTAAAAACTTGAGAGATTTATGGGCCTCTGCCCAGATAATTTAAAATATGGGAGTGGAGCTCCATGTTCTCCATGGATCTTTTCAGTTTTGATAACTTAGGATAATTTTAAGATCTCAATCTAAGTGATTCAAAGAAGTGTTTATGTAATTTTAATAATTTGTATCATTGATTCATGTGATGACCCATAGCTTCTAAAATGTCACCCAAATATTCCTATGTTTTATTTCGGTAGCACTTTTAAATGAGTGGAAGCACGTGGAGGTAATATATATAATTACTTGTAGTTCCTCCTACCTCTTTTTCCATTTGATACAGACCTACTTTCAAGAAGCTGTCCTTTGATTGATTTAGGCCGGCTCACCTGTATTGACCAAAAGTACAGAAATGGAGCTGGGAAAAATTTAAAGGCGAAGGAAGTCATTATTGACTTTTGGGAAGACAAGGGAAATTAAAATTTAACCAGACTATCTTTAACCTTCTATAAGCTATACTACGATCTATAGTTTTTAAACTAGACATAGAAAATAACATTTATACAGTCACAAATTCGTCCAGGCACCAATAAGGAGCCTGTCTACAGTCATCATGTTTGCTCAATCAGCCCTGATGCCTTGGTTATTAGTACTCATTAGTTGACAATATTGTGTCATTTAGATGTCTAGTTAAAACTATTGACAAAATAAGGCAAAAGATAGAAGTTAGTTTCAAAAAACGACTAGGATCTCCTACAGAATTGTGCATAGGACTCTAGTGAGTTGTGTGCCTGCTCTCTGCCAGCTTAGTGTGTTACACAAAATTTTGTATCCTGCTTCAGGCTTGCTGAAGAGATGGGATCTATGTGTCAAGGAAGAGCTGAAGTGATGGAAAAGATTAACTTTAAACAATACCTTGAGGAAGGTAATGGATTAGTTTCATGAGAGAGAAACATATAAAAATGGCAAATGGAAATGGAATATATATGTGGGGTACAATGTCTGAATGAAAGCAAAGACCATAGCCTGTTTTACCATCATTGTATAAGCCTGTTGGGAGCAGGTGAGAGTTAATAATTTGCAGAGAACTTTAAAACCCATTATAAGAAAGTGTGTGCTTCATACCAGGAAAACATTGAGAGTTTTGATTGAGTATTTCAAGAAAGGAAATACTGTCACAGGATATTTATGGAAGTAAAGGGTAAATTTGTATTAGAGGGAAGTCTTGAATATAGAGGAAACTGAAGAAGATGCTGTCTTAGTAACCCAGGAACGAGTTGGACCGTGGGCCAGTGTCATGTATATACAACTGAACATGTATCATAGGGGAGACATTGCAAATGTGTCCACGGAAATAGAAAGTAGGGAACTAAGACTATTAATCACTAATGATTATGGCAAACTTCGAGAAAGGTGATACTTGAGAAGGCAGGAATAAGAAGTCAATGAGATTGATTTTTAGCCCATTTAATTTTAGGCTTTGTTGGAATGTCTAAGTGGAGGTATACTTTTGGATGCCAAGAATAAGCACGTAACATACTTCATAGTAAATGACTTTTTTTTTTTTTTTTTTTTTTTGTGGTATGCGGGCCTCTCACCACTGTGGCCTCTCCCGCTGCGGAGCACAGGCTCCGGACGCGCAGGCCCAGCGGCCATGGCCCACAGGCCCAGCCGCTCCGCGGCATGCGGGATCCTCCCGGACCGGGGCACGATCCCACGTCCCCTGCTTCGGCAGGCGGACTCTCAACCACTGCGCCACCAGGGAAGCCCGTAAATGACTTTTTAATCTGTCTGTGCTAGATTATAAAGTTCTTGAATTTAAAAATCATGTGTGTTTGCTCATCTCTTGATTTCCAGATCCTAGGTCAGTGCAAGCCTGTTTCATAGCATATGGTCAATACATATTACTTGAATGAATGCAAAGAAGGGATGAAGGCTAGAGGGTGGGGGAGGGAGGTTGACCTTCAGCTTTCAGCTGGAGGATTCTCCATGGAGTCTTAAAGGTACATCCAAATTTACTAAATGGAGACAAGAAAAGGAGCATGGAAGGAGAATAGAATTAGTGCAGAGAAATAAGAGTTATTGTCAATGCACTTCTTTGTGAGTTCTTCAGTTTTCTACTAAGTGCCAAGAATTATACTGGGACAATGAAAAATGGTTGGGGTGGTGCTGGTGGGGAAGTCAAAGAATTTATATTCTATTTAGAAGAGATCTAAGTTAGGTGTTAAACCATGAGCATGGTATGAGGGTCATTGGATTTGGGGGAGAGAAAGTTGGCCTTAGAGAAGGAAAGGTGGCATGATAGATATCATAGGGGAGCTGACCCATCTATGAGGATTAAGGCGAGGGCTTGGCAGGGACAGTAAACAGATTAGAGACGTTTACTAGCTGTGAAGGGAGCTAAAGCAGTCTTTTGAGAATCTTAAAGTTCTCATACTCTTCCTGTAGTCTGTATTATAAAATAATAGCTTTTTGGAATATAAATCATAATGTTACTTTATTTCTTCATGTCATTTATTTTTCACTCCCTGAGATCCAGGTGTATCTGGAGGCACAGAGGGTGTTGATATCTGTACCCCTCACCCCTACTTTCACTGCGGAGTCATTGGGCTAAAAACAGTTGAGCTGGTAACTGTCAGTTGTCATGGTCCTTTTTGCATTTTATCTTGTACAATGATGGAGAGAGGATGAGAAGGGGACAGTGAGACAGCAGAAAGGGAGAAATTAGTTTTGATGGGGGGGGAGCAGTAAGTGTCAATTTGTCATGGAACCAAATTATTTAGCTTTTAAGAAAGCAGTCATTATGATGATATAATAACAGCGTTTTAGTGCGAGTTGTCAACAGACAGTAAGAACTTTTAATGAGGCCTCTAAAATAAAACCTTCATGGTACCCATGTGTTTGGGTTACTGTGATCCATTATTCTAATGCTTATTTTACTTCCCTCTTACATTGTGATTTATTATGCTTGAGGCTTTAGTGATTAATTCCTTAGGGAATGTATTTTAGAGCTTAAACGACTATTTTAACTTTTAACACTTCTAATTTAAATGTTTTCCTGTTTGCTAAATTTGAGAGAGATGAGAAGAATTTATTTTAACCATAAGGAATTGGAAGAATGGGGGAAAGAGTGTTTCACTGAGTGTTCCGTTGAATAAAAAGGAGAATAGCCAGTGAGTGAAAAGTTGCCAGTTGCATTGTGTTGACAAGTGTGATTTGTGTGAGTCCCTCAAGAATGTAACAGGAGCATAATAAGAACATAAAAGCCACAGATCGTGTGGGTGAAGGAGTAGCCTGGAAATGGAAGGGAATGGCTATTAGTATATGTTGAAATTACTGTCTCAAAGAAACACAAGAGTTCTTACAATATATGTGTTGAAATTGTCTGCCCCTGAAAGCTGAAACTCAGAAGAATCATTCCAGAAACACCAGACAAAGTAATTATTTGAAGCTGTTTCCTTTTTAAGATTGCTTATTACTGAGCTAGAGAAATAGGATATAAATAGTGGTCTGTAATAAGCTGGTGAACAATCATTGTTGACTCCATGCGTTTCTGACTATTCTTCTGTAATAGTACTATTCCACGTACTTTTCGTCCTCGGTGTCTGGTGTTTCTTAAATGAGCTCCCGATTTACTTGATTTGCTCCCTTCTCTACTTCTTTGCTCTGCTTACCATGAGTTGTGTCCCGCTTGGGTTTTCAGATAGCAAGTTTTGTCAACAAGTCAGCCATAGACGTCTCCATCCTGCAGCGGTCCTTGGCCATTCTGGAGTCCATGGTGCTCAACAGCCATGACCTCTACCAGAAGGTGGCGCAAGAGATCACTATCGGCCAACTCATTCCCCATCTTCAAGGGTAAGCAAGATTGACTCCACCACAGTGGGAAGGGAAAATGCTTCAGGTGGACAGCCACCATAACCCCCTGGGAAAGGTTTCATATTGGTTTGACTAATACACAGAAAAAGAATCTTGATTTGGTATATAATCAAACCATGTCCCATGCTTGTCCCCCATCACACTGACATGGCACAGTTACTTGCCCCTGGGTGCTCCCCTTGTTTGCTTTTGTCACTGGTCTGCCCCCAGTGCCTTGGTAGGCACTCACTTCTGATCAATGTTGGTAGATATCGGTAGAGTTTTACTTTTAATAAGACACAATAGGACAATTCGTTCTCTTAAGTTCTCAACAGTCTTTATCCTTAATCATATAAAATAGTGCTTTCTGTGATATAATGAGAATTTTCATACTTAATTAGGAATTTTTAAAGCCAGACTTCTTTCTTAGGCTCCAGGTGATTACAATGGCCTTTGATTGCTGTATTCTATAATATACGAATTTTTTAAGAGGCTTGAGCTATGAGACAGCTGCCCTAGCAGACTTCGGTCTTTGGGGATCTCTCCTTCTCTCTATGCTTAGGTAACTAGTAAGGTTGCCTCCGATGATACAAGCCTGAGAAGGAATCCCTTGTACAATGCCACTTTATCAATTAAAGTATTTGGATTGCAGGTGGCAAGAAGCATCCTGAGCTAGGACAGGGAGTTTATTGAAAGGATACTGGCGCACTTTATAGAACCGAGGAATGACTTAAGTAGCTAAGCCTTGGGAAGGACAGAAACTATGGCCTCCTTGGAGTCTTCACAACAGGCCTTTTCTCTAGCGTACTGGCTGGCAGTCACGTGACTTGGCTCCCAGTAACTGCTGCCCCTGGTCTCTCAGGTCACACTGGCAGATTTTCAAGAAGAAACCTGATTGGCCTGTTTGGGTTGGGGGTGTAGGATGGGGATGTGAGGGAGTATTCAGTAGTTCTCAATCTACCGAAAATGTTGACTGTGTTTATAATATAAACTACCAAAGTGCATTAGACGTTTCCTTCATATGGAGGGGGTATGGTGACTAGAATGTAAAATGTTAAGTAACACAGTTTATGGATTGTGGCCTCAGGGGAAATTAACATATGCTCTAAAATGATGATTTTGTGTGAAATCTCTCTGGAAATAATACAAGTTTCACATGTCCCTGAATGTGAACTGTATCAACTTAAAAGTCTGTATCTTTTCTCTGAATCTCGAGGGCATCACTGTGCATTTATAGAGTGCTTTGCCAAGTGGAGAGTTTCTCATTTGCCAAGTGCTGTACTAAAGATTTTATATGCATTACCTCATTTTATCCTAAAGGCAGCTCCTTGAAATAGGAGTGTTTTTACCCAGTGTTACAGATGAGGAAACTGTGTAGGGACACCCTGTGAACTTGTCCAAGGCCACACAGCCGGGCTGTGGGGCACTGGGCTTAGAATTTCATCCTGCCAAAGACTGTGTTCTAAGCTCTGCCTCTTCCTAAATTATCTCTAAATATAGCCTATAGGCCTCTGGTCCTTAGCCTTGGGTCCTTCTTATTTACTATTTACCATGCAGCTAACATTAGATCTTGGCTTTATTTGAAATTTCCGATTTCATTCCTGTGAAAAGCAAATTTGTAAACATAAAAACCTATTCTTTTGTTATTTAAAAGTTTCTATTTGGTAGATAGCTAGTGGGAAGCAGCTGCATAGCACAGGGAGATCAGCTCCGTGCTTTGTGACTACCTAGGGGTGGGATAGGGAGGGTGGGAGGGAGACACAAGAGGGAGGGGATATGGGGATATATTGTACATAGAGCTGATTCATTGTGTTGTACAGCAGAAACTAGCACAACATTGTAAAGCAATTATACTCCAATAAAGTGTTTTTTTTGTTTGTTTTTTGGGGTTTTTTTTTGTGGTATGCGGACCTCTCACTGCTGTGGCCTCTCCAGTTGCGGAGCACAGGCTCCGGACGCGCAGGCTCAGCGGCCATGGCTCACGGGCCCAGCCGCTCCGCGGCATGTGGGATCCTCCCGGACCGGGGCACGAACCCGCGTCCCTTGCATCGGCAGGCGGACTCTCAACCACTGCGCCACCAGGGAAGCCCTCCGATAAAGATTTTAAATTAAAAAAAAAGTTTCTATTTGAGAAATAGATTTTTAGAATATGTAATATTATTGTCATGGTGACAAAACAGTTTCCTTTATCATAAGCTCAGGAATGTAGGGAATACCCAGGACTATTCCCAGGTATACTTCATGCATCAGACAGAAAATCACATACACACACACACATACACACATACATCCCCTGGTCCATGTTTTTGACTCTAATAGAGGAGAAGTGGAGAGAGCCAGCTGGCCACCTGTATGTCTGGGTGATCTCCACTGAGCGTGTTTTGCCTGGCTAGCAATAGTAATTGTCCCCTCACTGTGTTTCGAGCCTCGTGATGGTCGAAATATTTTTTCAGTGCTGAATGCGTTTTCTAGGTCCTGGCTTTCTCTCTCATTATTTTGGGGGGACATAATCATGAGCTTTATCATGGTCTAACTCAGGGGTAGCCTCTTCTGACTTTCTGTATTACTGTGTGTCTTTACAGGACAGATCAAGAAATCCAAACCTATACCATTGCAGTGATTAATGCACTTTTCCTGAAGGCTCCTGATGAGAAGAGGCAGGTAAGTTGCACTTCTTTTGTCTTAAAGACTGTGCCCAGTTGTGCTGGCAACTTTTGGTGCAGAGAGAGCCTTCCCCTTCCCATCCCAGGAACTCCTGTGGGGCTCCTTGCTGCCCAGTGGTTTGCCTGGACAGCCTGAGATCATTCACAGATCCAGTGGGAACTAGGTGGAGATGGGCAAGCCCCTGTCTGATGAGGAAAGTTAGGAGTGTTCCAGTGGTAGAGCCCTTTCATCACATGAGACCCAACATAGGAGCCCAGAACAAAGAGATGAAATAAAGATGAAGCTCTGCCTCTGTGATGGATGCAGAGTTAGAAGCCCCTGTGATCTTCTGTCATTTCATTGGATACTCACTGGGTCCAGAGAGGGATTGTCCCCATTTGCCTGATGAAAAAATGTAGACCCTGAGAGTTGTCATGCTTTCCCCAGGGAGGTGTGAGATGGGAAGGTGAGAAGACAGGTTCTTCTTCAACTAGGGAAAGGACTATTATCAAGTGGTTGTAGAAGAAGTGGGTTTTTGCATGTCTTAGAATTTGGTTCACATCTCAGAATCCATTCCTGTTTTTTTTTCTATCAACATAACATACTTGTTACCTTGGTCACAATTTACTTCATTTACAAACTGGATGGAAATATGAGATTTTTCAACCTTTAGAAGGTGTACTGGGGAGCTTGATGACAGTTATCAATAAATTGTTTTAGGAGAATTTAGAAAGCTAGCATGCTACTGAACACTGTGTCAAGAATTTTATTTTTTACTTTATTTTTTCGTTGCCAAGGATTTTAAATCTCAGTGGCTAAATGTGAAGGTTTCTGGTTTGTTTTCAATTTAGGATTGTTTGCTCATTCCTAGGGGCTATGTTTGCACAGTAAGTAGAGTGGCTTTCTAGTTTCCTGTGCTTTTTGGTTTGGTGTTGGCTGGAGCCAGGAGGTGCCTGTCCTCCCCAAGCCTATGCTCCAGGCTGGATTTTTAAGGGTGACTTTGCAGATCTTAAGTGGGATCATGGGTAGGGCCGCTCCTTTTATATTTATATCTAAATACTGGGCTCATGATAATTCCCATCATCCCAGCCAATTGCCTGGGCATGTTCACAAGCCTGACATGGGCAGCACATACATAAACCTGACATGGGCATTGAGAAGCTTGATCCTTCTACTGGCCAGGCCACTGATGGCTGCTTGTAGAGTGGGGTCAAGAGCCAGGTCAGAATGCTGATCGGACCTCTTGAGACTGTCTTTTTTCCTGTGGCTGGATTAGAGGAAATGAAAGCACATGCTCACCCCAAGTGCTACGATTTCACTTGGATCTCTGCATCTAGACACGAGTAAGATGCATACACCTTGCATCTTTCTGTTACACTGAAACTACTGTTAATCTGTTGAATTGGAATTGAACGACCATGGAAAAATAGGGAATTAGATGCCAATCTATGCTGACTCCAGGACAATGATAACAATGAAAACATAATGGGGGATACCATTATGTTAGGAATACCATTAACATTAGGTTTGGATTCCGCTAATCAAATCATTTTTTATTTTTGAAAAATTAGGCTCCATGAGACGGACATGGTACAGTTTGGTTGTATATTGCTATATTAATAATAAATCACAAAGGGTAGTCTAATAACATTAAACCATTTAAGAAAACAATTCAACTAAGAAAGATAGGGTGTATATCAACCAGCAGAAAATCCAAAGTATTATATGACTAATTTAGTCTTTGAAATAAAAATGATGATACTTGTTGATAGAAAATTAACTTGGACTTTATAAACTATGTTGAATTTAAGATGAATCAGTGATTATTGTTGGTCAAGAAAATGAATATTTCGATTTTTAATTTTTAAAGTACATTTTAGTGAGTTAAGAGAGCGTTGGCTCAAAATTATTTTGAGTTCATAATGAAGAAAAGTTTATTTGTTGTTATTTTCTGAACATCAGTGGAGGCCTTTAAAGCAGAAGATCAAGCTAGTTGGTGACATCTTGCTGTATATTATATATTGTTATTGGCTTGTGTTTTGAAAGATTGAAAGGTCTGAATTTTTTTGGCAAACAGGAAAATTTCCCAAAGCCAGTCACCAGTGATAATATTTGAGGGTTTGCCATGCACCATGCCATGTTCAGTGTCTTACGTCATTTCATTTAATTCTCATATCTATAGAAAGTCTTATTATTTCCATTTTATAAATGAGGAAATTGAGAGTCAAAGGAAGTAGAGAACTTGACCGATTGCTGAGCTGATAAGAGTCAAAGCTAGAATCCCAACTTCATTCTTGCTCTTATCTGCAAAGCATCCCACTGAACGCCGGTCAAGGAGACATCACCTGCAGAATGGCATTGTATTTGCCTGGTAAAGAACTTACTGACACCTGAAAGACATCAAGCCCATTTTCTTACTCCAATCAGATTAAAACATAATTCTAAACACTTATTTACTGGATTTACAGGAATGTCCCTTTTCTTGTTTGTTTGTTTGTCTTTTTAAAGCTTTTGGACATTGGATAAAATTCCACTTCAGTCAAAACATTTTATTTATTTCAACATTTCTTTCCAACTTGGGCTCAAACACATTGGTAGGACTCTATTATCTGGATTTTCTTTATTTTTCAAAATGTTAATGAATTTTGAAGGATTTTAAATACCTATACCTTATTTCTGCTTTTACTGAAGAAAAATATGACTAAAGTCAGATCTTTTTACTTGGCAGGCAGACCTGGGCGATATTTTTGTTTTGCATTCATTGAGTTGGCCTGCCTGAGAGAGCAGTGAACTTGGACCTGGGGTATAACTGCATCCTCTGTGGATGGTCCCCTGTCAGCCTCCCTGGGAGGTGGGGGGGTTGGGTCATGCTTTCCCCTGCCTCCTAGGTATTGGAGACTCTCCCTTTTTCTGCCCAAACAAAGGGAAGGGGTGCTTGTTTTGTGGGAGAGGGGATGGCTATTAGTTGGGCAAGTGGATCCTTTTTCTTACAACTGGTTGCCATTATTTATTTTATTATTTTCATGGCAAAGAAGTTGGTCAGATCCCTTCCAAATTTCTCTACAAATATTTATGGCTTTGATAAGGATTATTTTAAAAAACCCCTTTATAGTTAAAATATTTGATAGAAAAATCCGAAAATACAGATTACAAAGGAAGAAATTTTAAAGAAACCTATAATTGCATTCCCAGAGAGGGAACCACTGCAACTACACACATCTGTGGGACTGTCATGGTCCTACTTCTTGCTTTTTGTGCAAAGACTCTCCTGCAGACATCATTTTTTCACTAGATGTGATCATACGGCATGCACTGTTTTTTTGTTTCTTTTTAACTGCTTTTAAAACTAAAGAAGATTTTGTGGACATCTTTCCATGTCATACAGGCAGACCTCGTTTTACTGCATTTCACTTTATTGTGCTTTGCAAATGCTGTGTTATTTTACATGTTGAAAGTTTGTGGCAACCCTGCGTCGACCATGTCTACTGGCACCATTTTCCGACAGCATTTGCTCACATGGTGTCTCTGGTAATTCTTGCAAAATTTCAAGCCCTCCATCAGCAAAAAGATTATGAGTCTGTGAAGGTTTAGATGATGTTATCATTTTTTAGCAATAAAGTATTTTAAAATTAAGGTATGTACATTGCTTTCTTAGACAAAATATATTGCATACATAATAGACTATAGCATAGTGTAAACATAACTTTTATGTGCGCTGGGAAACCAAAATATTAGTGTGACTCACTTGATTGTGGTATTTGCTGTATTGTGGTGGTCTGTAACCAAACTTGCACTATCTCTGAGGTATGCCTGTATCCGTATCTATCTATATACTTTTATATCATCCTAATGGTATAAAATATTCTCCATAGATTCTCACATTCACTCAAACCATTCCTTAATATTGGGCAAAAAAAAAAAGTCCATTATGTGGACAAGGATTTTTCTGTTTTCTCTCTGATCAAGTTCCTGTTCCTTTAGGAGGGTAGCGGGATGTTTTATGAAACATTCATTGCCTACTCTGTGCCAACCATTGTGCTGTGGCTGAGAATGCAAAGATGAAAAGGACAGTCTTTGTGCCCTTGAGAAGACCACACTCTTATGCAGAAGATAAATATTTTAAGCAGCTCATTATAATAATTGCTGTAGTAGATGTTGGAAATATACTGTCCCTTCTAACTTATTTTAAAAATGGTTAAGTCGATAGGCTGACTTAGGCACAGAGAATTTTTTTCTTTTTTTTTTGTTTGTGTGTCAATAAAGCAATAATTTCATTTTTATTAAAGAAAAGGAATTATAAAAGAACGTTGGGCCTTTTGTTTTCATCTGATCCAAGAAGAAAAAAGATGGACCTTCCTGTTTTGATCAGGAAGAAAGCATGGCTTTCTGCGACCCATGGAAGGGCAGTTCCTTCTGGATTGCCATTTAACTTGTTTCCGATGGTGTCCTCATCCTTGCCTTCTTGTTTTCAAGGGGCTGGAAGAGGACTTAGTATTGGGTTTTGTTGTTGTTGTTTTTTAAAAATTTTTTTGGAGTATAGTTAATTTACAATGTTGTGTTACTTTCTACTACACAGCAAAGTGAATCAGTTATACGTATACCTGTATCCACTCTTTTTTTAGATTCCGTTCCCATATAGGTCATTCCAGAGTATTGCGTAGAGTTTCCTGTGCTATACAGTAGGTCCTTATCAGTTATCTATTTTATATATAGTAGTGTAGTATTGGATTGACTTTGATGCCATCTAGCCCTTTTAGATCACCTTAGCGTATTTGTGTGCTTTTCTCTTCAACGCAGCGGGTCAGCAGGGGTGTTAAAATTAAGCTGTAACGTCTAACGGAGTGCTCTGAATTTCCATTCCTTCTTCTCTCCTGCTGGCTTTCCTTTCTGTGGTGGCGATGGCCGTTAGGTTGGTGTAGAGAGCAGTGTTGACATCCTTGATTGTCCTCTGACTGTAAGTCCCCACGTTCCCTTTGTCAGCACAAAGTGGGCCTTGCACTCCCATTCTGCCCCCGTCCAGCCCTGCCTGTGCGCCCCCTCGTACTTCCTCCCTGGGTTCTGAGTTCTCCTTGCTATCTCCAAGTTTATTTTGACCTTGATCGAATTCATGGTTGTGTTTTTAAATCATAGCTTAGTTTCTTCTCTACTCATTAAGAGTAGTGACACTAAAAATACCCCCCCCCCCACCACCACCAGAAAACAACATTCAAGTGACTTCCTGAATATGAGCAGTATTTTTCCTTTGGGATGTTTGTACCAAGACTGTGTTCCACTATTTCATTTCCCCTTAGTACCTGTTTGACAATATTCAGAAAGGGCATCTGTGAATCATTTCATTTAATAAAATCACCTGCAAATCCTCTATGCCAGTCAGGCAGGCCAAAGCACAAAGCACAGCCTGCAGAGTTGAGGCCCAGGAATGCTGAGTGCGGCCCCTAGGGCTTTGCATCTGCCCAGATGTTTGTCCTTTGCTAAAACTTCACTCAGTTCATTTGCATAGACTATTAAGGCCTGGGGTATGTACTACTCACTCTTTGGTTTTGCACAGATTAAGATGAAATGGCTTTTAGAAGTCTTAGACCTTTAAAGTGATGGCTCTCTAGTATTAAAATCTCCTCTGTGCAGGTGTTATGTTGCCTTGTAGTAAAAACTCTGCACATATACAGTCTAATAAAATCTGATGAGCCATTCCAGTGGGGAGCCATCGCTTTCATTTGGAGTGTTTGATTTTTATTCAGCACTTACCTTTTCCTGGAAGGAGGAAATTCCCAAGAAAACAAAGAAAAGAAATTTGCAGGTGCCAGATTTCCTTCCTTTGCTGTTGGCTACTGCTTTGTTATCTAAACAACATTCAAAAAGTAATTCCAATACTACTATCCACTTGAGTCCTTTCTTTGTTAAGAAATACTGCTGATATCCAGTTTTGAAGCACGCCCCAGGATAGAGTCATCTGGGGCTATGTGGAAATGTATCTTTCTAACCAAAGCTTTCCTGGCCGTGTGTTTTTCTTCCACAGGAGATGGCGAATATTTTGGCTCAGAAGCAACTGCGTTCCATCATCTTAACAGTGAGTACCTATGTGCTGTGACCACCTTGTTGGGAAGGAATGGTCTGGTGTATTTATTCATCTCCTCTTTTGGCTTGGTTTTGTGACTTGCTTCTGTGGTGAAGCAGTAGTAACTAGAAAGGAGGAAAAAGTGTGCTTTTGGAAATGGAATAAACAAAGCTCTCCCACAGGAATGGCCTCATGATTGGAGGGAGAGCGTCTCTGGAACTGCTCTAGAGAGAAACGCATTCCGGCAGGAATGGTTGGAAATCTCTCTCCGGTGGGGCAGGTTTATTATACTCACTGAAGCTTTAGCTTTGCGTTTAAGGAAATCAGGGGCAGTCTGACTTTAAAAATTCCACCAGTATGAGCTTATACTGTTTTTAGTGAGGAAACTAGCTGGAAACATATCAGACTCTAGAGAAGTCCTGAAATTTCGACCATCATTTTCCCGGGCCCCTTTCCTAGAGAAAGGCAAGAAAGACAGACATGAAACCCACTCATTAACTGTGATGCGAAAAAGCCCTGAAACCTCAGTGGAAAAGAAGCTCTATATGTTATGTTGTGAATGTTTAGAAATAAATCAAATAGCAAGATTTCCTGAGGCCTTATCTGCTACTTGACTTCTAACCAAAGGCTGAAAGAAGCATGTGTGATTAATTCTTCTGCTTACCAAAAAAAAAAAAAAAAAAAGTGCTTGTGTAATTCTGAAAAGAAGTTCTGCAAGCTTATAGTTACACACACACACATACACACATTCCAATACAATGAGGCCTTTAAAAATTAAAAACCTTATGAGGGCAAAGAAAATAAATATTCTAGAACCCAAAGCCAATAATAATGACCACAATTTGTCATCAAGTTTCATGTTAAACTTCCTGGCTGTTAAGGATAAAGAGAAACCATATGAGTGTAATTTTCACTGTTTGATAAAAGAGGTACCCCAGTTCTTCGGGGGATGACATATTTTGCCCCCTGGAACTGGAATCTGAAATGGGTATTGTTAGAACATTCTAATAGATTCTTGGTCCAAGAGTGGCTTTTTAGAAATCACAGAGGGATTCATAATACGGTTATTTTTTATACTGGCTCTCAATAAAGGTGGAAGCAGTGATTTTATTTATTTATTTTTGGCTGCATTGGGGTCTTTGTTGCGGTGCGTGGGCTTCTCATTGCCGTGGCTTCTCTTGTTGTGGAGCACAGGCTCTAGGCATGTGGGCTTCAGTAGTTGCAGCACGCGGGCTCAGTAGTTGTGGCTCGCGGGCTCTAGAGCACAGGCTCAGTAGTTGTGGTGCATGGGTTTAGTTGTTCTGCGGCATGTGGGATCTTCCCAGACGAGGGCTCGAAGCCATGTCCCCTGCATTGGTAGGCAGATTCTTAACCACTACGCCACCAGGGAAGCCCCCTGAAGCAGTGAGTTTAAAACATAGTTCAGTGAAGGTGTTTGTGCAGGGGAGCAGAATGGGGAGATAAAGGAGTAGAAACTTGGAATTAAGGTCTTAGCCTGTTGTTGGTATCACCTTGGTAAGGCAGTTGGAGTTAGATTACCCAGAGATGGGGTGGGTGGAATGACTGTGGCCATCATGTCTCAAAGATCAGTTTGTTTCAATGGGACTTTTTATATGAGATTTTGATGGCTAGAAGTTCAAGGTTGGTATTCTCTGGCAGTAACTTGGAGTGCAGATACTTTTGAGTTGCTAATAAAATAGATACCCATATGCTCTAGTACCCATACACTTTGGGTACTCAACATATACTATGAATTAACATTCTATTGGGAAGATGGGAAGATATGAGGTTTGATTCTCCCCCCATCCCATTGCCTGGCGTCCCACCCTCCAACCTCCATAATTTTGGTTCAACCACTTCCTTCTATTCCTCATTCTTCACGCCATCCCTCCTTCTTCAATTGCTTATTTCGATATGGTGCTCAGAGCTGGCTGAGGAGTCCAGGTGCACGTCAGGTTGGGGGGCACCCAGAGAAAGTTCTTTGAGACAGCAAGATGTGGTTGGGTCTGGCACGTTCAAAATAACTCATTTGAACGGGTGTTTCACCACTTTGACTGGTTGGTTGGCAGTTTTAAGGCACAACAGTGGTCTCTGACAAATTGGATGTATATTAGACCCAAATGCGGCCTCCCGTTTCAAACCCAGCCCTGGTGTGGGCGAAGGCCCCCATATCTGTCTCCTGCCACTCCTTTTATATTTGTTCCATTCTGGTTCTGTTTCAAAGGGGAAGGGTCATTTTTTTTAAAAAGAATTCATTGTTGGGCTTCCCTGGTGACGCAGTGGTTGGGAGTCCGCCTGCCAATGCAGGGGACACGGGTTCGTGCCCCAGTCCGGGAAGATCACACATGCTGCGGAGTGTCTGGGCCTGTGAGCCATGGCCGCTGAGCCTGCGCGTCCGGAGCCTGTGCTCCGCAACGGGAGAGGCCACAATGTTGAGAGGCCCACGTAGCGCAAAAAAAAAAAAAAAAGAATTCATTGTTAACAGGTGAGTAAAAAGTAATATATATGAATTGACTCACTGCATTGTGGTGACAGTAGTTACTGTACAGTTTCCACGGTGAATTAACTACAAACCTGATAGTTACTTCGCTTTTGTGTGATGCTTCTAAAACTTTTCCCTGTTGAGAAGTGGGATCACTTGTCAGGGACAGTGGCAGGGTTAAGATGATGGCAAAATTGCTTACAATACTTATGCACCGTTCATTTCTCTACTGCAGGCAAGGGATGCTTCTGTTGTAGAAATCCACAGTCCTTCTCAAGGTGCTTTCATTTCAGGCACACCTTCTCTTGGTTTATATGGATGTAATCACCACAGAATTTCCACTGCCTTCCCCACCTCCACTCTTCACTGCACACAGTAGGTCTTTTCTCCACTTCTGGCCTAAAGATCAGGAACCTTACTGGGCCCTGAGATGTAAGGGAATGCTCCAGGGTCACCTGTGTGCTCATCTTTCTCCTGAAGGGTGGTTCCACCCACTTACATCCCCCATGCTTCCAGATAAGGACTTCTGAGGTTCTGCTTGGCATCATGACCAGGGGGGTAACTTAGGTTATTTGCTTTTTCTTTCTTCCTTTGTTTAAAAAAATTTCACTTGTAAACCATCTCCCTAGCATGTCATCCGAGCTCAGCGGGCCATCAACAATGAAATGGCACACCAGCTGTACGTGCTGCAGGTGCTAACCTTTAACCTTTTGGAAGACAGGATGATGACTAAGATGGACCCCCAGGACCAGGTGAGTGCTCGTTAGACAACGGTAAAAGCACATGAGGGAAAGAGTGTCATTAAAAGTCTTTCCTTGGGCTACTTGGAAACCAGGAGGTTTTAGATGATGATAATATTATTTTATTATCATCTCAGGACTTAGGGGAATGGATTTAAAATTTAAGTGAATCTAAGATCAGAGAATAAAATAAATGAATTATTTCATTATGCATCAAACACATGCATATTCTTTCTTTATTGGATAAGAAAGCTTGACGTCACATGGCTGCAAACATTGGCCCTTGGCCCCAATACCTTCAATGGTGATAGCTTTGGAGTCAGGTTCCCAGAACACCTAGCCACTTGGTAGCTCTGTGTGAGATTGATTCTGCAGGCTGAAGGAGTAATTTCCATTCTCCAGTGATCAGTGCCACGGGTGGAGGTCCCAGGTTACATCTGATTTCTGGGCTTACATCTTTGTCAGTTGTCTCTTTGCTATAATTCTCTCTAGGTCTCTGGTTGTTGTGCATGAAAAATTAAGTCTCGATCCAAAACGCTTTGGGGGAACTTTACTGTGTGAGGACGGAGTGAGAGGAAACAGCTGGGAGCCCTGCTGTAGCACATTTTCAACTTAAATAGCGCTGCAGCTTTGGAAAGGAAAACACTCATTACTGGCACGTGAGGGTCTGATCTCTAGCAGATGTGGATGCACATGCAAACTGTGTAACCACCGCAGCACTTCATTCATGGCGTGAGGCCATGAGATTAGGAATGATGGAGAGGCTTCGAGCAGCTGTGTAACATGCCCCACGCTTTTGGCAAGATCAAGTGCGATCACCCCAGAGAGATGCGACTGTCTTACTACTTCTAGTACGAAAGGCAATGTGTCTTAGGGTGAAACAGCCCTCCCTGCTTGGAAATTGCCTCCTTTTATCTAAAAGATACATTTTTTCTTATTGTGGTTAAATATGCCTCACAGAAAATTTACCATTTTAACCATTTTTAAGGTTTGTTTCTATGAAGTCACTTCTCAGTGGAGTTAGGGATCCCTTGTCACTTACATATTGTTCATAAACCTTACGGGCCTCTTGCTTTATTTCTGACAGTACAGGACTCCCAGGTCCTCTAATTTTTTTTTTTTTTCCAATCACAAGCCTTCCATCATATTTGGGGCTCTTATTTAGAACTTAATGAGGTAATTGATATCAGTGCTCCAAGTGGTTTTGCTGTGAGGGTAATTGTGGAGTAAAGCCAGGGCTGACCAGCAGGGAGAGTGGCAGGAGGAAAAGAAGTATACAGAGCTGTAACTTAGGACATTGGTTGCCTTTTATCGGTTTTTCTTTCGCCTGTATGCAGTGATTCATTTAGACCCTGGGGAATGAGGGAGTAAATGTAATGTCACACAGTGAAGGCAGCTCTCTCTCCCCCTCCCATTTTTTCTCCCTAACCCCTTCAGGCTCAGCGGGACATCATATTTGAACTTCGAAGAATTGCTTTTGATGCAGAGTCTGAACCAAATAACAGCAGCGGCAGCATGGAGAAGCGCAAGTCCATGTACACCCGGGATTATAAAAAACTTGGCTTCATTGTAAGTAAGACATCTCCAGTAAGCTCTCCTTCCAGCATCCCGGGGCCTGACCTCAGCCACATAACTGATGTCTCCTCCAAGCGTGTGGTCCTCTTGTGCCTTACAGAATAGTTTCCACATTTTCCAGATGTTTAGCTGGTTTAAACAAGATCACATGAAAATCTCTTCTGGCTGCAGTGAAATGGAATAACTTGCACAAGTGTGACTAATACTGAGTTTGTTTATTCAGTTCTGATTAAGTGTAACCAAGAGTAGTTAGCTCGGAAAGCATCTAGACTTCATTAAATCTACTTCACAAGAGGCTTAAGGTTCTATTTGAATTAAATGGGTGATGGCAGCTGTGGGATGGATCTTATTACTGGGCTAGTGATTGGATTATTCACATACATCGACTTCGTATCAAAATCAAATTGAGTCTCCTGAAATTTAATCACGATCTGATTTATGCAATTTGTATTTTCCTAAAAGTTTTGTCTTGCTACGGATATCTCCTAGATTTTCTTTCTTTCAGTTTGCAAATCAGAACACAGCTTGTCCTGAATATAAACTGTTGTTTTTGTTTCTACTTCTGGTCTATTCTTGCTTTTATCACCATCATATTTCTATATGACCTTTGGCTAATTAATCTCAAATTCTGAAGGTGTAAATTTGGGTTTCTTGTTTACCTCCTTCATAAGCATCATAAATGAGATTTCTGGCTTCAGTGATTAGAAATCACCAGGCATTATTTTTTTAGTTTTTCACACACACACATTGTATTTTATTTTTACAAGAGATAAATAAACTGACACCAAGCATTGTAAGTGGATGACCACAACAAAAGCAAGAATGATTGCAATTACCAAACACGAAACACACTCATACTATTGTCATAATATTGACATTAAGTCCACTAATCCTCCACTGTAACAGCTCCTTTGCAGTGAAAATTGATTTGTATGTTTTTTGCCTCTGAGTCCTTGTGGGATTTTTTTTTTATTCAAACAGAAGGTCACAAAAATTATAATCATTCTCATCAGTTCACTCAGTCCCATGTGATTTTTTTTATCTTGATCTTTTGTTAGCACTTTTATGAGTTCATCAGTTTTCCATTAGAGTTCTGAAAATGCTTGTTCATTCAGCTCAACAGCACAGTCCGTTACCAGAAACCTGTACTTGTCAGAGTCTTTTCCATGAATTCCTTGAAGATGAAAAGCTTTTATAGCAACATTTTTGCAAAAGGATCAGAGCACACCCAGAACTGTCTGTAAATGACAAAAGACTTAAAAATGACCACGGTTAAAGATTTCATGAAAGTTCATAATAATGCAATTGACAAGGAAATTTAGTTATTTCTGAGATATACATTTTAAAGTAATGACTAGAATTATGACTTATAACATTATACCAGAACATATAAGATTTTTAGAAATTTCATGTAATGTCTGAAACATTTATATTAACATATTTCCATACAAATAACCCAAAGAAAGTTTAGTATTAGTTGTTTTTGTTTGTTTCTTTGTTTGTCTTTTTATACTGCAAGTTCTTACTAGTCATCAATTTTATACATATCAGTGTACACATGTCAATCCCAATCGCCCAATTCAGCACACCACCATCCCCATACCACTGCGGTTTTCCCCCCTCGGTGTCCACACATCTGTTCTCTACATCTGTGTCTCAACTTCTACCCTGCAAACCGGTTCATCTGTACCATTTTTCTAGGTTCCACATGCATGCGTTAATATATGATATTTGTTTTTCTTTTTCTGACTTACTTCACTCTGTATGACAATCTCTAGATCCATCCACGTCTCTACAAATGACCCAATTTCAATCCTTTTTATGGCTGAGTAATATTCCATTGTATATATGTGCCACATCTTCTTTATCCATTCCTCTGTCGATGGGCATTTAGGTTGCTTCCATGACCTGGCTATTGTAAATAGTGCTGTAGTAAACATTGGGGTGCATGTGTCTTTTTGAATTATGGTTTTCTCTGGGTATATGCCCAGTAGTGGG
The DNA here is from genome assembly GCF_011762595.2 of Tursiops truncatus. Classification (NCBI taxonomy): domain Eukaryota; kingdom Metazoa; phylum Chordata; class Mammalia; order Artiodactyla; family Delphinidae; genus Tursiops; species Tursiops truncatus. The sequence goes on along the minus strand of NC_047042.1, from coordinate 65,213,235 downwards.
GTTGCTGGGTCATATGGTAATTCCATTTTTAATTTTTTAAGGAACCTCCATACTGTTCTCCATAGTGGCTGTACCAATTTACATTCCCACCAACAGTGCAAGACAGTTCCGGTTTCTCAACACCCTCTCCAGCATTTGTTGTTTGTAGATTTTCTGATGATGCCCATTGTAACTGGTGTGAGGTGATACATCATTGTAGTTTTGATTTCAGTTTCTCTAATAATTAGTGACATTGAGCAGCTTTTCATGTGCTTTTTGGCCATCTGTATGTTTTCTTTAGAGAAATGTCTATTTAGGTCTTCTGCCTATTTTTGTATTGGGTTGTTTCTTTCTTTAATATTGAGCTGCATGAGCTGTTTATATATTTTGGATATTAATCCTTTGTCCGTTGATTTGTTGGCAAATATTTTCTCCCATTCTGAGGGTTGTTTTTTCATCTTGTTTATGGTTTCCTTTGCTGTGCAAAAGCTTTGAAGTTTCATTAGGTCCCATTTGTTTATTTTTGTTTTTATTTCCATTACTCTAGGAGATGGATCAAAAAAGATCTTCCTGTGATTTATGTCAAAGAGTGTTCTTCCTATGTTTTCCTCTAAGGGTTTTATAGTGTCTGGTCTTACATTTAGGTCTCAAATCCATTTTGAGTTTATTTTTGTGTATGGTGTTAGGGAGTGTTCTAATTTCATTCTTTTACATGTAGCTGTCCAGTTTTCCTAGCACCATTTATTGAAGAGACTGTCTTTTCTCCATTGTATATCCTTGCCTCCTTTGTCATAGATTAGTTGACCATAGGTGCGTGGGTTTATCTCTGGGCTTTCTATCATGTTTCATTGATCTATATTTCTGTTTTTGTGCCAGTACCATATTGTCTTGATTACTGTAGCTTTGTAGTATAGTCTGAAGTCAGGGAGTCTGATTCGTCCAGCTCCGTTTTTTTCCCTCAAGACTGCTTTGGCTATTCGGGGTCTTTTGTGTCTCCATACAAATTTTAAGATGATTTGATCTAGTTCCGTAAAAAATGCCATTGGTAATTTGATAGGAATTGCATTGAATCTGTAGATTGCTTTGGGTAGTATAGTCATTTTCACAATATTGATTCTTCCAGTCCAAGAACATGGTATATTTCTCCATCTGTTGGTATCATCTTTAATATCTTTCATCAGTGTCTTAATAGTTTTCTGCATACAGGTCTTCTGTCTCCCTAGGTACGTTTATTCCTAGGTATTTTATTCTTTTTGTTGCAATGGTAAATGGGAGTGTTTCAATAATTTCTCTTTCAGATTTTTCATCATTAGTGTACAGGAATGCAAGAGATTTCTGTGCATTAATTTTGTATCCTACAACTTTACCAAATTCATTGATTAGCACTAGCAGTTTTCTGGTGGCATTTTTAGGATTCTCTATGTATAGTATCCTGTCATCTGCAAACAGTGACAATTTTACTTTTTCTTTTCCAATTTGTATTCCTTTTTTTCTTTCTCTTCTCTGATTCCCGTGGCTAGGACTTCCAAAACTATGTTGAATAATAGTGGTGAGAGTGGACATCCTTGTCTTGTTCCTGATCTTAGAGGAAATGCTTTCAGTTTTTCACCATTGAGAATGCTGTTTGCTGTGGGTTTGTCGTATATGGCCTTTATTATGTTGAGGTAGGTTCCCTGTATGCCCACTTTCTGGAGAGTTTTTATCATAAACGGGTGTTGAATTTTGTCAAAAGCTTTTTCTGCATCTGCTGAGATGATCATATGGTTTTTATTCTTCTGTTTGTTAATATGGTGTATCACATGCATTGATTTGCATGTATTGAAGAATCCTTGCATCCCTGAGATAAATCCCACTTGATCATGGTGTTTGATCCTTTTAATGTGTTGTTGGATTCTGTTTGCTAGTATTTTGTTGAGGACTTTTACATCTATATTCATCAGTGATATTTGTCTGTAATTTTCTTTTTTCGTAGTATCTTTGTCTGGTTTTGGTATCAGGGTGATGGTGGCCTCATAGAATGAGTTTGGGAGTGTTCCTTCCTCTGTTATTTTTTGGAAGAGTTTGAGAAGGATGGGTGTTAGCTCTTCTCTAAATGTTTGATAGAATTCACCTGTGAAGCCATCTGGTCCTGGGCTTTTGTTTGTTGGAAGATTTTAAATCGCAGTTTCAGTTTCATTACTTGTGATTGGTCTGTTCATTTTTTCTGTTTCTTCCTGGTTCAGTCTTGGAAGGTTATATCTTTCTAAGAATTTGTCCATTTCTTCCAGGTTGGCCATTTTATTGGCATAGAGTTGCTTGTAGTAGTCTCTTAGGATGCTTTGTATCTCTGTGGTGTCTGTTGTAACTTCTCCTTTTTCATTTCTCATTTTATTGATTTGAGTCCTCTCCCTCTTTTTCTTGATGAGTCTGGCTAAAGGTTTATCAATTTTGTTTATCTTCTCAAAGAACCTGCTTTTAGTTTTATTGATCTTTGCTGTTGTTTTCTTTGTTTCTATTTCATTTATTTCTGCTCTGATCTTTATGATTTCTTTCCTTCTGCTAACTTTGGGTTTTGTTTGTTCTTCGTTCTCTAGTTCCTTTAGGTGTAAGGTTAGATTGTTTACTTGAGATTTTTTTTGTTTCCTGAGGTAGGCTTTTATAGCTATAAACTTCCCTCTTAGAACTGCTTTTGCTGCGTCCCGTAGGTTTTGGATTGTCGTGTTTTCATTGTCATTTCTCTCTAGGTATTTTTTGATTTCCTCTTTGATTTCTTCAGTGATCTCTTGGTTATTTAGTAACATATTGTTTAGCCTCCATATGTTTGTGTTTTTTACGTTTTTTCCCCTGTAATTCATTTCTAATCTCAGAGCATTGTGGTCAGAAGAGACGCTCGATTTGATTTCAATTTTCTTAAATTTACTGAGGCTTGATTTGTGATCCAAGATATGATCTATCCTGGAGAATGTTCCCTGTGCACTTGAGAAGAAAGTGTAATCTGCTGCTTTTGGATGGAATGCCCCATAAATATCAATTAAATCTATCTGGTCTATTGTGTCATTTAAAGCTTGTGTTTCCTTATTTATTTTCATTTTGGATGATCTGTCCATTGGTGTAAGTGATGTAAAGTGGTGTAAAGTCCCCCACTATTACTGTGTTACTGTTGATTTCCTCTTTTATAGCTGTTAGCAGTTGCCTATGTATTGAGGTACTCCTATGTTGGGTGCATATATATTTATAATCATTATATCTTCTTCTTGGATTGATTCCTTGATCATTGTGTAGTGTCCTTCCTTGTCTCTTGTAACATTCTTTATTTTAAAGTCTATTTTATCTGATATGAGTATAGCTACACCAGCTTTCTTTTGATTTCCATTTGCATAGAATCTTTTTCCATCCCCTCACTTTCAGTCTGTATGTGTCCCTAGGTCTGAAGTGGGTCTCTTGTAGACAGCATATATATGAGTCTTGTTTTTGTATCCATTCAGCAAGCCTGTGTCTTTTGGTTGGAGCATTTAGTCCATTTATGTTTAAGGTAATTATTGATATGTATGTTCCTATGACCATTTTCTTAATTGTTGTGGGTTTGTTTCTGTAGGTCCTGTTCTTCTCTTGTGTTTCCCACTTAGAGAAGTTCCTTTAGCATTTGTTGTAGAGCTGATTTGGTGGTGCTGAATTCTCTTAGCTTTTGCTTGTTTGTAAGGCTTTTGATTTCTCCATCGAATCTGAATGAGATCCTTGCCAGGCAGAGTAATCTTGGTTGTACGTTCTTCCCTTTCATCACTTTAAGTATATCATGCCACTCCCTTCTGGCTTGTAGAGTTTCTGCTGAGAAATCAGCTGTTAACCTTATGGGAGTTCCCTTGTATGTTATTTGTCGTTTTTCCCTGGCTACTTTTTTTTTTTTTAACTTCTTTATTGGAGTATAATTGCTTTACAATGGTGTGTTAGTTTCTGCTTTACAACAAAATGAATCAGTTATACATATACATATGTTCCCATATCTCTTTCCTCTTGCATCTCCCTCCCTCCCACCCTCCCTATCCCACCCCTCTAGGTGGTCACAAAGCACGGAGCTGATCTCCCTGTGCTATGTGGCTGCTTCCCACTAGCTATCTACCTTAGTAGTAGATAGTGTATATATGCATATATGTCCATGCCTCTCTCTTGCTTTGTCACACCTTACCCTTCCCCCTCCCCATATCCTCAAGTCCATTCTCTAGTAGGTCTGTGCTTTTATTCCTGTCTTACCCCTAGGTTCTTAATGACATTTTTTTTTCTTAAATTCCATATATATGTGTTAGCATACGGTTCCCTTGCTACTTTCAATAATTTTTCTTTGTCTTTAATTTTTGCCAATTTGATTACTATGTGTCTCGGCATGTTTCTCCTTGGGTTTATCCTGTATGGGACTCTCTGCGCTTCCTGGACTTGGGTGGCTATTTCCTTTCCCATGTTACAGAAGTTTTTGACTATAATCTCTTCAAATATTTTCTCAGGTCCTTTCTCTCTTCTCCTTCTGGTACCCCTATAAGGCGAATATTGTTGTGTTTAATGTTGTCTCAGAGGTCTCTTAGGCTGTCTTCATTTCTTTTCATTCTTTTTTCTTTAGTCTGTTCCACAGCAGTGAATTCCACCATTCTGTGTTCCAGGTCACTTATCCGTTCTTCTGCCTCAGTTATTTTGCTATTGATTCCTTCTAGTGTAGTTTTCATTTCAGTTATTGTATTGTTCATCTCTGTTTGTCCTTTAATTCTTCTAGGTCTTTGTTAAACATTTCTTGCATCTTCTCGATCTTTGCCTCCATTCTTTTTCCGAGGTCCTGGATCATCTTCACTATCATTTTTCTGAATTCTTTTTCTGGAAGGTTGCCTATCTCCACTTCATTTACTTGTTTTTCTGGGGTTTTATCTTGTTTCTTCATCTGGTACATAGCCCTCTGCCTTTTCATCTCATCCATCTTTCTGTGAATGTGGTTTTTCTTCCACAGGCTGCAGGATTGTAGTTCTTCTTGCTTCTGCTGTTTGCCCTCTGGTGGATGATGCTATCTAAGAGGTTTGATGGGAGGGACTGGTGGAGCTGACTGTTGCTCTGGTGGGCAGAGCTCAGTAAAACTTTAATCCACTTGACTGTTGATGGTTGGGGCTGGGTTCCCTCCCTGTTGGTTGTTTGGCCTGAGGCAACCCAACACTGGAGCCTACCTGGGCTCTTTGGTGGGGCTAATGACAGACTCTGGGAGGGCTCATTCCAAGGAGTAATTCCCAGAACTTCTGCTGCCCATGTCCTTGTCCCCAGGGTGAGCCACAGCCACCCCCCGCCTCTGCAGGAGACCCTCCAACACTAGCAGGTAGGTCTGGTTCAGTCTCCCCTGGGGTCACTGCTCCTTCCCCTGGATCCCGATGCGCACACTACTTTGTGTGTGCCCTCTAAGAGTGGAGTCTCTGTTTCCCCCAGTCCTGTTGAAGTCCTGCAATCAATTCCCACTAGCCTTCAAAGTCTGATTCTCTAGGAATTCCTCCTCCCGTTGCCAGACCCCCTGGTTGGGAAGCCTTACTTGGGGCTCAGAACCTTCACTCCAGTGGGTGGACTTCTGTGGTATAAGTGTTCTCCAGTCTGTGAGTCACCCACCCAGCAGTTATGGGATTTGATTTTACTGTGATTGCACCCCTCCTACCATCTCATTGTGGCTTTTTTTTGTCTTTGGATGTGGGGTATCTTTTTTGGTGAGCTCCAGTGTCTTCCTGTCAATGATTGTCCAGCAGCTAGTTGTGAGTCTGGTGTTCTTGTAAGAGGGAGTGAGAGCAGTTCCTTCTACTCTGCCATCTTGGTTCCTCCAACCCAGGCATTATTTTATAACTGCAAATACTCTTTTCTTGAATTCACACACACACACACACATACACACATATTAATATTTATTTATACACATTGGTATCCATGCCTTATTGTTATTTGGGAAACCTTGTCTTTCATGGGAATTGTCTTTGAAAATGTTTCCACATCAGGTACGTGGGTTGTTTTTCATTACTGAAGAGTTTTTATTATTTGGATGTACTACAGTTTATTTAACCAAGCTCTTTTACTGAGTGTTTCAGTGTTTTGAAATTACCAAGAAGTCCATAATTAACATCTTTGCCACCCAGTATTTATGTACATCCATGATCATGTTATTAGGGTAAATCTGTGGAACTGGCATTTCTATGGTATATATTTTTACAGCTTTTAACATCATCAATTTGCTTTCTACAAACATTGAGTAATTTCCACTTTAACCAACGGCGGATCAGAGTAACTGTTTTATAAACCTCTCCTATGTTTCTTAAACTAAAAAAAAGCAACCTAGTAATTTGATGTTATTCCTTTTATACTGGTAGTCTTAACATGTCTTTTCTAATAAGAATACTTGTGAAGCATTGTATTTAGCTTTGCAACTTGCTTGACAGAGGTATTATGACATCATTTTTATACTGTCATATCCCAAATTTTGGCTTGGACATTCCATTTGACCTTTTAGCTGAACCTATTTTTCTAAATTTTAGCAAAAAGTTTTTAGCAAAAAATCTCTCTTACCCTCAAGTCATATCAAAATGGCCAGGGAAGAGACCAAGGTGTGTACATTTCAAAATGCTTCCCCTTGATCCTGATATTCTGTCCTGGTGGAGAGCCTGGTTGTAGGGTACACCTGAGTTACTGCCACTTCAGTTTTACTTGGATTTTACTTGGATCCATTTTACTTGGAGTTCTAGTGCATTTGAACTATGTAGAAAATGCAAAATGATCTCTTTATGAGTACTGATCCCTGGACTTGAAGTGTCTTTACCCCAGGTCCTAGTGGTTTTTGTTGGGGGCAGTTGGATCTCAGAATGGACAGTATTACTTCTTTTCCTGGGCATGTGTATGAGGGATGGAGGAGAGAGGGAAGTTGGGGAAAGACCACTTGGTGGGACTCAGATTATCCCAGGTTCTCGGGTTATTACAGGTCCCTAGGAAGGATATACACAATGGGGGTGGGAGGTATGAATTACCTCCTTTTATTTTCATGCTCTGCTTCTGTGTGAAATCGCTGGGATATCCCATGAGCCAAATTGAGTGATTTCTCTCAATGGAGCTCCATCTGTCTTAACATGATTGTTAATTCCTTCCACAGTTTGCTATTAGGGTATATCCTACTGTCTTAGTTTTCAGTGTCAGATGAGTGTTCTGCTTCATGAGTACTTTATTAAAAACAATGCATTTTTAAGCTGAAAGTTAATTTGATGTGGTTTTAAGGCCTTTAGTACTTATGTGGCCTCCACTCCAAGGACTTGAAAAGTCGTTTTAGAAAAAGCAAAGGCCTTGAACAGAAAATAACCAAAGGAGAGTGTCGATGTCCTTAATTTTTCCCCTGTTCTTTTTTGAGTTTTCAATTTAGTCCTTTCTCTGAAACTTCCTCCAGGCCACGATCTTGTATCAGAGGATGGAGAAATTGGAAAGACTAGTCAGTAATGATTTCTAATGCTAGAAATGATGCAGCTGCTTTCGCAAGCAGTGATTTTCACTTTTGACTAACCCTCGGTCACCAGAAAGAGACCAGCTGCAGTGATGGAAACACATGTTCATTGTGCCACCTAGAGGCCATTGTGCAAAGCGCTGAAAGCTGCTTGAGGACCTCAAGTGTCTGGCCACGAAAGCTCTGGATGCTGGAAGCTGCCCTGGTGCAAGATTCTCTCTGTGCTTCCGAAGGAGGAATAATCTTGCCCGTTAACTCCTTACTGACCTCCTTCCTGTTACCTCCTTCAGAAGCAGTTTGAGATTTGGATAACCTTCTGGATCTCCTTGAAGGAAAGTTCAATTCATATGAGATTGCTGTTTCTCATTTCATGTCTCCAGAGTAGGCCGTGCCCAGGAAGTGTTAAGTGACAACTTTTTGGAGTTGAGCGGGCCTAGATTTTAATGCCCTCCAGCCTACTTCCAAGCCATTTACTAAAAATAAGCCATTTATTAATAACTGGCCAGTGGGGCAGTTATTTAACCTATTTGGGTGTCAGCTTCCTCAGTGTGAAACTGGGCAGGCGCTCTTCTACTTTGCGGCTGTTTCAGGGCCCTGTGAGACCATCTGTGAGCAGCTGGCACTGTGCCGGGCACAGCGGATGCACCCAGCAGACGGCATTTCCCTTCGTTGCTTTTTGGAGAGCAAGGAAATCATAGTCAGCTTTTCAAGTTTTCCAAAGTAGAGGGGCCATTGCTCCAACAAGGCAAGAAGAACAGTTTGTTACAGGATAATAAAGCACAACACCTTTGAGAAGGCACATGGGCCTCACATTTCTTCCCAGCACAGCATCCCAACGGAGCAGATTTTTCTGGTGAAATCATTCTAAAATCTCAGTCTGAAGTGGCTATATGGCTTCTATGTTTAGTCCTACCACAGAAAAGTATTTGCTTTTAAAGCAAAGCTGCTTATTCTTCTGAGATCTCTTAGTTAATGGTTTCTTAGTTGCAAAATGGACATGCCTTTGTAGGTTTCCCGGTAGGAAGACGGGGTCAGCGTTGTCTGAGTTAATACTAATCTCATGGGAACATCTAAGGAGGGGCATGTGTACTTCTCAAGGTGACAGGCAGATTCTTATGTTTAGAATGATTTTATTTTGAAAATGGGGGAAATGCCTGTATACAAACTATATGCCCTGTTGATTATAATGACCAGAAGCTGTGCAGCACGGTTTTCATACTCTGAGGAGGTGAATTCCTGGCCAGAGACCCTTCAGAATGTAGCTGTCTTGATGTCGAATTGACAGCTTCTCTATTTGTGGATTTTACCTTTGTCCGGTCTATTGGACAAACATTAAAAAAGAGATGTCTGTAGTTCATTCTTCTGAGCCCTCTTGGACCAAGGCTGACGTTAAAATTGGACAAAGCTGGGTTTTTTCCGAGTTCCTTTCTTTTCTTTTTCTTTAGCTTGACTGGGGCTAAAATAAGCTCAGTTTAAAAAAGAAACTGCTTCTGAACAATATAATGTACTTTAATATGAAGCGTTTTGATAAACATTTCCCTTAACATTTTCAGATTGTCTTAAAAGAAAAAGATGGCTAAAATGTAAAGGTGGAAGAAAGTAACGGGAAAAATTTTATTTCAGAATTAAGACTCTTTTAAAATGTAGGTTTTATTGTATTCAGGTGTGGTAAGGCCAGCAGTGTCCCTGGGGATGGTTGCTGTTGAAAAGACAGTTTGTTATTCATAGTTCCCAAGAGGAGGGAGCATGTCACATCACACAGGGACACAAGGGAAGCACCAGGGTTGGTCAGGAGGCAGAGGGAGCCAGGGGAAAACACAGGCAACAGCCTTTGTTGTGATTTCCACGGGAAAACCGAGGCACAGAAGGTAAGTAGGCTCAGAATTGGCTACTTTGAATAATCTCCTTGGGTTTTGGAACCTCCCTGCTACCCCTAGTTGTCTGGTACCTGGCCCTGTGGTCATTAGGGCAGGGGGATGGTGGCCCAGAGTACAAAAGCCAGCTAAAGGAGGTTGTTGGGGAATAGGACCTGGGTTGGTTGGTTTGCATATGAAAGGCAGGCTTCTTATCTCTAGGAAGTAGGTCACCCTGCGAAGGGGCAGTCCCTCTAATGTCAGCAAGGACCCAAGATACCAAAGCATCAGAAAGTACAAAAAATGAAAAAAAAACATGATTAATACAGATTTATGTTCAAATTTTTAAAGGATTTTTTACCTTCTTAGGTGATAGAAGGGTATATCCTACTGTCTTGTGCATAGTTGCACAAGTATAATTCTACATAATTACATATGCAGTGCTTGGTGTCATTTCAATATATTTTTTAAATACAGATGGCAGGGAGTGAAATGAGATGCATATTTATATATCTCTTCCTCCATCTCCATCTCCATCCCTGTTCCCATATCACAGAGGAAAGCATCTTAGTCTAAATGCTACTAGAATCCAACAGCTACTGGGAGAGTGTGACATTGGGATTAAGCTTGTCCAGGGCTGCTCCTGACTCTGTCACTCACAGGCTGAGTGATTCCGACAAGGTACTTGACATGGTCATGAATCAGTTTTCTTGTCTTTAAAATGGGGCATGTTAGTTGATTCTATCAATAGGTTTGTTGCGTGGATTAAGTGAGTAGATATTTATAAATCATACAGAACGGTGCCTGGTCATAGCAAGCAGACTACGAATTTGGAGGCTGTTATGATGATGTTACAACCACTATTAATATTATTATTGGAATGTTGCCCAGTGTCCCATGACACTGTGACACACAGTGATGGGAGAATGTGAGAGTTGTAAGTTGTCCCAGGAAGATAGGGAGAAACTGCATGGTTCAAAGTAGCAGTGAAAGATGAAGGAATAATGTGTGCTTGGGAAACTGCAAGTAATTTGTTGTGGCCAGTGTTTATGTTGCCTGGGGACAGAGAAGTAGAGTTTAACTGCAAGCGAGAGACAGATCACAGAGAATTTTAAATTCAGAAGGGTTGAAATATGCAGTCAGTCTTCACGGATTCCATATCCGCAAACTCACCTATTCACTAACATTTATTTGCAACCCCCACATCAGCCATTGTGGTGCTTTCATAGGCGTTTGCAGACAAGCAGAGTGGCAAAAAATTTGAGTTGCTGGGCAGGCCCATGAGGTCAGACAAGGTGGCTCTCTGCCTTCTTGTTTCAGCTCATAGTGTAAACGAGCGTCCTTTTTGCAGTCTAGCTGGGGCCGCGTTTTCTGAAACCTTGTGCTTTCTGTTGGTGATTTTGCTGTTTCAAATGGCCCCCAAGCATTGTGCTCAAGTGCTGTCCAGGGTTCCTAAGTACATGTAGGAGGCTGCAGTGGGCCTTAAAGAGAAAATATATGCATTAGATAAATTTCGTTCATGCATGAGTGATAGTGCTGTTGCTGTGAGTTCAGTGTTAATGAGTCAACAGTCTGTGTTAAATAGTGTGTCCTTAAATAGAAACGCGTGTAAAACAAAGTTATATATTGATCGGTTGACAAAAGTCTTGTGACCAGGGCCTCGAAGGAATCTAACCCTGTGTTGCCCCAAGACCGATGGCTCAGTGTTCGTTAATTCAGGGTTTGTGGTGACTTCGTAGAACATAACTACAGGAAATAAGGAGAATCAATGTACTTTAAGTCCCTGAGGAGCTTTCAGGCAGGGGTGAGCCATGGAGAAGAGAATCCCAGGCGGTCCTAGGCTCAGTTCTCTCCTAGCCACGTGTCCCGTACCTGTTAAGTGGGGAAGAGAAAGCCTGTCCTTCGCTAGCTCACAGGCGTGTGAGAGGTTAACAGACATTTGCAGAGCAGGGCAGTGCTCAGGACAATGGGACTGGGAGGGGCAGAGTACTGTAACCTACTGTGACTTGAGTCATTTATTTCAAGAAGCTGCCTTGAAACTGCTGCTGTACCAAAATACCACGTCCCTGAAATCAGGTGAATTTTCGTTCTCCCATCAGTTTTCATTCTAAACGCATTCTACACAGATGAGAACTCAGCCTATGGTGGACCTGGCTTATATCTCAGCATCACTCCTAACAGGACTTTCTTAAAGGTTTTGTCACTGAGAATGTGATTCAGTTCCTTGGAGTACAAGGACAGCATTAGGAAGAATCTAGAACATACGGAAAATAAATTTGAACATTTACCTAGTTTTTGTGGTCCTCAACCCCCTTTTGCAACAAGGCATACCTGGAAACCACAAGTTAAAGCAGATTTTAATAAAGAAAATCACATTTTCCCATAGGAATGATTAAATAATTGGGATAGTATTCCTAACCAAGCACCCTGCTTTCAAATAGTTTAAGATATGACCCATAAACAATAGGCATACAAGCAAAAGGACAAAAACTAATATTTTTTTCAGTCATTTATTGAAATTCTGTAAGTTTCAGCCACACGGGATTCAGGAGGTCCCCAGGGGGGGGGCTGGAGCCCTCTGTGAGGAAGCTTTGGCAAGTAGTAGCCAGTCCGCCCAGGTCCAGGCTATCCCTTCCACGAGGGACCTTCTGCGGACGTTGGTGGAGGGATTACTGAGACCCCTGAATGTTTAGGTTCGGTCTGGGTGGACTTGCAGGCACATACTGCATGCACCTATTCCGCAGAACTAGATCTGTTTTCTGCCTCATTGACAGTGTGCTCTGGCCCATTCTGATCAGAAACCCCCTTTCCCTACTTAAAATGCAGCAAAACCCCAGTCCTAATCATTTCTAGTCTTGCTCCATCTGGCTGTAAACTAGCCAGGAGATTCCAGTTATTAGTGAGGCCTGAGCAGAATCAGCCACTAGACGGTGCAAAACCATAGCCATTGACGACTCCCAGCCAGACCGCCCCCTCCCCCCAGACTCGGAGGACCAGCCACTGGGACACCCAACTGCATTACAGCTCTGCTTATCAGCCTGCAGAGTGTGAAGTTGTGGGACCAAGACAGGGGGCCTTAGGATCTCCTCGGGAGGTCTGTTTAGCCTCAAGGCCCTGCAGAAGCTAGGACCATTCTAAGATGCCCAGCTGGCCTCCTTGTTAAGCGAGATTGGCCTGAGGTTCATGGCACGTGAGCATTTATGTAGTACCCACATCTCCTGACTCTCATTCCCAATTATTTTTCCTTATGCTGTAGTGAAAGTCTTTTATATGGGGCATAACAATCTATACAGTCTAATATTTTCTCCTCTCTTAACATGGAAATGCAGGAAAGAATGCACCGGAAATAGAATATCCAAATAAATATTCACTGTAGAAACAATAATGTATTTGGGGACTTAAAAATATACATAATTAAAATGTGTGACAGCAGTAACTTGGAGGGGGTAGGAGTGGTAAATTGAGTCAAAATGAACGAGCATCACTGGGATGTGGTACAAAGCTGTCTGGGGAAGTTTGAGCTGATTCTTCATATGTATTTCTCAGGTGAGTAGAAACTTAGAGATTCACTTTTCAACTTTTTCTTTTAAGTAGCCACTTCCGGAGTTCAATGTTCAGAGATATCACTGAAACTTCCGTCTTGATGGTAGGGGGTACTTGAGCCTCTTAGACATTTTTTTCCTTTTATCTCTGCCTTTCCCTTCCTCACTTCAACAAAGAGCAAGGGGGGGTGCTGAGAGGAAAAGCAACCCAAGGAGAGCATTCTTTGAGGATTCCCATAGTTTAAGCCAAAACTTGCAGGCAGTTCTGTTGGTCACTTCCTTGATTGGCAGCTGAGAGTCCTGTCTTTCCAGTGACTCCTCATTACAGGTGAAGAGAAGACCACCATGGCCAGGGAGGGCTCTGCGGTGTCTTTCTTGGATGTTTTCGGTAAACGATACGTAGCATAGCACGTGCTGTCTTCACATTTGGTTTTAAGCGCAGGGACCGTAGCTTTGTTGAAGTTGTAGCTGCACATAAAGAAAAGGAAAAGATAGCTTTGGAAAGTCTCTGGCAGAACCCAGGAAGATTGGATATCGGGCTTTATCTCCCCATCATTGAACCGAGTGGAGCAGGTCACCAGACAGAGCTCCTGCACGGCGGGCTCTTCATGTTGGTATCCGCAGCCTCGTAGGGCCGCCTCCATCTCAGGGTAGCGTCATCTCACTTGCTAGTGATGCAGAGAGATACCAAGAAGTCCCATGTAGATCACTTGCAGGACTTTTCTTCCCTGTCCCTCCTTTGCTGTTCGGCTGGAGTGGGAAAGGACCATCCAAACAGGCACAGTGTGTCCGGCTTGCTTGCAGGGGGCAGCCCTCACGTGTGCTCCGTCGCTGACAGAAGTGACAAGTAGGCCCGTTTCCGCTGCCTGCCTATTACATCAGGGCTTGTGCTGTCGCTGCCATTTCCATCAAGTTGGTGGCTTTACATATGTGACAGGTTACTTCCCTTCTCCCTTCCCCGGCAGGGGAGGGAGCTTGGAGGCGCAGTGAGAACTGGGGATAATCTCATCTCAGAATCAGCCTCCAAAGAGCCAGCAGTTACCTGCTGTAGATGCCATGTGAAGACGGTGAAAAGTACATCAGTCCTACAAGGGACACATGAATAATTGTGCTCTTGAAATGCTTTGATATTTTTAAAGGAAATATTCTAAAGGAAAACTTTGAAAAACAAATGAACTGTGATTCATTGCTATGACAATATTTGAACTTCATTCTCTTCTTGTATTTTAATGTAATTAATTTTAATTCTAGGCAGAATTTCTGAGGTGACTATTGAAAACTTAGTGAGGAGATGGGTTTCTCCTGCTCTGTGTTTTCCACCTCCTTTCCTGTTCAGCACCCGTTGTCCAGCCTGATGTCCGTTTATCTTCTGTTAGTGCTGAATCTGTTCTTTAGTCACTAGGGGGCGTTCCTAACAAAGGCATGTGTATCCATTACTCTCCAGGCTGAAGATGTTTTCGTAAAGAGCAGCCTTGAGAAGGTGGAGTACTTAAAGGGGTAATTTTTATTTTTTATTTTTTTTGCGGTACGCGGGCCTCTCACTGCTGTGGCCTCTCCCGTTGCGGAGCACAGGCTCCGGACGCGCAGGCTCAGCGGCCGTGGCTCACGGGCCCAGCCGCTCCGCGGCATGGCATGTGGGATCTGCCCAGACTGGGTCACGAACCCGCGTCCCCTGCATCGGCAGGCGGACTCTTAACCACTGCGCCACCAGGGAAGCCCTAAAGGGGTAATTTTTAAAAGGTTCAGAAGAACCATTCCCCAGCCGAAACCTTCTGCCTTACACTTTTAGCTTAAAACCCACAAGAATGTTGTCCCCGTTAAAACAAGACTGTGGCAGAGGGTGGTAACTTATTAAACAGTGTTAGTCATTAACCCCTTAGAGTACCCCTTTCCTGGCATCCTTTCTTTGTACATAGAACTTTGGAGCAAAGGAGCACCATCCAGCAGGTGCAAGGGTGTTACAGAGGGAATGTGGGCTTATGACATATAAACAGGTCAGTTCATCTGAGACTAATATAGCACAGCTTTTATGAACACAGCCTCTGGGACCAGACTGCCTGATTTTCCATCCCAGCTCCATTGCTCCTCAGCTGTGTGACCTTGGACAATTTACCTAACCTTTCTGTATCCCAGTATCTGCATTAGTAAGAATGGTTTAGTAATAGTTCCTACCTAAGCTTTGTTGTGGGGATTAATAAGTTAATAGAAGTCGAGTTCTTAGAAACCTGCCTGGCACTGAGAGAATTTTAATAAATTCTAATTATTGATGTTACCATTTGGGTCTGGTGGCCGCAGTGAGTATGGGGTCTGCATTTTGACTGGGATAGTTCTTCATTTGACCATAGCCAGCTGGATCACAGATTAGAAATATGTAGCTTCAAAGTGGAGCTAGATTACTCTGAAGGGTGATACCTCCCAAAGTCCATGAATTCCAGAGAATTTTTATAAAAGTGCTTGGCAGGGCAGGAGTTTTATAATCCTCAAAAAGCCTCTTTAATGAAGAGGTGGTTCCTTTTCCTCTGCCTTGAGTAGCAGCTCAGGAGCTAGCATGCAGGCCCATCCCTAAGCATGTCCTTAGGGATCTGGTTCTCATAGGCACCTGCTCCTGTGTGAATTTTCAAAAGAGGGGAGGGCTCAAAATCACTATATAAATCAAATTAATTTTGCTGTTCACAGCAGGAAGCACCTTTCAGTTGGCTGACTCTATCCAGGATAACCCTTTGGAGTACCTTGGACTTAGGCTAGACAGTGCTAGAGCCAGAACCAGATCAGAGTCTAAAATAGGACAAGCAGTTATGGGATTCTGGTACCTATGATGGATTGCTGTAAACATCCAGCACCTCCTCCTGTTGGGCTCTGCTGTCCTGGCCTGGCCTCGTGGTTTCTGCCCCTGGTAGGATCGTATCAAAGCACCTCTGAGAGCAGTGCTGGCTCTACTGGGGTGCAGGCCAGAGGGTGAAGAAATGCCAGTTCAGAGACCCCTGATGCTGTCGCCTGCTTGCTGTCCACCCTGCCTTGGACAGTCACTGAACAGCTCCACATCAAGTTAGCGAGCCTTCTATTCTCATACTTTTTCCTGAGACTTTTTTTTTTTTTCCTTTTTTGCAAATGGTCACCATTTGTTGATGTGTCTCATAGTTCTGAATTCGGTGTGATGTGACCTCGGGAGAGGAGGTGTGAACACGCCACGCAGACCTGTTTTATGTCTGGGAGGAAGTAATTTATACACCAGGAGCTGGCTCCCTGGCGTGGGATTCTAAATCTGGGCATGGCATTTTGTAGGTGTAGGAAGGCTGTCAAAACCTTTCCAATGGAAGGGACCAGAACCAATTTGAGAATAACGTGGTTATATAAGAACCGTCCCGGCACAGGCATTTCGGCACACTTTCTGTACTTGTTCATTCCGAAGAGCAGAGAAAGGGAAACGGGAGGAACTCTCCGTGAACTCTTGCAAACCCACAGACCTCCCAGTGAGAAATGACACAAGCTCCTGAGATAGGAGACAACGTAGTTAAAAAAGGGTAATGGGTATTTGTGAACCCTTTGCTTTCTTAGTATTCCTGCCCTTTCTCTTGAAAAGTTCATCAAACTGATTGGCCTGCTGAGTCTATTATCATTTTCAGGTTGGCCCACTGGGGTTTCCGTTGGTTTTATATCAGTAACAAAACAGCCGCAGTGGCACCCCACCAGCAGCAGCATTTTGAGTCCTTCTTGGGACCTGGGCCAAAGGGTTCCCATGCAGGGTCTCATTTCATCTCTACAAGGCACAAGGCACAGCCATTATTTTTCCTATTTTAGAGATGAAGTCATGTGGTGGGGACATTTGAGATGGGCCTTATAGAATGGGAAGTGTTTGGATGTGCGGGAATTGGAGGGCAAACAAAGGGACAGGCACGGATTAGCCCTGGAGGAGGAGAGGGGGGTGGACAACTGGAGATTGTGAAGAAAATGCTCCTTTGACGACAGGCCGTGAAAGATCTGTGCCTGGGTATTTGGATGATATTTGATCATTTTAAATTAGGAGATTATGTGGTTAAACATGAAGATTTCACTTTGGTGGCAGTATAAAGAAGATGCCGTTTTGGAGTAGATTCTTTCAGCCTCTTTTCTCTGCATACACACGGGGATGTTGTAGGCTTTCCAGTGGCAGGAGTACTGCTACAGCACGATTCGAATACCCAGGGTGGTTTCTTCTGAGCAGAGGATGCGTGATAGATTTACAAGTTGATGTGTGTGCATGTGTATGCGTATATCTGTGTGTGCACAGATGTGCGTGCCCATCTGCCAGCAGGAGAGAAAGTGATGAGAAGAGAAAATTGGAAATTGGATGGCCTGTAACACAGGAACTCTCTGTGTTATAGGCCATTATAGCTAGGAAACAAAATTGATACTCTTCCTATAAAAAGCCTTTTGCATTGTCCTATTTTTAGTGTTTCCTAGTGACTCAACACTGTATATATAGTACTGCCCTGTTTTTAGTGCGGGGTGTGAGTCTACTGCCTAAGGCTGCTGGTTAGCAAGGGTGCCCCACCTCCAAGCTCCCCGGTCCGGCAGGGACCCTCCCAGAGTAGTGGCTCGTGTCTCTGTGTCCTTCTCTGTTACACCCTGAGCCCGGCAGAGCATGTCCCTACCCCAGTGGGCAAAGGGTCCGTCCTTTCTGTCCTCCACTGCTCCTTATGTAACAGCTTGTCATGTTCATTCAGTTTACATGTCAGAAAAAATTACCTCCGTCTTAAAAGAGATTTCTGTGAAAACATCAGCCTGGCAGAAGTATGGGAAGCCAGGGGCCCTGGTTGGATGAGCATCTTTTTGTGGGTTTTGCACTGTAATCCCTGTCGGGTATGGGGGCTTCGCGTTTGCTTCACTGCCCCCAGCCTTAGTTCTCACGTGTGTTCTTCTCCTTCCTCCTGGAGAAACCAAGGGGGAGGTGGTCAAAGAACTCATGGAGTCCTTGGCAGTTATTACAAGAACAAACGTGGTAAACGGATAATTACTTGTCAGGTTGAATCCTTCAAAGCCCTCAAAAAAATTCTCCTGGGCTTCCCTGGTGGCGCAGTGGTTGAGAGTCCGCCTGCAGATGCAGGGGACGCAGGTTCGTGCCCCGGTCCGGGAGGATCCCACATGCCACGGAGTGGCTGGGCCGCTGAGCCGCTGAGCCTGCGCGTCCGGAGCCTGTGCTCCGCAACGGGAAAGGCCACAGCAGTGAGAGGCCTGTGTACCACAAAAAAAAAAAAAAACAAAAAAACAATTCTCTCTCCAGATCTAAACACGTATCTGCAATGTTTGGTTTTGGTTTTTGTACTTTTACCTCGTGGACTTTCTATTTACACTTTTTAACAGTCTTTCTTTCTGCTAGTCAACTTAATACTTCCCTATTGTGGAAACTTTGGAGAGGAGAGGAAATTGTGAAGAAGCAAAGAAAACATACAGGAAACCACAAAAAAAATACCTGTGACCCCACCCTCCACTCGCAAACACGCTACTGTTTAGTATATTTCCTTTATTGCTTTTTCTATGGATTCTGATCTTTACATAGTTGAGATTAAATTTTATGTTCAATTTCCTATCATTTCCATTTGTCACAAGTAAACCTTGATAAAAATCATGTGTAGTGGCTGGATAGCACTGCAATAAGTGATTGAACCGTAATTTACTTAGGTGTTCTCCCATATAATTAAGAATATTTTAAAATAAGTCACAAAAATGATTCAACAAACATATGGTGCATAACTATTTGTCCACATTTAGAATTATTTCCTTAGGAGACATTTTTAGACACTTGGGTCAAACTTTAAGAATAAAAGCTCTCATTTATAATTTTGTTTATTTGTACTTCCTATTTTTAAATTCTTCTTGCTTTCCTTGAAATGGTTTTTATTCACATTGTTTCTAACTACATTATTTGAATACTCTTTTTAACTATTCTAATTCTGAAAGCAAGACAAACTGCAGAGAATTCAGAAATATAGATAATCAAAATGATTTAGAAAAAAAGAAGCCACATTCCTTCATATATAAATAAAATAGTTACAATTTTGGTGCACATCTTTTCCAGATATTTTCTATGCTTATGTAAATAAGTATGCTTTCTCTAAAATGGGATCCTATGGCTTTTTAAATTTTCAAAGTGAATTTTTATTTTAAGATTTCTAGTGAAAAGGTAGTAGAATTTGTTATGTCATTTTAGTATATGCTTAGCTTTATCTGACAGAAACTTAGTGAAAATCTTAAAAATACAGGAGCTAAGCTACACTATTGACGAAGCCTGCCTTTTCTGTACATACTCATAGAAGCTTCTCGCAGAAGGACCAGTCATGGGTGGCTCCTGTGGCCACAGCCAAGAATTCCGTGCCTTTGTCCCCAACAAGGTTTAGCCATGCAGTGTTTTTAGGGATTTTGAAGCATTTTTCAAAATTTGTTAGAAGAAACACTGTAACAATTTCCATTTCCACCATGAGCCTTAGAAAGTGCCCATTTGACTGAATCCTCAATAACTCTGAAGACTTTTGTCTTTACTAATTTCACAAGCTTTAAAAACTCTCCTAAGATGCCTTTTCTCTATTTCCCCACAGCCACATTTCCTATCTGCCTATTTGAGTCTTCTTTTGCTCTTATTTATCATTATTTTTTTTTAAATCTTCTTCCACTGGCCTGTGATTTTGTCTTTCTAACAAGAAACACAGTCCAGAACTAAGCACTTTTCCCCCTTTGAATAAAGGATTATAACTCATTTAACGTAGGATAGTGCAGTAATCCAGTTCTTGCCATCCAATTAGCCCTCAGGTACACCTTGCTCCATCTTCCTCTGACTGCAGGCCAGCAGTTTTGCATCTCTCTGCTTATCTGCTTCTTTGGTCACTTCTGCAGACTGCTTTTTCTTTCTTTCTTTTTTTCTTAAAGGCTCATTTTATTTTACTTTTTGGCCACGCTGTACGGCATGTGGAATCCTAGTTCCCTGACCAGGATCAAACCCACGCCCCCTGCACTGGAAGCGTGGAGTCTTAACCACTGGACCACCAGGGAAGTCTCCGCAGACCGCTTTTTCTTTTTTCAGCATGAATAGGGAAGACAATGGCTGTTCCATCTCTAGCTTTATATAACGTACCCAATCCTGTGCCCATTGATGATTCATGACTTCTAAGAGAAGTACTTCTAATTTTCTGGGTGGAAATCTTGTCCAATTTGAGTCAAATGACCACCTTCGCCCAATCAGACCTGCCCAAGGTAGTGGGTCCCTCCAGATTATATCCAGAACTGTTTCTCCAACAAGAGGATGTATATAGGGTGTAGATGATTAGAGTGTCCACTGTAGCTCCCTACCCAGCAAGTGGACCTTTGTTTGGAACTTGGAAGTCACATAAATACTTATTATTATTATTTTTATCATGTTTATTGGAGTATAATTACTTTACAATGTTGTGTTAGTTTCTGCTGTATAACAAAGTGAATCAGCTATTTGTAGTGAGGTGGATGGGCCTAGAGTCTATCATACAGAGTGAAGTAAGTCAGAAAGAGAAAAACAAATACTTAATATTTTCTCAGGAATATTCATTTACTTTGTAATTATTAAAACACAGTGTTACTTTAACAAGCAGTAAATGGAAACAATTAAGTATTATCAAAGACTTCTGTTGTATAAATTATACTAGTTAGACCTCCCTATTAAATATGCTGGTCGTGTATCAAATTCCATTGTAATCTCTTTAAAAAGTATAGAAATGGTTTCTATTTTAAAACTCTATTTGACTGCTGCTGTGCTAAAAATAGAGATGGACGGCAAACTCAACATAAGATGCAGTTTGTTTGCCTTTAGGCTATTAGAGTCCATTCAGAATAACTCAGTTCCTTAGAAAGTCTTTAATGATATGATGGGAGAGGAAATGGGAAATGCCTCACAGTAGCCCATTCTCTGTTATCCACCTACTTATAATGGAGAAATTATAAGTTTCGATCTTCATATGTTGTGACTTCTAAAGGTGAGAGGATTTTAATGTAATAGACATGAAGATTGGTCAAATATGTAGATCAGGAGAAAAAAGGTGATTTAGTGATTTGTGATGGACTTAAGCGTACGTAGAAGTTCCAACAAATGCAGGTTGATTTGGGTGAATGTTTTGGTCTAGGTTTGCTATATTTTTATCCTGTAGGGAGTATGGTTTCCCAGGCTACATTTTAGGTTTTTTGCCCTCACTATATAAAACAATTTAGAGGGACCCATATCAACAGGTGTCTGCAGTTGTAGCTCTAGTGCTTGAAGTCAGACCACCTCGGCAGCCAGAGAATGTATCCTAAGCTCTGTCTGCCCTCATCTTTGACCTCAGAACGACATGTGCATGGAGCAGACTCAAAGCAGCCTAGCTACAGACAAAGAATCTGAACTGAGGCCAGAGCGGCAGCCCCCCAGACAATCTGCAGTTCAAGCACAGACAAGAAAATCATCTGCTAAAACAAAGGAAACAACACTCATTAGAGAAAAATGACAGAATCCGGAGTCTGCACAACATAACGTTCATAATGCCTGGAATACAATCCCAAATTCCCTGATGTATGAAGAACGAAGACAAAAATCTATCAAATCCAACTCTAAGATGAACCAAATGTTGACACTAACAGACAATGAGTTTTAAAAGATCATGAAAACTTGGTCCACAGTGGAAAAAAAGCAAACCATGTTTTCAGTGAATAAAAATCTTAGCAGAAAGATTAGAAGTCTCAGTAGAGAAATAAAACCAATAGGAAAGAATGTAATGGACATTCTAGAATAAAAAACACAATCTCTGAAATTCCCAGTACATAATAAATCTTCTGCAAATGTAAGCTATTATTATTATTATTTGTAAGAACAAAGGTAAAGCATTTTGCTTTTATTTTATTACATTTTTACTAATGAAATAGAAGCAGATAGAGCAATTCTAGCCATCTTTTCCTCTTCTAAACCTTATTCTCCTTAACCTTGAGGAAAAGAGAAAGTTCTGGAATGTGAGTAGTGAAGTGAGAAAGTTGAGGGAGTTGGGGAGTATATCGTGTAGACCCTTGACTCCTATCTCTTCTGTGCTACTTTCTATACTTTGGGCGCAGATTTGTCGATTTTCATAGAGCAAATTCCACTTCATCTCCTGATTTATCTCTCTCCCCTGATGGGCCCTGAATAATAAGAGGTCAGCTTCTAGGTCTTTCTTCTCTCTTTCCCTGATAGGAGTGGAATGAATGGGCATTGAGTGAATGAATAAAGCTTTTGGGTCCCTCAGTTTCTGCTGTCATCTCCTTGCCTTTTTCTTGGAATTGTCGTGTCTTTATTGCAAATGCTTTTGGGTGATTTACAAGAAATTACATAATTACTGAAGCAATATTACTTACTGAGTACACTGGCAGAATGTTTGCCATTTTTCTTTATCATCAGGTTTTATTTTTGCACAGTGTATTTAATCACGGTAAAAATGAAAGTGTCACTCACTATAAATAGACCTGTCCTTCCTCCTCCTACCCCTCCACACCTGTGTTCCATCTTCTATTCCTTTATTAGTCCTTCCGGGCAGGTGTTATGATGTCCATCTCTAAAATAGTCCCCTTTAAAATGGTGCCGTGACAGTATGTCTACACACCAATCAATCACTTTTACCAAATGTGTCTTAGTCATTGCATTTTGAGTCTAGCTTCAGTGTGTGAGCTGTTTTTTGACACTTTTTTGGTAGGGCTTTGAAGAAAAAAACAAGAGCAAGTAGCAGAGATATGAATTCTCTTTATGGATCACCAACCCCAGTGGGGAAAGAAGAACTAGACATCTTTTGTCTACTTATTATCCTGTGCCAGGGCCTCTCCTGGGTGTTTGACACGTGTTCCTCATTTAATCTTCACAACCAGTTTGTGAAACAGAGGTTTTGCTCTTATTTTATATTTGAAAATACTGAGGTTAAATAACCTGCCCAGGGTCTCACAGGTAGTAAGAAATGACACCAGAAATTCAGTGATAAATTTATCTCATCCCCAGGCCACTGTTGTTTGGCACTGAACCGTACTGCATCTCTCTGAAATAAAAGGTTAAGAGAACTCAGGAATGCAAATGGAAGGTGGTTGTAGAGCATGAGTTTTGTGTTGGTTTTGTGTAATAATTTTTAAGCTTTTCCCGCTAGGAAAGCCCATGATGGAATTCACACACACACACGCACGCACGCACACGCACACACACACGCACACGCACACACCTCTCTTCCTTCTCCTGAGAGCTGTTATGCTGCCTCACTCTCAAGAGCACATTGAAGTGCAAGTGAATAGCTATGGGATTGTTATATGAATCTACCCTCCAGTATTTGCAAGTGTGTAAAACTCAGTGGTGTGTAAGATGCACGGCCAATGTTATAAAACTGCCTAGAACATGAGAAACTCCTGTCTTTACTGTGCTCCGCTAATTGCCTCGTGCTGCCACCAGGCGGCAGCATCTTCACATAGTTTCCAATTTAGTGGGCGTTTGGGGGAGTGGGCCATGGCATGCTGTGATCAAGTTCACCCCAAACCTGGTCACTCTTCACCCTTTATTTTCCAAGCCAGATGATCCAATCTTAATAGGGCAAAGTGCGTGCAAATCAATTTTCAGTGGGCAAAGTGAGTGCAAATCAATTTTCAGTGGGCAAAGTGAGTGCAAATCAATTTTCAGGGGAGGTCAGTGAAAGGGAGGAAATACCCCTTGTATGTTAGCATACACATTAAAATGTTTGGTTCTTTATATGAACGGATGTGTTCTGTGTATTATAGAGTTCTTTTCTCTACTGAGAGCACCCATTCCCTTTGCCAGGACTGCAGTGCTGAACAAATGTCTCAACTGCAAGTTAAACTTTATTTCCCCCTAAAACTTTAGTGTGTATATATTTCCTAAAAGGGTACCTAGCACAATTACCAAAATCTCAGAATTTAACATTGATAAATACTATTTTGTAATCCAGTCCTTACTTGAATTTCATGAAATGTCCTTTAAACCATTTTATTCTGTCCAGATCCACAGTTATGTGTTGCACTTACTTGTCCTCTTTGCTTTCTCTTAATCTGGAGCAGCTCTTTTGCTTTTCTCTCCGTTCCTTGATGGTTTTTGAAGAATATGGGCCAGTTATTTTTTTATTTTTATTTTTATTTTTAGTTAACTTTTGTGTGTGGTGTAAGGTAAGTGTTCACCTTCGTTTTTCTGCATGTGGATATCCAGCTTTCCCAATACCATTTCGGGCCAGTTATTTTGTACATTGTCTCTCAGTTTGAGTTTGGCTAATATTTTTCATGATTAGATTGAAGTTCTCATTATATTTCATACCATACTATGGAAAAATGAGTCCTGATTTCCAAACGCTAGACGTAGGAACATTGTTTATCTCATACTATCTCTTCAAAAGCCAGAAATTATGTGTAGACGGCATTTTTTAGCTCTGCATTGTAAAGATACCCTAACCCTGCGGGCTCCAGTGATATGGGATTTAATTTCCCTAAGACCACCAGACATCTGCAGCGTGGGGATTCAGGAATTGTTTAACAGGAGGTTTATGGCTTCAAGACTGGAAGGCAGTGACTGAGAATCATGTTGTGTATCCCTCTGTGTTAAAATCATTGTTCTTTGTTATCATGGAGCCAAACAGAGTTTAACTGTATGTCGAACAGTTAGATGTTGAGTGAGAAAATGACACTCAACATCAGATGTCAGATGTTGAGTGAGAAAATGACAATTTGCAATGTAAATTGTTGGAGTCATTAAGCGAGTCTTCTAGGGCATGGCGAAGGCTGCCTGTTGGACTCTTGTACCTCTTCCCAGAGAGGATGGAGCGCTTCATTTCCTTGGCAGTGGCATTTCCCTCTCCAAGAAAAAACACGTTACTACCCTGAGAGTAAAAAGAAAATCAACAATGTCAGTTTTGATATATGGCTAATTTCTTAAGACTATTTTATTAGCAGTGGTAGAGCAACTATTAGCAGCAGACCCAGGGAAGTGACTCTGCCTTTCTACTCTTTTCTCCTCCCTTTATCCAGCCTCCCCCAAATCTTTGCTTTCCCTTTCCCCATCCTGCTGTATTTGATAACTCAGCTTTTCCTAAAAGAATTTTCGCTTTTGTTGTAAAAGTTGAAATGAAAAAGCTATATGCAAATATATGCAGATTAAATTTGGATTATTTTTAAACCACATGGACAAAATTCCCCTTACCAGTCTGTTCCCACTAAGAAACATTCCTCTGTTTTTCTCTTTCTTTTTTAAATTTTTTATTTTGAAATAATTTTAGATTAACAGAAGTGTTGCAAGTATAGCACAGGGAGTTACTGTAACCCTTCATGTAGCTGCCGGTAATGTTAACATTTACACAATCATAGTATATATTTTTAAAACTAAAAATTAACATTGGTATGATA
This sequence comes from Tursiops truncatus, assembly GCF_011762595.2. NCBI lineage: Eukaryota > Metazoa > Chordata > Mammalia > Artiodactyla > Delphinidae > Tursiops > Tursiops truncatus. The sequence continues at coordinate 65,188,018 of NC_047042.1, read as the reverse complement.
CTGTTGACTAAACTACAGAGTTTATTAGGATTTCCCAGTTTTTCCACTAATATCCTCTTTCTTTTCCAGGATCCTGGGTTGCATTTAGTTGTCATGTCTTCTTAGTCTCCTCCAACCTGTGATAGCTTCTCAGTCTTTCCTTGTTTATAACAACCTTGACACTTTTAAAGGAGATCTAGTCAGGTGTTTTGTAGAAAGTTCCTCAGTTTGGGTTTGTCTGATATTTTCCCATGATTAGACTGGGGTTATGGTTTTTAGGAAAGAATATGATGGAGATGAAGTCCCATTCTCATCACAGAATCTCATCACCTCATATCTGGGATATGTGATATCTGTGCTGATGTCTATAATTTTCTTATATTCTTCCTCTGTTTTGTAATTTATAATACCTCTTTATGCTACTACAGCTGTTTTTAAAAAATTGAATACTGTGGTCAGTTACTTGGTTGTTCACAAAAAATCCTCAGAACTCCTTAAGTTTTCTGTAAACATAGGATATCTCCATGAAAAAAAAATCAAATGAGAGCATTGCTTCCTCTTTCTCAGATACTTTCAGCCTTTTCAACTCCACCTGAAGAGCATGGGTATTGCCCCTTTATAAAGTGTTTAGAGAATCTTGGACAAAACATGGCACATCTTGAGATTTCTTTTAAGGTTATTCTTAGTGAACCAGACTTGTGCACTGGAACAAATCATGCCAGAGACGTAGAAGGGCTTGAGTGTGTTCCGCCGTGCCTGACTCCCTACCAAAGCCAAAATTTGACTCTCTGAGTTTCAGAGAGGGGGGGGGTTTGTTTGGCTCAAAGCATCTGTGGATATTTCAGAAAGCTGATTTTAATCTTAATATAAAACTTCCCCTTCCAATACAGGGAATAACATGGGTGTGGATTTTCTCTCATTTCCCCTTCATTCATGAACTTTCTGGGTCCTAGAAATATTCAATTTAAACAGTGAGTCATGCATTGCAAATCAGTTCACCTGTACCATTTTTCTAGAATCCACATATACGCGTTAATATACGATATTTGTTTTTTTCTTTCTGACTGACTTCACTCTGTATGACAGTCTCTAGGTCCATCCACGTCTGAAATAGAGACACAGATGTAGAGAACAAATGTATGGACACCAAGGGGGGAAGCGGGGTGGTGGTGGTGGTGGGATGAATTGGGAGATTGGGATTGACATATATACACTAATACGTATAAAATAGCTAATAAGAACCTGCTGTATAAAAAAATGAAATAAAATAAAATTCCAAAAAAAAAAAACCAGAGTCAAAATGAGGAAGGGCCTAAGTGATCCACAAACCATAATTAATGTGTGACCACCAGTTGCTGAAATTGTTGCTCTTGAGCCTCCTCTAATTAGAAACCCCCCTTTTTTGTTGAGGTATAAGTGACATAAAACATTGTATTAGTTTCAGGTGTACAACATAATGTTTTGTATATAATGCATAAAATCTTTATAGTAATGGCCTCCTGAACATAGAGTGACAAATAAAATAAAACACGTAACAAAACAAATACGTAATTTTCTTTTTATAAAGCTAATCGTCAGAAGGAAGATCACCCTTGTTTACGTCTTATGATTTAATTCTAATTATGGCTCCCAGAACACATTCTAAATTATTGTGTTGTAGCTTGAATATTGCTAATTACCTACGCTTCCAATTGGGAGGGAAAAAAAAAAGAAATTTAATTAGCTCTGAAGTTCGAGAACTATTGAAACAAGCACTGTTTCCATGCCACTTCTCTGTGCTTTCTCGTGCAGATGATGTATTTAATTGCTAGTATTTCTTGCTTGATGTGTGAATGTGTTTGGCAGCCATCGCCATCGAGTTGAGTATCATGAGCTTTCCTAAGCCACATATGCTCAGAAGGTTTTCTGACAGGGCAGAGAGAAGAAAATCTCAGGTCTGCTCCACTCACAATCTTCTACTTGAACACGCTATGTCTAGAGTACTGATGAGTGAGCTTTCTAATTGGAAAGGATCTTTTCTAATTCCTTGAAGCTCTTAATTTTCAATTCCACTGAGAACTCTTCCTTCCCTTTCTATCGCATGTCTTTTTAACATGAGACATCTCTTTCTGAGTTGGTCTCTTTCTCCACTGGAATGTACATCTGCATTTTTTTCCTTTAGCATTTTTAATTGCTATGCCATCTCCATGCTTTCTCACTGAGCTGTATACCATCTTGGTTTATGTCTGTATTGTCTGATAGCGATAGTATATGCTTCTAAAAGCTGTGATCTGTTTTCCCCTTCTTCCTTCTTTAATTTTTTTTCAATTTTTGTTTATTGCACAAACATCAGCATAACAGTAATAAGGAAACAGAAGAAACATCAGTTCTATGTTCACATTACAATGGACCAGCAATTTTTGTTCTGTTTCTGGGTTTTGATCATACATGTAAATATTTACATAACTGTAATACTAAAGGACAGATTATTTCATATTTTACTTGAAGCATTATATCATAAGGATTTTTTTCATATTGCTGTATCACCATCATCCTAATGACTTTATGTCGTTGAGTTTGATACACTGTCATGTATTTAGATATTTTTAATTGCTGGACATTTAATGTTGCAGTATTTTTCTATTTATAAATAATATTCTATTGTGCACCTTTGTTCTCATGACTTTCTCTTTTCTTTTGAATTATTTCACTGGGATAGGTCACTAACCAAAGTGCTTGAAGATTTTCATTGTTCTCAGGCTCTACACTGTGTTTCTTTTGTGCTTGTTTTTAGCACAATGTCATTTATAAGAAGGCACTTTTGGGACTTCCCGGGCGGTCCAGTGGTTAAGACTCTGCGCTACCAATGCACAGGGCATGGGTTCTATCCCTGATGGGGGAACTAAGATCCTACATGCCTCTCAGCGCTGCCAAAAAAAAATAAAATAATTAAAAACGAAGGCACTTTGCCAGTGTCTTGGGATCAGATGATGATAAGGAAGTCCATTTCGGAAGCAGTCTTTTTATGTGAGATTATTGTTGGGGTTCTGAAGATGTGCTTTTAGGAAACGATAGTGAAAGCGAAGCAGCCATTGAGTCTTCAGGGAGCTTATCAAATCGTTGTGATTTAAAAGGCCAATTGGAAATTCATTCGCCAGCCCACTGTAATCTATACTGAAATTATTTCTAGTAACAATATATTCTCAACAATATCAAAGACTATTTTAAAAGCTGGCTTGGTGTCCTATATATTATTCCAAATATCATTTGAAAGTTTTATGTCTAACCGGAATCTCAATCTGCTGTGGAAAATCATTTTCAGGTATTACAGTCCAACTTGCAGTTAAGCATAGCTACATTCTTCTTCATAAAGGGTAGAGACACTGTCTTCTACTATGACCATGGGCATTTTTGGGGTTTTGAGATGGGCATGGAGCAGAGGGAAAGCAGTGTCCCTGTAGGGTTGAGAGGTGATTGAAGATGAGCCTTGATATAACTCCAGGATAGGGTCCTCTTTCTTAAAATCTGTTTGGTTTCAGCTGTCCTAAGGGGAAGATTCACTCTAGCCCAATAGTGCCTTCTGTGATGGGTTACCATTGTGATCCCCTTCCAATCAGACACTGAAAATTTGCTGAACGAATTTAAAGAGCTGTGGGGGGCTTCCCTGGTGGCGCAGTGGTTGAGAGTCCGCCTGCCGATGCAGGGGACGCGGGTTGGGACGCGGGTTCGTGCCCCGGTCTGGGAAGATCCCACATGCCGCGGAGCGGCTGGGCCCGTGAGCCATGGCTGCTGAGCCTGCGCGTCCGGAGCCTGTGCTCCACAATGGGAGAGGCCACAACAGTGAGAGGCCCACATACCGCAAAAAAAAAAAAAAAAAAATGCTGTGGGTACTTACCAATTTGTAATGGGTGAGGTGATGATAGTACATGACAACTTGATTTGAAGCCCATATTCAACATTTGGAAGTGATAAACATTTTATTTATATGCTCTTCTCAAAAATTACCCCAAATTTCGTTTTCTTTTACTCTCTCTGTCCTTTTATCCCTATTCCGCCCTATATTGTTGTCTCTTTTCTGATGTTTCCAGTGCTATTTTTCTCCTCCTTCCTCCCTTCTCCCCCCCACTCCTCCTGCCTGCTCTTCGTTTTCTATATCATTCCTCTCTCCCCCCTTCCCTCACTTCGTTTTGAGAACCCCCTTCCGTCTTAGTCTCTGCCATTCTTAATTCCTTTCTTTTTCCCTTGGGAAAATAGGCTTTATATTTTGAGTGTGCTAAGGGAATGTCATTTCCTTTCTTTTTCCCTTGGGAAAATGGGCTTTACATTTTGAGTGTGCTAAGGGAATGTCATTTCCTTTCTCTTTCCTTTGGGAAAATGGGCTTTACATTTTGAGTGTGCTAAGGGAATGTCATTTCCTTCCTTTTTCCTTTGGGAAAATGGGCTTTACATTTTGAGTGTGCTAAGGGAATGTCATTTCCTTTCTCTTTCCTTTGGGAAAATGGGCTTTAAATTTTGAGTGTGCTAAGGGAATGTCATTTCCTTTCTTTTTCCCTTGGGAAAATGGGCTTTACATTTTGAGTGTGCTAAGGGAACGTCATTTGCTTTCTCTTTCCTTTGGGAAAATGGGCTTTACATTTTGAGTGTGCTAAGGGAATGTCATTTCCTTCCTTTTTCCCTTGGGAAAATGGGCTTTACATTTTGAGTGTGCTAAGGGAACGTCATTTGCTTTCTCTTTCCTTTGGGAAAATGGGCTTTAAATTTTGAGTGTGCTAAGGGAATGTCATTTCCTTTCTTTTTCCTTTGGGAAAATGGGCTTTACATTTTGAGTGTGCTAAGGGAACGTCATTTCCTTTCTTTTTCCTTTGGGAAAATAGGCTTTATATTTTGAGTGTGCTAAGGGAATGTCATTTCACAGTGAAAAACTGCAGGATTCAGGGACTGCATTTTGTGGCTTATTGATAAAGAGAGGCTGCAGGAGCTCGTGCTTATGGCAGTGATTGAAGGGTGATGGCTCCGTGTCTCAGATGGACCTGATTATGTGTGGGACAGCTGCGTTCCATTTTCGTCTCTGGATTCTGTTTTGACCTCTCTTTGCCATGTAATTAACAGTGTGCCAGCCACAGATCATAAAGTGAATGCGGTTCAAGGAATAGTATTACATAGTGATGCCTGAAGTTTGTCTTATCCATAGGACCTAGTGGGCATGGGGTATGCCTGGATGTCTAGCCAAGAGTGACATTTAAACTCAATTGCCTGATGCTGGGTTATGAGAGCTCTGACATGCATCCCCAGACAGCTGCTCAGTACAGATGGCGGATGAGCTCTGAAGCTTCAGGCTGACGTGTCCAGGAGCCCAGAGGCAAACTGACCCTTTTCTCTTCAGGCTCAGCGTCTGTGTTGGCTGTTAGAGATAATCAGAATACCTTTTAATTTATTTTCCAGATGAAGCTTGGGAGGCTTAATTTTTGGTGATTAAACTAGACTTCTGAATAGATTTCCCCAAACCCCAAACACCTTGCATAGAGATTCATATAGTGAAGTAGCTTTGCCTCCCTTGATGAGTATTGCATTGAATTCAGCCCTTTTCATGGCTTTTGTGTTGTGTATTGATTAACAGAGAATGAGTTGACTGCCCGGCACGTGCACAGAAAATAAGACGTGGGGAGGGTATTAAGCATGGAATGGATAACGCTCATTTGCTTGAGATGCATAAAATAAGTTGAGGTAGAATGGGGAGGGGTACAAGACAGAAGATTTACAACCCCCAATCATGGTTTCATTTACTAATTAAGGGGTTCAGCAAGGTTGTTCAGACAGATTCAGAGGCTGAGTGTAAGCAGTCTTCCAATAATCACTAAGATGTTATTCAGGACACAAACCAGATGACTTTGGTTTCACAACAAGATGGGCAGAGATGTCCGCGTAGTCAATTAGTAACTCTTGGAATTCCAGGAGTCTGGGGTGGGGCACCACTATTGTGGTTTTTCTTTGTCCAGCCTCACGAAAGCCAACAGAGCAGGTGCCCTGCTGTGCATTTGAGTTTGGGGGTGGGGGTGGTCCTGAGAGGAGCCCGAAGGAGGGAGAGAGGTCCTTTAAAAGGAAAACATTTCTTATCTCTTCTCTGAATGAGTTTTGAGCTTAACATGAGATGGCATCACAGAAGGAGTTCACCTTGCGTTTATGCATTGAGGCTGCCTGTGGAAAGATGCCACCGCCGGGATGAAAGAGGAGGTCAGCATGGGCTAGGAGCTCTTCAAGCTTTTGCAGTTTAGTTTCACTATTTACTTTGAAATGGATTCTCTGATAATTGGCTCCATGTAAAAATCAACAGATTTGAAATAACACATTCAGAGGTAAATCAGAAGGATTTTCAGTCATCCTTTTCGTTGCTTTTTTCCATCAATGGGGAATGTTGTGACTTGGCTCCTACCACCTCGGTGGTCCCTTTCCTTGGACCCTCGGATGGTGACATGGGGCTTCCAGGTGGGGTATAAGAAGACGTGTATGCCTTCCTATGCACCCACGCTGGCCAGGTCTGAGAATAGGCGGATATTACTGAGGCCAGTAGATCTAATTTCAAAGAGTGTATCTCTAGAGTTAGATGAGTTTGCCTTAAATTCTGAACAGCTGCAGATGATGTAATCCTTTGAGACATTTTATTAGGCAGATTAAATTAAGATACAAGAAACGCTATTTCACATTTCATCAGAGAGGAAAGTCAAGTCTTGTGAAAGTTGTTTACTCTAACAGAAGGTTGTTGTGTGTCTGTTTTGACTTAATTTTCTCATTGTTTCAGGATCTGTGTTCTCTGCTGCCCTCTACTCCTTGCACAGTAGAAAATCTAGTCTGCTAGGAGCTTGTTGAGATGACTAAGTGCCTTATTCCGGTTTTGGGAAATTTGGGCTCAATGAAAGTAGTCCATGGAAACCCCTGTTTGCTGTATCAAGTATGTGGTACTTACATGCATACATGGGACCTCTTTATTTAGCTCCAGTGTTGTAATAACTAAGATGGCCATTTTCCTTCTAGGCATAGCATATGTGTGCACTAACTTGACAGTAATTGAGTAGTTAACTTGAGCTCCGTTTCTGGTATTGTTGGTCATGTGCCCTCTACATAAGATAAGGTGTGGCTAATTGCTGTAGACTCTAATATTATAATCGTAATATCGTTAAGTCCATTAGTACCTCTTGATAGCAGACTAGATCCTAAATTTACATAAATGTCACATCAAATCTTACCTTTTCTTAGCTTGGCTGATGGAATCTATTGGAAGATAGGGAGAATAATAAGCTGGTTTTGGTGAGTGATATTTTGGATAGGGGTGTGAGGAGGAAACAAAATGAGGGATGCATTGGAATGTCTCACTTAGCCTTTCTTATGTTCTAGATATTGAGAGTAAATTTCTTTTCTGAAATATCTTAAGTGGCTCAGAAGAGGATTTCAGTATGAAATGACTTTTTAAAAAATGAAAGCACAGACAATTCTCTTTCTACCCTCAACCCTTTACAGATTTTCAAAGGAGAGGAGAAATAGAAATGAAGCTGACAAGAGAAGCCATCTAAAATTAAAACTCTCCATATGGAATTCCTTTTTCTTTTGCTCTAGATATTGTACTTTAAGTCCTAGAAACTCAGCTCCATCTTTGAGAATTTTCTTACAGAATGGTCATCGGAGGCTCTTTTAACTCCTAACTTCTATCGTTATTCAATGATTTATATCTTCTAAATGGTGAAAATGTGTTCTTCCAAATGATGTTTTTATTGAAAGAAATCCTTACTAACTTTCTTATATATTGAGTAGACAATAGTACAAAATTCAAAAGGTACAGAAGGTAAAAAATGGTGAAAATTGTTCCTTCCACCTGTTTTCTCCAGCCTCCCTCTTCCTTTCTTCAGAGGCAAACACTGCTGCCCATTTCTTAGTTTATTTTTATCTTTTAGTTTGAATCTGATTGGGTTTAGGAGCTGATGGAGTGTAAGTAGCTCTTTATGCTAGATGTGCTTTATTGGTTCCCATCAGTTTAAAATGTATTAGATGAGAAAGCAAGGCCTGGCTATAGTAATAAACTAATGGAGTAATATTTAGCTAATCACATAAGTTTACCTAGAAATCTCCTGGGTAAATCTTCTTGCTACTGCTTCTACACTTATATGCCCATATTTCGTTGTCCAAGATGCCATTGAGTGGTAGCTATGCATTTTATGTACAACTACGAATGAAAATAAAACCTAGCCAGTGAACTATTAACCAGTACTTCCTGTTATTTAATTATTTAGTTAAGTTATAATATTAATTGTAAATATTTATAATACTACTTTTTTAAAAAATATTTATTTAAAGAGCTCTTTTAGACTTGCTGATACATAGATGCTTATCATTCAACACTCTTGTAAACACATGGAAAGAAATAGCAGGAAAATAAATTAGATAAGTTTCATTCCTGAAAGTACTACCCATGGACCCAGCTCTTATGAATCATTCACCTCAACTTTTATTAACTGTATTTTTCACACAATTTGCCCTGTGTGCCGTCAAGAGCACTGGTGATACAGTTTTACAAAGTATCTGAAAACGAATTAAAAGTCATTGGTGCTGAGCTCTTAAGCTATCTTACTTCTGCAGTTTTGCAGAATTAACACATTTTTGGCTGTCACTGGGCTGGAAATGTATCGAAGCATGCTTGGTTTCCCTCAACTCCTACCTCTTCCCACAACCATTGGGTGCTTAGGGTTAAAAAAGCTCCAGTATTTTCTCAGCGTTTTTACTGCAGACCCTGATACCCGTTCTGTTATCATGATGCTGATGTTTTTAATATTCACACATGCTCATGCAAAGAAAATTACTTTGTAACTGATGTCTGGTAGAGAGCACTTGAAACATGCCATTGATTATGAAATTCTCCCCAAATTTAGAACTGTTAAAATACGAAAAGCAAGTGCATCTTAGAATTGATAACCTTAATTCTGAGTCGTATTAATAAAAAATAGAATTTCTAAAATATTTAATCTTTCAGATGAGAATTATCTCTAGATTGTAGACTTTGGCAGTGCTCATAACTCAAAGCCATAAGTCAAAAACACTAGGCTTTGAGGTTTTTTTTTTTAACATCTTTATTGGAGTATAATTGCTTTACAATGGTGTGTTAGTTTCTGCTGTATAACACAGTGAATCAGCTATACGTATACATATATCCCCATATCCCCTCCCTCTTGCATCTCCCTCCCACCCTCTCTGTCCCACCCCTCTAGGTGGTCACAAAGCACGGAGCTGATCTCCCTGTGCTATGTGGCTGCTTCCAGCTAGCTTTCTGTTTTACATTTGGTAGTGTATATAGGTCAATGCCACTCTTTCACTTCGTCCCAGCTTAACCTTCCCCCTCCCCATGTCCTCAAGTCCATTCTCTATGTCTGCATCTTTATTGTGTCCTGTCCCTAGGTTCTTCAGAACCATTTTTTTTTAGATTCCATATATATGTGTTAGCGTATGGTAATTTGTTTTTCTCTTTCTGACGTACTTCATTTGTATGACAGACTCTAGGTCCATCCACCTCACTACAAATAACTCAGTTTCATTTCTTTTTATGGCTGAGTAATATTCCATTGCATATATGTGCCACATCTTCTTTATCCATTCATCTGTCGATGGACACTTAGGTTGCTTCCATGTCCTGGTTATTGTAAATAGAGCTGCAATGAACATTGTGCTACATGACTCTTTTTGAATTATGGTTTTCTCAGGGTATATGCCCAGTAGTGGGATTGCTGGGTTCTGTGGTAGTTCTGTTTTTAGTTTCTTAACGAACCTCCGTACTGTTCTCCATAGTGACTGTATCAGTTTACATTCCCACCAACAGTGCAAGAGGGTTCCCTTTTCTCCATACCCTCCCCAGCATTTATTGTTTCTAGATTTTTTGATGATGGCCATTCTGACCGGTGTGAGGTGATACCTCACTGTAGTTTTGATTTGCATTTCTCTCCTGACTGGTGATGTTGAGCATTCTTTCGTGTGTTTGTTGGCACTCTGTATATTTCTTTGGAGAAATGTCTATTTAGGTTTTCTGCCCATTTTCAGATTGGATTGTTTGTTTTTTTGATACTGAGCTGCGTGAGCTGCTTGTATATTTTGGAGATTAATCCTTTGTCAGTTGCTTCGTATGCAAATATTTTCTCCCTTTCTGAGGGTTGTCTTTTCATCTTGTTTATGGTTTCCTTTGCTGTGCAAAAGCTTTGAAGTTTCATTAGGTCCCATTTGTTTATTTTGTTTTTATTTCCCTTTCTCTAGGAGATGGGTCAAAAAGGATCTTGCTGTGATTTATGTCATAGAGTGTTCTGCCTATGTTGTCCTGTAACAGTTTTATAGTGTCTGGTCTTACATTTAGGTCTTTAATCAATTTTGAGTTTTTTTGTGTGTATGGTGTTAGGGAGTGTTCTAATTTCATTCTTTTACATGTAGCTGTCCAGTTTTTCCAGCACCACTTATTGAAGAGGCTGTCTTTTCTCCATTGTATATTCTTGCCTCCTTTATCAAAGATAAGGTGACCTGATGTGCATGGGTTTATTTCTGGGCTTTCTATCCTGTTCCATTGATCTATATGTCTGTTTTTGTGCCAGCACCATATTGTGTTTTTTTTTTTTACATCTTTATTGGAGTATAATTGCTTTACAATGGTGTGTTAGTTCTGCTTTATAACAAAGTGAATCAGTTATACATATACATATGTTCCCATATCTCCTCCCTCTTGTGCCTCCCTCCCTCCCACCCTCCCCATCCCACCACCCCAGGTGGTCACAAAGCACCGAGCTGATCTCCCTGTGCCATGCGGCTGCTTCCCACTAGCTATCTACCTTACGTTTGGTACTGTATATATGTCCATGCCACTCTCTCGCTTTGTCACAGCTTACCCTTCCCCCTCCACATATCCTCAAGTCCGTTCTCCAGTAGGTCTGTGTCTTTATTCCTGTCTTACCCCTATGTTCTTCATGACATTTTTTTTTTTCTTAAACTCCATATATATGTGTTAGCATACGGTATTTGTCTTTCTCTTTCTGACTTACTTCACTCTGTATGACAGACTCTAGGTCTATCCACCTCATTAAAAATAGCTCAATTTCATTTCTTTTTATGGCTGAGTAATATTCCATTGTATATATGTGCCACATCTTCTTTATCCATTCATCTGTTGATGGACACTTAGGTTGCTTCCATGTCCTGGCTATTGTAAATAGAGCTGCAATGAACATTTTGGTACATGACTCTTTTTGAATTATGGTTTTCTCAGGGTATATGCCCAGTAGTGGGATTGCTGGGTCATATGGTAGTTCTATTTGTAGTTTTTTAAGGAACCTCCGTACTGTTCTCCATAGTGACTGTACCAATTCACATTCCCACCAACAGTGCCAGAGTGTTCCCTTTTCTCCACACTCTCTCCAGTATTTATTGTTTCTAGATTTTTTGATGATGGCCATTCTGACTGGTGTGAGATGATATCTCATTGTAGTTTTGATTTGCATTTCTCTAATGATTAATGATGTTGAGCATTCTTTCATGTGTTTGTTGGCAGTCTGTATATCTTCTTTGGAGAAATGTCTATTTAGGTCTTCTTCCCATTTTGGATTGGGTTGTTTGTTTTTTTTTGTTATTGAGCTGCATGAGCTGCTTATAAATTTTGGAGATTAATCCCTTGTCAGTTACTTCATTTGCAAATATTTTCTCCCATTCTGAGGGTTGTCTTTTCATCTTGTTTATGGTTTCCTTTTCTGCGCAAAAGCTCTGAAGTTTCATTAGGTCCCATTTGTTTATTTTTGTTTTTATTTCCATTTCTCTAGGAGATGGGTCAAAAAAGATCTTGCTGTGATTTATGTCACAGAGTGTTCTGCCTCTGTTTTCCTCCAAGAGTTTGATAGTTTCTGGCATTATATTTAGGTCTTTAATCCATTTTGAGCCTATTTTTGTGTATGGTGTTAGGGAGTGATCTAATCTCATACTTTTACATGTACCTGTCCAGTTTTCCTAGCACCACTTATTGAGGAGGCTGTCCTTTCTTCACTGTACATTCCTGCCTCCTTTATCAAAGATAAGGTGACCATATGTGCGTGGGTTTATCTCTGGGCTTTCTATCCTGTTCCATTGAAGTATCTTTCTGTTTTTGTGCCAGTACCATACTGTCTTGATTACTGTAGCTTTGTAGTATCGTCTGCAGTCAGGGAGACTGATTCCTGAAGCTCCGTTTTTCTTTCTCAAGATTGCTTTGGCTATTCAGGGTCTTTTGTGTTTCCATACAAATTGTGAAATTTTTTGTTCTAGTTCTGTGAAAAATGCCAGTGGTAGTTTGATAGGGATTGCATTGAATCTGTAGATTCCTTTGGGTAGTATAGTAATTTTCACAATGTTGATTCTTCCAATCCAAGAACATTGTATATCTCTCCATCTGTTGGTATCATCTTTAATTTCTTTCATCAGTGTCTTATAGTTTTCTGAGTACAGGTCTTTCATCTCCTTAGGTAGGTTTATTCCTAGGTATTTTATTCTTTTTGTTGCAATGGTAAAGGGGAGTGTTTCCTTAATTTCTCTTTCAGATTTTTCATTGTTAGTGTATAGGAATGCCAGAGATTTCTGTGCATTAATTTTGTATCCTGCTACTTTACCAAATTCATTGATTAGCTCTAGTAGTTTTCTGGTAGCATCTTTAGGATTCTCTATGTGTAGTATCATGTCATCTGCAAACAGTGACAGCTTTACTTCTTCTTTTCTGATTAGGATTTTTTTTCTTCTCTGATTGCTGTGGCTAAAACTTCCAAAACTATGTTGAATAATAGTGGTGAGAGTGGGCAACCTTGTCTTGTTCCTGATCTTAGTGGAAATGGTTTAAGTTTTTCACCATTGAGGACGATGTTGGCTGTGGGTTTGTCCTCTATGGCCTTTATTATGTTGAGGAAAGTGCCTGTATGCCTACTTTCTGCAGGGTTTTTATCATAAATGGGTGTTGAATTTTGTCGAAAGCTTTCTCTGCATCTATTGAGATGATCATATGGTTTTTCCCCTTCAATTTGTTAATATGGCGTATCACGTTGATTGATTTGCATATATTGAAGAATTCTTGCATTCCTGGAATAAATCCCACTTGATCTTCTTGTATGATCCTTTTAATGTGCTGTTGGATTCTGTTTGCTAGTATTTTGTTGAGGATTTTTGCATCTATGTTCATCAGTGATATTGGCCTGTAGTTTTCTTTCTTTGTAACATCTTTGTCTGGTTTTGGATCAAGGTGATGGTGACCTCGTAGAATGAGTTTGGGAGTGTTCCTCCCTCTGCTGTATTTTGGAAGAGTTTGAGAAGGATGGGTGTTAGCTCTTCTCTAAATGTTTGATAGAATTCGCCTGTGAAGCCATCAGGTCCTGGGCTTTTGTTTGTTGGAAGATTTTTAATCACAGTTTCAATTTCAGTGCTTGTGATTGGTCTGTTCATATTTTCTATTTCTTAGTGACTCATCTTGGCAGGTTGTGCATTTCTAAGAATTTGTCCATTTCTTCCAGGTTGTCCATTTTATTGGCATAGAGTTGCTTGTAGTAATCTCTCATGATCCTTTGTATTTCTGCAGTGTCTGTTGTTACTTCTCCTTTTTCATTTCTAATTCTATTGATTTGTGTCTTCTCCCTTGTTTTCTTGATGAGTGTGGCTAATGGTTTATCAATTTTGTTTACCTTCTCAAAGAACCAGCTTTAGTTTTATTGATCTTTGCTATCATTTCCTTCATTTCTTTGTCATTTATTTCTGATCTGAAAATTATGATTTCTTTCCTTCTGCTAACTTGTGGATTTTTTGTTCTTCTTTCTCTAATTGCTTTAGGTGTAAGGTTAGGTTGTTTATTTGAGGTGTTTCTTGAGATAGGATTGTATTGCTATAAACCTCCCTCTTAGAACTGCTTTTGCTGCATCCCATAGGTTTTGGGTTGTTGTGTTTTCCTTGTCATTTGTTTCTAGGTATTGTTTTATTTCCTCTTTGATTTCTTTAGTGATCTCTTGGTTATTTAGTAGTGTATATTTTAGCCTCCATGTGTTTGTATTTTTTACAGTTTTCTTCTTGTAATTGATATCCAGTCTCATAGTGTCATGGTCGGAAAAGATTAAGCTTTGAGATTTTGAAATATCTTAGTTTCGTAAGTGTGAACCTTCCCTTCCTTTGTATATTCACAAATATTGACGATACATTTCTTTTTCAGAACATCTGAAGTGTGTCAGTTTGAATACTTACGTGGCAGATTAAAAACTCTTTTCTTTTCTCCTCTACTGAGTCAGCTATTTGTTTTACTCTAAGAAATTCAGAGATCAGATATAAGGATGATCTTCTAATTGAAAAAGGGAAAAACAATGAGAAAACAGTCTACATTTGCACCCCAACTTGGCTCAAGTCGTAGCTATTTTTTTTCCTTCTTTGAAATGTGTAGTATTATTGTCAATAAGTTACTACGAAAAAAATTCAAAACTTGGAAAGTAGGTAAAAAGTAGAGTGGCATATCCTTTCAATGTTGTGCTGGAGCATTAAAAAAAAAGTCTGTCCAAGGATAATTTAATTCTCCAGGAAAGCATCCTTGTGTTTTACTTGGTTGTTTACTGTTACTAGGGCCTAGATACTGGGAAATGATATGTTAATGTGTAGTTTTTAGCTGGTAGAGCCGCCCAGTAGGAAAGCTTACCCCAAGTGTTGTAATGCTCTGTAGGACATTAACCAGCTTTGTAAGTAACCTACTAGTCTTTTACTCAAATTCTTTTTGCAAATGCTACAAACACCTTCCCCCTCACATGCTGTTTGAACCAGCTTTATCATCCTGCTGGTTTCTTCATTATTGAGCTGAGTAAATCTTGATACGTGTTTATTCTGTATTTTTATAAGAGTCCTGTTATTAAATTTTTGACCATTTTCCTTTGTCAAGATTTTAATCTGTCTCGTGAAACAGAGTTATTACCAGGCGCTATGATATATATTTGTAGATTGACAAGTGTGTGTGGTAGTAGTTCATAGTAACCTGAAAGCATGGTAATGCATGTTTACCAGATTGTTTACCAGCAATCTACCAAAAGTAGATTGCTGAGGCTGTATGAGTTAGACATTTATCCAGTGATTCCAATGTGATTAGAAGATGATTCTACTTGTGCGGATGGGAAAGTTTCAGGAGATGGAGCTGGGCTTGTTTAAGGGATCCTAGCCAGAGCTGGAATTGTATACAGAAGTCTGAGAGCCATCTCAGGAAACAGCCCTAGGGTGCAGGGGTGCCCTGTTTTGTGTTTACTCCTTTAGCGCCAGGAGTGGAGTTTTCTAAGCCCTCAGCCATGTACGTAGTGGTTCCCTGGAGTTATCACCCTTGTCCTTCAGGGACTATCATACATTAAATTTATTCAGTTCAGGTCACCCTCTCACACCCTGATTATTCTCTCATTATACCTCTCCTGCAATCAGTCCTATTTTTCTCCTTCTTCCTTTCTTCTCTCTGCCTTTCTATCCATTAAGGTGTGCTCCCTGACTTGGAACGGTATGGCAGATAGCATATGTTTAACTGAGATATACATTTGTTTGCTTACTTCAAGGCTTTCTATAATGTCTTAGAAGCAGCTGTCACAGTAACTACCAATCAATGAAACACACAAATCAGTAGAGTGAAATTTCCTATGTATTTGAACACTGCATTGATCACCTTCTCTGGTGTGCCTAAGCCATTTTCCTAAGATGATAATTAAACTATCTCATATTTGAAGTGGTTTAGGGACACTAGTTTTGAAGTGACAAAATACTCAAAGTACAATGCTGCATGATCTTATGTAACTCGGCACCTGGAAGTCAGGTAAAATGTTGCTGAATGTATAAATGAGTGGAAGAGGAGAAATGCTATTGAATCTTCTTTGCCAGAAGTCCCTATAAATAGAACAAGTTACTATGCCTGCGGGAGACTGAAATTTTCCACTCTTGACTGCAGGGAGTTGGGGAAGGTACAATATCCCCCAGGATCTTTGGGGAGCTTTTGATTCTTTAATTAGTTGTTGTCTGATCCTGTTGGCAGATTCCTGGGGTAGGGATCTGTTCAACAGTGTCGGGAAGGAGGCCCCCTTAGCATGGTATTGGTGAGATCCTTGAGTAAGTGTGGGCTGAGCGTAGTCTAGGGAATCGGATCCGTGGGGCCAGTGAGAAAGCCGAACTTCGAATTAATGGCATCGGAAGCCTATGAGTTCAAGGTCCCTTGATATCTTGAGGGGAACCAGACCTAGAAAAATGACCAGGGTTTCCGAACTAAGGATCTTTGGCAGAAGGTAGGGGAGGACACTGATGCAGCTCTAGATGGAAAGTGAGTAACCCACTGCTACCATTTACCTGGGGCTTACCTGGCTCTCTGTTCAGGGTGTTTTCTTTACATCATCCTGTTTGATCTTAACCAGGCCAATGAGAGAGGCAATGTCTACACTGTGTTATGGGTGAGAAGTGGGTTTTAGAAAGTGAAGTTTCTTTTCTAAGAGCATCAACTAATTTTGAAGATTGCATTGGAACCTGCGTTGGTGTCTCTCCAGATCTGGGCCGCTTACCACCACGCCGTGCTGCCCCCTGCCTGTGCTTGTTTGGCCCTTTGAGGTTAGCCAGGCTCTTTACTGATGAAGTCCTTGTCAGGCTTGAAGGACCAGAGACGTTCCTGTCTGTACAAAGACACTTGAGGTAGAACATTTGGAGGATAAGCCCCATGAACATGGTGGGCACAAGACCCAGGAAGGCTTTCTTCCTGCAGGACACTGTACTCCCAGGAGGGGGCCTCTCTAGGGTCTTTTGGGGGCCAGCTGTGCTCCCTTTGAGCTGTTCCTTGATTTTTCCCATCCCACTCCCTGCACCTGGGACCACTGAGGGAGGTACCACCTACGCCAGCTTTACTGGTGAAGAGAGTACTTTGTGAACGAGTAGACTCATCCTGCCGCCTCTGCCTGTTGTCTGATGCGTGAGAACTCGACAAAGCTCCTTCCCATCAGGGCGCTGAATTAAAAAATCGATCCTTGACTGGAAAATGGGGACTGGGAGAGGAAATCATGCTCTTCTGTAGACGAGGGAGGAATTTATATAAATATGCTCCGAATGGTTTTACAGACTGCCCATGTATGCACTGAGTCTGTTCAAGAAAGATTCATTTGCGGAGGATTGAAATATTCCTATTAATATTCCTTATCTAAGAGAAACAGAGGCATCTACTGAATTTCACGAAAGGTAATATGAAAACTGATCTCCAAGAATCTTCTTTAATATTTGGCTTCCTCTTTTGTTGTTGAAAGTACATTTCAGTTCTCCTTTACATGCCAGCGTACAGCAGAGGCAAAAGCACAATCAGTATGAAAGTAATAAATGTTAGTGCCCATTTGTGATCCTGGCAGCAACCTCTTTTCATCTTACGTTTTATTATTCTGTACTTTTTAAGGTGCAAAGTCCTAAAGCTATTAAACCTACATTAGTTTGCTGTGGTCAAATAAAATTAATAAAATGTAGACTCTCTAAATTTAAATCGTAATTTTGAACTATTTCAATCGGAGAAACATAACAGCATATGAAAGGCATTCATGTATGTACCCCACCACTCAGGTTTAATAGATGGTAACATTTTGCTATATTTTCTTCAAACATCTTTATTTGGGGAGGGGGCATGAAACAGGACATTACATATTCAGTCTATGTCTCTCCCTGCCTGTCCCCTTTTCATCCCTCCTCTGTCTTATCGTGATGCAGATACATATTATTTCCTTGCATGTTTTTATACTTTGAAAAAATGGTTGTGGAAATTTCGAGTCAAATTTTCTTCACAAATATATTTTGTGATAGCATCACTTTAAAGCCATAATGTATATTTTTAAAGTTATTTTTTTCTGTGGTGTATAATCATCAAAGACCCACTTGTTAGAGGAGGTTGAAGTTAGTAAAGTAACTACCAAAAAATAAATTAGATTTTAAGAGGTTAGTTCTGGTTTCTCCTGCCCATCTTACTGCCCTCAGCCCCTGAGTAACCTGACGGATCCTTCCACGTGTGTGGGGCCTTTGGGACAAAGTTCCCAGAGCACCTGAGGTTTGCAAGACAACTGAGAAGTTTTTTTTTTTTTTTTGACATGAAAGTTTTTAATTCTGTTTAATCTGTTTGCTAAGGTTATGGGCAACTTGGCATTCACATGCTATTTATCTAACATTTCCAAGAATTCTCATCCTCTTTCAGGGTTTATTGCTCTCTGATGAGTAATGGTCTCAGATTCTTATTTTTCAGATCCTTATTCTTAGGACTGAGAAAGTCACAGTCACTGTGTCTGCAGATGGGTAGATTTACATGAGCAAAACCAAACCAAAGAGAGGTTGCCCGCTTTTTGTTGGCCTCCTAGGAGTCACAGCCAGGAGGGGAGATATTTCCCGTTGGTTTTTGCTGATTTCACAGAGGCGGGAGGTGTGTTACAAGATGCACTTTAAAAAGTTCATTTAAAAAATCAATTTTAATATTTATTTTCAGACTAAAACTATGGCACTCCCTCAGGTCTTTTTATCCTCAGCCCCCCGCTGAGTCCCTTTGGAACTGCTTCCATTGCATCCTCCAGAAGGCCGTCTCCTTTCAAGAATTTTTGAGACGACCGGAGGTGATTGCATCTGTTTAGCTTGACCATTTTTTGGTTGAACCACGTGAAATTCCATTTTAGTAGGTCATAAATGGTCAGATATTGGCAGTTTCAGTGGTTCTACCCTACATATTTGGGGAACTCTGAACATTTACAATTCAGCTTTGGAGCTGGAAGGTCCCATCAAGATTGTCCAACTCTCAGCATTTACAGGTGATCGCCCTTGGGCTGGCCCAGGATTGCCCATTCAGTGGTCAAGTGACTCATCCAGGCCGAAGCTGTGATCATACAGTTTCCTGACAAATGAAGTGAAGTGTGCTGTGAACTGTCAGGCTTCAGGAGATGCTGGCTTAAAGGGGTTATGTTAAAGGAGCGTGGGGTGGGGGGGGCTTTAAGCCTAGAGGGCTGTACCCTGGTAGGGCAGGCAAATTGAGCAAACACCCTGCAGCTCAGATCAGATCAGACAAGTACCTCTTCCTGGCCTCCTTCATCTGAAGGAAATGTCTGAATTTACATACTTTCTGAAATGCTGTTAATCCAAGCTGTCCATCTGCCTGCATAGGACTTACTTGGGCAGGTGGAGATGAGCCTTTCTGCTCGAGCACATCCCTTGGGCACAGCTGGACGTGAGCTGCAGGGAGGGCTTCAGCAAAGGCTTGGGAGGCTCCAGGGTAAGAATCCAAACTGTATCTCATGTTCTCCTGCAGGATGGTCTCTGTTTCCTTTTAGAGAACAGTGGGCACAGCTCTGATCAAATATAAGTAAAAATCAATGCATCCTCATTAGAGAAAATTAGAAAAATATGGACAGGTAGGGAAAAAAGTTTTCCATCTTCCCACCACCACAAATAATTACTATTAACACTTTGGTAAATTTCCTTCCAGTTTTTAAAAGCATTTTTTAGAAAACTCACAATTACATGCTAAATATATATCTTGATATTGCATACATATATATATAATATATATATATAATATAATAAGACTGTATTATATAGAGAGTACTCTATAAAATACACAATGCCAAGGAATATATACTACTATTGAAATTCTATATAAACTACAACATATATTTTCTATTCCTATTTTTTTCATTTATGATAACTAAGTACTCTATGAAGAGAATTTTTAAAGGCTGTGTAGTATTCCATCAAGTGATTTTTTTTTCCCCCCCCACTGCATAGGTAGCCAATTCTCCTTTTAGAATAGTAGTTAAGAAATGGACTCTAGTACATCTGGGTTCAAATTTAAGCATAATGGGTTGTGTGAATGTGGGCGATATCCTTAACCTCTCTACACCTCAGTTTCTTCATTTTTAAAATAAGCATAAGAATTCTACTTATTCTGGTATGGAAAAAGGGACCACAGTGTCCAAATTTAAAAGCCAAGACTTTGCCATTTACAAGAGCTGCACTGAAGGGGGGAAGCAGGAGAGTGCTTACCAGACACAATCCAGGTCCCTAACTCATCAAACTTACAGGTAGTCTTATATAAAGGTATATAAAATAATAAAAATGTATATAAAAGTATAAAGGTCTTATATAAAAGTGTATAACAGAACCCCTCCGAGGTTTGCCTTTGGTCAGCAAGGGGAAGGGGCCCAAAGACACCAAGATGAGGCCTTGAGTCACAAGTTAAGGCTACTGAAAAGGTTCATCTCAACATAACATTTGCAAAACACAGAATTTTGTCCAGCTAAAACTTGGGCATCTTTAAAATCATTACGATATTATCCAGGGGAGCAAAACAATGAACATTTACAAAGGGCTTATGTTGTCCAGGAGGCAAAACATTAGCATTTCTTTGTTAATTGAGATTTTTAACTTTGGTTAAAGAGGGACTGATTTTCTTAACTCATTGAATTGCCTTGAGAACAAACACTTAGAAAAAGGTTTGGCAAACTTTTCTTGTAAAGGGTCAGGAAGTAAATACTTTAGGCTTTGTAGGCCAAATGCCAAACCAGGCATAGACAATATGTAAATAAATGAGCATGGCTGTGTTCCAACAAAGCTTTCTTTATGGACATTGAAATTTTAATTTCATTTTAATTTCATGTAATTTTCACGTGTCAGAGATAAGTATTTTCCTTTTGATTAAAAAAAAGATTTTAAAAAGGTAAAAAAAAAAAGACAGGAAACTTTTAAACTCACAACTCTACAAAGTTGAGTGGTAAACCCAATTTAGCCCGTGGGCCAAAGTAACCCATGCCTTAGAACAGTCCTTGGCACTCATTAAGTGCTGTGTGTGTGTTAGCTGCTACTTCCATGATTAAAGTTATCACCATCATCACTGTCTCTACCCTAGCGCCATGCAGTGCTAGGCCCTGGAGGAGGGCAGGGCTGCAGTACACAAGCCCGCGCATCCCTTTGACCTCCTGAGAGTCCATTAGTAGCAGCAGTAGCTTGATCAGCTCCTGGCTCCATTGTGGCAGAGAGGTTTCATCTCCCATGTACGTGGTGGTTCCCTTACCAGAGGCTGCCTGGAGAGCTTTGCTGGGCTGGAGGGAACAGGTTTCCAGCTTGACTAGCTAGACCAGCCCTGGAGTGATGGTAGCACACATTCTGTGTCCTTTTTTTTTTTTTGCGTTACGCGGGCCTCTCACTGTTGTGGCCTCTCCCGTTGCGGCGCACAGGCTCCGGACGCGCAGGCTCAGCGGCCACGGCTCACGGGCCCAGCCGCTCCGCGGCATGTGGGATCTTCCCGGACCGGGGCACGTACCCGCGTCCCCTGCATCGGCAGGCGGACTCTCAACCACTGCGCCACCAGGGAAGCCCCATTCCGTGTCCTTTGATGGAACTTTTAGCCTGTGCTCTTCCTGGGGATGAGTGGAAAAGGGAGACAGAGAAACCCACTGTGCATAACTGGTGCTAGTCCACTTCCTGTTTTAAAACTACAAAAGGTGGGAGTTCTAAAAAGATCGGTGAAAAAGGAGCTGGGAGTTAAGGGAAGAAAGAGTAGGGTGTTGCTGCGCAAGCCACAGTGCTTGGGTCGTTCATAATCTGGCATGCACTCAGCTCAGTAGAAAAATTGCAGACATCTTTATAAACCTTGACAGCATTGTTTCATTATTCATGAAGACTTTTGTTTTTTTAACCATAACCAGCTTCATTTTAAAGATTTATTCCCAAGGCATTTTAATTGCGTCTTCATGGTAATTCTTTGTATTGACTGTGAAATCAACATACCAAATAAACAATATTGGAGTTTACTCTTTTCTTCGGTAAGTCTCAACTCTGCTTCTTCAAGATAATGAAGTGAGAGTGAATCCAGATTTTCATGAATTGAATACACGGCACTGCACGGCCTTTCCTGACCTTTTGAGAGTAATTTTAGAAAGGACATTGTTTTTTAACAAAGGAAATTTGCCTTAAATCCAGAATTTTCTATGTGAGAGCTTCCACAGTGTGCATGTGTGAAGTTACTTATGCCTGTGGTGTGTGTGTGTGTGTGTGTGTGTGTGTGTGTGTGTGCAAACATGCATATTTCAAAGCTATATTATTAAGGATTTTTTTTTAATTTTATGAATTTATTTATTTATTTTTGGCTGCGTTGGGTCTTGTTGCTGCGCGCGGGCTTTCTCTAGTTGCGGCGAGCGGGGGCTGCTCTTCGTTGCGGTGCACGGGCTTCTTATTGTGGTGGCTTCTCTTGTTGAGGAGCACAGGCTCTAGGCCTGCGGGCTTCAGTAGTTGTGGCTTGCGGGCTCTAGAGCACAGGCTCAGTAGTTGTGGCGCATGGGCATAGTTACTCTGTGGCATGTGGGATCTTCCCGGACCAGGGCTCGAACCCGTGTCCCCTGCATTGGCAGGCGGATTCTTAACCACTGCGCCACCAGGGAAGTCCTTGTTAAGGCTTTTAATAATTCACTTCTGAGACAGAAGTTCTGTGAAGACAAGTACTATTTTGTTTTGAATTAATCTCTGGATGAAATTTATCATGTCTGTCTCCCATGGTGCCTTGCACAGTAGTAGAAATCCAAAATGATTTGATGAGAGAAGGAATGAATCAGGGGCTGCAAAGTATCTCAAGGTCATTTACTCCAATTCTTTACCCTTTAGTTCTCTGGGCATTATTCCTGCTGGACATCCTGCTTCAATATTTCTAAAAACTCACTTCTCTGCTAATCCTGTTTCCTGTAGCTGCCCACACAATAATATCAGTCCTTCAGATGCCTAAGGACAGTAGTGGTCCAACTCACAACCCCCATCCTACCTCCACCACATATACTTTTTTCCCCCGGGCTAAATATCTAAAGGTTTTTTTGAACTTTTCTGATATATCCTACTGTTTAGATATTTCTGCTTCTTCCTGGCCACGCTTTTGTACATGATTTCCTGTGTGTCAGGAGCTGGCTCCCAGCGTAGCCCCCAGAACTGTGTGTTGTGTCCAAATGTGGCCTCAGCTGGGCCCCGTCGGTGGAACTCTCCTCTGTTCTTCTTGCTGTTCTCCTGTTAATAAATCCCAGCCTGTCAGAGCCTCCTGACTGCCACTCAGAATTGACTCATCTTGGACTTACACTGCCAACTCTAACTCTTAGTTCTTAATAATAGGATTGGTCATGGACGCTCCTAGGTTGCAGAGCAAGCCCAGGGAGGGGGTCCTGGTGATAGTGGGTAGTTGTGGATGGTCCCAGAGCTCTAGAACCAGAGGTATTCCCCAAAAGATTAGTTGTGGACCTGCCAAAGGAGGGAAGATGGAGCCAGGTTGAAGGTCAGGAGAACGAAAGGGTAGCAGGTGGATGAATGACATTAGAGAGATTAGCAGAGGTGTTCCAGAGGCCAGGCAAGGAGAAGAGAATGTACAGCTGAGAGGGAGGTACGGCACGGAAGCCAGGTAGTTTAGAATCTGTTGGCCTGAACCCGTAACATCTTCCTGGGTGTTTCTTTCATGCAGATCCTTTGTACTTTACCTAAAAGAATCAAATTTTAATGATGTGGAGCTGGGATCTCATGAATTATTTGTAAGCCAGATTTCCCTTGTTCTGTAGTAGATGTGTTTTTGAATTTTTTTAAAAAAATTTTTATGGGACGTTACATTTCTCTGATTAAACTTCTTTTTGATAATGGGGCCCATCTTCCTATTCTCCAAAGGCCGCTTGAACCTAAATAGGAAAAACAAAAGCTGCAGAGCTGAAGTGGTGACTCTGCCACTTCTAACCATGCTCTTGCACAAGTCACAAGTTCTCACCCCCATCTGTAGGAAGAGAATAATAACATTTACCTCATTCATAACTCGCCTCACTGGGAAGATTAAATGAAATCACGCCTTTGGAGTGCCTGGCATGACGCCTGCCTGTCCCTGGTCACAGTTATTTTTCTGCCCCTCAGCATACCACCTTGCCCACTCTTAGGTCAGATTTAGTAGGCTGCCTTCTCTGTATTCATGCAAACTATTCATTTTTATTGACTTTACTGGAGAGGGACCAAGAACAGAACCTGAAGATGTCTAAAGGCTATGTCTAGGACTCTTTGGAACATTGATCCATGTTGGGGGTCACAAGGTCGGATGCTGTCAAGAATCTCCTTATATAAATGTGTGAATCAGCCAGGTGAGAGAGTGCTGGGCCTGTGTCAGCTCGGAGAGTGCATGTCCTCCCTAAAGCAGGCATCCCAATAAAAGCCGCTGCAAACCAAACACTTCGATACAGGGAAGCAAGGTTCCAACTCCATCAGTTGTTGAGTATAGATCCCTAGAATGCTCTTGCACTGGGTTACTGTGGCTTTAGAACAGAGGTTCTCAAAGTATGATCCAGAGACCATCAGTAGCACCTGGGAATGTGTATGAATGCAGATTCTCAGGGCTTACCCAGACCTACTCAACCAGAAACTCTGGATGGGGGGGGCGCGCAGCACCAGCAATCTGTTTGAACAGACCCTCTAAGAGATTCTGATCACGTTCAAATTTGAGACCCACTGATTGGGGAAAGCGTTCTCAACCCTGGCTGGACTTTGGAATCACCTGGGGAGCTTTAAAAGTAAAGCTGATTTTGGGTATCAGCCTGGACATCAGAATTTTTCAGAGCTCCCAAGGGGATTTTCAGGGGCATCCAAGGTGGATAAGTGCTCTTCTAGGAGCCTGTTGAAACACCCACATACCCTTTCTCCTGAGTGGGGAGGGGAAGAGTGGGAGGCACGTGTAATGTGGCACAGCTCCCAAGGGATCTGCTGCAACCATCAAACCCTGCTTCCCCTTGGAGAACATGACCTTAAACTACCAGCCTCAAGAAAGAGCTTTGAGGGCTTCCCTGGTGGCGCAGTGGTTGAGAGTCCGCCTGCCGATTCAGGGGACACGGGTTCGTGCCCCGGTCCGGGAAGATCCCACGTGCCGCGGAGCGGCTGGGCCCGTGAGCCATGGCCGCTGAGCCTGCGCGTCCAGAGCCTGTGCTCTGCAACGGGAGAGGCCATGGCAGTGAGAGGCCCGCGTATCGCAAAAAAAAAGAAAGAGCTTTGATACGGCCTTTCCTAGACTGAATGAATATTCACTTAATGTGATTTGTTTTAAAGGTTGCTTTTAATGCTGTATTTGTTCAGCAAATGTAGGCACTTGTATAGCACAAATATTAACTCCTAAATCCTCCAAGGCTTTCCCTGTGATATGCCATCTGGCAGGCATTATTGTAATCATCTCTTTATTATCCACACTAATGAAGGACTAGCATGGCATTGGTAATTGAGAAACACAGATCATTTACAAATCATTCAGGCTAGTGCCAGCACTGCTTCCCCAACCAGGAATCATTCAAGACTAGAAAATATTGACTGATGACAGTTTCCTACCTTCTCTGTGGAGGTACTAATAATATGATTTTAGTCAGAAATTTGAGCAGTAGGAGAAGTGAGAGGCTTCTAAATTACAATTCCTTTTTCTGAATGAGGACGTTTCCGTTTTCTCAATAAGAGGCCAAAGCACAAAGCAGATGAACAGCAAGTATATGTAAAATGCACTGACCTTTGGAACCAGTCAGTTCAAAGCATGTTAGAGTAGAAGCTCACGGGATTCAAGCGATCAGTGGATCTGGGTCCTAGATCTTACTTTGATATTACCTGTGCTGTGTGGGATGTGCCATTCCAGCCATCAGCGGGTCTCAAAGTGTGGCCCTCAGACAGCAGCATCTGCATCACTTGGGAACTTGTTAGAGAGGCAGGTTCTCAGGCCTCTCCCCAACCCACCTGAATTAGAGACTCTGAGGGTGGGGCTGGCAATTGGTGCTTCAACAAACCCTCCCAGAGATTCCATTCGGATGCCTGCTCAAGTTTGAGCACCGCTGTTCTCCAGGCACTCAGTTTTCTCAACTTCAAAATAAGGTGACAAGCCTAGTTTATACTTGAGGTCCACTTCAGCTCTCCAGTGGCCTTAGTGTACGGTTCTGGAAGGTTGAAAGAGTCTCTGTCGTAGACCTTGAATGTGCGATTGAAATAATTCAAGTAAAAAACTGGCATGTGTGTAACAGAAGAGAAACAGATCTCTAGGAACTCTATACAGAAACCCCATATAGGATGCTCACTTTATTTTATTTATTTATTTACACCTTTATTGGAGTATAATTGCTTTACAATGGTGTGTTAGTTTCTGATTTATAACCAAGTGAATCCATTATACATATACATGTATTCCCATATCTCTTCCCTCTTGCGTCTCCCTCCCTCCCACCCTCCCTATCCCACCCCTCTAGGTGGTCACAAAGCACCATGGGATGCCCACTTTAAATAAATAGTGCTATCTTCAGTTGGTTGGTACCATTTTCTGAAAGTGAAAAAACCTTGGTGCTTTGGAAAGGGAGGTGGCCGCTCCTCCTTTCTCCAGGGGCTGAGAGCTGTCTGATGTGATTCACAGAGCAGCACTTCTACAGGCTCTAACAAATGGCATTTCAGAAGGATGTACAGAGGTACACAGGCTTTGCAGTAAGACAAGGGATATTTTCAAGTCATTTATGAAAGCTCTTGCAGCTTCCATTTCAAGACAGGTGGAAAAAAATCACATGGAACAAGAAAAGAAAATAAATCTGTATCCAGAGCATCTCATAAATAAGGAAGGAGCGGGGGTCTGTTGGCCTTGCTGGGTTCTCAGAGTATTTTTGTAACAGTACAGAAAGCTCTCAAATGTTTTGGCAAGTAATTCTTATACTGTTTCCGTTATCAAAATCTATGCTTGTAAAATTATTTTGCTGGCTGTTAAAACCAAAAGAGAAAAAGGAAACAATCATTTCAAGGAGAGAGAGGCTGGGAAGATGATACTCAGAGTTAAAAAAGAGAGAGACAGAAAAAAAGAATATAGTTCACCCACAACTGCAAAAATTATGTTTCATCTAAAATGCAGTGACACTTCATAATTTAGAGCGAGTCATAGAAAATCGAAGGCAATTTTCTAATTGGCTTTTGTTTAATTAAAAGTCTATTTGTTGGAGACAATAGGACCTGGTTTGTTGGACTTGAGAGAGACTTTGTTATGTCTGGGAGGGATGGAGAGATTATAGCTTTTATTGAAAAGGATGGATCGCAGACCCACTTTGCCTGAGCAAAGCATGTTGATTGAGGAGAACCACAACGATGGGGAACCTGCACTGGACATCTTTGTGAAATTCCCAGTGGCGTCCGGTTGAGCAAAAACTTGACCCTAAAACCCTGGTTAAAAGCCTGTCCTCTGAGTTCAAATTCTGGCTCTGCCACATACCGGCTCTGAAACTCTGGGCAAGCTACCCAGATGCTCAGTGCCTCAGTTTCCTTCTGTCAAAGGAGGAAAATAATAAGACCTGTCTTGTGGGAATTTTATGAGGATTAAAAGTTAGCATATGCAAGGTGCTTTATATAACACCTGCCACATAGCAGGCATTACTTTATTAAATAGCCATATGGATCTTTAAAAGAACTCTAAAAATGTGTTACACCGTTTCATAACTGTAAGACCTTAGAAAGCAGCAGTGCCCTATTTGATACCCCCATTGTGTGCCTAAGGAGGTGTGTGATTGATGCAAAGAGGCTTCCAGGGCATCCTGGGAGCACAATTCAAACAAGCCTGATGATTCTTAACCCATGGGGGGCTTCTCCCTGGTCAACTTCACTAGCACATAGCTTTGGGGGGTTGTTCAAACAAGATTCAGAGAAACTAATTTTTCTCATTTGATTTCCTTTTTGTGTATTTATTTTTGGAATAGATTCATAGACCAACTCTAGAAATAGCTCTCAAATAAATGTCATATTTTTCTCTCTTATATTTGGCACACTCTCCTTTGTTGGCTGGACCATGCTGTGTAGCAGCTAATACTGATTAGCCTACGTTTTTCTCAAATCAATTTTTCTCAGGCTATATAAAGTCTAAATGCTGGCAGTACTAAAACAGATGCATTCAACTTATAAACTGGTGGTAAGGAAAAAGGTATGGACAAAAGCACGCTGAAACATATCGTCCAAGCAAGACATTGCCTGCTCTGCCAAATTCAAGTTGCCAGGTCCTGGGCAAGCTTCTTATCTCATCTGAACTGCAGTTTCCTCACCAATAAAATTGATGCAGCCACTGTGGAAAACAGTATGGTGCTTCCTTCAAAAACTAAAAATAGAACTACTGTATGATCCAGCAGTTCCATTCCTGGGTATATATCCGAAGAAAACAAAAACACTAATCAAAAAGATACATGCACCCCAGTGTTCATAGCAGCATAGCCAAGATATGGAAACGATCAAAGTGCCGTCAACAGATAAATGGATGAAGATGTGGGGGGTGTGTGTGTGTGTGTGTGTATGTGTGTGTGTGTGTGTGTGTGTATACACACACACACACACACACACACATACACACACACACACAGTGGAATACTACGCAGCCATTAAAAAGAATAAAATGTTGCCATTTTCAACAACATGGATGGACCTGGAAGGTATTATGCTCAGTGAAATAAGTCAGACAGAGAAAGACAAATACTGTATGCTATCACTTATGTGTGTAATCTGAAAAATAAAACAAATGAATGAGTATAACAAAACAGATGCAGACTCACAGATATATAGAGAACACACTGGTAGTTACCCGTGGGGAGAGGGAAGCAGGGAGGGGCAGCATAGGGGTGCAAACTACTATGTATAAAATAAATGAGCTACAAGGATATATTGTACAGCACAGGCAATATAGCCAATATTTTATAAAAACTTTAAATGGAATATAAGCTATAAAAATATTGAATCACTATGTTGTATACCTGAAACTAATATAATATTGTAAATCAACTATATACTTCAATAAAAATTACAGGTAAGAAAAAAATGTGAGATAAAAATCTCCCATAGTTCCACTACCTAGAGATAACCATTTAACATGTTGGAATACTGTACTCCAGAATTAAAAAAAAAAAATAAAACAGGGTCATATTATTAAAAAACAAATAATAAATAATAAAATAAAATGGCGGTAACAATAGTGCCCACCACCTATTAGATGAGGTAACACATGTGAAACCCAAACTAGTGCTAACCCCAAGAAAGTACTCAGCAAATTCTAACATTTTTATGTTTCTTGTGTTCATGGAAATCGAACGTATCGAAGTCAAAATAATAAATGTATGCATAATGAGGGAAGTTCCACTATTCTTTTCTTAAGAACTGAAAATATCATAAAATCTTTCATTGCAAGTTACTTCTGAGACTAAATCTCTGATCGTTGATTTCCAGCGTTTTGATTTTCCCCTCGCTATTGAATACACCAATGAGTATCAGATTAAAGCTGAAACCCACTGCATTTGATGTGCCCGGTGATTTTCATTTTTGTTACAATTATATTTATTTTATGAAATATATCTTTCTTATCATAAGTAGTATACTTTTGTATTTTAAAAATGTTCCAACATCTTAACAAGCAAATCAGGATAAAATGCTGAAATAAAATATCGAAGTCACTACACTGACCCAACTTGCTATGCAGATATGGACAGGAGTGCTCTGGAAATTGTGGAACTGTGGCCAGTAGGCAGCATCACTGTCCTATAATTTTAGGTGTTGTTTATTAGCTCATAAAAAAATTTCAAATCAGCATGCAAAAGACAGGTTCTGTGTACTCTTGAATAATGTAGAAAAGTGTAGGTTGTTTGAACCTTGAACAAGTGAACAAAATGTCCTTCCTGTACTTAAATTAGAAAAAATTACAGCTGACCATAATATCCCTGGCAAATCAGAGAGCCAAGCTGTTTATTAAGAAATATTCAGGGGCTTCCCTGGTGGTGCAGTGGTTGAGAGTCCGCCTGCCGATGCAGGGGACACGGGTTCGTGCCCTGCTCTGGGAAGATCCCACGTGCCGTGGAGCGGCTGGGCCCATGAGCCATGGCCGCTGAGCCTGTGCGTCCGGAGCCTGTGTGCCACAACGGGAGAGGCCACAACAGTGAGAGGCCCGCGTACTGGTAAAAAAAAAAAAAAAAAAAAAGAAATATTCGGGAAGAAAACAAAAATATGTCCTTTCATAAAAATTACCTAGATTATGAGATAAGAGTTTTCTTTAATATCTCTTTAACTTTTCCATTTTTTGAACGTAAGAATGACTTCCCTTATATCATTAGCCATTTAGATCTGAATTTTCAGGACAGATCTTGGTCATCATTTTAGACAATTAGCAGTGGAGAGTGGTTTACTGCCCTGAATAGGGGTCTCGTGGTGTTTACTTAGTGATCTCCAGCATATGGAGAATTTGTTGGGCATATTTATAACTATTGTTTGTCTTTGTGGTTCTTGGAACAGTGTGGGTGACCACAAGGCCAGAACACTCCCTGCAAGTAGGCAGATGTTAGGACCCTGTGGACCTCTGAATTTTATAGAGTGCCTGTGCTCAGAGACCTACAGACTGTGTAAGTCTGGAAAGTTCACAAACACCATGGACAGGTGTGTCCATACCTAACCCTCACACACGAGGATGAGGAAGTTAAGGTGAAAAAAGTTAAATGGCAGAGATGTGGCTTCATCCCAGGTTTTTCTCCCCAAATGCTGTTGGTTCTGCTAAAGCACAGCCAATAATGTAAAAATACAGTTTTTACATTATTTTCCTTTCCTGCAGTGTCACATGTCTAAGAATAATCCCATATTTCGATCTTCAGCTGAGTTTCCCAACCCTGGGTCTAGAAGCTGGTTTTGCTCCACTTGTAGAAGGAAGCCCTCTTTGCCACCCTGATCGGTTCACATGGAGATAGCAAATGTCATCCTACTTGATTATTCGGAGCTTGCCTTGTGGTACTTTGGTCTTCTGGAGGGAAATCAGACCTCTGGAGGTTGGTGAAATCTGCTGAAGAATTAACCTGATCAAACATTTTGTTTTAATCACAGAATCATGTCAACCCTGCCATGGACTTTACCCAGACACCTCCTGGGATGTTAGCTCTGGACAATATGCTCTACTTTGCCAAGCACCACCAGGATGCCTACATTCGGGTAAGCGCACAGCCCCTTTCAGCTATTGCAGAGTTCCTACTGAATTCGAATTTCACACTTACGGATATGGAGGGATTACTTTTAGATGAGTGGCCCCAGAGATTGGCTTTTGTCACTTAGTAAAGTAAAAATGAAAATTAAATGAAATTAAAGAGCACCAAAATAGGGATTTTTAACTTTTAATTTTTTCACATTACATTTAAAAATATATTAGATATTGGAAGAATATTTTATATAGTTTATTTGATTATGACAAAAACTCTTAGCCTTAAATAACAAAGAAGAGAGACAAACTATCTACCAAAAACCTGCATGATCCCAACGTTACTGAAAACCACTTAGGCTTATTTGGCTTCTTGAAAAGAGGCCCAGGATTCTGTCTAGCACTGCTCTGTTCAATCTAATGCTGGAGATACAATCAGATAAACAGAAAGAGAAGTGTGGGAGGGACCGGAGGGACGAGAAATGCCTTCTCTCATTTCATAACAGATTAGTGAAACTCCAGCTACTAGGCAATGCCTTTGTGGGTGGGGCTGAGGAAAACAGAAGCAGCCACCTGCCTATGCAGAGCAGGGGCGGGAAGGACAAAGTGCGAATGAATTGGAGCATAGGGACAGTGACAGAGAAGGCCTGCGAGTCAAGGCTGCTCCACTGGAGGCCCTGGATTTGTGCTGACCCCTGTCCCCTGTCCCCAGGGAGAGGAGCCCAGGTTCAGTTGGGCGAGGGATACAGATCCACGATTGAGATGAAGGAGGATATGAATAAATGGGACAAGGGCATTGGCAAGTGGTTAAAATGATGACTAGATATAAGCTTAGGAAATATTCGATGAATGAATATCCTAATGCCGGAAGAGTAAAGCTGAAATCAGAGTAAGGTATGAGCCTGTGCCTCTGATATTCTCTGTTGGCTCCCTCTTGACACTGGCTTTCTGGAGACCAGGGTTCAAAACCTGGCACTGTTGTTACCTGGTAATGCAAATGGGGCCATTCCTTTTGACTGGGCTATAGTTTCTTCTCCAAACTAGGGAGCATTAGTACCTGAAGGAGCATTTGGAAATGTGTGGGCATGTTTTTTCGGTAGTCATCATGCCCATTGGGGTGCTACTGGCCACAGCCCTCTAAAACATGGGACAGTCTGCACCATGAAAAATTGTCCTACCCAGTAATGACCCCTTTGAAAAAAAAGTCATGCCAGGTCTGAATTCCCTGTAAGCACTATATTTTAACTTTATCTGTTTTTCTATATATGCAATTTGACAAACTTTGACTTATATTGAAACATTATTTGTACTTTAATTATATGAAGGATTTTATGCGTTTCTCTGAATGGTGTTATGTGCTTCTCAGGTATTTGATTAGAAATGCAATTTTTCATAAGAAAATTGTTTTTTCATAAAAGTTTAATTTGGTTTATATGTGTATATATTTATTGCAAAGATTTTTTTTCTAGGAATGTAATCTGCTCTCACAGTAAGTAATTTAATATTTTTGAGGTACCTTGTGGTATAGCCTCGGAGAGTTGAGTGTGAAAAGAAGAAGCCTAGCAGAAATTGAATTTAGCATTACCTGATTAATGTTTGTGGATGAATGTTTCTAAAGTTAGAGAGTATTGATTCTGAATGTATTGTAAATTGCATAAGAAGCATACGTCTCAAGAAGAGTAATTTAATATTTTAATCCCATTTTCTTCAATGTGTTCTCTAAACTGTCGTAAGTGAAATTAATACATGGCAACCTGACAGAACTTTATATCTGATGGGAACTTAAAAAGAAAATCCTATTTGAAAAGAAAGGTGTGGACTTTTTTGTCCACATGCACTTTCTTTCTGGTTAGACTGAGAAAGGAATGTTTTCTCGAAAGTGTTCCTTTCCTAATGTGTTCTGTGTCCCATCTGACTTTGGGACCATTAAATGCTGCATGGAAAGCTAAAGCTATTTACATGAATGAATGGGGTTAGGGGATCATATATAAAGCTGAGGCATTCTGCAAGGAAGCTTTGTGGTGACTTATGAAAACAGATGTCCCAGTGGTAGTGACATAGTGATGGAGACAATGAAAGTGGTCATCCCAGACAGCTAATTAAATTTTGATCTATGAGCTGAGTTGTCTTTTCTGAAACATAAAGATGGGCTCTTGGTTTTTTAATAAGCTTACATTTTGATAAAATTTCCTTTTTTTGATGAGGTAAATTTCCTGTCTGAATGCAGTTATTCATTTATTATTTATATCTTTCATTCAATAAACACGTATTCTGTACCTGAATCTATAGTCTCACTTTTCACTTTGCCAGTCAGATTTATGGTTGAGATTTTCAAAAGGAATTGTAACACACACACACATACACACACACACACACATCAGACATTCCCTCTTTGCCCTTGACACGCCCATGCCCTCCAGCTATCCTGTTGCCTCAGACAATGTATATTTTTCCAAGTTGTCTTCTTACCCCGTGTTCTAACTCCCCTGCTGCTCACTTTTCAACACTGCACCCATCACTTTCTAGAAGCTGTTCTGCTACATGGGGAGCCCTCTCCTCTTCCTTCGTCTTCTTTGTCCTGCCATTGACGCTGGACACTTTCCATTGGCTGGTTCTCCCTTTTTGCCTGCAGCCCTTGCCGTCTGTCTTGGTTCTCTCCTTGGCTGCTTCTCTTAGTCTCTCTGATGGGTTTCTCTCCCTCTGCCTGCCCATCAAATGCACATAATCCTCACGACTCTGTCTGTGGATCTTTTTTCTTTTTCAGGCACTCAAGCTGCACATGTTTACTGACTGAGTAACTATCAAATGGCCTGCAGTGAGGGAGGGGATAGAGATTCCCCAAGGAACAAGTCACTCATTGTCCTGTCATTGAGGATTTTACCGTCTAGCGATGGAAGGAGGGGTAGTTGGAGGAAGAGTTAAATGCCAGCACTTTCCAAGCCACTTAGAATGGATTTTGATTGGGCAGGAGTGATACTGGGGGCACAGAGGAGAGTCATAAACACAGATGTGGGAGTCAGGTCAGTAAAATTTCCTTCAAGAAGTGGCATCTAGGGCTTCCCTGGTGGTGCAGTGGTTGAGAGTCCGCCTGCCGATGCAGGGGACACGGGTTCGTGCCCTGGTCTGGGAGGATCCCACATGCCGCGGAGCGGCTGGGCCCGTGAGCCATGGCCACTGAGCCTGCGTGTCTGGAGCCTGTGCTCCGCAGCAGGAGAGGCCACAACAGTGAGAGGCCCGCATACCTTAAAAAAAAAAAAAAAAAGTGGCATCTACACTAAGGCCTGTTGGATAGTACTAGTTATCAGGTGAGGGGAAGGAGGATGTGAGAGAGTACTCCAAGCAGAGGGAAACATGTGAACAGAGGCATAAAGGTGTGTGCTTTGTTCAAGGAACCACAAATAGTACAGCATGGTTAAGACAGGGAGTGGCAAATATGATCATGGCTTGGGAGGCAAATGTGGGCTAGTTCATTAGGGACCCTCCACACCGTATTAAGGTGCTCGCTTGTGCCTTAGCCCAAAGGCAGTGAAGAATTTCTGAACTATTTTAAGTAAAGATGATGAGAGTTAATTTTAGAAAAATCACTCTCCTGCCAGAAAACAAATGTGAGAAATCAAGACTAGCAGCAAAAATAAAATTGGGGAAATTAGAGAGAAATGATGGCAACTTGATAAGGCTAGTGGCTGTGACATTGGGGAGAAGCAGTTAGAATGAATTATTTTGGAGCTAAGGTAAACTAGACTCTCTCCAAGGAAAAGGGAGATACTGGCTTGAGTGGATGGATGGTGGTGTCATTGATGAACTAGATCTGTGGGTCTGAGGGGTTGGTCATTTGGAGACATCCAGATACTATATGCATATGGGACAACTGTCCAGGTGGGTGTTTCTAGTAGGCAGTGAGATATGGGCAGTGGTGGTCAATAAGAATGGCAGGGTCTAGTTCTTAGGTAACAGAAAATAGAACAGCAAGCAAAGGAAGAGAGTATAATTTTTGTTGTTGTTTTGTTTCGTTTTATCTTGTTTTCTTTTTTCCCCCTTGGGTTTTTTAAAATTTTCTTCTGAATTTTTAAAAGTGACCTATCCTTGGCACATCTATCAAGTCATAAAACTGTTTTACTTGATATTTATTTGCAGTCTTCTACACTATATTGAGCAGATATTGAGCAGATAAACATTTCACTGTTTTATAAATTATCATACTGTTTAACCATATCACAATCACTTAGGATTTGCTTCCTTCCCCAGAGACCTAATTTTAAACAGTGGCACTACTTCTTAGAGAAATATTCTGATGTTGAGTCAATATGGAAAAGAACAAACTTGACCCTTTTTGTATATTTTATTTGGTGTGGTGCTATGTTATAAGTAAAATTTTTTTTTTTTTTTTTTTTGGCTACACCACACGGCTTATGGGATCTCAGTTCCCCAACCAGGGATTGAACCCAGACCACGGCAGTGAAAGCTGGCATCCTAACCACTAGGGACCAGGGAACTCCCAGTGTTTCCTTAATGAGGTTGTCTCCGAACTAATTACACAATTTATAAGATCTCAAGTCTTCTAGTAACAAAATTAAAAGTAAATTCTGGAAATGGCTTGTTCTTTATGTGCCCTGAAGTTCTTTGCCTCAACATCCCTCAAAATTTACGGTCAACATCTCATCCAGTTGGAATATATTTGCAGACTGGGTGACTGTGATAGAAGAGAATGAATTTCCTGAGAAGGGAAAATAGAAATGCCTTCAAAAGCAAGATTTATTTCAATGGTTTTATGCAGTTGTGAGCCAGGGCACATGTGTTTTTAGTATCTTACTAAATCAGAACAGAAATATTTATAATATGTCAAGTAAATAAGATTATGGGGAAAGACGGCTATTTGTACCTAAGAGTTGTTTTCTCAAGGTTCTTTTATGGTAGCCATTTTTAAACAGATGAAAAAATTTAAGTATGTTTACACTATTTTAAAACCTTTCTTCCTCCTCGTGATGCGTACATAATAAACAATACTTTTTACGAATAGTTGGGAGAAATAAATAATGGTTTAGACCCTAACTCACTGCTGGGACATGAGAGGCCTTGTTCTTGAGGCAGTACTGACAAGAAAATGCTATGAGATGATTTAGCATGAGAAAAGCTTCCATATTTTAAGTCTTTACTGTATTTTGAATATTTCACATACATTATTTGTAATCTTCTCTTCAGTGCTCCCAGAGGTGGGAAGATAAGGTAGCTTTGGTACCCCCCTTCTTCCCGTATGTAGATCTCTCTGTCCATTGAGGCCCACCTCAAGTTCAAAGTTATTCTAGGGAAACTCTTCAACTTTTCCTGTGTCAGAGGGCATAAACATAGTTATAATAGCAAACGTAGAGCTTGCTGTGAGATAACAAGTATGCTAAACACTTTCATTAATATCTCACAGCACCACTGTGAGGTTGACACTGTTATTATTTCCATTTTGTGGATGAGGAAACTGACACACAGGAGGGATTACCCACAGCGAAGGAAGTGCTAGAGCTGAATTTAAGACAAAAGTCTGCTTCCAGTGTCCACACTCTGCATTTTAGGAGTTCATAGATTCATATAGGGGTTGCAGCCACAGTTCAAGTAAGTTCTAAGGATGTATTTTGCTCAACTGGCACAGTACTTTTAAAGGGAAGAGAATGTGAATTACCTGAACTCCCTTTCCAAATAACCATGAACCCCAGGACTCCCTATTATATTCTGTCTGGCTGCTTTATGAATTCTAGTTATCTGCCTGGTACTTGAGGGGCTTGACTTGGTGGCCATGATATTGATGACCTTTGTGAAGTTGTGAATGCATTGTCGACACACAGTAGGTGCTTAACTTCTTTTACTTGCCTTTTCCTTTTCCACATAAAGTTGGACTTGATTACTGTCCCTTCTCCTGGGGGTTTCATATTTCTGCACTTAATGTTTGCTGTCCTTCCATCCTTGTGGTCAACTCCCGGAGAGCAGGTTCTTCATCTTGTGTTGTGTATTTGTTACCTTGCTGAGACTAAAGGACTTTAATTTCAACCTCCCAAGTGTAGAGGAAAAGATTAGGCATGCTTCTCAAATTCTCTGGTTGTAAATATTAAAGAAAAAAAGTCATCAGATATTATTATAAATACGGAGGCCTAGTGTGCTTGGCGCTCTCAGCACAGTCAGCCCTCTGCGCTGTGTGTCAGACCACACAATGGAGTTCTTGCTGCCCTTTAAGGGGGACAGAAACCAAGTATCCCTCATGTACCAAGGGGGGTGTGATGGAGGCAATGCTGAGCCTTTAAAATAAATTAAGGCACTTTTAACATTTCAAGGGGGAAATTGGCAGTTTCCCAAGCGACATAATTACGAGACAGTGTGTAATGTGTAATTAAACTTAACTATGAAGCAAATGATTGGAATAAAGCTTAGTGGCACATCATTTTTTTTGTTCCCATAGTGCTGACAGATCCTTCCCTCCCCTTGTCCCTGAAATGGCTTCAGCAGCAATTGCTCCTAATTTTTTTTAAATGAAATTATATGTTGCCAGTGAAACACACAGTTTCATGTAAAGGAACCTTTTTTTTTTGTTTGAGTGACATTTTCCTTCTAGGTGATCTGGAGCACAGAATCCATAGAATAACAAGGACCTCAAGGCAAAGCCTTGCTGGGACTTTAAAATGAATCTTTGTCTAATAATTCATTTAAATACTTTATTCTTTCTAATTTTTTTTTCTTTCTTTGACCAAGGTCCACGGCTTGGAGGCTTGTTTTTTTTGTTGTTGTTTTGTTTTTTTGTGGTACGCGGGCCTCTCACTGTTGTGGCCTCTCCCGTTGCGGAGCACAGGCTCCGGACGCACAGGCTCAGCAGCCACGGCTCACGGGCCCAGCCGCTCCGCGGCATGTGGGATCTTCCCGGACCGGGGCACGAACCCGTGTCCCTTGCATCGGCAGGCGGACTCTCAACCACTGCGCCACCAGGGAAGCCCCTGGAGGCTTGTTTTTATGTAGTTTTCTTTCATGTTTTAAAAATAGTGGCATTAATTTTGTTGATTGTGAATAACCAAGTGTTATTGCCAAACAATCAGGACCCCCTGAGAGTCTGAATGTATGTGATTAGATTTTTACTAATTGCGCTGGCAAGTAGAATTTCTGACTTCGAAAACCAGTGATTTGAATGGAACGCTTCAGGCCTCAGGATGAGATCATTTTTCAGCATGGGCTTGGTTTTATCTCAGAAGATCCATCATCGGAGGGAGGGAAGGCAGGTTCCACATCCATTAATGATTGCTGGATATAACAGTGCTTGTACTCTGAGTTCTCGCCATCTGAGTTCGTTTGGTACTGGCTTC
The DNA here is from genome assembly GCF_011762595.2 of Tursiops truncatus. Lineage (NCBI taxonomy): Eukaryota > Metazoa > Chordata > Mammalia > Artiodactyla > Delphinidae > Tursiops > Tursiops truncatus. Next base: position 65,149,738 of record NC_047042.1, on the reverse strand, counting down.
AGTACCTGGAGTCTGAAGCAGGTCTAAAACATGGTAGTTACTTATTGCATTCTCCTTTGCTACCAGCCCAAGCTGGGTATTAGGTTTAGAATTTTTTACTTAGCTATCTGAAGGGTTTTTTGTTTCTGTTTTTTTAAACTTTAAAACACAGTGGGGCTTTAAAGCACAGTGGGACTTTAAAACACATTGATGGATTGCTTGAGAAAAAATGTAACCAACCAATAGAATGAACTATATGCAGTTGACACAGTGCAAACCTAGGCCCAGTGTGAATTACAAGGTTAGAAACTACAGACGGCCTTATGTGTGGATGACACTGTCCCTCGTTAGGGCACCAGCAAAACCCTTAGTCAACAGCGGCTATCCTGGGGTCTCTATCTTAGACCCAGTAATATCTTCCCATTGTTTCTCCAAACTGATTCTTTCTCAGTCCACATTGTCCATTTTTTTGGTCTCACTAAATTAGTTAAACAAATATTTATTGAGTACCTTCTCTGTGACAAGCTGCCTCCTTTCTGCTGTCATTGACCAAGCTTCCCCCTTTAATTGTGCATTTTCTACCTTCACTGTGGAGGGCTCAGTAGCTGCTGTGCTGCAGGTTTGCTGTGGCTTCTCCCCTTTCTGCTGTAACTGCTGTGCCATTTTGTAGAGCAGAAGTTCCGAGAGAGCTGTCCTTCACATCTGCCTGTCCCTTTAAGACGGGAAAGATTTCTGGGAATCCCCTCTCTTCTGTGTGTCTCCAACTGGAAGGTGTTATAGACCTCACTGGTTTTTAAATTATTTCTAAATAATGGACATCATTTTTTAGAGCAGTTTTAGGTTTACAGAAAAATTCAGCAGAAAGTACAGAGGGTTCCCACATATCCCCTTTTGTCCCTCTCCCACACACAGTTTCCCACATTATTAACATCTTGCATTAATGTAGTACTTTGTTTGATTTAATGAAACCAATAACCTACAGTCTTGCTGTAATTGCCTGTTAGTTACAGGAGGTTTTTTTGTTGTTGTTCCTTTGAAATTTTCTAGATAAACAATCATGTCATCTGTGCACCAATAATTTTATTTCTTCCTTCCCAATCGCTATACTTTTTAAGTCCTTTTCTTATCTTATTGCATTAACTAGGACTTCCAATAAGCAGTTGAATAGTAATAGTAAGAAGGAATATCCAGATATTAGGGGGAAAGAGTCAAGTTTTTCACCATTAAGTATGATGTTAGCTGTAGAGTTTTTATAGGTGTTCTTTATCAAGTTGATGAACCTCAGTATTAGTTTGCTAGGACTGCCATAACAAAGCACTATAGACTGGGTGGCTCAGAGAATAGAAATATATCCTTTAACAGTTCTGGAGACTAGAAGTTTGAGATAAGGTGCCTGCAGGGTTGGCTCCTCCTGAGGCCTCTCTCCTTGGTTTGCAGACAGCTGCCTACTTGCTGTGTCCTCACGTAGTCATCTTGCTGTGCACTCACATCCCTGGTGTCTCTTTCTCTTCTTATAGGGGCATCAGTCATATTGAATTAGGGCTTCATGCTGATGGCCTCATTTTAAATTACTTGCCTCTTTAAAAGCTCTGTCTCCCAATACAGTCACATTGTGGGAGACTGAGGGTTAGACCTTCAACATACAGATTTTTGGGGGACACGGATCAGTTCATAACATTCTATCTACCTTGAACATCCCAGGTGATTCCAACCTCTGGTCCTAGTACAGGCATACCTCATTTTATTGCTCTTCACAGATATTGTGTTTTATTACCAGTTGAAGGTTTGTGGCAACCTGTATTTGAGCAAGTCTATTGAACAGCATCCGTTCGCTCTGTGTTTCTTTGTCACGTTTTGGTAATTCTTGCAATATTTCAAGCTTTTTAATTATTATTACATTTGTCATGATCATCTGTGATCAGTGATCTTTTTAAAATTTATTTATTTATTTTTGGCTGTGTTGGGTCTTCGTTTCTGTGCGAGGGCTTTCTCCAGTTGCGGCGAGCGGGGGCCACTCTTCGCGGTGCGCAGGCTTCTCACTATTGCGGCCTCTCTGGTTGCAGAGCACAGGCTCCAGATGCACAGGCTCAGTAATTGTGGCTCACGGGCCCAGTTGCTCCATGGCATGTGGGGTCCTCCCAGACCAGGGCTTGAACCCGCGTCCCCTGCGTCGGCAGGCAGATTCTCAACCACTGTGCCACCAGGGAAGCCCTGACCAGTGATCTTTGATGTTACTATTATAATTGTTCGGGGGCACCACGAACTGCACCGGTATAAGATGGTGAACTTGATAAACACTTGTGTTCTGACTGCTCCACCGACTGACCATTCCCCCATCTCTTTTCCTCTCCTTGGGCCTCCCTATTCCCTGAGACACAACAATATTGAAATTAGGCCAGTTAATAACCCTACAATGCCCTCTAAGTGTTTAAGTGAAAGGAAGAGTCTCATGTCTCTCACGTTAAATCAAAAGCTAGAGTTGACTAAGCTTGGTGAGAAAGCCATGTGGAAAGTCAAGATAGGCTGAAAGCTAGGCCTCTTGCACCAAACAGCAAGTTGTAAATGCAAAGGAAAACTTCTTGAAGGAAATAAAACTACAACTCCAGTGGACACACATACGATAAGAAAGTGAAACAGCCTTACTGCTGATATGAATAAAGTTTTAGTGGTCTGGATGGAAGATTAAACCAGCGACAACATTCTATTAAGCCAAAGCCTAATCCATAGTAAGGCCCTAACTTTCTTCAGTTCTGTGAAGGCTGCGAGGGTGAGGAAGCTGGAGAAGAAAAGTTTGAAGCTAGCAGCGTTTGCTTCATGAGGTTTAAAGCAAGAAGCCATCTCCGTAACATCAGCGTGCAAGGTGAAGCAGCAAGTGCTGATGCAGAAGCTGCAGCAAGTTATCCAGAAGATCTAGCTCAGATCATGAATGAAGGTGACTCTACCAAACAACAGATTTTCAGCGTAGACAAAATAGCCTTCTATTGGAAGATGTCATCTAGGACTTTCATAGTTAGAGAAGAGAAGTCAATGCCTGGCTTCAAACTTCAAAGGACAGGCTGACTCTCTTGTTAGGGGCTAATGCAGCTGGTGATTTTAAGTTGAAGCCAATGCTTATTTACCATTATGAAAATCCTAGGGCCCTTCAGAATTATGCTAAGTTGACTCTGCCTGTGTTCTAAAATGGAACAAAAAAACCTGGATGGCAGCATATCCGTTTACAACATGGTCTCCTGAATATTTTAAGCTCACTGTTGACACCTACTGCTCAGAAAAAAACGTTCATTTCGAAATATTTCTGCGTATCGACACTGCACCTGGTCACCCAAGAATTCTGATGGAGATTAATGTTTTTTTCATGCATGCTAACACAACATCCATTCTGCAGCCCACGGATTAAGGAGTAATTTCCATTTTCAAGTCCTGTTCTTCAAGAAATACATTTTTGTGAGGCTATAGCTGCCATAGATAGTGATTCCTCTGATGGATCTGGGCAAAGTAAACTGAAAAGTTTCTGGAAAGGATTTGCCATGCTAGATACCATTAAGAACATTGTGATTCATGGGAAGAGGTCAAAATGTCAACACTAACAGGAGTTTGGAAGAAGCTGATTCCAGCCTTCATGCATGACTTTGAGGGGTTCAAGACTTCAGTGGAGGAAGTAACTGCAGATGTGGTGGGATCAACAGGAGAACTAGAATTAGACATGGAGCCTGAAGATGTGACTGAATTGCTACAATCTCATGATAAAACTTTAGCAGATGAGGAGTTACTTCTTATGGATGAGCAAAGAAAGTAGTTTCTTGAGGTGGAATCTACTGCTGATGAAGATGCTGTGAAGATTATTGAAAAGGCAATATAGGATTTAGAATATTACATAAACTTAACTGATAAAGCAGTGGCAGGGTTTGATAGAACTGACTCCAATTTTGAAAGAAGTTCTGCTGTGAGTGAAATGCTATCAGACAGCATTGCATGGTACAGAGAAATCATTCATGAAAGGAAGAATCAATCAATGGGGCCAATTTCATTGTTGTCTCATTTTAAGAAATTATCACAGTCACCCCAACCTTCAGCAGCACCACCCTGATCAGTCAGAAGCCATCAACATCGAGGCAAGACCCTCCACCAACAAAAAGATTAGGCCTAGATGCTGGTGAAGCCTCAGATGCTGGTCAGCATTTTTTAGCAGTAGAGTGTTTTTTAATTAAAGATGACATTGTTTTGCACACTTAATAGACTGCAGTATAGTGTAAACATAACTTTTATATGCACTGAGAAACCAAAAAATTTGTGACTCACTTTATTTTGATATTCACTTTATTGCAGTGGTTTGGAACCAAACCTATAATACCTCCAAGGTATGTCTATACTTGCCTCTTCGTTTCCAGGGAATCTGCTCCCCACTTAGCCAGGGACCTTCTTCCCTCGCTTACTCTAGGCTCAGGGTGGCCTTTCTTCACCAGCAAATATAAAGCCGTAATTTCATCCCTTACCTCCCTGTCCATCTTACCTCTTTTGTTTTGCTCCAAATGTAATGCTTGTTTACATACTCTAAATTTACCTTTGTGTCTATTTCCTGTTTACCTGTACAAGTGTGTAAGCTCCATGAGGGCAGGGACTGTGTACTGCGTCTCTCCTGTGCCCCAGTGCCAGCGCAGTGGCAGACACACAGAAGGCACTCAGCACATATCTGTTAAATCGGTACCTGAATTGAGTGCGTTCTGGTGTTCTGCCGTCTGGCCGGATCGCCAGTCACCCCAAGGTAAGATACCACAGAACAGGTTTTTATCTGGACTATGCTATCATCTCCCTGACTGCAGCTGTCCTTCTGGCCTTTGTGCATTCTGGAATGGAAACCAAATAAGCAGTTATATTGGTGTGGCCCAAAATGGGCTTGCCCCAGATACGCTGATGCTTATACTTGGGTGAATCACTGCTGACTTTCATTTTTAAATTGTATTCATGTGACCAGAGTCCAGCCAGTATTAGCAATCTGCCTACCAAATCAGAAGGCAATTTGTATTGGTATAATAGAATTTAGGTGGTAGTGTTCCTGAATGTTTCATTGTATTCTGTAAAAATAGCTTTCCCCTTCAGAACTAGGCAATATACCTGGTACACCCAGGAGTGTTTGACACTGTCAGGTAACTTTATTTTTACATTGACCTTAATTTTATCGACTTTTCCTCTGCCTTGGTAAAACCCAAGGTTCCAAAATTTAGTATAAATCATAGACAATATTTTTCTTACATTTGATAGAGCAACTGAAACACTGTTAGTAACAGATATAACAGCCCTAACAACTAATTTCTCTCTGGCTGGTTTATCAAATGCTATTCTGTACATAAGTACAAGTGTCCTTGAACTTGGTGGCTTTTAGAAGACCCTGATATATGTCATTCATACCTGTCTACAAACTTGTGATTACCAAGATCAGGGAAGTCAGTTTCATTTCTTGAATGGTGATGCTTTTGTGCCACAGGGCTCTTGCACATGCTGTTCCTGTTATCTCAGCCCCCCTTTTCTCTGCCCATACTTACTTGCCCACGTAACTCTCATTCATTCTTTAGGACTTCATCCTGAAGGCTCCTCTTTTATTGCTTTTCTTTCCTTGTTATTTCCTTTATAGCACTAACTTAACTTGGAATTATATAATTACTTATTTTATTATTTGATCATTATTTCTCTCAAGCATGACATTTTTGAGCAGAGACCTTTTTCCTCTTTTTTTTTTTTTTGGTCTTTTGTCCTCACTGTCTAGCACCGGGACATTTAAATTATTCACTAAACAAAAGATTAAAGAGTTGATATGTCGAATCCCTGACCAGTGTTACATCTCTCTTTTCCCCTCGGAAGTCCTTCATGGCCATATGTGATATTTGTCAGAGAATCAAAACTGAAATCAGACTTGGAAGAAATCTGCCTTTCAGTGGGTGGGGTCATTGAAATGGCCACAGTTTGTTAGAACTGATGAGCTACATGGTATCAAGCCTCACCTAAAATCTTAGTTATGAAAGCCGTGAGAATAAGTGTATGTTACATGAGTAGACATGGGTTCTGTATAAGAAAATGACTAAGAGAACCTGCCCCCATTCACGCAAACCCAGATTCTGGGTCCCCCTTCATGGCAACAGGAGGCTGAGGAGTGGAGCGTGAGGGGTATGTGGGGGGCACGTTCCTTTGCTATGGAAGTTGGCCTCCTATCATCTCAGACAATTTTTCCTGCTGGTTTTCATTCTCAGCATCACAGGAAGTGTTTATAGCAAATAATTGCCAAGTGTTTTCCATAAACATACAACTAAGGACATTTTTCCCACATTCCAACTCTCTGTAAATGTTTGTTTTCCCCATGCCCAAAGAAGGTGAGTATTCAGTTTCCTTAAGCAGGCCTTTGGTATGTGGGCTTTGGCCCAGAGAGAATTCCCTTCTGAGTTTGTCCTTCATCTGGCCATGTTGTCCCTGCACAAGCAGTAGACTCAGAGAGTTTCTAAATGAGTTTTCCTCCACAGCTTGGATTCCTAGCCACACGGCTAGACTCCAGGTAACTTCTGGGTCCTGAGCACCCCCTCAGCAAAGGACAGGGTGAGGTCAGAGGTTGCTGGGAGCATCACAGAAGTCATTGCTTCTGATAAAATCCACAGGGAAATACAATGGGGAATGTGGATGACGGGGGATAAGGAGGTAATTGGAACTCAGGATGCACATGAATGTTAAATAATAGATTATGAAAATTCTCATATTAAAACCAGGCAAGGGACTTCCCTGGTGGCACAGTAGTTAAGAATCCGCCTGCCAATGCAGAGGGCACGGGTTCGAGCCCTGGTCTGGGAAGATCCTATATACCACAGAGCAACTAAGCCCGTGTGCCACAACTACTGAGCCTGCGCTCTAGAACCACAACTACCGAACCCATGTGCCTAGAGCCCATGCTCCACAACAAGAGAAGCCACAGCAATGAGAAGCCCTCACACCGCAACGAAGAGTAGCCCCCGCTCGCCGCAACTAGAGAGACCCCACGCGCAGCAGCGAAGACCCAATGCAGCCAAAAAAAAAACCAGGCAAGCTAGTGTTCATTGTTCATTAATAAGTGCCTAGTGTATGCTGTGGTGTGGAGAATTCACAGGTGACTGAGATATGGTTCCTGACCTCAAGGGCTCAACCCCACCAGGGGAAGTAAGACATGTATTTCACCACAATTTGGAGCAGAAAGTGAGAATTGCTGTGAGAAAGATATAGATAAAGGACTGTGGGTTTTTAGACAAAGGAATTGCATTAGGTTTTATGAAGAAAGTGACACTGGCTTGGGGCCAAAGGAGAAGGACAATTTAGACAGGCACGGGAGGGGAGGTAGGGGTGGACGGGTGTCAGGGGAAGCAATTCCCACAGTAGGAATCACATATGGACCTACCCCTGTAGGAGGGCTGTCTCACAGCAGAGATCTCTCGTTTGGCAGAATTAGCCAAAATTTGGGATGCTTATATAGAATTAGATATAATGAGATAAATTCCTTTTAAAAAGCGAGATTTAATAGAAGAAAGATTTCCTTTTCACATGCCTTTAACTTGAAGTAAAACAATGTATGGCTTAATTTCTTAATTAGGTTCCAATAAATAATTTTTCCATTGTAGCTAATTTAATATGTGTATAATTGGAAAATTGATATTTTTTGTTTGAAAATATTTCTGCAAAGGCAGATTATTATTGTCCAGAAGAGGGTGATGGAAAATATTTCTCTCTTCCTCACCTTTTCATCCCTTCATGTCCATTCTCCCAACCAGAGTGAATTTATAAATCTGTGAGCCAAGTGAGAAAACGAAAAAAAAAAAGTCAGGTGTGATCTGACTTACAGGAATCCATTTTATCACTAGCTCTCCGAGAATGTGTTTGTTTAGTAAAGTGAGTTACATCCAAATATGTTTCAGACAAATATATGTGAGTGTAACATAGCTTTAAGACTGCAATAACTGTTAAGACAAGTGGTGACAATTTCTCAGTAAGAAATCAGGCTTGAGAAATGTCAAGGCTAATTTTTCATCCAACGGTGACTGTCAGACAATGCCAAACATCTTGGTGTCTTTGTATTCCACTGAAGGAGACAGGAGGCATTTGTATTCAATAATGCAACGTTGAGTGAGTCAAAATTCTGACTTGTGATCGTGTGATTTATTGCTAATATTGCCCAAGATACAGAGGGGCTTCTCTGCCTTCATTCGATATCCATTTCCCAGTTGCAATTAATCTTTATTACAGTCCATAGCTCACCTCTGGTTTGGAATGTTAAAAAGATGCCTCGGAAGAGAGTCTGGAATTAGTTTCTGCTCCTTCAAGTTTTATCCTCTTGATGAAGCTTAGCCTGCCTGCCCACTGCGTTTCACATGAACCTTCATCCCAGAGAGTCGTACTTCCTTGTAAAAAATGCAAACAATTTAGAAGGACACAGAAGAGTTACATAGCAAATGAAAGTCTGTCCGCCCTACAAATCCCATCCCCATATGTCTTCCAAGTAGACTGCAAGCCCCTGAAGATGGTATTTTACTCGTATGTGTATTTTTAGCATCCAGCAAGTTACTTAGCAATAATCAAGGCTTAAAGAAAAGCTTTGTTGGATAAATGAATCAATCAAAGGGTGTGGAGGAGAGTGGGGCTAGAACTTCCGTGGTAGATTTGGGGGAGGATAGTATTTTGATTTTCAAAATGTGGTGCTTGGACCAGCAGCATCAGCATCTTCTGGGATCTGGTTAGAAATGCAGGGCCTCAGGCTTACCCCAGGCTACTGGATCAGAATCTGCATTTTAACAAGATCTTCAGGTGATCAGTGAGTGCTTTAAAGCTTGAGCCAACTTACGGTTGTCCTTTGTATATCTGCAATATCATAACCTAGGGGTAAGACAGGAATAAAGACACAGACCTACTAGAGAACGGACTTGAGGATATGGGGAGGGGGAAGGGTGAGCTGGGACAAAGCGAGAGAGAGGCATGGACATATATACACTACCAAATGTAAGGTAGATAGCTAGTGGGAAGCCGCCGCATAGCACAGGGAGATCAGCTCGGTGCTTTGTGACCGCCTGGAGGGGAGGGATAGGGAAGGTGGGAGGGAGCAAGATGCAAGAGGGAAGAGATATGGGAACATATGTGTATGTATAACTGATTCACTTTGTTACAAAGCAGAAACTAACACACCATTGTAAAGCAATTATACCCCAATAAAGATGTTTAAAAAAAAAAAGTGAGCTTTCACAAATAAATGCAAGGAAAGGCATGTGATTTGCATTTAAGCAGTATGCAGTGGAGGCCTTATCCATCAGTGTATACCGAAGGAATTTGTAAGGCCTTCATGCTTCACTCCCTGGGTGTGAAGCTGTCCTTGGGTGTGGCTGTCCTTGGGTGTCCTGTAGGACTGTCATCCTGGGCCATTTCCAGACCATCACCTCTAGGGCCCACATCTGGTCAGTCCTAAACCCCAGTTTGAAATAGACACATTTCACTTCACCCAAGAAACAGTTCAAACCACAGTATAGAAATCACATAGAAGCCTTGCTTGTTGACTCAGGATGCTGGTACATCACATTTAAACTGCTGGACAGCAGGCATGTTATTCAATGCCCAAGGTATGGTTTCCTCATCTGCAACATGTCCTGCTTTGATGACTTATGAGGACTAAAGGAGTTAAACACTTGAGAGTTTGCACAGGGTAATCAGTCCATGGGTATTCACTCTTTTCTTAATTGAGGCAAAATTCACACAACATAAAATTAACCATTTCAAAGTGAACTGTTCAGCGACATTTGGTACATTCATGATATGTTGTGCAAACGTCACCTCTACCTAGTTCCAGACATAAATTATCATCACCCTGAAAGGAAACCATGTACCCATTAAGCAGTGGTTTCCCATTCTCCATCCCCCCAACCCCTGGCCACTACCAATCTGCATTCTCTTTCTATGGATTTTAACTCTTACTAATGATATTTTTATTAGTCACAGAAAAAACAAACAAACCCAAAAAACTCAGATTTATTTCTTCTTCTGTCTGCTTTCATTGCTTTCCATGGTCCGAAAAACAGGAGGTTTGCTAATGATGGAAACTGGAAGTAGAGATGTGATATAACTTTAAAGCAGTGGTCCATAAAGTGTGGCCCCAAATTAGCAGCATCCACATTACAGGGGAACTTGTTAGAAATGCAGATTCTTGGGTTTGCCCCAGAACAGCTGAATCATAACTCTGGGGGTGGGGCCCAGCAATCTGTGTTTTAATAAGCTTCCAGATGATTCTAACGCATGCTTCCGTTAGGGAACCATTGCTTTAAATAAACCAGATATCACCTCTCCAAGCCTCTAGGGATGCCTACAGGTGCCTTCACGCACACCTGTGCCATCCTTGGGCCCAGGAAGACGTGTACTGGCACAGGAGAGAAGGTCTTCCAGCCCTATTTCTTTGATGCAGGCATCAGCTAGGGAATCTTTCCTGCTATCCTCTGGCCTTTGGAACAGGCAACAGAGCTGTTGCCTAGGCTTCCTCCAGTGACATCAGGGTTACTGTGCAGGCACAGGCACAAATACACTGTTATTTAATCGTTTCCCCTCTTGGTGCTACTTCATACTCAAAGGGAGGACTTTTCAGCAGCGTGTGGGTGTGATTGCTTGCTGTATTTCACACATCCTGCTTTTGTTGCACGATATCAAAGTGCAGGCAGCATTTCTTTTTGGTTGATTAATGTTCAATTCGAGGTCTGTTATGAACCTCCAGGCTTTAATTACTACACCATTACCCAGTCAATTCCTTGCCATTTTATATTTATGGCCTTTATTATGCCTCTGCATGTGCAATTGCCTAATTTTATTCTGGAAGAATTTCACCTCATTAGCTGGGTTTTGTACCATTCTTCTCATTTGTCCATATTGTTATTTATCTCGGTTCCTTGTGTGTGCTTTCCACCTTATTTTTTCACCAATCTGACCCTTTGTACATACTTCTTCTCCTTTTCCTGGGATGCATTGTTCTTTTGCCCTTGGAAACAGCTCTTCAAGTTTTTGCACACTCTTCTCTGGGTGGTCTTTTCCCTGGTGATCTGTTACACTCACTCTTAACTGGTTTTTCCATCTGGATTGCTTGGTGTCATTGGCCCTTCCAAAGGCGTGGAGGCCCAGCTCTTCAGCCCTGGACATACCATGGACAGTGGTTTCTCTCTAAAGGGCCAGTTGAGGATCAGGGAAGAAGCTTTTTTCTTTTTTAAAGACTATGCTGCTAAAAATAATTTTTAAAAGACCTCTAAAATGCCTTACTAACACTCCCTGTCTCAGTCCCCCCAGTGCCTCAGAAGAATTTTGAGTTTGGTTTGCTTGCTTTTATATTTTCTGACGTTCCATCCCAGACCTGCTGAATCAAATTCCGGGGAGCAAGCCAGCAGTCTGGGTTTTATAAGCCCCCAGATGATTCTGATGCCCACTCAAGTTTGAGAGCCACTGTTCTCAAAAGATGCTGAAAGACGTTCAGGAAACCCACCTAAGTCAGAAACAGTATTTATTCCACCTGAGTCCTTACTTGGCCAAAGAGCAAGATTAATAATTTCGATAGCAGTTGTGTTTGGGTTTTTGTTGTGTGTGGTTTTTATCAACATCTTTGCCCTAGAGTTATAAGAATATTTCTGTAAATCAAGAGCTCATGTAATTATTATAGCAATAATAGATCAATCGTCTCCCCCACTGAGTATTTGAGATGTGAAGATCTCAAAGGTAAAGATCTCTCAGGCACTAAGAGATCTTTACCTCCATTTTTTATTTTCATTTAATCTTTACAGCCCTTTGTAGGTTGGTATTCCTGTTCCCATTTTTATAGGTGGAAACTCACGTTAAGGAATATGTGTTAAGTCACCAAGTCTGTTAGATGTAGATCTAGGAAAATCGTCTCTGTCCAGAGCCACATTATCCAGTCATCTGCTACCATGTTAAGGACTTTCCTGATCAAAGCTTTATTATTATTATTTCATCCTCTCCTTTTTCAGTAAGTGTAGGTATAATGTGTTTCAGTAGGAATCAGTAACCAGGAATGTGTGCTCTAGGGTTAGGCCACCTAAGTTCCTGAGCTGGGTCTGTTTATTTTTGTGCTATGTGAACCTTGGGCAAATTATACAACATCTTTTTGCTTCAGGTTCTCCATCTGTAAAGTGGGATAGTGCAGTATTTCTGTCATGTGGTAGTACATGTACCTTACATGAGATAATGAGTGAAAACACTTCGAACGAGACCTGGGAAATAAATGCTCTTGATGAATACTAGCTGTGATTTCTCTTCCTCTGCCCTCTTGTCTGTGCCGTTAAACCTCTTTACTTTGGGGCTCACTATCCTGATCTGTGAGGAAGGAGTGGTGGATCAGGTGGACTAACAGCCTGGAATTCTGATTTTTTTCTGGTTTATCTTCCTGCTTGGCATAGTTTCTATAATTTTAATGTTCTTTGTTCTTTGCCCACTTAAAATCATATTAAGGCTTTGGCATGTTTACTTGATTTTAGGGACTTGCTCAAAATTCATGATCACGGTTAAGCTCTTGTGCAACCCCCTTGAGGCAGTTCAGTGCTCTTTCTAAAGCTTCCCTCTGGCTTTCGGAGACCAATCACCATTAGCATTAATACCAAAGGGAGCATAGAAGGTGGCTCCCTCTTGGCCCACAAGTCTCTGTGAGAGGACCCCACTGTGGCCTTACCCGTTGACTTTAGAAGATGTCTGTGTCTTGATGATGAGATCTAAGGGCTAACACTTCACTCTGGGGTGTTCCCTGATTCTGTTACTAATGTAAAAGTACCCCTGTGTTGGGGGTAGGGAGGGGGCTCATGGATAAAATAAAGGTTTTTATTTCTTTTTTTTTTTTTTTTTTTGCGGTACGCGGGCCTCTCACTCTTGTGGCCTCTCCCGTTGCGGAGCACAGGCTCCGGACGCGCAGGCTCAGCGGCCATGGCTCACGGGCCCAGCCGCTCCGCGGCATGTGGGATCTTCCCGGACTGGGGCAGGAGCCCATGTCCCCTGCATCGGCAGGCGGACTCTCAACCACTGGGCCACCAGGGAAGCCCAACAGACAAGTTTTAATAGAGCTTGTGGGGTTGACAAGACTCCGAGGACTGGTGTCCTATGGTGGCTGTAACTGTTTAGTATTGGGACTTTATTGCCAAAACTATCAGGCTGTGACTTATTCTTTGGTGTCCTTGCTCATTCTCTGCACTTGCACAACCCCGTATTCCTGTGGAAGATTCCTGCTTGAATATGAGCACATGGGACTTCCTATCTTGCATTTCTGGTGTAAGTAGGTGGTGACACCGTTTTTATGCTTCTCATGCTAGAATGATGGGAGAGCCTTTGCATTGCTTTCATCTGTCCCCAGAGGCCAGTCATCAAAGAGCCAGTCTCACTGCAGTCATAATTTTTGTTTAGTTGCTGGTAAATGTTGGCCAAGGGCCTCAAGGAAAAACGAAGAGGGAGGGCAATAAAGCGATTATAAACACCAACTCTGTCAAGTCTGCTTTAGGCATTTTGCCTTTGTTTTGTGATTTAGGATGCACGACAGTCCTATGGAGTGGGCTTTCTGGAATTTGTGTACAATTCACAAAAAGACGCAATGCCTCATGCAAGCTTACACTAGTTTGGCCCAGGTTCTCTATGTTACACATGCTTCCCGCAGCAGCTTTGGGTCAGAATTGGGGCGAGACGGACAATCCCTTCTCTTGGAGAGAACACGGTCCAGGTTCACATACTGTCCTTGCTGGCCTGTGAGGAGACCATTAAGCTTCATGTGACCGTCAGAGTCAAAACAGCCTGAACAAAAACCTCCACAGATGAGAGGAGATGGAAGAAGCCCTTGAGGCTTGGTCCAGGGCTGGCTACAGGGAAAGCAGAATGGACTGGACTCACCCCAGATGAGGAGAGCTTAAGAGAAAGAGGAGGAAAGTGTGACAGGGACAATCAGCTGAACGTAAGTCAGCAACATGATGCTGAAGCTAAGAGACAAGTACTAGAGTGTGGTTGGCCATGTACTTGGCACTTAAAGGTAACTCCCAAGCCAGATAAGTTTGTCACTAATGGAGAAGAAGAACTCAAAATGCATGGAAGTAAAGCCTGTGGGAACCCTCCACACAAAGTCATTAACCCTGAGCAATAGTTACTGACCCTTAGGGGATAAATGAGATAAGAGAGAACCTTATACCTTTGTCTAGAAGGGTCTGGGATTTATAAACCCACTTCAGTGAGATAGAGGAAATTGATCAAAGTTCCCTTAGCCTCTTGAGACATGAAATCCATTGAGTTTCACGGCAATGTATATGTGAAGGCAGTGTGTGAAATATAATGGGGAAGGAGGAGATTTGGAAATTGAAGACCTTAAAAATTGAATTCCAGGAGTGACTTAGGCTATGATCTAAGCAGATCACCTCTTCCTCTTGTTTTAACTTTCTTAAGAGAATAATAATAATACCTGCCTTATCCATTTTATGGACTTGTTGGGGAATCAGTGGATAGAAAATACGTAAATATACTCTGTAAAGTTGAAGTATTTAATAAAATGTTTTTTATAGTTAATATTGCATAAATATCAAGTGTTCTATAAAATATGCAGACAGTTTCAACTACTTTCGGTATATGAAGTATTCTAAAATGAGTGATAATAGCAGTTTTTAATATGTACTCCATCCATCGAGGTTTCTGTTCCAGCATGTTTGCTTTTAAAACCAAAGAGTGAGGGAAAAAAATACAGATGAAAAATATGCTTTGATATTTCCAGATAGAGCTCAAAATATCTCACGTAAACATGATTAATACCAGAATGTTGAAATTGAAAATAGATATATTAGTGTATGTATTAAGTAAAAAAAAAAACTACTGTCTAGTCTAAGAATGATCTCTCACTGTAGTAATATCTTATTAGTAACATTCATAACCATAGTCTTTTCTGAATATTTCTGTAACAGTGTTGACCTTAAAGCCCACACAGGCAGCTTGAAAGGTTTGTGTCGGCTTTGTCTAAAGAAACCAATCAAGAAGGAGAGTCTGTTTTTCTCTAGGTGGGTAAATATAATAAGATGGATGGCACATTTTTTTTAAAAACAGATCTTTGTTCATAGGACTCTTTTTTAAATTATTTATTTATTTACTTACTTATTTTTGGCTGCGTGGGGTCTTTGTTGCTGTGCACAGGCTTTCTCTAGTTGCGGTGAGTGGGGGCTACTGTTCGTTGTGGTGCGAGGGATTCCCATTGCGGTGGCTTCTCTTGTTGCAGAGCACGGGCTCTAGGCACACGGGCTTCAGTAGTTGCGGCACACGAGCTCAGTAGTTGTGGCTTGAGGGCTCTAGAGCGCAGGCTCAGTAGTTGAGGCACACGGGCTTAGTTGCTCCGCAGCATGTGGATCTTCCTGGACCAGAGCCTGAACCCGTGTTCTCTGCATTGGCAGGTGGATTCTTAACCACTGTGCCACCAGGGTAGTCCCTAGAGATGGATGGTACATTAAAGAGTAAAGAGAAGGGCTTTTCCAAGCTGATTTACGTATTGGTTACTTAAATTACTCCTTAATTTAGTACCTGCTAATAAACAGTGCCTTGGAAATGTTTTCGGAACATTTATTGGCTGCAGTAATTCCACCTACAGTGTATTCAGATCACGTCCTCATTCAATATTGATGCTCTCGTGAAATGTGAATTGTTAATGTGAAATGCCAGGGAATGTCCTCGCTGGGAGCTGGGGGCTGGCTGAAGACTACCTGTCTCCTGTCTTTTCTTTATGTTCTTCTTGCTCTGTTTTCCCCACTCATTTCCCATCATCAAGAGATTCAGATTTGCCCCTTGATGGGGCAATCTCAGATACAGACATTTTCAAAGAGAAAGATTCACTGATTGATGGGAACTTAGTTGTTCTTCCCTCCTGCTTTCCTGAACTGGAATTCCTGATTAGAGCCAGAAAGGATTCTCCTAAAAAGAAGAGGGTGATACAGGCTCAGGCGAATGAGACTGTTCACGTTCAGGCAAATTTCCAAAAGAGACCATGAAGAGGGGCAGAGGCTTTCAAGGACTCCAGCGCTGGTCCTTCCTGCTTGCCAGGAGAAAGGATTTAGTTGGATTTTATGACCAGCTTTCTCAGAGGAAAAACAACCAACTCAGAACACGTGTTGGCTAAAGAGACTGTAAGGAAGAATTTTATAAATCCCAAGGACAGCAAAGGCTAGGTTCATGCTGATATGCAATGCATAATTATTTATGTGAGCATGTGCTGCAAACACTTGACAGGTCCCACAAAATGGGATGGTTCATCGACTTCTTGGACAATCATAAGGGTGATAAAGCAACAATGATGAACTTCGAAAACTGCCGTGATTCAGCAAGTGGAACTGTTTAGGTTGTGATTAGGGTTAGGTATACGTGCAATGCTGGAGGAACATCCCCAAATGGAAATGGTTGATTTGTTAGTGTGGTACTGTCAGTGCATACAATAATTATGTGTGTGTGTGTGTGTGTGTTATTGTTACAGTGTTTGTGCAGATAACAATGGGAGCACATTTGTATTGAAAACCTACTCCTTTGGCTTTATTTTATTTTATTGATTGATTGATTGTTTGATTGATAGGTAAGGAGTGGATTTATTTAGAAACACACTCCACAGAGTGTGGGCCATCTCAGAAGGCAAGAGGCCCCAGGGTATGGGGAGGTTAGTTATTATTTAATTAATTAATTAATTAATTAATTAATTTATTTATTTATTTAATACAGCAGGTTCTTATTAGATATCTTTTTTATACATATTAGTATATGTGTGTCAATCCCAATCTCCTAATTCATCCCACCACCACCACCCCACCCCCACTTTCCCCCCTTGCTGTCCATACGTTTGTTCTCTACAGCAGTATCTCTATTTCTGCCTTGCAAACCAGTTCATCTGTACCATTTTTCTAGATTCCACATATATGCGTTAATATACGATATTTGTTTTTCTCTATCTGACTTACTTCACTCTGTATGACAGTCTCTAGGTCCATCCACGTCTCTACAAATGACCCAATTTCGTTCCTTTTTATGGCTGAGTAATATTCCATTGTATATATGTACCACATCTTTATCCATTCGTCTGTTGATGGGCATTTAGGTTGCTTCCATGACCTGGCTATTGTAAACAGTGCTGCAATGCACATTGGGGTGCATGTGTCTTTTTGAATTATGGTTTTCTCTGGGTACATGCCCATTAGTGCGATTGCTGGGTCATATGGTAATTATTTTTAGTTTTTTAAGGAAACTCCATACTGTTCTCCATAGTGCTTGTATCAATTTACATTCCCACCAACAGTGCAAAGGGTTCCCTTTTCACCAAACCTTCCCAGCATTTGTTGTTTATAG
Organism: Tursiops truncatus; assembly: GCF_011762595.2. Taxonomy (NCBI): domain Eukaryota; kingdom Metazoa; phylum Chordata; class Mammalia; order Artiodactyla; family Delphinidae; genus Tursiops; species Tursiops truncatus. Next base: position 65,132,395 of record NC_047042.1, on the reverse strand, counting down.
ATTTTCTGATGATGCCCATTCTAACTGGTGTGGGGTGATACCTCACTGTACTTTTGATTTGTATTTCTCTAATAATTAGTGATGTTGAGCAGGCTTTTATGTGTCTCTTTTCCATCTGTATGTCTTCTGTGGAGAAATGTCTATTTAGGTCTTCTGCCCATTTTTGGATTGGGTTGTTTGTTTTTTTGTTATTGAGCTCCAGGAACCTGAACACTGCCCTGTACAATTCCAAACCTCTCCACATGGTAGACGAGGCAGTGTACAGAGGTTGTGTCCAAAACACATCTTACTCAACTCAGGGGCTCTGTCCTTGATCTCTGCCTGAAACAGTCTTTCTCCCAGACCTTGACATGGCAAGCTCTTTCTCACCCTTTGATTTCCAATAGTCACCTAGTTGTCTACACTCTCCTCCCCAAGTCTTCCCTGTTATTCTTTGCCACCTCAACTACTTTTTTTCATGGCACTTGTTATAAACTGTCATTACCTCTTTTGTTTTATCTGTTTCCCTCAATTAGAGTGGATGCTCTGATAAGTCAGAGCCCTGGTCTTGTTCTCCACTTTATAGGCCTAGACATCTTCCTGGTAGACAAGAGGTACTCATTTACTACTGTTGATTGAATGAATAAAACATCATTTCTGCCACCGAAGAGGTCATAGTCTGGGGGAAAAACAACATAAGTTGATGTACAACATTGTTGTAAACGCTACTGGGATGCACCTACTCAGGGCGCTGTAGCGTTTGAGGACATTCCAGACAATTCCATTGAGGAAGTTGGAGGTGGTGTCAGAGATGGATATGCTGATTATTCCTTTTGTCAACGTATGAATTTGAAGATTGGCAACTTTTTTTTTTAAATTTTGTGCATTTTAGAACAATTGGCTAATTCCCCTTTATTTTTGAAGTTTAGTAACTTTAAAATAGAGGTTTCCTCTTTTGTTTTCCTTTTGTTTAATACATGTGCAGAATGACTCCCTTAGTTATCGTAGGAATATCTCAAACTAGCTTAAGGAAAGAGGAGAATTTATTGGATGGCCCAAAGGATTTTCAGTGGAAGGGTTTAGCAAATAAACCGTAAGGTTAGGGAAGTAGTTTTGCTCCAGGAACACGTGGGACCAGCCGCTCAAACGCTGCCAGGGCTACCAGTGCCTCTCCTCTCTGTTTTCCCTTGCATTTTGGCTTGCTTTCCTTTTTCCTTTTTTTGTTTTTTTTCTTGCAGATTCACTTTCAGGTAGTTCCTACACTCATACCTCGTGGGTACTGTCAGCGTAGTTGGGCCAGTTTTTCCCTTTTTGTGTGATAAGTCTCAGGGAAGGACTCTGGTTGGTCCAGTTTGTGTCACGTGTCCCTTAGGTGTGGTCCAGTCAACTAGTGCCAAGGGAGAGATCTTGTAAGAACATGGAAACTCCTGTGGGAAATATGTGATTAAACATAGGAGCTGAACCATTAAAAAAGGACAAAATAATGCCATTTGCAGCAACATGGATGCAACTAGAGCTTATCAAACTAAGTGAAGTAAGCCAGAAAGACAAAGGCAAATACCATATGATATCACTTACATGTGGAATCTAAAATATGACACAAATGAACTTATCTATGGAACAGAAACAGAATCACAGACATAGAGAACAGACTGGTGTTTGCCAAGGGGGAGGGGTTTGGGGGAGGGATGGAGTGGGAGGTTGGGATTAGCAGATGTAAGCTTCTATATATAGAATGGATAAACAACAAGGTCCTACTGTACAGCACAGAGAACTATATTCAATATCCTATCATAAATAGAAAAAAATATTTAAGAAAAGGAAAAAAATGTAGGAGCTGAAGTCATAGAAAGAGAGTTGCTATTCCCAGGAAAGAGAAGATATGACCGGGAGAAAAAGAGAGTGGTTTTGTCACTTAAGTAAAAAGTCTTTACTGTGCTATTTTAAAAAACTCTCCATGGGCACCTCTGTGTAAGTGGAAACCAATGAGCAAAATATCCTCTTACAGAGTTGAAAATGGTTTTAGGAGATTTGGAAAACATGAGAGTTTTCAGTCCTTTTACAGAGAATATACTTAAAGTACAGCTTTGTTCTGCCCCCAAGAGCCCTAGTTTGGTGGTCTGGAGTGGATCTGTTTCTCTTTATAGTAGAGCCAACATTTTTGATGTTTTCTACAAACTGACTTTCCTTTCTGACCTGTTCCCTTTCCTGCTTGCAGATTGTGCTTGAGAACAGTAGCCGAGAAGATAAGCATGAATGTCCCTTTGGCCGCAGTAGTATAGAGCTGACCAAGATGCTGTGTGAGATCTTGAAAGTGGGCGAGCTGCGTAAGTACACATATTTCCCACAGGGTGTGAGGCTTGGCAGAGACCCAGCTTCCAGGTAGTGCCCTGACCTACATGCAGGGTTCCCAAGATGCTGACAGCTAAGCAGGAGCATCCCCGTGGACCGAACATTCTTTGGCTCAGGTTTCCAGTGTATGTATTTCTTCATGTCTGCCCTGGGAATAAATATTATTAAAATCTACAGGGATGGAAAAATGTGCAGGTATTGTGACTGAATTTCAAATATTATAAAAAAGAATGTGTATTAAGAAATGAGTATATATTTCTCTGTTTAGGAAATAGATCTATGGATTCCTTTTTAAAAATTCCAGTTTTTACGTTACCAGTAGATCACTTTCTTTTCTTTCTTTTTTTATTGAATTTTATTTTATTTTTTTTTATACAGCAGATTCTTATTAGTCATCAATTTTTTTTTTTTTTTTTTTTTTTTGCGATATGTGGGCCTCTCACTGTTGTGGCCTCTCCCGTTGCGGAGCACAGGCTCCGGACACGCAGGCTCAGCAGCCATGGCTCACAGGCCTAGCCGCTCCGCGGCACATGGGATCTTCCCAGACCGGGGCGTAAACCCATGTCCCCTGCATCAGCAAGCGGGCTCTCAACCACTGTGCCACCAGGGAAGCCGCAGTCATCAGTTTTATACACATCAGTGTGTACGTGTCAATCCCAATCTCACAATTCTTCACACCACCACCCCCACTGCCCCACCACTTTCCCCCCTTGGTGTCCATACGTTTGTTCTCTACATCTGTGTCTCAATTTCTGCGCTGCAAACCGGTTAATCTGTACCATTTTTCTAGGTTCCACATATATGCGTTAATATACGATATTTTTTTTCTCTTTCTGACTTACTTCACTCTGTATGACAGTCTCTGGATCCATCCACGTCTCAACAAATGACCCAATATCTTTCCTTTTTATGACTGAGTAATATTCCATTATATATATGTACCACATCTTCTTTATCCATTTGTCTGTCGATGGGCATTTAGGTTGCTTCCATGACCTGGCAATTGTAAACAGTGCTGCAATGAACATTGGGGTGCATGTGTCTTCTTGAATTATGGTTTTCTCTGGGTATGCCCAGTGGCGGATCATATGGTAATTCTATTTTTAGTTGTTTAAGGAACCTCCAAACTGTTCTCCATAGTGGCTGAATCAAATTACATTCCCACCAACAGTGCAAGAGGGTTCCCTTTTCTCCACACCCTCTCCAGCATTTTTTGTTTGTAGATTTTCTGATGATGCCCATTCTAACCAATGCGAGGTGATACCTCATTGTAGTTTTAATTTGCATTTCTCTAATAATTAGTGATGTTGAGTGGCTTTTCATGTGACTCTTGGCCATCTCTATGTCTTCATTGGAGAAATGTCTATTTAGATCTTCTGCCCATTTTTGGATTGGGTTTTTTTTTTTATATGGAGGTGCATGAGCTGTTTATATATTTTGGAGATTAATCCTTTGTCCGTTGATTCATTTGCAAATATTTTCTCCCTTTCTGAAGCTTGTCTTTTCATCTTGTTTATGGATTCCTTTGCTGTGCAAAAGCTTTGCAGTTTCATTAGGTCCCATTTGTTTATTTTTGTTTTTATTTCCATTACTCTAAGAGATGGATCAAAAAAGATCTTGCTGTGATTTATGTCAAAGAGTGTTCTTCCTATATTTTCCTCTAAGAGTTTTATAGTGTCTGGTCTTCCATTTAGGTCTCGAATCCATTTTGAGTTTATTTTTGTGTTTGCTGTTAGGGAGTGTTCTAATTTCATTCTTTTACATGTAGCTATCCAGTTTTCCCAGCACCACTTATTGAAGAGACTGTCTTTTCTCCATTGTATATCCTTGCCTCCTTTGTCATAGATTAGTTGACCGTAGGTGCATGGGTTTATCTCTGGTCTTTCTATCTTGTTCCATTGATCTGTGTTTCTGTTTTTGTGCCAGTACCGTATTGTCTTGATTACTGTAGCTTTGTAGTGTAGTCTGAAGTCAGGGAGCCTGATTCCTCCAGCTCCATTTATTCCCTCAAGATTTCTTTGGCTATTCAGGGTCTTTTGTGTCTCCATACAAATTTTAAGATTTTTTGTTCTAGTTCCATAAAAAATGTCATTGGTAATTTGATAGGGATTGCATTGAATCTGTAGATTGCTTTGGGTAGTATTGTCATTTTCACAATATTGATTCTTCCAATCCAAGAACATGGTATATCTCTCCATCTGTTGGTATCATCTTTAATTTCTTTCATCAGTGTCTTATAGTTTTCGGAAACAGGTCTTTTGTCTCCCTAGGTAGGTTGGTTCCTAGGTATTTTATTCATTTTGTTGCAATGGTAAATGAGAGTGTTTCCTTAATTTCTCTTTCAGATTTTTCATCATTAGTGTATAGGAATACAGGAGATTTCTGTGCCTTAATTTTGTATCCTGCTACTTTACCAAATTCATTGATTAGCTCTAGTAGTTTTCTGGTGGCATCTTTAGGATTCTCTATGTATAGAATCATGTCATCTGCAAACAGTGACAATTTTACTGTTCTTTTTCAATTTGTATTCCTTTTATTTCTTTTTCTTTTCTGATTGCCGTGGCTAGAACTTCCAAAACTATGTCGAATAATAGTGGTGAGAGTGGATATCCTTGTCCCTTTCCTGATCTTAGAGGAAATGCTTTCAGTTTTTCACCATTGAGAATGATGTTTGCTGTGGGTTTGTCGTATATGGCCTTTATTATGTTGAGGTAGGTTCCCTGTATGCCCACTTTCTGGAGAGTTTATGTCATAAATGGGTGTCGAATTTTGTCAAAAGCTTTTTTTGCATCTATTGAGATAATCATATGGTTTTTATTCTTCAATTCGTTAATATGGTGTATCACATTGATTCACTTGCGTATATTGAAGAATCCTTTCATCCCTGGGATAAATCCCACTTGTTCATTGTGTATAATCCTTTTAATGTGTTGTTGGATTCTGTTTACTAGTATTTTGTTGAGGATTTTCACATCTATATTCATCAGTGATATTGGTCTGTAATTTTCTTTTTTTGTAGTATCTTTGTCTCGTTTTGGTATCAGGGTGATGGTTGCCTCATAGAATGAGTTTGGGAGTGTTCCTTCCTCCACAGTTTTTTGGAAGAGTTTGAGAAGGATGGGTGTTAGCTCTTCTCTAAATGTTTGATAGAATTCACCTGTGAAGCCATCTGGTCCTGGACTTTTGTTTGTTGGAAGATTTTTAATCACAGTTTCAATTTCATTACTTGTGATTGGTCTGTTCATTTTTTCTGTTTCTTCCTGGTTCATTCTTGGAAGGTTATATCTTTCTAAGAATTTGTCCATTTCTTCCAGGTTGGCCATTTTATTGGCATAGAGTTGCTTGTAGTAGTCTCTTAGGATGCTTTGTATTTCTGCAGTGTCTATTGTAACTTCTCCTTTTTCATTTCTCATTTTATTGATTTGAGGCCTCTCCCTCTTTTTCTTGATGAGTCTGGCTAATGGTTTATCAATTTTGTTTATCTTCTCAAAGAACCAGATTTTAGTTTTATTGATCTTTGCTATTGTTTTCTTTGTTTCTATTTCATTTATTTCTGCTCTGATCTTTATGATTTCTTTCCTTCTGCTAACTTTGGGTTTTGTTTGTTCTTCTTTCTCTAGTTCCTTTAGGTGTAAAGTTAGATTGTTTATTTGAGATTTTTCTTGTTTCTTGATGTAGGTTTTTATAGCTATAAACTGCCCTCTTAGAACTGCTTTTGCTGCATTCCATAGGTTTTGGATTGTCATGCTTTCATTGTCATTTGTATTGTTCATCTCTGTTTGTTTGTTCTTTAAATCTTCTAAGTCCTTGTTAAACATTTCTTGCATCTTCTGGATCTCTGCCTCCATTCTTTTTCCAAGGTCTTGGATCATCTTCACTATCATTATTCTGAATTCTTTTTCTGGAAGGTTGCCTATCTCCACTTCATTTAGTTGTTTTTCTTGGGTTTTATCTTGTTCCTTCATCTGGTACATAGCCCTCTGCCTTTCATCTTCTCTATCTTTCTGTGAATGTGGTTTTTGTTCCACAGACTGCAGGACTGTAGTTCTTCTTGCTTTTGCTCTCTGCCCTCTGGTGGATGAGGCTATCTAAGAGGCTTGTGCAAGTTTCCTGATGGGAGGGACTGGTGGTGGGTAAAGCTGACTGTTGCTCTTGTGGGCAGAGCTCAGTAAAACTTTAATCCGCTTGTCTGCTGATAGTTGGGGCTGGGTTCCCTCCCTGTTGGTTGTTTGGCCTGAGGCAACCCAACACTGGAGCCTACCTGGGCTCTTTGGTGGGGCTAATGGCTGATCTGGGAAGCCTCACGCCAAGGAGTACTTCCCAGAACTTCTGCTGCCCATATCCTTGTCCTCACGGTGAACCACCGCCACCCCCCACCTCTGCCGGAGGCCTTCAAACACTAGCAGGTAGGTCTGGATCAGTCTCCCCTGGGGTCACTGCTCCTTCCCCTGGGTCCCAATGCACACACTACTTTGTGTGTGCCCTCCAAGAGTGGAGTCTCTGTTTCCCCTAGTCCTGTCGAAGTCCTGCAATCAAATCCCACTAGCCTTCAAAGTCTGATTCTCTAGGAATTCCTCCTCCCATTGCCAGAGCCCCAGGTTGGGAAGCCTGACATGAGGCTCAGAACCTTCACTCCAGTGGGTGGACTTCTGTGGTATAAGTGTTCTCCAATTTGTGAGTCACCCACCCAGCAGTTATGGGATTTGATTTTACTGTGATTGTGCCCCTCCTACCATCTCATTGTGGCCTCTCCTTTGTCTTTGGATGTGGGGTATCTTTTTTGGTGAGTTCCAGTGTCTTCCTTTCAATGATTGTCCAGCAGCTAGTTGTGATTCTGGTGTTCTCACAAGAGGGAGTCAGAGCACATCCTTCTACTCCGCCATCTTGGTTCCGATAAAGCTGAATCTTTTTTCTTTTTTTGAAACATCTTTTTTATGTAAAGAACAATTGCATACCTTAATGAAATCCTCTTGCTTCCGGTATTTTACTTGTTTAGAATGCTTTCTCTATGAAAGAAGGAATTATTGAAGGAAATGGGTAGATGATCATGAAAAATGTGTTCAGAAATGTGCTTATTGCTCTTTTTCTTCCTTATATTATAAAATTTAGGAGAGGACACCTAGAAATAGAGAGCATGATAATTTTCCTGCCTTTTGCTTGCTGGCATAATTTGGCTTTAACTTGTTAAGGCAAATATGATTTAATCTGGCCTGCAATCATTGTCAGCATTGAGTCTTCCTATAGTGGGTAAATTCCATTCCCTCCACCAGCTATAGAGCTGACACACAGATAAATCTTTCCTTGTAGACTTAATAACATGGGCACCAGAGAAGGCTGTTTATACCAGAGAAATGTCAAGTGTTTGCTATTATTGTGAAAGCGTAAATATTTAGTCACCTGCTTGAGAGCTTAAAATAATGGTCTGAAATGATCAATGGGAAAGAATCTAAAGATTAAATTGAGAAGGGGGTTATGTTTTATTTACAGTGTAGAGCTGACTACACACACTGCTGAGGTAGATTTAAAAATTTAAAACCTAATAAGGACGAAGCTAAGAGTTTGAGGTGTTTGACCAAGATGTTATCGTCCTCCCATGTAGGGGTGGGGGGGAAAGAAGTTGAAGTGGACGTTGAACTGCCATGGAAGTTTGTTACTAGTGAGCCCAAATTAGGGCATTTTTGCATTAAGAGTAGCAGCCTGACCTGAGAGATTTCTGTTCTCAGGTTCACTCATCACCAATGTTAACATTTCAGTTTATCTGGGTGCTTGAAGTGAGTTATTCTTCCTACTCCTCATTCGACTAACTTGTGGAGATTTATGTCCGCTCTGTAGCTTACTGTGTATTCTGCTGAAGTGTTCAAGTCCTGAATCAAACAAATTCTCCTGAATTCCTCAGTCTGATAACCATGCGTATTTTGCATTCATTTCAATTTGGTGGGGGAAACTGTAGAAAGTCACTTGCTTAAAAGCACTGCAAGACCATCCAAGATTTTGAGAAACTGGAGAAGAAGCAGAATCATGCTCTGCTTGGCTGGTACTTCTTGTGTCCAGGTTATTGCCCTGCAATGTCCTTTTCTTACCCTGCTTTCACTTTCATCTTCCCCAATGGCCTGCTTTGGCTATTAGCTCTCATCCTGATGGCAGTAGAAGGTATACTCTTGTGTGCTTTGACTGCCATACCCAGCTTTCTCCTCTTCTTCTTTGCCTAATGGACATGTTAAAAGTTAGCACAGAACAGAGATATGGTGAACTAGAAGGAGAATACTGGGGACAAGGGGCAGCTTGGTTCCATCTCTGCCACTTATGACTTTTGTGTCCTTGGGTAATGTACTCATAAATCTCACCGTGCACTTATATTCCTACATTTCCCCAGAAATAGATTGGTAGGATTTGAGGTGATGATTTGAGTAGTTGCATTCATTTTGTCTGTATCACAAGTAACGTTGGTGGCTGAAATTGCAGTGGGAGGCGTGAGAGGAGTATCCTGGGAACAGATAGTATTCAACCTAGGGAAACTAACTTGGACAAGATAGCCAAATTTCAGGCTGTGTGTGGGCAAGGTAAACGTGGATCTGATCTGGACTCTCCTCCTTGTCAGTGGGACCCCGTCTGGTGGGCAGATGGGAACCTTGGTGGCAGGAGTCTGAGCAGACAGTGCTGCTCAGGTGGACGTCACTCTGTGCTTTGGGGGAGGGAACTGGTACAGAGTAAGGGCTGACCTCTAGCTGGTGTACAGCAGCCTTCCCAGACTTTTCAAGACCTGGTAGTCAAGCCAGGAGCCAGGATAGAATCCCATTCGCATGGGCTGAGGTAACAGAGTGGGGATGAAAGCAAATACCTTTGGGATCTCTGGAGGTGCCCCAGATGCTGTTCTTGCACTATATATTATTCCAGAAGGTGAGAACCTTCTGTTGCAGAGAAGGATTTCAACATTCTGCCACAGTTTGCTTAGCATCTGGTCAGGTCTGGTCTCTGCAGTGAGGTTGGGCTTGGACAGCTGGGACCTGACATACTCATGGCAGGCTTCCTTCATCTAAGATGACAAATGCATTTATTCATTTGTTTAATAAAAATTTACAGATTACTTACAATGTACCAGGGACTCTACTGGACACTGCAGGTGCAAAGGTGAACCAGATACAGTCTCTGGCCCCAAGAGTCAGTCTTGCATTTGGGAAAGTGTAAGAATGAGGTGGGACTGATATTTTTTCCTATTGGTTATAAATATGTGTATAAATATTATATATATATTTATATATTATCTATCTATCTATCTACCCATTATCTGTTGTAAAGCATATTTTTTCCAATATTTTGATAGTTTGAGATTTCAGGTTGACCTGTGTTCGCCCTCTACTGACTGCAAAGGCCATTCTTGACATTTTGCAAGGCCTACCAAAGACTCCCACATTTCTGAAATCTACAGATTCAGAAATGCCCAAATTAGTTGCTTTCTGCTCATAAAATATTAAAGGATTGCTACATTCTTTTTTTTTTTTTTCGGTACACAGGCCTCTCACTGTTGTGGCCTCTCCCGTTGCGGAGCACAGGCTCCGGACGCGCGGGCTCAGCAGCCATGGCTCACGGGCCCAGCCGCTCCGTGGCATGCGGGATCTTCCCGGACTGGGGCGCGAACCCGTGTCCCCTGCATCGGCAGGCAGACTCTGAACCACTGCGCCACCAGGGAAGCCCAGGATTGCTACATTCTGATTGAGTGCTAGACATCAAATTATAAAACACCCTGTAGTAAGAGGAAAATTGCTTTTTAATGGATTGCCTTTTGTTCATTGCCATATTAAATAAGTTACTAATAGGAAAAGTAAATCTGAACGAACCCTTATGTTGGAGGAGATATCTGTTTTTCTTCTGAGGAAAATTAGGTTCACACACAGATTCATCTTCCTTTGGTTTGTGTGTGTTTGCTTTTCTCAATTCCTAAATTCATGGTTTTTCTCAGGTTCATGTTAATAATTGACCTGGAACATCATGGTCACATTACATCTGTAAGGAAGTACTAAGACCAAAGAAGTACCCAACTAAAATTCTAACTGATTTTTCTACAAAAGTGGAAAGATTCAATTTTCTAGAAATGTTTTGTCCTTTGATTTAACTTAAAGTCTTTTGAGGAAACCCACTTCTGAAATACCTATTATATTTTGGTGTCTAAAGCAAACATATAATGTTCAGTTAAATTACTAACACCAAATATTTATGCACAGAGTTTTTCTTTTTAGATTACTTTTTAAAAAGTGCTGTTTCTGTATCACAATTATTGGCATTGTAAGGTGCAGATGTTTAATAGTGTGGTCTGAAAAACAATGCCTACTTACGTACTCAGAGCACTTTATCAAGGTTATTTAATTGAAGTCTATAAGAACCCCAGGAGTTAATCAAGATCAATAGCATCTATGTTTATTAATGAAGAGAAGACTTGTACTTACTGCATATTGTCTAGGGTCATTGAGCTCAAATTGGCGTTCAGGTTGCCCAAAGAAGGGTGCAGAAAGAGGCACGAAAGTCGAGTGCTTGCATTTTGGCATCTGTATGACCCATTTGAATCACAGCTCAGCTGTTACTCAGACGCCTTGGGCATGCTTCTTCTCTGTTCTGAGCTTCTGGTTCCTTATCAAAATAAAGATAATATCTGCCGCACATATTTGCTGAGAGGGTTAAATGAGATAATGGATGTTGCTTTAGTTGGAAGAGGGATAGTTTTTTGGCAAGTGGTAGGATCTTACTTTCTAGAAAGAAACTGCAGGTTAAGCGAGGGAGGGAGAGTGCCCTGGTTTAAGTGACAGCTGGAACCAGGACCTGGAACAGCGTCCCTTGTTTCTTCACTCTCTATATTATGACTAATTTTTTTCTTTTAACCTGCTTTCTTCATGAGGCTCGTTTGAGAGCAAGGGACTTGTGTTCTTAGTTTCAATTTTAAAAATCACAAAGAAGAATTCTGTTGACCTGGATGTAGTCGCATATCCCCATGGCCTGGGTTGTAGAATTGTCAGCCCCACTTAGGAGAACAAGATTAAGTAGAGGAGCAAGTTTTCAAAAGAAGAGGTATGCTTGTGAGTGTGGGGTGGGTGAGGGTCGGGGGAAGCAGGAAGCGGTTTCCTTACCGAAGAAGGGAGGCGTAATACAGATAAATCGATAAGACTCGTTACAGCTATGAAGTCCTCATGAAGAAACCCTGCTCCTAATAGGAGCTAAAAATGTTACTGTTTTTGTTATTGTAGTACTGTCTCCAAAGCAATAATAAATCATTGAGGGAGGTAATGAAAACTTGATTTCTGATATAAATAAGTTAATTACTTATCTTTTGAGTAAGTAACACCTCATTCAGTTACATTCCAGTTATAGTCAGAACTAGGATATTTCTTTTTGTCTCTCACTCATTCATTCAATAACTAGGACTCCTCCTCTATGAGTCAGGATCTAATCCCTGATGACAAGGACTTAGTACACACTCCATCCTCAGGCAGTTCACATGCTGACTGGAGAGTCTTTCACATAAACAAATAATTATAAAACATCTTACTATTTGTAAGTTACATTTAAATTATATTAATGTCACTAGGAGGCAGTGTTCAGGTTTTTTTGTTCATGGGGAGCCAGGCGGGCTGAGGAAGCAAGCAATGTGACATGTTCCAAGAAGAGATATTTGAGTGTGTGGAGTCACAAAGATGAAGAGAAGAATACCCAGGCAGGCCCTTGTGTGTGACCAGGCAGGCCCTTGTGTGTGTATGGTGGGCAGCAGCTGTTGAAAATTCTGGGCAGGGAGAACTGTAGGTGAAAGTAACCCAGAGGTTCAGAGAATTCTACAGTCCACCCTTCGTATCTCCGTGTTCTGCGTCTTCGGATTCAGCCAGTCCTGGAACCAATCCCCTGCAGATACTGAGGGATGGTACTTTAGTGTGGCTAAAGCAGAAGGCTTGAGGGAACAGGAAAATGGAGGAGATGCTGGAAGAAGAGGCAAGAGTCAAGATAGAAGGATTTGCGGTGCAGAGGAGTTTGGATTTCACCAGGCGGTGGGAACCAATAGAAGAATTTTAATGACAAAAAGGAATGTTCCAGTCCTGGGCATAAAATTCTAAAATTGGATTACATTTTCTGGGTGTGACAAGAACTTGCAAGTATGATAATGTGCAGTACCAGGACCAGGGACGAGCTTACCTTACTCTAGCCCTGACCTAATAATAATCAGCTGGGAGTCCGTTAGGAGGCTTTCAGCTTCAAGTAATCAAAATCCCAACTCAAAATGGCCAATGTAAGAAGAACATTTATTGAGTGTCACAGTTTCACAGTTGAGTAGGTCCTGGGGTTATCTGTTCAGTGGTGTCACCAAGGACCCAAGTTCTTTCCATCTTTTGGTTCTGCCATTCTTAGTGTACCAAATTTGTCCTCATTGCTGGTAACAAAATGATGGCTACCATCACAAGGTCCAGGTGAACAAGAGGCTTTCTCTTCCAGTGAGTCTCTTTTAGGTGTGTGAAAATGTTTCCAAAAGCCCTCAGACGAAGTAGGACGCATTAGGGTGGTATGGCCGCAGACCCAAAAGCCCTTCAGCAAACTTTCTCTCGTTATCACTGACTAACACTATGGCCTGTGCCTGTGCCTAACTCGGTCATTGAGAGGGGGCTGGAACCTTCTGAGGGTCAGACCACTCATTAGCTTCTCCCAAGATTGAAACCAGCCTTCCTTGAGTGGCCATAGGATGGTAGGTAGCTGAAGAAAATTGGGGTTCTGTTAAGATAAGGAAAAACTACTTGAAACCCTTAATTCTGTCCCTTTACCCAGAAGAGCATTTTCTGCAGTTTCCTTACTGCTGCAAAAAACCATAAGAAATTGAAGCCAGATTATAGCCCTCTGTCATTTTGCTTTTATTGGGAGTTGGGGAAATGCACTGTATTTTTTTAAGCAGCAGTATCAAAGGTTGCAGAAAAATGGAAATTGAAGTTTGATTTTAACGTATTTCATTTTTCATCACTACGCTACTAGGGCTCCACTACCTTACTTTCCTTTTAGCAAATGGATATTTCCACGTCCTCAATTATGCTTTTGTGTGTGGGTTATTCTCAGGTGTGTTCTGAAGGGCAGAATGGACATACATTTGTGATTGAAGCCTTCTTATTTCTCTGAAACAATTTTGCCAACTTCACCTGTATGACCATACATAATTAGATTAAAATTGAATAACTACTTGTCTTTAAAAAAACAAGAATGAAATCTATATCACACACTATGAAAATGTTCGGCATTTCCTTACTTTGTCTTTCAGTGGAAATATTTATTATAACACACCAGTGGTGCTGAGTGAAAGCACCTTGTATAATTCATCACCCAGACACCTCTGCTTTAGCAAGTAAAAATAACACAGATGAGCAATCTGAAGGACTCTTTGGAGTGCACAGCAATTAGAATAGACACTTAACTCTGGGACATTGATGTTTTCATACTTTGAGAAGTACCATCCATCACTTTCATTCTTAGAACATCCTGGCTAAAGAAAACTCAAGAAAATTAGCTTTTAACAATTAAACCTCTTAAGGACATTTTTTCCTCATAATACTAGCTTGTACTTATGCTCCATGGAAAGTTGAAGCCTCTCAGATCTTGACTTTTTTTTTTTTAATAGATCTTTATTGGAGTATAATTGCTTCACAATACTGTGTTAGCTTCTGTTGTACAACAAAGTGAATCAGCCATATGCATACATATATCCCCATATCCCCTCCCTCTTGCGTCTCCCTCCCACCCTCCCTATCCCGCCTCTCTAGGTCATAGCAAAGCAAATATCCCTGTGCTATGCTGCTGCTTCCCACTAGCTAACTATTTTACATTCAGTAGTGTATATATGTCCATGCTACTCTCACTTCGCCCCGGCTTCCCACTCCTCCCCCCCAACCCCCCGTGTCCTCAAGTCCATTCTCTATGTCTACATCTTTATTCCTGCCCTGCCACTAGGTTCATCAGTACCTTTTTTTTTTAGAATCCATATATATGTGCTACCATACAGTATTTGTTTTTCTTTTCTGACTTACGTCACTCTGTTTGACAGACTCTAGGTCCATCCACCTCACTACAAATAACTCAATTTTGTTTCTTTCTGAGTAATATTCCATTTTATATATGTGCCACATCTGCTTTATCCATTTATCTGTCGATGGACATTTAGGCTAGGACATTTAGGCCACATACCCCCCCCCCCACACACACACACATTTAGGTATCCATGTCCTGGCTATTGTAGATAGTGCTGCAGTGAACACTGTGGTACATGTCTCTTTTTGAATTATGGCTTTCTCACAGTATATGTCCAGTAGTGGGATTGCTGGGTCATATGGTAGTTCTATTTTTAGTTTTTTAAGGAACCTCCATACTGTTCTCCATAGTGGTTGCATCAGTTTACATTCCCACCAACAGTGCAGGAGGGTTCCTTTTTCACCACACCCTTTCCAACATTTATTGTTTCCAGATTTTTTTTTTTTTTTTGTGGTACTTGGGCCTCTCACTGCTGTGGCCTCTCCCACTGCGGAGCACAGGCTCCAGATGCGCAGGCCCAGCGGCCATGGCTCACGGGCCCAGCCACTCCGTGGCATGTGGGATCCTCCCAGACCGGGGCACGAACCAATGTCCCCTGCATCGGCAGGCGGACCCTCAACCACTGCGCCACCAGGGAAGCCCCCCAGATTTTTTGATAATGGCCATTCTGACCGGTGTGAAGTGATACCTCATTGTAGTTTTGATTTGCATTTCTCTAATAATTAGTGATGTTGATCATCTTTTCATGTGCCTCTTGGCCATCTGTATGTCTTCTCTGGTGAAATGTCTATTTAGGTCTTCCACCCATTTTTTAACTGAATTGTTTGTTTTTTTGATATTGAGCTCCATGAGCTGTTTGTATATTTTGGAGGTTAATCCTTTGTCCATTGATTCATTTGCAAATATTTTCACCCATTCTGAGGGTTGTCATTTCGTCTTGTTTATGGTTTCCTTTGCTTTGCAAAAGCTTTAAGTTTCATTAGGTCCCATTTCTTTATTTTTGTTTTTATTACCATTTCTCTAGGAGGTGGGCCAAAAAGGATCTTGCTGTGATTTATGTCATAGAGTGTTCTGCCTATGTTTTCCTCTAACAGTTTTATAGTGTCTGGCCTTATTTACATTTAGGTCTTTAATCCATTTTGAGTTTAATTTTGTGTATTGTGTTAGGGAGTGTTCTAATTTCATTCTTTTACATGTAGCTGTCCTGTTTTCCCAGCACCACTTATTGAAGAGACTGTCTTTTCTCCATTGTATGTTCTTGCCTCCTTTGTCATAAATTAGGTGACCATATGTGTGTGGGTTTATCTCTGGCCTTTCTATCCTGTACCATTGATCTATATTTCTGTTTTCGTGCCAGTACCATACTGTCTTGATTACTGTAGCTTTGTAGTATAGTTTGAAGTCAGGGAGCCTGATTCCTCCAGCTCCATTTTTCTTTCTCAAGATTGCTTTGGCTATTTGGGGTCTTTTGTGTTTCCATACAAATAGTAAAATTTTTTGTTCTAATTAAGTGAAGAATGCCATTGGTAGTTTGATAGGGGTTGCATTGAATCTGTAGATTGCTTTGGGTAGTATAGTCATTTTCACTATATTGATTCTTCCAATCCAAGAACATGGTATATCTCTCCATCTGTTTGTGTCATCTTTGATTTGTTTCATCAGTGTTTTATAGTTTTCTGAGTACAATTATTTTGCCTCCTTAGGTAGGTTTATTCCTAGGTATTTTACTATTTTTCTTACGATGGTAAATGGGATTGTTTCCTTAATTTCTCTTTCTGATTTTTCATTGTTAGTGTATAGGAATGCAAGAGATTTTTCTGCATTAATTTTGTATCTTGCAACCTTACCAAATTCACTGATTAGTTCTAGTAGTTTTCTGGTGGCATCTTTAGGATTTTCTATGTACAGTATCATGCCATCTGCAGACAGTGACAGTTTTACTTCTTCTTTTCCAATTTGTATTCCTTTTATTTCTTTTTATTCTCTGATTGCTATGTCTAGGACTTCCAAAACTATGTTGGATAAGAGTAGTGAGAGTGGACATCCTTGTCTTTTTCCTGACCTTAGTGGAAATCCTTTCAGTTTTTCAACATTGAGTATGTTGTTTGCTGTGGGTTTGTCATATATGGCCTTTATTCTGTTGCAGTCATTTCCTTCTATGCCCATTTTCTGGAGAGTTTTTATCCTAAATGGGTGTTGAATTTTGTCAAAAGCTTTTTCTGCATCTATTGAGATGATCATATGGTTTTTCCTTAATTTGTTAATATGGTGTATCACATTGATTGGTTTGAGTATACTGAAGAATTCTTGCATCACTGGGATAAATTCCACTTGATCATGGTGTATGATCCTTTCAGTATGTTGTTGGATTCTGCTTGCTAGTATTTTGTTCAGGATATTTGCATGTATGTTCATCAGTGATATTGGTCTATAATTTTTTTGTGTGTGTGTGATATCTTTGTCTGGTTTTGGTATCAGGGTGATAGTGGCTTCATGGAATGAATTTGGGAATGTTCCTCCCTCTGCAATTTTTTGGAAGAGTTCGAGAAGGATTGGTGTTAGCTCTTCTCTAAATGTTTGATAGAATTCACCTGTGAAGCCATCTGGTCCTGGACTTTGTTTGTTGGAAGATTTTTAATTACAGTTTCAATTTCATTACTTGTGATAGGTCTGTTTGTATTTCCTAATTCTTCCTCCTTCAGTCTTGGAAAATTGTACCTTTCCAAGAATTTGTCCATTTCTTCGTGGTTGTCCACTTTATTGGCATATAGTTGTTTGTAGTAGTCTCTTATAATCCTTTGTATTTCTGCGGTGTCAGTTGTGATTTCTCCTTTTTCATTTCTAATTTTATTGATTTGCGTCCTCTCCCTTTTTTTCTTGATGAGTCTGGCTAAGGGTTTATAATTTTGTTTATCTTCTCAGAGAACCAGCTTTTAGTTTTATTGATCTTTGCTGTCATTTTCTTCACTTCTATTTCATAAATGTTTATATTCTACTTCTGCTTTCTTACTCTACTTCAACCTTAAGTTTAATGTAAGAGCAACAAGCAAGCAAAAAATATTCAAGGCCTGAGCCCGGATTTAGAAAGTGCCAGTTAATCTGGGCACTTTTGGCCCCAGTTTAAAATGTCATAGGAGAGAGTTTAAAAGTCACTCCAGAGTGGTTGTTTAGAATAGTTATAAAACTGTTATCAGGATTTATAATAGTAGTACCATAAAACAGAGGGACTGATTCTTGGATTCAGAATCAGAAGCCCTGGGTAATAGGCATAACTGTTTTGTCTTTTGTCCAGATGGCTAGCTGTCTGGCTCCTTAGTCTCCCCTTTATAACATGGGAAAATTATCATTATCCTCCTCCTCCTCAACTGAGAATTGTTTTGTTGTTAAGTTGTTTTGTTAACTGTCAAACGCTCTCTACTTGAAGGAAGCAGTATTATCTCAAATATGCACAGATTCAGGGACCCTGACATGTATCCCAACCAATATAGCAGAGCCAACGCTTTCTGTGCATTTAGGGGCCGTTGTAAGAATCTCAAGTTCTATGGTGGTTTGTTGGTGATTCCGAAGCAGTCCTTGTAGAGCCTTCTGAATCAGTGTGACGCTTGTGTCCATCGGAAATGACTGCTGAGAGAAATTACACAAGCTTGGCAGTTTGAAAGGATGTATCAAGCATATCTCAGTTATTAATGGATGCAAATAATGTATATTTACCATAGCCTTTTTTAGGACTTGCTCCTTTTTACATTATTTCTGGAAAGATATATAGCTGGAAACAATCAGTACCCATTCCTGTTATTTCTTAGGTTGTAGATTGAGCGGGGAGACTGGTACATTTGCCCAGTGTCATGATGAAGAGAGATGCAGACATGTTGAAAGAACACAGTTGCCTGTTGTCTTCTTCTACCTTTTGTAGAAATACTTTTCCTCCAGTTTCATCTTAAACATCCCATTTGGGTGACAGGTCTGATTCCTCCCCTGACCCCGACAGCATCCTCCTCTAAACCCCTGTAGCACTTTATCTGTGTCTCTTCTGTTGTACTTCCTACTGCATAAAGAGGTTTTTCTTTTTTTCTTTAATTTGTGGCCCTGTTTCCCCTACAAGTTGAGGTGGTTTATAGCAAAGCATAAAGATAATTTAAAAATAAATAAATGGTGAAAACAAAGGCAATTAAAAAATAAAACTGAAAAAATGGATTATGAAGGTTTGCAAGTATGTTGTAAAGACCTTTGTATTAACTAGCAATGGACCTTGAATTTGGCTCAAAGGTTTGTTTGTGCCAAGGAAGCAAAAGAAGTTCAGTAACAGGAAACAGATCACTTGCCCATCTCACTTGAATAATCTCCATATGAAAACTGAAATGCTAATTTCAATTAATCCAAAATAGTATTTGATAACATTTATTACCATTTTTTAAAGATGGAATAGGATATATTCTTAACATCATTTTTTAAACTACTATAAAGCAACAAGCCAACATGATACTTAAAATGGTAAAAACAAAACAGCTTTGCCATTAAAAACTGGAACTAGAGTAGGATGCAAAGGACGCTGATATTCACTAGGCAGCACATTGATAGAAACAAAGTATTTTAAATTAGAGACAATAAAACTTTCTAGAAATCCCTGAAGAAACAAAGGAAAAGCTGTTAGGATGAATGTAATTTAGAAGAGTAGCTATATAGTGGGTAAACAAAACTTAGTAGCATTTCCATATGTCAGCAGTAATTAATTATAAAATGGATAAAAAGAGTTCTTCTAGCAGTGGCACTAAAAATGTAAACTGCTTTTGGAATAATCCTAATGGAAAACATCCTGGACTCATGTGAAGAAAACTGTAAGACTTTACTAAGACATGCAGCACAAGTTTCAAATAAATAAACAAGCAAATGTTTTATTCCTGGGAGGAAAACATTAATATTTTGATCAAGATCTAAATTCCCCAATCAATGTGCAGGCTCATATCTCGTTCCAAAATACCAATGGGATCTAGGATGGAAACTTCAGAGAATGATGGTAGAGTTCGTTTGGAAGAATAAGGACGTGAAAATTGGGAAGGAGAACTGATAAAGAAGAGCCGTGAAAAATGACTGGAAATAAAAATATATTCCTTTTTTAAAGACTTTTTTTGTGAAAAAGTCTGAAGAATTCATGCATATATCTTTCACTCTAGTTCACCTACTGTTGTGTTAACATTTTGCCACAATTGCTTTACCATTCTCTCTCTCTACACATACACACATACACACGTTCACAATAGGGGGTATGTGAAAAATACGAAAAAAATATGTTTTATAGCAGAAAAAGATTTTAATATAATTTGAAGAAAAAAATCAAAATAACTAAATAAAAAATGATTTTAAGTTGGATCCAGCTCTGGCATGTTGGCTCTTG
Source organism: Tursiops truncatus (assembly GCF_011762595.2). Lineage (NCBI taxonomy): Eukaryota > Metazoa > Chordata > Mammalia > Artiodactyla > Delphinidae > Tursiops > Tursiops truncatus. Next base: position 65,112,633 of record NC_047042.1, on the reverse strand, counting down.
GAGAGAGCAAAATGTGCTAGGAGCCCTGCCTAGCAAGAGGGTTCCTAGGATGGCTGTGGGAGGAAGGTTAGGGTGTCACTGGACACGCCATCATTGTGGAAGCAGTGGTGGGAGCCTAGCTCAGAACGTTTGCTCACCTTGCCGCTGGAGGTCTGAGAGAGGCTCACTGCTACTCGTCACCTCCTTGGTGCAGGTCAGGGGTATATACGGTGAAAGTTTCATCACCTCCCCTCTGTTCTTCTACAACACTGGGGATGTGGCTTACCTAAAATCCAGTGGTTATAGATACGAAAAACCATGGATTTCAGGACATCCAGCTTCTTATATAAGCAGAAACATCATTTAAAAAAAAAAAAGCCCATAAAAGTAAAGTGATCCCAGTAGATGAAGCAGGCTGTCTTCACTCCTCATCTGAGAAGTCAGTCTAGTATTAAAGTTACTAGTCTCATTCCAAAAATGTGAAGGGAAACCATCTTCCCCTAGTTCTGCAGATGTCTTTCTCTTCCAAACCCCGGGCTTGGACCCACAGGCTATTTTTCTTCTGAGCATTAATCACACTTCCTAGCACTTATTGTAGGATTGTGTCGCAGCAGGTTTTGAGCTAAAAGGCCCTAGGATGTTGTAAAAGTAGAATATTAATTTGGGAGGGGTGAAATTAGAGGCATGAAATTAGAGGGAAAGTATAAGCAGAATTCTGGAAGATTCAAATAGATGGTAAGCGGAACAAAATAGATCAGAAGAAAGGAATTAAAACAACGGAATCAGGATGCCATACTGCACTGAAATGGTGATGAAATGCTAACTAATAAGGTTTTTAAAACCAAAATGTACATGAGCAAAACGAAAGCAAACAAACAAAACCCCAGGAGCATACACACATCTTCAGTCTTTAACATAATTCCTACAGTGTTGGACTGACCCCCCAGGGAGTCCGCATTGGTTGGGAGAGCAGCAAAGGACAGAAAGCTCTAGGATGCCTTTGAAAACATCTCATCCTTAACCTGAGGCCTTTGAATGGAGAGATTTTCCTGGTTGCTGCAGTAGATTAGGAGATAGATGCCAGTGGAATCTCCCAACCCTGGGCACCTGAACTTCAATCAAAAACCGCTGTTGATTTAAAGATGAATGGAAAGAATTTATTTAAAAAAACAAGACCACTACCATGTATTAGATGCTTTCTATTTGGCGGGCAATTCTATAAGGTCAATACTCTGTTAACCCTTAAGCATCTCCATTTACAAATGAAGGACCTGGGACTCCGGGAGAGGTTAAGTAGACTGAGGTCACAAAACATTAGATGCAGTTAACTATTATGGGATACTGCTGTGCTGTTTACTTATAACTACCGTGCAAAACTATCAACCACTGCTTTCATTTTTAAAAGAATATCCTCTCTTCCTTACAGGCTGTAAGCACTTCGAGGACTAGACTCAGAGTGAATTCATGTTCCATCCTAGCGTCTGGTCTGGTGCTTTACGCAAATCTGCATTTAATAAGTATTTACTACATGGAAAGAGTAGCTTTCTATTTGCTTCAGGGTCCGTTCCAAAAATATTTTGCAGACATCACTAAATTTTTTTATGAACAAACACTATGTGTTTTACCCCAAAACCTCTCAAACCATCATCCCTTTTTCTTCTAAAGTAAGTGAGAACGAGTTATGCAAAAGGGGTCCTCTTCATCCCTCCTCCCCCTCCTCCTTCTGGGCTAATTTGATGAGAGGGCCTCCTGGGTCCAAATTTGAATTAGAGAATATCAACACTACAGTATGTTCCCCAGAGAGGAAAAAATTATCTATTTTCAATCCTATGTTTCAGAACACACAGCTGTGTGACTTCCTAATTTATTATATTCCCCATCTGCCTCCAGTTCTCAGCTTGCTTCTTCTTTTCTACCCACCCCCTTGCTATGGGAAACGGGGCAGACTTTAACCAGTCCAGAGCTTGGACTCTAGTGAGAGGCCAGTAAACGGCTCCTCCCAAGACGCCTCCTCCCCAAGCAGGTGCGTCCAGCCACTAGGACCCTAAGGGAGCCAGGCTCCACGGAATGGCAGCTGTAGGTTAGGGAGCCAAGCTGCTAGCTCCTTGAAGGTCAGTGCCAGCTGCCTGTGTGTCTGTCTGGAGTGTGGCCGTTCCCTGTCTCCTGAGAGCGGGACAGAGCTTTGGGTCCCAGCAATCAAGCCCAATGTGGCTTCCCTTAATTGGGCTTTCCAAGGGTTTTGGCCACAAGAACAGATTGCAGCTGTGGCCTGAGCGTCTTTAGAAATGTGAATCATTTTTTTTTCCTCCTAAAGAAGCTATTTTGAGCTTTATAATTGCATATTTCCATGTTGTTTTTTCACAGAGTGAGTAAGGAGAGTGACTTGCAATTTTTAATAGAAATCTGCTGGTTTCTTTGCTCTTCTGTCTTGCATAATCCAGGCCGGTGATTCCTGAACCTGGCCATGCATCAGATTCACTTGGGGGAACTTCTGTGAAATGTAAATTCCTGCAATGGAATCCTGAAATCAGCATGTTTTATAAACTCTCCAGTGCATTCCGAGGCAGCCAGACTGGCCTCTCCTAGGTTTGGGAATCTCTTTTGAACCCCCTCTCCCTCCCCCATGCTAATTTGGGTCATGGTTAAACGGTTATCTTTATGGGGTGGTAAGAGCTCTAGATTGGGCACTAAAAGACCTGGAATCTAGTTCTAGATCCACTACTGACCAGCTCTAGATAAATCTCGCCTCCTATGTCCTCAGTTTCCTCTGGTGAAAACACTGCTATTGCCCAGGTGGCTTCCAGGTCCAAAACTGCTGTGTTAATAAGCAGAGCCCTTTTTATCAACCCAATAAGGTGACCCTAACCACTGCATTAGTTAATTAGAACTTTGCCATCATCAGTTCTCGAGTGCCATGTATATAACCTAGATTGGTTCGTGGATTCTGTGCCAGAGAATTAAAGAGATGCCCAAAGACCTTGTGAGGAGGGGCTGCTAGTGATAAGGCAACCTCCCAGCATGGACCAGAAGACTTGCAGATACGACTGCTCTCTCCTTTTGAACAGAAACTTCTGTTTAAATATGATTTTCCCTCTCTGAATGTTTTCCTCTTTTGAAGTATCAACTTTATTGCCAGCAGTGTCCTTTGAGAAGAACTAAGCCTTAATTTTGCCAGAAAAGATAAAGGAAATGGCAAGAAAACATTCCTCTCACTTCATTCTTCCCTGCCTAGCTGATTTCACCGTGTCTCTTCCCACCTTGTCATCCTCTCAGCTGGGTTTGATGGCTTTTGCCTCACGCCATGGTGCGGTGGGGCTGTCATGGGGCTGGAGCAGCTGCCTCACCCGTCTTTATTTGGAAACAGGAGTGTTTAAATAATCTTGAAACTTGGAAGAAGACACAAGCCTAAATCCAAATGCTACCTAACATTTCTGCAAGTCATATCTATCCCCACTCCGAGAAGCACAGTTCTATGGCTTTTATTAGCTGTTTAGTGGTTTGAGGAATTGCTTAGCACTGGAGCCCGTAGAATCCTACCAAAGTGCACACACCATCCCAACGTGGCCTGGTTAGGATGGCCTGCTAATCCTGCTGTTCTTCTGTGTCATTAATGTCATCAGAGGAAACCTCAAAGTTAAGGCCTCGTGGAGTTGACTGTTTTGATCATTTAAAAAATTTTTGTTTTGGATTAGGAGTTTACCTTAATGCATATACTTTAACAAATTTTCCTTATAAAAATGAGCTAATGTTATGCATATTACTTTGTAATCTGATACTTTTCTCTTAAGGTGGTAACAGACCTCTTTCCTTTTAGTAAATGTATTCATTTGCAGTTTATGCAAACTTTTAACAGTTGAATAGTATTCCATTTCATATGTATGGGCATCTTGTAGATATAGATATAAATAGTATCCTATTTTCTGAAAGTGTGGGTCTCTTATTGGCAGATATTTACATTGTTTACAAATCTTTGTTTTTATAAAGGGCATCAGGATGAACATTTGCTCAGTAAATACACTTAGAGTCTTAGCAGTGGGGCTGTGGCAGTAAAATAAAACAGAATACTATCCCTTCTCTTAAGTAGCATATATTTTACTTGGAGAAAAACAAACAATAAGCAAATGGAGAAGTATGTCACATGGTAAAAAATGCAACAGAGACAGATCAGACAGAAAAGGGAGGATGCATGACATTGCCTCAATGAGATGATCACATTGATCAAAAATATGAAGGAAGTGAGGGAGTGGACCAACATAGTATCTGGTCAAGAGCTTTCTTGAAAGAGGGAACAGCAGTGCAAAGGCCCTGAGGCAGGAGTATATAGCATTGGAAAAGAAGTGTAAGGAGACCAGTGTGGCAGGAGCAGAGAGAATCTGGGGGAAAGTAGCAGGAGATAAAGGGGGTTGGAGGAAGGAGAGATTCTGCAGGCCCTTGTAGGCCACTGTAACAAATTTGGCTTTTACTCTGAGTGAAGAGAGAAGCCATGGGATGGACTGAGTATGCATGTGACATTATAGGACTTATAATTTGAAAGAATGGTTTGGTTTATTTATTGAGATTAGACTATAGGGGAGGGCAAGTTAATGCACCCTACTACAATGAGCAAGCTGAGAGATAATGGTGTCTTGAACCAGAGAGTTAGCCGTGGAGATACTGAAAAGCAGTTGGGTTCCAGGAAATAGAAAGAGGAATCAAGGATGGACAACTAGAAGCCGGAAATTGTCATTGAGATTGATGTAGGTCATAGAAGATCAGCAGTTCTGTTTTGGTCATGTTAAGGTTGAGATGCCTTTTAGACATCCAAATGTTGACTTTGGATGTTGACTTTGTAGTTGAACGTGTGTCTAGAGTTCAGGGGACGGTTCTGAGCTGGAGATTTAACTTTGGGCATCATCAGCATATAGATACTATTTAAAGTTATGAGATTGGATGAGAACAGTGAAGAGGCTCCAGGACTGAGCCCTGAGCACCCCAAAGTTGAAGGCTGAGGAGAAGAGGAAGAACTAAGCAGAATCATGGGGATGTAGGAAGAGAACCAAGAGAAAGTTCAATTAAAGGTAAAGGAGAGATTGCCTGTATGAAATGCTGCAGACCGTGGAGTTAAACAAGGATTGAGAATTGAACATTGATTCTAGCAACGTGGAAGTCCGAGGTGACCTGAGCAAGGGTGGTTTCAGTGCAGGGGTGGGGAAGAGAGCCTGATTGGATGGGTTAACAGCAAGAGAGGGCAGAGGGATTGGGACAGTGAATACAGACAAGTCCCACTCAGCGTGCGGGACTTGATGATAGGAAACTGTATCTTGGTTGCTTCATCTCTGTACACATCTTTAGTAATTTTCTTAGTTAAATGTCTACCAAAAGATCCTGAATCAAAGGGTACATACTTTTAGTATTTTTTAATTCAATGTAATATATGCTCATTGTTGAAAAAATTTTTAATGCAGAGAAGCAAAATTGATAATTATCCATTATCCTACCACGAAGATAGACTGGTATATATCTTTTCCATTACAATGAGCTTAAACCATAATATTTAACATATCCTATCCTTTCCATTTCCTATATTGTGACTGTCTTCCTACAACAACAAATATATAATTACATGTATCATTATTTATGGCTGCTTAATATTTCATTGTGTGGATCAACTATAATTAATTTGACCAGACTCTTATTACAGAATATTTAGGGATGTTTCCATTTGTTTTAGTGGAAATAGCACTGTGATGAGCATCCTTGTAATTCCATCTGATTATTTCCTGAGAATTAATTCTCAGTAGAAGTTCCATGTCAAATGATCTGAAAATTTATAAGTTTTTATTCCTTTACAATTTACCCATAGAAAGGATGAAGCGTCTGCCCTCCACTGAGCAGTCATGTAGGTTTAGATACAAGGTTTAACACAGTTTTTTAAACTACTGAAAGAATTGGGGGTGGCGGAAGAAACCTAACTGAGGTGGTGGGATCTGGGGTGATGATATGTAGGGAGATGTTCAGATAGATGGACATATATCTCCTAAATGTATTGTAGATGATAGAGGCTTGTAGGTCAAGACATGACATTTAGTTATCTCGACCACAGCCACGTTATGACTTTCATGAGCCCCAGCTGCTTTAACCTTTGTGGGCAGCTTCTGCTGTAAAACATATTAAATTTTATATTTTAAGCCTGCATTGTTATAAAGATGACTGTAATCCAGGCTAGATTCATTATTATATGTTCATTATTATCCTATTTATGTTTTTCTTCTGACTTTAAAAGCAATTAAGATGAAAACAGTTTCATGGGCTCGAAAGTACCATGCGCCCTCAGAACTGTGCCTGCCAAGCCCCATGGATAGATTGGCCCTGATTATGCGTCTCTGTCCTTTTAATATTTTTAATAATGAATAGATATGACCAAAACATACAAGAGAAGAATGTCAGACTAAATTTATAAATAGTCATGGTCCCTAAGTAGTTTTGCTTCACTTTACCCACAAAAGGAGGAGATACATTCCTCTCCTCTCTTATGTTCCATCCCATTTCCTCCTTATCAGTGGGCTGTAACGGAAGACTTGGTTCCTGCCGTAAAGAAAAGTAAAAGTAAAAACTCACTAGCTTTCCTCCCAAACCTGCCACTACTCCTGATCTCTGGTGCCAGCATTCACCTGGTTGTCCGCCCTAAAACTTGAGGTCATCCTTAGTCACAGCCTCATGTCCACGACCAATAAATGACCAAGTCTTGTCAAGTCAGCACTTAAAGGTTTCTTTCTTTTTAAAGAAATTGAGATATAAGTGACTGTAACACGTATTAATTTTAGGTGTACAACATAATGATTTGGGAAGGGAAGCAGATGTACGTATATGTTGCAAAATGATGATCAGAATTAGTTAACATCCAGCATCTCACATAATTACAAATTTGTGTCTGTGATGAGAACTTCTAAGGGCTATTCTCTTAGCATTCTTCAAATATACAATACTGTTAACTCTAATATTGTTAACTATAGTTACCATGCTGTATGTTATATTCCCTAAACTTGGTTGTCTTATAACCAGACGTTTGTACCTTTTGACCACTAAACATTTCTTCCGTCTCCCTATTTCTCTGTGTTTCCACTGCCATCATCCGGATTCAGATCACCATGGTACTGCCTCGACACTTGCCCCCTCTAATCCACCCCTGCCCCATCCTGCAACCTGGGCTTTATCTAGGGCATAAATCAGATCTGTTTAATCCAGTTTTTTAAAATGAGAAGCTCCTGTTGGCTCCTGTTTCCTCTCAGAGTAAAATCCAAACTTCCGTTTACCACCCTCACCCTCCAGAAATCCCAGCATGACGTTCTTCCTCTTCACTCTGGACCTTGGCACACGCTGGCTCCTTCCTAGAACATCCGTCCTTTGTTCCTCTGCATCCCTACCTCAGACTCACTCTTCAGCCCCCACTCCCTGACAGCGACCTTCCACAGGGCTGGGTTTGACCCCTGATCTTCCCCCATTGAGGCACATCTCACACTACATAGAAATGACATTTACTTGTCTGTCTTTGCACATTTTCTCCCTTCAGCTTCATCTGCTTCATAATTAGTACAGCTCCATCCAGATTCTTGTATAAGGTTGTCCATTAATCCAGCACAGATGAGAAGCGCGGAGAGGCTACATGGGGGGCAGCTAGTGGGTGTCATAGAGAACTGGAAGGAAGACAGATTTTGTTATAAAGCTGAATCCTTTGGCTCTGGGACCATAATTTGGACAGCTAATAGTCAATAAAGCCCCCCAACCAGGACAAGCAATGTCATGTGGGATGAAGAAGACAGTGGGTTGGGTCTTAGCCATAGTGTATGACAGGCAGGAAGAGCTCAGCAGATACTGCCTGTCACCTTCATCCCAGTTGGGAATCTGCCCCCCAGGGTTTGCCCTCTGCTCTGCTGGGTCCTGCCTGCTGGATGGTGGAGCAGCCCCAGATTGATACGACACTGTCAGTCAGATGGAGGTCAGAAACCAGCAGGTGAGTCCAGTTGTGTCTAGATCACTGGTGTCCCATCACCAGTAGAAGCAAGATCTGTGTTCTCTTTATGTGAGAGTGGAGCCCAAGTTTCTTTGCTGCTCTTGGCCTTGAGAAGAAGTCAGAAGTATAGGCAGTGACACTTATGGCTATTTTGTCTGCCTAGAGGGTTGGGTTTTCAGGTGATGAGGAAATAAACTAAAACAAAACCCAAACAAAACCAAAATAAATCTAACCCTCTAGCTGTTGACCCATTTTGCTTCTCTCTCAGAACATCGGTCATTGCAGCTGGTAAGACGGTAAGAAGGGGACCCTTGGACCTTTTTTTTACCACTTCTTATACCAAGTGGCTGCCTGCATTTATGCTTAAGATAATACCATAATTTCTATTGTTTTGAAAATTCCTCTGGGTCATGAGTCATTTGATTTCTAACTTTAATTGTTCATGAGATGTGGTTATAAGCATTTTATCTGAAGAAATAGGAAGAAAATATCTGGAAGGAGGCAGTCAAATGGATTACAATCTTGAAGTAATTGCGAAGAGTGACTCATCCTGGTAACGAAATCACTTTAGTGTGTTTTGAATAGTGTTTTTAAAAAACGGGATAAAATAATTTTTAGAGCGCTTCACAAGTAGCAAAGACAAGTGCTCCGTTATATCACTTTGACCTGCACGTATACTGGGATGCAATGCAAGATGTGTTTTGGGCTGTAGGTCATGGTTGAAAAAGTTTAAAAGCCCCCCTCCCCTGCCCCGTCATAAGGCAGTTCACCTTGAAATTACTCTAGAGCATTGTCTGCTTTCACACTAGTATATGCATTACAGAGTTTTTTTATTCAAATGTGTTATTCTATCACAGTTTATCTTAATGGATGAGGTGCCTACCTCACAATGATACACGTGAGGCTGATCATCTCCCATAAGCATCTCCTGCATGATTCCTGCTCACGGCTTTTCTCTCGGTACCGCTTCTGGCTCTCAGTGATGTCCCCAAGTTTCTAGGTTCTTGCCTCTTAGAAGGGCTTCTCTACAGATTAGAAGATGAGAATTGTATACGTGGTATTTCCTACGTGTACCTGAGAGGGAGCCACAAGACACGTCTTTAAATGAAAGGGCAGCGTCCGGTCTTTTGTGCCAAAAATGACTAGAGCCTTCGAACAGCTTTTGTGGTTCTGATTTATTTCAGTGTTTTGCCAGTGTTGTATCTGAAAGACAATTCTTGTTGTGTCTGTTTTAAACAATTCTAAATGGAAAGCCCTCAACCACCATTGATGTAAAAACCTGTATCTAAAACTCGAGCAGAAATGTCTTGCTAAATGATAAATGCCCTTCTTTCCTCCCGAGCTCCCTTCATGCCATCGAAGGAACATGAATAAGAATAAGTGGGGCATGAGAAAGCAATTTTGAGGTTCTGACTAATAAAATCATTGAACAGTCACTCACTCCCACTCAAGCCTAGGACTGTGGACAATCCACTGTTGCTTTGGGCCTTTAGAGACTTCATAATCTGGCCTCTGTCTGCTTTTCTAACCTGACTGTACAATTCAAAAAATAAAATTAAAATTTAAAAATAAAGAAAAAAAAACCCCTAAACCGTAAACTGCCACAACCAGCTTGCATTTTATTTTGATAGAGCCCATTTGCAGTTCCTTAAACAAGTCAAACTACCTCATTTGTGCCTTGGCTCTTTGGCATTTTCCGTCACAGCTGCTTTTGGTCTAGTATCAACACAGCCTGTGTGGTCCAGGTTATTGGCACAAAACCTTTAGGGATCCTCCTGATTAATTTGAATTCAGTGTGCTTCTGCAGAGCACTTACCACAATTCAAGAGCTGTGCTCAAAAAATACATGCTTCTTCATCATCTCTCCCTCCAGAGAAGCCAACGTTCAGAATCATTAGACAAATATGTCTTGAGCATCTACCATGCCCCACACCTCATTCTAGGCATTGGAACTTTGCTGATCTGTGGAAGATAATCTAAAAGTCAGTTGTGGAATTATCTTTGTGCTCTTCATTAACTTATATCCTAACATCAGTGCAGCCATGTGAATAAAACTATTTATTAGAGCTATAACAAAATCTCCATGCATCGTTTTAAGATGTTCAACAAAGTGTGCTATAGAAACAAAATAAAAGACTAGTAAGGCTATTTCCCCCAAAGGTATCCTTTAGTTTCTATCATTGTTTAGACAAGGGATATTTTGTAGCATGTATTTTATAGCATGTACTTTATTTCTAAATATCCTTTATGATATTATACATTTTATAGAGGATCAGATTTTTATTTTTTTAAATAAATGGTTACATAGTAATTGCCCTTGATTTTTCTCTGCCATTTCTCTATCAGAAAATTAAATAAACCAGCATCATATCACATTTATATGTATATATATAAAGATTATAAAATCAACACATTAAAAATAAATTTTTAAAAACAGTGTGTGTCCACTGTTGAAATTTTAGAAAATGGGAAAGTTTTTTAAAATTTATTTTATTGAAGTATAGTTGATTTACAATGTTGTGTTAATTTCTACTGTACAGCAAAGTGATTCAGTGATACATACATATAGATTCTTTTTCATATTCTTTCCATTATGGTTTATCACAGGCTATTGAATATAATTCCCTGTGCTATATAGTAGGACCTTGTTGTTTATCCATTCTCTATATAATGCTTTGCATCTGCTAATCCCAAATTCTCAATCCATCCCTCCCCCACCCCACACCCCTTGGCAACCACAAGTCTGTTCTTTACATCTATGAGTCTGTTTCTGTTTTGGAGATAAGTCCATTTGTGTCACATTTTAGATTCCACATGTAAGTGATATCATATGGTATTTGTCTTTCTGTTTCTGACTTACTTCACTTAGTATGATAATCTCTAGGTCCATCTACGTTGCTGCACATGGCATTATTCCATTCTTTTTTAAGGCTGGGTAATATTCCATTGTGTATACATAATACATCTTTATCCATTCATCTGTGGACATTTAGGTTGTTTCCTTGTCTTGGCTATTGTAAGTAGTGTTGCAATGAACATTGGGGTGCATGTTTTTTTTTTGTTTTTTTTTTTTTTTGGTACGCGGGCCTCTCACTGTTGTGGCCTCTCCCGTTGCGGAGCACAGGCTCCGGACGCGCAGGGTCAGCGGCCATGGCTCACGGGTCCAGCCGCTCTGTGGCATGTGGGATCTTCCTGGACCGGGGCATGAACCCACGTCCCCTGCATCAGCAGGTGGACTCTCAACCACTGCGCCACAAGGGAAGCCCTGTATTTTTTTTAATTATAATTTTGTCTGGATATATGCCTAGGAGTGGGATTGCAGGATCATATGGCAACTCTATTTTTAGTTTTTTGAGGAAGCTCCATACTGTTTTCCATATTGGCTGCACCAATTTACATTCCCACCAACAGTGTAGGAGAGTTCCCTTTTCTCCACACCCTCTCCAGTGTTTGTTATTTGTAGACGTTTTAATGATGGCCATTCTGACTGGTGTGAGGTGGAACCTCACTGTAGTTTTGATTTGCATTTCTCTAATAATTAGTGATGTTGAGCATCTTTTCATGTGCCTGTTGGCCATCTGCCTGTCTTCTCTGGAGAAATATCTATTTAAGTCTTCTACCCATTTTTCGAATGGGTTGTTTGTTTTTCTGTTATTGAGCTGTACGAGCTGTTTGTATATTTTGGAAATTAAGCCCTTGTCAGTTGCATCATTTGCAGATATTTTCTCCTGGTCCATAGGTTGTCTTTTTGTTTTGTTTATTGTTTTCTTTGCTGTACAGATGCATGTAGTTTGATTAGGTTCCATTTGTTTCTTTTTGTATTTATTTCTATTGCCTTGGGAGACTGACCCAAGAAAACATTGGTATGATTTATGTCAGAGAATGTTTTGCCTGCATTCTCTTCTAAGAGTTTTATGGGGTCATGTCTTATATGTAAGTCATTAAGCCATTTTGAGTTTATTTTTGTATATGTTGTGAGGGTGTTTTCTAACTTCATTGATTTACATGTGACTGTCCAACTTTCCCAGCACCACTTGCTGAAGAGACTGTCTTTTCTCCATTGTATATTCTTACCTCCTTTGTCAAAGATTAATTGAACGTAGGTGTGTGGATTTATTTCTGGGCTCTCTATTCTATTCCACTGATCTATATGTCTGCTTCTGTGCCAGTAACACACTGTTTTGATTACTGTAGCTTTGTAGTATTGTCTGAAGTCTGGGAGGGTTATGTCTCCTGCTTTGTCCTTTTTCCTCGGGGTTGCTTTGGCAATTCTGGGACTTTTATGGTTCCATATAAATTTTAGGATTATTTGTTCTAGTTCTGTGAAAAATGTCATGGGTAATTTGATAGGGATCGCATTAAATCTATAGATTGCTTTAGGTACTATGGCCAGAAAATGGGAAAGATTTTTAAAGAAGAAAATTAAAGACACTCACTATTCTGCCCCCCCTGATAACAGCTACAAGCAAAGTGGTGTGTGCCTACCCTGTACTGTGTCTGTATCCTCACTGTATAATATTTGTATATTATCTGTAGACATACATATGTTTGCATATACTTGCATATATTAAAAATGTGAGATCATACTGCCTCAGAATCCTGTTTTTCTCTTCACTCAGAATTATAATATCTATAACAACTTTCTTTATCTTGAAATATCCTTCAGGGATATATTCTTTAATGACTAGATACCATTCCACTGTGTAGCTACATCGTAATTTATATAACAGATCTCTATTTTTATATGTTGAGGTTTTTCCTAATTTTTACTATCATAAACACTGCTGAGATGATCATGCTTGCAGATAAATCTTACATTCATCTTTAGTCTTTTACTCAGAATAAATTCCTAGAAGTGAAATTGCTAGTCATGTACACCCTTAAGTTCTGGTTACTTGTTGCCAGACTCCCCTCTGAAAAGGTTATCTCAATGTTTGCATCCCCCTCAACAGAATGTGAGAGAGTGTCTGCTCACCACACTGATTACTGTTGTAAAAAGAACAACAAAACCAAGCAATCTCATCATTCACTTGAGAGTTCAAAATGTTGTCTCAGTCTTGGCTATTTTATGAGAAATGTTAAACATTTTTTGATGTATGTATTGCCCATATACATTTTGTGTATCAAAATGAGTGGTTCTATCTAAATTGGTTCTATCTTAATCTTAATTGCATGAGAACCGTGCATGCCTTATGTTATATGAATCAGAGAAACCAATGACATTATCAGATGACACGTTTTTGAGTTTAGGGACTAGGAAGATCGATTCTTTGAAATAAATGAGAATGGGCGATTCTAATTTGGAACATATATAGGTTGATCATCTTACTTTAGATATTTCAGACTGTTTTTAAAATATTTAGAGGAGCTATGCATCAACTTGCCTTCTGAAATGATAAGTTAAGTTGTGGAGACCCAAACTCTTATTGTCAGAGGGACCTTTAAAAAAAGTCCGTTTTGTAGGCGCTTCAACCACTTTGGGGGACAGTCTTCTCTTTATTGGGTTGCCAAAAGCCTATAGGGTAGTATTTAATTTGTTAAGGTTTTCGATTCTTTTTCATTTAATACTTTTGTTAAAAGAGTAGCACATGATATTATAAAGTATGTTAAATTATATAGGAGATTTAAAATAGAGAGAAATAATGTCCCTCTCCATCCTCATCTTGTTTCTCCTTGGGTCCCAGCTCCCAGCAGTAACCTTGGTTTGATGGGCTCTTCTAGTCCTTTCTGATTGCATATACTAATGTATCATGTGTGGGGGGTGTGTGTGTGTGTGATATTATAGAACTCATTATTTTATTTTATTTATTTATTTTTTAAGAAGATGTTGGGGGTAGGAGTTTATTAATTTATTTATTTATTTTTGGCTGTGTTGGGTCTTCGTTTCTGTGCGAGGGCTTTCTCTAGTTGTGGCGAGCGGGGGCCACTCTTCATTGCGGTGCGCGGGCCTCTCACTGTGGCGGCCTCTCTTGTTGCGGAGCACAGGCTCCAGACGCGCAGGCTCAGTAGTTGTGGCTCACGGGCCCAGTTGCTCCACAGCATGTAGGATCCTCCCAGACCAGGGCTCGAACCCATGTCCCCTGCATTAGCAGGCAGATTCTCAACCACTGCGCCACCAGGGAAGCCCCTAGAACTGATTATTTTAAATGGCTGGGTAATATTCCAGAGTAACATCTGACATAATATAATGCTTGGAATATGAACACAAACAGTGTTAGGTTTACCTGCAGGGAATTTTGTTTATTTTAATCGGTTGGAGAAATTGAGGGGCCCAGGAGATGACCTTTTTTGACTAATGTTAGTAGAGAAGGTATAGCATGAGTATTTTATTAAAGTTATGCCAAGTAAAGGAACATGATACCAAACTTAAATTTTCCTCTTTTTTTGGAGCCCAGTTAAATTTGGGGAGGAGAGTAATAAACAGAAAGTACATCATCAAGGAGCTCTCTCTAGAATTCTGTCTAGGAGAGTTAATCAGAATGTCCAAAATTGATTCTATTCTTGAACAATAGTCCCACTCAAGACTCTGAAATACAGTTATGAAATCCTTGTTACTTTCTTCTTGGAAGCATGAAGCCAGCTTTGGGAAAAATAGAATTTTTTTTCTAGGGTTGAGAGTGTGGTGAAGAGTATGAGGTGCGTACGTGTGTGTATGTGGGTGGAAGGGATGAATGATTCACCCTCTTCTACCTACGATCCATACAAATGGAATCATACAGTACGTAGCCTTTTGTGTCTGGCTTCTTTCACTCAGTATAATGTTTTTGAGAGTCATCCAGGTTGTCACTTACTGTTTGAATGCTAAGTGTGAGCTTTGTTTTGTTTTGTTTCCCTTCTCCTTTTAAGTCAGGCGTATTGAGGTATAATTAGCACAGTAAAATTCACCCTTTTTAGGTATTCAGTTCTTTAGTTTTGATAAATGTGTACAATCATGTCCCACCACAATCAGGATAGAGACTGTTTTCATCTCCCCCCAAAGTGTTCTCTTGACAATTTATTTTGCCTTTGACCAATAGTCCTTAACCAATAGAGAGTGGAGGGGTCACCGGGGAGCTGGTGAAGTTATATCTAACCTGATTGCCATAAGCCTTCAGTAATCTTACCTACTCAACTTTCAGAATCACATGACTACTCCTTGATGAGAGTGTCCCCCCCCCCCCACCCTTTGTGAATCATATAGAAAGGAACGTCACAGGAGTGTCGAGAGATGGCATGTGTTCCTCTCCACTGGGTTACCACACTTTGCTTAATCTTAGTATGGTAGTTCCTTGGGATGGACCAGAACCTTTCCCTGACAACAAAGCAAAACTCATGCCCATCATTCTGAGATTCATCACATCATCTTTAACTAGAAGTCAGTAATGTCCAGAACCAAATAGGAAAGCCTTGCTCAAGAGAACAAGGGTTTATAGATGACAACGTGGGGGTAAACCCACCTCATTCGCTAACCACTGTTCCTAATTTACAGATATTATCCAAATTTGATGCTTAAACACAGATTATGTATAAAACACACAAACACACACAGGCCCACAAAGTTCACAGATGTCCATGGAAGTCAAGAAAGGGTGTGATTTTTAGTGAACTGACCAAGTTGATAAATAAGCCCTTTTATAGGTCTAAGCCCTCTCCTACCGACGATAAAGAAATAAAGAATAAAAGAAGATTGTATCTTCCTATGAGTTTTTCTCAGCGTACCATATCCTCTTTAAGTCTGTTTATCACACTCCCGCAAGATGTGGAAGGCTCTGGAAGCACTACAGAGTGAAGGGAGTTAAGCAGTACAGTACAGCCTCTTCTGCCGTCAAATGGTGCCACGAAGTTAGGGTAATGAGGATTTAAAATGAGGCAGTTTAGGCTTCCTCTCTTTTACCCCCCTTGATTACTCTCTTCTCACCCCACCACAGAGGAATGTCTTCCATGTCTAATCGGACGAGGTGAAGAAGAGAAAATTGCATTTATTTTAAGCTTAAAGTTTAGCCAGATGGGAGCCAGCTTAAGTTTCGTGTGAATATAATTTGATTTTTTTCCCCATCTCACCATCCCATGTTGAGTTGCCTCTGACAACTGATAAAATTCACATTTCCAAGCAAATCTAGGATTTAGATATAAATATGCAGAGTGAGCACGCAAATTAACTCATGTTCTAAAAGTTAAAAAGGGTGAAATCAGACCAATTTCACATAAGAAAAATTTCGACAATGCTGGTGAGATGGAGCAAAATAGAATATAACCCATAATCAGATTCCAAAATTCTTCCAATTCATACTTTTTGACAGAGTGAGTAGGAACATTCTAGCAAAGTTGATTACGAAGTCTGAGATCAATTTTCTCATTAACTTTTGGTATGAAATTGGAGATAAATTCCATTTGGAATAATTTTCCCAAAGATTGACCTAAAAATGCTTGTTATGAAATAAATTAAAAATTTGGGAAATGTTGAGATGTGAGACATTAGCAATTTCAGCACCTATTAGTAGTTCACATTTCTTTGCTGCACTAAGGCACAATTTGAGAATTGGGATTTCTTCATTTCATACTTGCAGCCCACAAACCTTTCTGCTTTTAGTTACTCTGGTTCTGGATTTTTATCCTGTCTCATAGGTGAAGGGGTTGGGAAGTGATGGAGTAGAATTTGGTTTTTCTTTGTTAGTCTGATTGAAGATTAACTTTCTAATTCCAGTGGTTTGGATCTAGAAACAGATACTTTTCCTTCTAAATAGATCAGTCTTAGGAACAAAATTGCAAGGTATGGATAAAGCAAGCTTTCATATGAATCCCCGTCTTCCCTAGCTAGACCCAGTGGGGAAGAAGGGTAGAGATGCTGTCCAAATGGTGGAGTAAAAAGTAAACGTAGTAATTCTCATCACTTCAGGCAGTGCATAACTGGAGTGGAGTCATTTCCACACTTGGAGGCTCCCCAGGCAGCAGCAGCTGCAACAGTAGACATGTGATGGGTGGCGTGTCCTGGGAGAGAGGTCACTGCCGGACTGTCACAGTACAGTTCTGACTTTCAATTGGAGGGATCAGGCATTTGGAAACAAGTGACCCATCAATCATTTTAAAGTGAGGTCCTTAACACTTTCATATTTCAGCGGCAGAATTGTTACTTAAATTCAAACTGGTATTTTATAATTAATTTCTATCAGCCACCTTTATATTTAAGATCTTCAGCCTTCAAATAATTTGGGGGACCATATGATGACCTAGGGGGCAGAATCATTACTGAGCAATATTTGCTTGAGGGGCCCAGACCTTGTAAAGGGGATTTCTCTAGGACCCCTCAAGATATCCATTCTTTTGTCAGCAGCTCCATCTCCTCCTTTGTAAACCAGCCTGAACGTTCCTGAGTTTCATTCTGTCAGTGCCCTACTCCGTCAGTTCTGCAAGTTTAAATATCGTGTATCATGTTGATTTCTGAGCTAGCTGTGTTGTAACTGTTTTGTTCTTTTGTAAAGTTAATTTTCTTATTTATGTTTTACTCAAACAAATGTTAAAATTTGTATGCCTTAGTGGAGAGGGCATTGCAGATATACTGGCAACTAATGGGTGACATCTGCAAATTTAAGAGCTTCATCTAAAAGTGAATGGATGAGTTTCTGTAGAATACATGGATCGCAATTTTTATGGGATCCTCTTTAAATTCTGACAAAGTTTGCCTCATAAATACAGCTTGTGCTGAATTTTTCTGCCCCTAGCATTGCTCAAATGGAAAATTTATTCCCAAGTCCTTTTTATCGGCATCTCTGTCCAATCAGTCGTAAATCTTCTTGCAGGTGATTGCACCCTACTAGATTTTCCTAACTGGGTAATGCAAGTGGATTTTCAAGTATCAGGAGCAAATCACGAATACATTGCCCTCCAGTTTCTTATTTTTATAATTAGTTTTGCTCTACTCTAAAATTGATATGAGCCCTTGAGTCCAGTTTTCTCAGTGTCAGTAGCTCTTTGAGGCACTAAGGCCCACTGACCTGCAGTCACAATGCCTTCTCAGAGGACGACTCCGGAAGGCCTGGGTGCTGGGTGCTGACAGACACCCCTGTGTCTGCATCCAGGGTCCCTGTTCCTCAAGAGTCACTTTGTGCCAAGAGAGATTGCATTTTGCCTAGTTCTTGCCATTGCCCTCAAAGTGCTAAATACTAGATTCAAAAGCATCAGGCATAAATGCCTATATATTTCCATTAACGGACATGCCCCTCTGAATGGTAACTGCAAAACTCAGTGCCCTGCAGCTTTGGCTCCAGATCTTCCTTCAGGGACTTGCGTAGTTGACTCTCCCTTCTTCCCAGATAGCCTGACTGCTGTTCAAGGCAGGCAGCGTTCCTATTCTTGTTTGTTCCTCCAGGTCTGCTAGGATTGTCGTGTTTTTACTGTCAAAATAGGTACACATTCAGATCAGAGAACATAGGAGGAAAGGCTGTGCTGGAGATAATCCACTGGGAGTCATTGCCATGTGAATTGGCGGTAAAATCATGGCGTTGGTAATGTTGTCTGCAGGGAATTTGGAGTGAGACGCATGGAGGTCTGGAGGCAGACCCATGGGAAACCTTCCTCTGTGTGGACCACATAGAGGAAGAGGAGGATACACAAAGGAGAGGCAGGAGGGGGAGGGGCAGAACCAGAAGACACAGAGGTCACGGGTCATACATGTGGATCTAAGGATGAAGGATGAAGGCGGAAGTGGTGGTGAAGAGAAAAACTGTGGTCCTGGTATTATTACCAGAGTATTTATTATTAAATAACATATCATTTAACATCTTTGTATGAATGACCTTTGGATATGGCTGACATTAGTTGACAATTTTACAGTTCACTAACTATACAGGTCTGTTGTATTCATCAGAGAGGGAAAGCATAAGCATGTCATAAATTTTTAAACTTTGTTCAGTGCTAAGTTTGGGACCTTTTATTAGTATCATTTTTAAAGATTTAGATTCCTTATTGAACCTGAAAATGAGTGCTGGCATAATAAAGAAATCCTAATTGGATTAATATTAGTCAAGGTTTAGTTATTCCCTAGAAGCTACTTATTGATTTAAAATGCAATCTTCAGCTCCTCTCAGGTGATACAATCAGACTCTGTTCAGCTGTGAGCATCATCAATTGCATTGACAATCACATAAGACTAAAACTTTGCCCTTCACCTAAGTTTCAGATCCGTGCCTCCTTTTCTCTCTTGGACTCTCATCAAACCTAGAGGGAATTGGCATTCGCAAGTAACGGTATGTTACAGTGCAGATTTTGTGGATCCTTTTCTTACTGGGTGGATGACATAAAATCGCATCCCATGCCTTAGTGTGCAGGGCAAAGGGGTCTGTTTATTCTCTTTCATCTCTCTGGAATTCCTGGGCCCATGTGCACTGTACCCTCACCTGGTCAAGTGGTGTCGGTAGAAGGAAACATTTCTCTTCCTGAACAATAGCCTCTAGTGAGTTACTAATACAAGTGCTGTTTCCCCTGAGCAGCAGCCCATAGTGAGTTTACTAATGTGAGTGTTTTTCCCCCTGGTCCTCCTCTTGAGGTGAGTTGGTTACTCCCTTAATGTGAAGATCAACCTAACTGTGGTTTCACTTGCTTAGGGACAGTGTTTCCTCATGCTCTAAGTAGGATTAATTTTCATAACTTAATTTACCAGGTCCAGGAGGCGAGCTGCAGTTGCTATAGGAACAGTAACTGAATTTCCTGGCATTAGTACATTTAACACATCAACAGTGATGCTATAGTGACATAGGTATGTCTTCCTTTTCCCACTTTCATTTCCTTTTCCCTTTTTAGATGGATTACTGTTGGGGAAAGGAGAGGAGGATTGAATTTCACAAACTGGTTTATCTGATTAGTGTGTCACAATGTTCACCCGGCAGGTTATTTTCATGGTAGTTACACATCCAAAGGATGCCTGTGTCTAAACTTTACCTCCCGCCTTGGGTTGGTGCTACTTTTGACAGGCTTTCTAGCGTCATGGAGGCCCTTGCAGAAAGAGAGAAAAATATTGTTCACCATCATACTCTGGGTGTCCAACTTGGTGCCCCAAACTGAATAATTGATGATTGAACATCACATGGCTTTGTGTACGATGATAAGTGGTGCTCACTCACCTTTCGTCTTCACCACCATGAATCATGTCTTTGCTAAAATTGAAAGGCCTCTTGGGTTAGATATCTATACGCACACAGAGTGTGACTATCAGAGAAGTACTTGCATTGCATTTCTAGGCCACATAATCTTTAGCCTAACATTTGCATATTAATGGATAATTGTAAAACATTATGTAAATTATACATGGTGGTGAATACGTTATCAAATCAAATGGCCTTTAGGGGTAATTACAGGATGCTGCTATGTCAACTAGGACGCTGCGGGTTGAATGCTGAACACTTTCCATAGAATGAAATATAACACAGCCAGGGTTTATTTCCGTCCAAAGTCACGTGTCGTCTTTCAGTGTGATTTTCATTTTATTAGATGAAGAATCTAACACTTGGGATGATATTAGTTGCAGAATATTAGGGATTAAAAGAATAAAACCCTGATTTAAAAATATTAGAATGAGGAAACTCTTAATGTTGGTAATTAATCTAAATGTTTGAGTCACAAAGTCCCATGAGTATTTATCTCTCTCATTGTACTTATTCAAACATACTTTCTTTTTCTTTTTTTTAATTTTAAAATAATCCATGCTTGGGGCTTCCCTGGTGGCGCAGTGGTTGAGAGTCCGCCTGCCGATGCAGGGGACGTGGGTTCATGCCCCAGTCCGGGAGGATCCCACATGCCATGGAGCGGCTGGGCCCGTGAGCCGTGGCCGCTGAGCCTGCATGTCCGGAGCCTGTGCTCCGCAACGGGAGAGGCCACAGCAGTGAGAGGCCCGTGTACCGAAAAAAAAATAATAATAATAATAATAATCCATGCTCTTACTAAAATGCAGCAGACAGTGCAGCCTTCTTCAGTCACTCCACTGCCAAAAGACTTCATTCATTTACTGACGTGCATCCTTGAAGACCACTCTCTGCTTTATCACTCTATTCTCCACGAGTCCAACTCGGTGTCTGTCCTATATATGGTGGCAAGAAAGCAATGTGGAAGGAAGGAAGGAAGGCAGATAGGGAGGGAGGACAGGAGTTGAGAGGGAGGCAGGGAGGAAAGGTGAGAGGGAGGGACGCAGGGAGGAAGGGGATGGGTCAGTAAGTGCTACCACCATGAGGCTGAATTCTGGGCAGCCCTAGTCACTTTCTTTGACCATTTGTTAGGCTTGCTGCGTGAGGAAAGAAATAAGGCTTCTCTTTAGAACATATATTTTTCCATCTATAAATATTGACTGTATCTAGTGCTTTGAAGGGAGGCTATCTCTGTAAATATCTCCTGGTAATAAAAACTAGGTGGCAGACCAAGGTCTTTATCACCATTTAAATCTATTCCTTTCTAACCCCTTCTTCCTCAAAACCCCTGTCCTACTGGATTTCCATGCAAAATGATCCCCCTACCACCATTATTCTAACGATTTCTGGTTCTCTGAGTTCTCTATTATGTTAGCCAGTGAAAATTAAGGGTGAAACATTTTATCCTAAAACAAACCTGATATTATGGCAGGTATCCACTTTCCAAAACCAACATATAAACAATAAGCAAATTTTGGAGGTCAAAACCAGTCATTCTTCAGAATGATCATTCAGATGTGTACTAGGAAATCTGAATCTCAGCCCGAGGAGCCTCTGAGGCCAGAAACCTTCTGTGTCTGATTTCTCTGCTCCTCCTCTTCTGTGCCTCCGACCCCAGCCCATCACCAGATTGGGCTGGAACTGGTGACTTGGGATGTTAACCCACATTTTTTTTTTTTTTTTTTGCGGTATGCGGGCCTCTCACTGTTGTGGCCTCTCCCATTGCGGAGCACAGGCTCCGGACGCGCAGGCTCAGCGGCCATGGCTCACGGGCCCAGCCGCTCCACGGCATGTGGGATCTTCCCGGACCGGGGCACGAACCCGCGTCCCCTGCATGGCAGGCGGACTCCCAACCACTGCGCCACCAGGGAAGCCCCTAACCCACATTTTTGACAAATAAATTTACTTGGTTTACTTATACTTTAAATAAAATAAAGCCAGTGACCTAACATTATATGGGCTATAAAGCACAAAAGAATTGTTGACTGAAGTTTTTTGTTTTGGTTGATTGTTGTAGAATTTTGCAGGCCCATTTCTAACCAGACAAAGAGAAAGGAGCTATGCCTCATTAAAGACATTCCTATTGCTTTCTTAGCACCAGGGTTCGAGTTAGATGATTAAATCCCTGCTTTGCCTCTTGCCGATTCTGTGACCTCAGATGAGTACTTTCATAAGCCCTTCTGCGATTCTTATCTCACAGTTTCATATGTGAAACTATGAAACATATGAGAGCCCCTAACAGAGGGCTTAATCCGTAGAAGGTGCTCGGTACATGTCTTTTCTTGTTCGTAACTCTCCTCGTTGCCATTCTCTTCCTGCAGTGGTATCACAGAAACCTCTAAAAGTGACAGTCGTCAAAACTTACATGCCAACAGGTAGCCAAGGTAGAAGTCTACGCCTGCCCTTGGGCAAGTCATTTATTCATCATTAATTTGCCTTTTTTCCATTTCCAGCTCAGATTGGTAATTTGGAGCCATTGGAAACTAATGGAAAATGGAAGGCATTGCTATCATTATTGCTCTGGTGTCATGAGGTTTCATGTGGGAAAATTTGAGGGAGGAAAAGGAAAAAAAGAAACCTGCCTAGAATTAAGCTGTGCTATCTTAGGGTCTCCTTCACGTGACTTCAAAGCCACATTTCCTTAAGTGGGAGTTAAAGGTTTAATCTCCTTGCCAGTTAGAATAATTCTTAATTATTAACATAATAATGAATCATTTTTTGGCTCTGTGAGATACTATTGATGGCAGTACTGAAAAGCAATGAAACACAGAAATGGCTTCTACCATACAATGAAACAGAAAAATATAGCAGCTAATTAACGGGCCATAAAATATTTTCTACTACTGTGTACTAAAAGTTTGACACGCACACTGTTAGTTTTGAATAAAGGTAAGTTATCCAATTTTCATGTTGTTCCTTATGCAAAGAGCTGATACATTGGCTCTAGGCTCACATTCCTGCCCTGAAATCATACTCCCGACAACAGGCACTACAGAAAATTGTAGCCCGTCAGGCTCCCTGTCTTACAGAACATCTGCCTGTGAAAGCCCTCTAACTGATGTGGTAGTTTCCCTGAGCAGATCAGAATTCCACCCGCCCCCCAACACACAACTTGGGTTCATTAAGATAATTCATCAATACAGAAAATACAAAAGAGCAAAG
This sequence comes from Tursiops truncatus, assembly GCF_011762595.2. Classification (NCBI taxonomy): domain Eukaryota; kingdom Metazoa; phylum Chordata; class Mammalia; order Artiodactyla; family Delphinidae; genus Tursiops; species Tursiops truncatus. The sequence continues at coordinate 65,089,350 of NC_047042.1, read as the reverse complement.
GTAAGGGAGCTGTCTCAGTGTGGCTCACTGAGCACTGGACACGATTCCAGCATCCAGCTCTTATTAGAGACTCTCATCACAGGGAGACCCGAGGTGCCCTAGGGGCCCTGGTAGGAAATCTCAAGCTGATAGGATGCCTGGTGGATATCAGCACAATGCCTGATGACATAGGTCCCTCCCCACAGTTCCCCTTTGTCCTTTCTTGGAAGTCCCCCTAGAAAGGAAGGAACCTACCATGGGTTTCAGAAGTCTCTGAAAAATCCTTTTAGGGTAAGGATGAAATTAGACTACCAGCTCTAGACTTTCCAATGGTTCACAATCTTTGAGGAATCCCTCCATCGAGTATTCTTGGATAGGGATATTGCCCATGTGGAATCAGGGCCTCTTGGTTTCTAGGGGTTATCTCTATACCGCACTCAATACCCAGAGGCGGTCCTGGTCCTGGGGAACCACCCCAGGGTTTCCTGTATTGAGATTCTCTGAAGGCAAGGTCACATCATGCTCTGATAAAAGGTGTTTGACCCTTGCTGAATCTGCAGAAGTTATTTATTTACCCTCATGGCTATATGAAGTCATTTCCCATCAGTTCCTCTAGATAGTCTGATGAAAGGTTGGCAGGATTCCTTTTCCTCACTTTCTTTCCTGCTCCCCTCTGGTTGGCCTGCCCACCCTCCCCAATTGGCAGGAAAGTGAAGGAGCAGTATAGAGGTACCCTCAAGGGTAGGAGAGAGAACAGATGCCACATGGCTGCTTGCCTCTCAGGTTTTAAAGTGGATTTGTAAATCTGCAAAGAAAATGTGATGAACCAGCTAAAAAGTCCCCCACAAGAGCAGCAGGAGATTATTTAAAAATTTTGCAACTCTGCTCATTTGAGTTGAGTGATATACCTTGGAGAATTTAACATGTATGTGAAACCAGCCCCACAGAATCAAAGAAAGAGAATCAGTAGGAATTTTAGCGTAAGGGAGTCTAAGGGACTCTGGACTGAGGACCTTACTAGCCTAGGATAGAATTTTCACTGTTCAGCAACCAGTGGTATGTAATGTAATGTATTATATGTGTTTGTGTATGTTAGTATAAAGTTGCCATCTGTCTTTTGTAGCACAGAGGGACTAACATTTTTCCCCATCTGTGTCCTGCCAACTTTTTTAGGGTTAAAAATGACTTGTTATTTATTAAATGTTGGTGGTAATGGTAGAGGACTCTGTAAATGGTTCTACTTGACACAAAGGGGAGTTGACAACGTTATGTCAGTTCCCAAATTTAAAAGAAAATGTTTGCTAGTCTGAGAAAGCTCAAAATAGACACCATTATCTAGCAGAACTGCCAGCAACCACTCCCCACCAAACCCAGGCTTTCAGAAGAAGCTCAGAAATGTGAGAAGTGTCCTCACTAATAGACACAGAGGTCAACTCATGGTGCACATGAGCATGTGTGTGCACACCTGTACGTCAGAAGCTTAGACTAGCCTCTCCTCCTCCTCTGATGCTCTAAATTTGCTAGGCTCGGGGTGTGTTACAAAGCTGGATAAGCGCCTCTGTATATTAGAGACATCTGAAAGGAGGAATGATGAAAGTCTTGTAAGAATAAAAGTCAGGAAAGAATCTCTTTTGTAGACTATATCATGAGAGCCTCACAACTTTGGGAGAATTTGATTTCTACTCCCAAATGGTTTTACCATTTTCTACCTGGAGTAACGCAGCAGGACACCTAGCCTGTGAAAAGCAAGCTGTACCTGACAGAGGTCACTAAAAGAGTCAGTCTCTAACACTTCATTTTCTTTACTCCTGTAAAGTTAGGTATTTGCATAAATCATTGTTAAACTTATTTTTTCCTCAAAAACTTGACAAATTTGCCCCATACTATCATCGATTTTTAACCTTAAATCAGAGCCAGGATGCAGACCCCACCAAAGAATGTATAAAAGGAATAAAAAAATGTATAATGTGCCATTGGTAATATAATTTCCCTCAAAATGATCATAATTCACATCTGTCTTGTTACATTTGTTTCAATCTATTTAACAATCGTTTATTCACCCTTTTCCTCCTCTTTTCTTATTATACCTCACATACTAAAGATACAATACCAATATTTTTTATTACTTGGTATGTACTAGACACTTTGCTAAGAATTTTTTCATCTATTATCTCATTTAATACTTAAACTGTCCTAAAAAACAGGTACAATCTTAAACTCCATTTTACAGATGAGAGCAGTTATTCAGAGGTCCAGTGACTGGCACAAGATTGCACAACACAAAAAGGGGTCCAGATAACAAGTGGAACTCAGGTCTCTGTCTCCAAGCCTCCATCCTTCATACTGGGCTCCACTGTTCTGGTCCCGAGTGTATCATTGCATTTCTCCTCCTACCTTCCCACCACCATATACACACCCACACAAGGTCAAAAGAAGCTGTTTTGTTGGTGAGCAATTCCATCCGCTAGTCCAAGAACAACTTTCCTCTGTGTCCAAAGGGGTCCCATTCTGGTGCCTTACAACTCAGAGTAAACCACATAGTCAAATCTGCTTGCTTAGAAGGAACCAGAGGTGAGGGCATATTTCTTTCTTTTACTATATCATCCTTTTTGTATTTAAAAAAAATTGACAGATAAAGTAGACCTAAGTCGTGGTAGGGATATCCTATTTTGTTTTCTAACAGGCAATGACCCTCCATCTAATGGACCACAGTTCGATTTCAGCTTTTCCATGGGAGCTGTGCCTGGTCTGATTACAGTGGGCACAGTAGGAATTCTGAAGGATGGTGCTCCCAGAATTAGTTATCTCGTTGTGAACTGATGAGTGAAAAGCGGACCCTGCCTGGTGCTCCTGTCAAGAAAGTCACTTAGAAGAAACTGCAACTGTTGTTGCTTTTTAATCACTGCATTTCTTTCCTCGTGGGTACACTGACCTCATAAAGAACTGGCTCGGGATCTATAGTCAATAAAAATAGCTTGTGTTTATAAATCACCTTTCCTCCAAAGTATAAAAACTACTCCACAAATTTTACTCAAACTAAAATCTTCTTGAAATATTATTGAGAGAGACAAGACTATCGTAAATTGTAAATTCTTTCAGGGTAGGATTGGGCTTTTACCTTTCTTTTGTTCCCCCCCCCCAAAGCACTAATGTTTACTGAATATTTTGTGATTAATTGGTTGCTGATTAATGTTAAGATCAACGCTAAGACTTAATGGATTGTACAGAACGAACCATGAAAATCTAGGGTTGCTCTTTCAGCCCAGACTATGAGCAAGCATCCCCCTTAGAAAGATGGTGGCAGCCCACTGTGCATGCTTGGGTACTGCCCAGCTGCAAGGGTGCACCATTCACATGGCCTGTGATGATTATGGGGCCCTCTAGAATTGGGCTTAGCTCAACCATACACAGTAATGCAGCTATGGGCACAGCAGGACCTGTGACTAATAGGACTTAATACAGATATGGTGAGCAGATGCATTCCCCAGACAGTTTCTCGCCCTCAAAATCTCAGGAGACAGAACTAATGAGAGATTCCACCTGCTGGAGGGCTGGCGCTAACACCCTGTTGAACATTGACTCACAGGCTGTTTGGAGCAGATCCCGTGAATGGGTGGTGGAGACCATGCTTTGTTGGTTCTGGGGAGAAGAGCTGGGCTATGAGTCTATAGAGGGTGGGTTGGTATCTTGACTGCTAATGCTTTGATTCTAGGCTTACACACATACCTGAATGGACCCAGGGGTCTTTAGCTTCTGCTATAGTATCAATTGTCAAAACATGAAGAAAGTGAGGCTCAGAGAGAGACTCAGCTTGCCCAAATTCCCGTATCTAGTAAGTGGTTGAGATAGAGTTCCCCCAAATCTTTAAAGCTTGTGTTTTTTGCAGTTACTCTGCTGCTTCTAGTTTGGGTAAGTTTTTTCTATAGACATTCCAGCTCTTGGTTTCTTGTTATTGTCTCTATGTATTTGTCCACTGGCTGCAGAAGCCATTTTCTCCTATTCATTTTAATGTTCAGTGTTTACATTTCAGGATGAGTCACAACTGCTTTTGACATATTTGACAGGGAGACATGGGTATCTTGGGGAAGCTAAATGGTAAGCTCCTTAGAAATCTGTTCCCTGGGTGATGGAATATGCCTCGCTCTATTGTTTATAAGCAGTAGCATTATTGCTAGGACAAGAAATGCAATACATATAGTAATATGTGCATGAATAATTGGAAAGGTGGTTGAACCAAAGAAGCTTGTCTGTTTCACATTTAGAGGCAATGAAAATTGAAGTTTTTTAGCAGATTTTTAATGAAGATGGGAGAGGTGCCAGAAACTGGGGATTGCTACGTAGTGATGCCTTCTTCCAAATTACTATAGGCTTGCGTACTATTTGCAAGGGGAGAGTAACATTATTGCCAATCTTGAAATCCTATGATTCTGTAAAATATTACGTAATATATCTTATACAAATCCCCCAGATATGTTAAGCATAATTTGAATAAACACAGATTCTTAAATTTAACTTGAATTGAGATTATGCAAAATGCTAAAAATTTTCTTTTCACATCCTTTGTGATTTCCTAAAGTATTTAATAAAATATTAACATATTTTGCCTTTTGTTACTAACCCCAATGTAATTGTGCCCGTAACCAATTCCCCATTCTTTCCACATCTTTGAAAATAGAATCCATTTATTATGCATCTTTATGCATATTATGCAGGCAGTTAATCAGTGTATGCTAAGGGACTGGGGGTGAATGTTATTATTTTCATTATCTTTAAAAGTGGATTCTGAAAACTATTATCACTGAAAACATTTTAAATAGATTGTTGAAAAAGACTAGTTTTTGGTTTTTACAAGAGAAAGTAACAGATACTTGGAGTCATTTGGGTTCCTAAATTTAATTTTTACCCAAAATTACTTTCTTTTCTGTCATAAATATTAACATGATAAATTAGATAGGTGCCCTAAATATAGTGTATCTAGTTTCTAAGAGAGGGCACATTTTAGGAATTTCTTAGAATCATTTTCTTGGAGGGCGCTGTATCTTTTTAAGGATTTGAATCCATAATCTGAATAAAGGCATGCAAACTATACTTATCAGACTTTTCAGAATACCCAAATCAAGAGGAGCATTTCATAATTAAAGATTTTTAAATGTCCTAGTAGACTGAAACAGTGGGACAAATATCAAGATTAATTTAACTTTGACAAAATTCTGCACTTCAGTTTTTAAAAATCCATTGCACAAGTTTAAAACCAAGGAGATGACTTCGATCAATCTTTCTGGGTAAAGAACATGAGCATTTTAGTTGATGACATTGTCAGTTAAGCCCAAGGTAAATGGTTGTTAAGTAAAACCAGTGCCATCTCAGGCTGCACTCACCAAAATAGAGTTCCCAAATACAAGGAGAGTTAATAGTCTCATGGTAAATATACTTGCCTTAGACAGTTCCTGCAATACTAGGGATTATTCTGGGGCACCTATTTTAAGAAGGTCCTTGGCAAATAAGAGCATATATAGAAGAAAATAATATCTGTAAGTAACAGTTGAAGAAATGAGGTATGATTAGCCTTTTGTAGAGAAGGCTAAGAGGAGAAATAAGAACTTTCTTCAAATATTTCAAGGACTGTCAAGTGAAAAATTATCTGATCTACTGCATATAACTCTAGAGGTAAACTAGGACCAATGTGTGTGGAGTTTTAGGAAATTAGGCAATGAATTTTGTTTTTGTTTGATTTTTGTTTGTTTGTTTGTTTTTTGCGGTATGCGGGCCTCTCACTGTTGTGGCCTCTCCTGTTGCGGAGCAACAGGCTCCGGACGCGCAGGCTCAGCGGCCATGGCTCACGGGCACAGCTGCTCCGCGGCACGTGGGATCTTCCTGGACCGGGGCACGAACCCGTGTCCCCTGCATCAGCAGGCGGACTCTCAACCACTGCGCCACCAGGGAAGCCCTTTTTGTTTGATTTTGTTTAAACAAATGAAAGTGTATTTCGAAGTTGTGAGGCACTGCTTTTAACCAAAAATTACATGATGGTCTTTCATGGATGTTGCTAATTATGAAATTTTTAAAAATGGGTTTTCTCCATGTCTGGAAATGTAGATTCTTAGAGGGATATTCTAACAAAACTACTTCCAAGGATAGAAAAACTGATAGCTGGATTATTTTTACCTGATACCCAACCCACCCCAAGACATTTGTTGAACATCCCATAAACCACAGATGCTGGTTCCAGGCTTTCTCTGTGGAGGAGACTAGATTGTCATCATTAGGGAACCTCCACAAGCCCGGCATGTGGTTGGTGCTCTCCGTGGTGCTGAATCAAGGCAGGGCCTTTCAGGCTGCATCTATTGCCTGTTGTTTTCCCTCAGTATTATGGCTCCGTACCATATAGATCACACCCTTACATCAAGCTTTCTGATAATTTTGCCTGCCTTTCTTAAATTTGACTGGCACCCAGCCTGCCTTGATCTCAATCCACTGACCTCTCAAGAGAGGTGAGTTATGGAAGAGATTTGAGATTTTGAGAGAGCTGCAGTAGGTGAAACATGACATTCATATCTCTCTCTCGACCTATTAAACAATTACATTTCTAATAACATGCAAAATCATCTCATGGTATATATTCATTGATCTTGGTAGACTTAGACATGAAGGCAAATATTGGATAAGATGGGTATCTGGCTGAGAAAGAGGGTCTTAAGGGTTTGATTATATTCCTGATAAACTAGATTTTAAAACTGGAATTTTTTCTTTACACTTTTTGTTTCTCTCATATATACAAATCCCTGTTCTTGGTTGCTGGAAATATCAATTCTTTACACTAACGTGGTCTTGCATCGAATGAAATGCCTTGAGTAAAGGTCATTACATGACAACTTGAGGAACCGCACTGACAGAACATCTTGACAAAAGAAACAGAGATCTGATAAACTCAGTCTGTGCAGAGTAGACAGTCACGTTCTGCAGATGAGAGGATGATACAACTGGACCAACCAGGGAAAGGTACTTCTGTCCTCCTGTGGGGTCTCACCAGACACAGAGAAATTGACTGATGTGAGTATTGTTCTCTGCAGACCCAGAGATCTAGGATTGAGCTCAAATGAGAAAATTTTGGAAACCTAAAATTAAAAGGAAGTAAAGGAACTACTAATGGAGAAAAGGACTATAAAGCATAATGGAGAGAAAAGTCTGAAAATCTCAGATATTTAATGATAAATAACTTATATAAAAACCTGCATAGAAGCCAAACCATTTAAGATTCATAAATTATATAGCTAGATTTTAAATGTAGAATTCATTAAGAAAAGGATTCATTGAAAGTTCACTAGTTACAACTTACAGAACATTGCTGTACCCAGTTATGGACTTAGTAAATGCTTTCTATGATACATGTAGGTTTGGTAGAAAGAGAAAAATCCCCTTAAAATTAAGGGAAAAAATAGAAACATGGTTTCCGGAAATATAACAAATGATATAGTTTATTCTCAAGATTCATCCTGTAAGGTTTTGTGATTAAGTAACAATTCACATAAAGAACTTTGAGGTGAAAGAAATTATGCTCATTCAAAATTTAGACCAGTTTTTTAACATCTGGTCAAATTCAAGGTCAGATTTATTAGACTTAGAAAAATTATACAGATTACTAAAGAGCTGGTCTATTTATTTAATAATTCTCTTTGAAAGTTTTTTTTTTTTCCTGAGTAAAATATTCTCCAGAGCAAAGGTGTCCCAGTGTCCATTTGCAAAGCTCTTAATATCATATCTTACCCAATGTGATTAAGAGGCCAAGTACACAAGGCCTGTTTCTCATCTCCCCCCCTTTTTTTAGCATTGCAGTTCTTCTGAAAGAAAACAGTATTTGATCAAGCAGTCTGTAATAGCCAGAGGAGGAAAGAAGCTGATCATGTCAAAAGGAAGAATTCTTATGTGAAATTCCACATTTATGGCAGGGCATCCTGTCCAAAGCCCTTACAGTAAACCAGGCCCTCCATTTGTGCTATCTTCTGTGGTTAAATTGTCTCCCTGGATGGTAGTTAACCTCAGTTAGAACAGGCTAAATATCAGCAACCACTGTTTGACTTTCTTCCACTGAAGCACAGATGAGACTCATAAAAACGCTTCAAGCTAGTCAGCCTCTGAACTTGGCTTCTACATCTATCAAATATAGGTTGTGTTAACTACCTTGTAGAGTAGCTCTAAGGCATTTGGGTCATTGTAGGGACACAATAACTGTTGGTTCTCTTTCCACCTTCTCTTTCAAGGCTATGTTAAACACTACTAAAAAAGAGAATTGGGAAGTAAGTATTATTCTTGCCAAACACCGAGGTATCATCTGTCCCTGAAGGCCTCATATCTAAGTAAAGTCTATGATGGATCCATCTCCTCCTGAGGGGAAGTCCAGAGGGCAGCTTTCTTTGAATCCCATGATTGGATGTGGCAAATAGGGCTGCTGACCTAAGCTCTTGGTTTCTCCAGTTGTTCTAAAGAAAATGATAAGACAAAATATTCCCAAGAGAAAGCCACACTTGGAGAGGCAAGTGTCTATTGATTGCTATGGTTCTAAATTTAAAATTTATTAAAGGAAACAAAATGCTTTTCAGTGGCCAGAATGATAGAAGATGGAAAAATAAGATTTAGAAACAAAAAGAGAATGGAGAGTGACTGCTAATAGGTGTGAAGTTTCATTTGGTTGTGCTGAAAATCTTCTAACATTATATAATGATGATAGTTGCACAGTTCTCTAAGTACACTAAAAAACATTGAATTTCACACTTAGGTGGGTGAATTTTATGTTATGTAAACTGTATCTCAATAAAGCTATTAATTTTTTAACAGATGAAAAGGTGGTATTTTCCAACAGCATAGGTATTGAGGATGAAAAGACTTGTCAGATCCCCATAACTCTACAGTTAATAGTTGGGTGGCCCTGGGCAAGCTATCCAACTAATACCTCTACACATCAGTTTTCTCATCTCTAAAACGGAGATAAAAAATACCTTCTCCTAGTTTTGTGAGGATAATTGGGATAATGTATGTAAAATATCTACCAGAATGCTTAACTTAGAGAAAGCCCTCACCAATGCTAGTCATTGGAAATGGGGGATTTGATGGTGCTGACAGTATTAGTAGAAGTAAGTCTTCAGTATGAAAGTTCAGAGCCTGTAAGAAAGCCTTGTGAGAGAAAACTTGACCATTCCATTTCAGGATATATCTCTTCCCCCAAAACTGTATTAAAGGAAATTGATTTCATTGTTTTCTCTCAATAAGCCTGCCTTTCTTCACTCTTTCCCTGGGCTGATCTGGAGACCAAAATCAGCTAATTCATTTACGCAAGTGTGTGGTTGGAAATCAAAGCCTGTAAGCTCTTCAAGGAAAGTGGGAGAGTTCTACACCTTCAACTCTCCCCCCACCCCCGCACCCCCCCACCCCCCGACCCCCACCCCCCGCCTTCACCACCTGGTTTCTTTTAGAATAGGAAAGCTGAATTGCACAAAGAAGAAGGATGTTGAACATGCCCCATATCTTAATTAGTATAAAAAGGCCACCAGCTGAATCCTTTCTGTGGCAGAATGCTCTTTCTATGGAGAGGAGATACAGTCAGAGGTGAATCCTTGCCAGAAAGCTGAACTGAGGACCTTTTGGGGAGAGGATCCTGGGAGTCCCAGAGCGACATTGGCAGTGGTCAGGCTGCAGGAAGTGCCTCTCCCCCAGCTCAGATCCTGCATTTATTTAACCAGTTCATTCAGTAATATGTGTTAAGCGCCAGCTGTGTCTGAGGTGGTACAGTATGTGCTTTTGTATTTATCCATTAACAAGGTAAATGTGGTGGTCTCTGTCAAGGCTGGCATGCCAACTGGAAGACAGAGAAAACGAGTTAAAGAGAAATTAAATAATTGCAAATTGCTATGAATAAAGCAAAGTTACAAATAGATCAGAGGACTAAAAAATTAGAATAACAAGCAAGTGATTGCTTTCCCGGTGGGCCTGTCTCCATTAGGCTCATTGAGAATAACCCTCTCCACCCCATCTTCACATCTGTGAAAGAAAAAGAAAGCTGCCCACATAATCCAAGCACTTTCAGTGAATGCAGGATGTTCCAGGTCAACTGAACTGTTTGTTAGTTATCCAAATAGGTTACTACCTAGGTTCTATTTAAAAAAATCTTACAGAAGACAGTGGCTACATGAGTCTAAAGAGAGACAGTGCATGGGAAGCACCTGGAAAATGTTAAAGGACCTATATAGGAATCACTGTGATGATGCCCTGATGAAATATTTTTAAACATGTGTTCAGACTAAGTCTTTGCATAGCAGCTTTGAAATACAGGTACTTATTTATTTTGTGAGCTGGGTGGGTAGCTGATCCCAAGACAAAAGCTTCCACTGTTTCATACCAAAGGTCTTTTCAATATTTCATATAACAGAATAATCTAATTATTGTGCAAATGCACAGGAGAAGTTTTTTCTTTTGTTTTCTGATAAAAGAATTAAAATCAGTTGCTACAGTGCAGAGAAATCATTTCACTTTTATAATTTAAGAAAAGCTATTTTTGTAAGTGTATAATACATTTAATAAAGTAGGTTTTCCACTAGGTTTTCATAGCCAAATCAATGGCTCTCAACCAGGGTCGGTTTTACACCCAGGGTAATGTCTGGAGACATTTTTGGTTGTCACAACTGGTGAGAGGGCTGCTACTTGGTATCCAGTGAGTAGAGGCTAGGGACGCTGCTAAACATCCTTCAATACACAGGATAGCCCCTTCTCAACAAGAATTGTGCAGCCCCAAATGTCAGTAGTACCGAGGTTGAAAAACCCCAGCCTAAATCAGTACAATTTTTTGTCAAGATGTGAAATTTTAGCACAATAAAGGCAAAACCTATGATTTATGATAAAGTAGGATGATTTTTCAGCTAAACTGCCAGAGTAGATATTTAAGGTAGTGATATATTCTGATCAAAGAGAGCAAGGTTCTCTTTTTTTTAGGATACCTTTAAAAAAAGAAATCGCTCTTTCTCTTAGTAAGAGGATAGGGAAAGAGAAAACTGTGATAGGAATTCCATACCAGGGAACACTTATCTGATAGCCTCAACTGAGTGCATAAAGATCTCTTGGTGAGGGCTTCCCTGGTGGCGCAGTGGTTGAGAGTCCACCTGCCGATGCAGGGGACACGGGTTCGTGCCCCGGTCCGGGAAGATCCCACGTGCTGCGGAGCGGCTGGGCCCGTGAGCCATGGCCGCTGAGCCTGTGCATCCGGAGCCTGTGCTCCGCAACGGGAGAGGCCACAACAGTGAGAGGCCCGCGTACCAAAAAAAAAAAAAATCTCTTGGTGATAAATAGATAACATCAAGTTTAAGCATTAAAGTTCATATACTTTATTTAGAAAAGTCTCTCAGACTCATGCACAGGGTGTGTTTATTTTTAATTTAGATACAATTCAGAACTTGTTTGTGGTGGCAGGCATGATTATGCTTATGGTACTTAACTGGAATAGGCCACATGACCCAGCTAGGAAGAGTTTGCCACTGTGGTGCAGCCAGAATTTTCTTATTGGGGAAGATCCTTGAATGATGATGTATTAATCCCATGGGGAGCAAGTGAGAGTGGGTAGCTGCATCCACTCACTGGGTATTTGTTCTCCTCTATACACCTTAAATACCTCAAGTTCTCATAAGCTAAAACTGGGGCCAAGCTGGCATTCTTGTTCATTATTGAACCCGAACCTGCTTTTGTGGTCAGTCCAGCTCTCTCAGCTGTGTGTTTCAAAGCTTATACAAGACAACAAAAATCAGAAAAATGTAGAGAAGAAATTCTGACAGGCAGGTGCATTGATTAATAAGCTATTTCTGTATTTAACAAGCTATTTTGTTCAATTGGCCTCTAGAATGGAAGGCCAGGTCATTTGTATTCAACAAACATGTTCTGCAGACAAAGTGTTAGAGGCTGGGGACAGGAAGGTGAGCCAGTGGAGCCCTGCTCCTCTAGAAATTCGTTTCTATGGCTCAGTGCTTCCTCTTTCTCCTTTGCAAGTTAAAGAAGCAGCAACAGCAACTACCAATGGCAAACTGTGCAGACTGTTTTTTTTAAGTGTAACATTTGATTGATCCTAAGTGATAATTTTTTAATATGGCAATCTGTGACTTGTAAACATGGAAGGAGAATTTGTTTCATTAGTGAGCACATGGTGAGTTGTTCCCAGCATTTCACAGCCCCTTCTACAAGCTTAAAGGATCTTGAAAACCCCTTTGTGCTGGAATTGCTTAGAGAGTTCCCGGATTCCCTTTAAAAAATCAGAAACTGAATTTACATTAGCTGTTATTTTGCTCCAGAAACTCCCTTGATCTCTCAAAGATCTCCCTTCCCGGTCTGTCAAAATCTCATGCAAGGTATGTATTGTTGCCTTCCCCTTGATCTCTTCATGAGTTTCAGAGCGTCAGGGTTAACTGCAGACGTTTGCCTCAGTCTTTGATTTGTCTCAGGCTTTGATTTTTTTGTTTTGTCTTGTTTTCATCATTCTCATTCCCCCATCTGATTCCTCGATGATTATAAAATATCAAAAACATCAAACCTAAACTGCTGCTCTAATGAGAGCAGACACGCCAGGGTTCTTTTCTCAGCTGACTGAAGCCCAGAAGGCAGCTCCAAGTGGGATGCTCACAGCGCTGCATTCACCAGCAAGAAGGTGGCTGGGCAGAGGCCTGGGCCCCGTTTTTCTCACCTTAGTAAGTACTAATGTCTTGGGATTTCTTGTGGGAAAAATGTGAAGAATGCTTGAAGTTTCTGGCAGAGTCATCTGAGATGGTTCTGATTTCTAACAAATATGACTATACATGGATAGAAAACATTTTTCTCTCTTTCCAAAGCTGACCTTGAGGTAGTCTGTTGAAATTGTGTATAACTGCTGGACAGTTACACATACTGTATAATTTTAAAAGGAGACAGGTAAAATGTATGTTTTAGGTGATAAGGAGAGATCAGCTGGCTCTTGGCTTATTTATATTCAGGAAGCAGGGAAGTGGTGTACATGCAAAGGTGGACATCGTGATTATATACTGAGGATTGCTTTAGAATTTGGCAAGGTGCTTCTGTGGGTTTAATCCATTGAAGGCTGCGTCTGGTGTGGCAGCAGTGGCTCCAGGACCAGCAGTGTGTAAGAGAAGCCATAAGGTCTGCAGGAAGCAGACAGTCCTGGATGGCTTGGAAGGTTTTACTTTGCCGCTGAGAGCCTCAGTTTTCTTGTCCCTAAAATAGATATAATTCTAAACCTCCCAGTAGTTACGTAATGTATGGCAATGTGTTGGGAAATGCTTTGTTAACTCTGAAATATCGCATAAAATATACTTTTTATCATGGAAATATAGGCTGTTTTGTCTTCCTAGGCTATTTTAGGGAAACTAGGAAAAGGAAGACTTTATTTAACCGTTTTCCCTTTCTCTTAATTCCTTTGTAGAATGAGGCACTTCATAAATATATAAATAACTCTTTCTCCTCCCAAATAAGTGGTATTTTTAAGATTTAATAGAGAATAAAGGACAAGGAACTTGCTGCAGAGCAAAAGCAGTCAGCAACTGGGGGAAACCTTTTTAAAAAAGCTTTTGAACTATTGTCATTTGAAAAACATATCTGTACTGTCTTATCAAAATAAATAAGTTTTTTATAATAATGATATGTTATAAGTTTTGGGCAGTAAGTAGACAATGCAAAATCTTAGCTTCTTGTGCCACTAAATTTTTTTAATGAACTTGATTTTTTAGTATAGTTTAGATTTACAGAAAAATACAAAGAGAGTACAAAAAGTTCCCATATGCCCAGTACGCAGTTTTTACCATCATTAGCATCTTACATTAGGATGTTACATTTGTTTCCATTATTAATAGTAATATTAACTAAAGTCCATACTATATTCAGATTTCCTTGGTTGTTACCAAATGTTCTTTTTCTGTTCCACGAGCCTACCCAGAACACACTTTATATTTAGTCATTGATTTATACTCTAGGTGGCCCAGAGTCCAGTTCCTAGCTTGTAGTGTGTCTATATGTGTGTCTCTGTGTTAAACTAGTTACTCTTTCTAAGGGTCTCTGTTGATCATCCTAGTATAGCATTCATAGCCTCATACTGGGAGACTAATGTTACCTCCATCCCAGAGCTCAACTGTGTAGCCACTTTATCTGAGCAAAGCACAGGCAAAAACTTAGCATGGAAATTTAAAAAATAGCCTGGAACAGTTGCAGTAAATGACAGAGTGCCAACCATATTCATGCACATCACTTCTAGCATTACTTCTCTAATTCATACTTATTTATTTTGATTTTACCCACTTTTTTTTTTTTTACCCACATTTTTAACCACTGTGGCACCATCGAATATTTTGAACGCTCAGCTTCAAACTCAGACTCAGAATGAGTCTATACCTATAAATAGCTGAGGGCTACTTGAAACTCTAGAATAAATCTCAGACCGAAGACCCAGAAGATAGTGAGGATAAAAGTATTCTTCTTTTAATGGTTTTAGTAGCTTTTGAATTCAGTATAATGATATGAGTAAAGAGGCCTATGATGAGGATAATAACAATGTACACGTGTTCAAGGGCATGGTAGTAAAGCTCAGTGTCTAACTCTAGGCTCTGCTTATCTCACAGGAACTTTTCTAGAACATTTCTTTGGAGTATGTAGATGAGTGGTAAATCATCCTTTTAAAGCTAGAAGTACTCAAACAGCTCAATAGTTGTGACTTACTCTTCCACCTGAGAGGCCGTACCACCTGGGGAAGAAAGGCACAGAGTCTGGCAGATCCTGGGTCAGGACTGTGAGCTGGTGCAGGACGTGTGGCCGTCATGAACTCATCCATCCTCTCGACTAATATTCAGCTAAGCGCCAGCCAGCCTGTGATGACACTTAGGGTACAAAATCAACAGATGAGACAGAGGCCCATCTTGGGGAGCTTACATTCTGTTCTCTCCTGTACCGATAATCTTATTTACATTATGAAAGGATCCTTCTGGATTCTTCGTGGAAAAGAGACTATAGCAAGGGTGGAACAGGATGCCTAATTAGGAGACCACTTGAAGCAGGAGGTGATGTGACTAAACCAGGTAGTGGTGGAGTTGGTGACCAGGTGTCAGGTTCTGAATTTATTTTCGAGAGCCAGCCAGATTTGCTGTTGTATTGGATATGGGTTTGAGAGAAAAAGGGGTCAAAGATGCCTCAAGGCCTTTGGCCATTTACTACAGAAGGGAAGGCTCGGGGAGGGGAGGGCTTGAGGAGGGAAATCAAGAATCCAGTCTTGGCTGTTTGTCTGAGGTGTCTGTGAGACATCTGAATGGTGATGACAGTGGAAAATACGCATTGGCTGCAGGGAGAGGACTCAGAGCCGGGAGACTAGATGAGACGTCATCACCCAGGGAGTGAGTACAGGTAGAGAAGCCAAGACGTGCAGGACTGAGCCCCAGGTTTGGAGGTTAAGAATAGGAGGAAGGACCAGTGAAGCAGGAGATCAATTGTCCGAAGAGCCAAGAGGAAGTGAGGTCTCGCCCGCAAGGGGAAAAGTGAGCACCACGTCAAACTCGAGTGATGTTCAGGAAGGATAACTTGGCACATACCATTGGATTTGGTAGCGTGGAGATGGCGACAAAGCCATAATGTCCTTGTTCTTAACTGAAGACAGTAATAGTCTTACCTATAATGTTGTCAGGATTAATATATGACGTGAACGTGCTTAGCACAGTAAATGTGCAATTCACGTTAGCTAGTTTAATAGGATACAGTTGACAGATCACTTTCATGTAGTTTGGCTGTTCTGAGCCTCCCGAGTGATCTGAGGGAGAGGAATGGCCATTACAACCTTTGTCCTTGTTTAATAGTAAGGACACTTGCCCTCAGAGAGATTAGAGGGAAGTATCAGTAGTAACGTTTCTGGGACAGAGCTCTTCACAATCTGCACCTCACGGAGGATTTTCACATTAGCCCCAAAATAGCCTATTTGCTGTATTACCAAAAAAAAACCAAAACCAACCAAACAAATAAGCACCTGTTTATTTTAAGTCTTTGTTTGAAAAAAAAGAAACCAAACTGAGTGGGTTGTAGCGCTCTTCTCTTACAAACATCCCATGCTTCACAACACACCCACTGAGCCTGTCTAATTCGTATAAAAAAGACTCGTTGTTTCTAGTCCCTCACTGCGTGATGGGGACGGCAGCCCTGTAACGAAGAGACAGAAGAACATGGTTCACAGACCTCAGAACGGAAAACCCTGAATTCTTTCTCTAGAGCTGGCAGCACAGCTGGCCTTTGGCCCTGCCGCTTCTAGCCAGCCTCCCCTTCTTCGTGTGACTGTCCTATGGCCACAAGTTCTAGACTCGCATCGGTCTCAGTCCTGGCTGCATGTTAGAATCACTAGGGAGCTTTTCAGTAATGTCCTGGCTCGCACTCTGATAGTCTGATTTAATTTATCTAGGTTAGGCCCAGACACCAGTAGTTTTTTGCAACTAGGTTTATTGAGGTGTAATTTACATATGGTAGAGTTGACTTTTCTGTGTACAGTTCTCTGAGTTTTGACATACACACATACAGTCATGCAGCCAACACCACAGTCAAAACACTGAGTATTTGTATCACCCCCAAACCTCACTGTGCCGCTTTCAGAAAACCTCTCCCCCGAACCCCCTGACCCTGGAGGCTACTCATTTGTTTTCTGTGGCACTGACATTCTTTAAAGGTAGATGATTCTAGTGTGCAGCCAGGGTTGAGAGCCATGGTCAGTAGACTGTCTACCAGTCTTTAATAAAATTCAGGGACACAGGAGAGGAAATCTGAGGCGTTCTGTTAATATATGCAGGAAATCCATCAGTTTATCTCATACTTATGCTCTCTTTACTAGCTGAGAGAAGACCAGTCTATTGCTTACTGTTTGCTGTGGTTGTTTCTTTGTTTTAATGGCAGAAGAAGGGAATGGAGTGTTTGAGAGGCTCAGAGGCGTTGCCTTGGGAGAGCAGACCTCCCGTACCTCCCGTGGTGGGCAGTGTGAGGTCACCGAATATGTATGCAGTCTTTTCTAGGTGTCCACACTGTTCTTAGCATCATGAACACAATGGTAAACTAAATATACAATGCCCCTGCTCAACTGGGGCTTACTTCAAGTGGGTGGAGATAGCAATGAACAAATTAAAACCTATACAAAGAAGAAAATATCACGTAGTAGAAAACACCATGCACAGAACAGAATCAGGGTGATAGGGTAGAGCAGCATGGAGGCTACTTTAGATTGGGTGGTCCAGGAGGGCCTCTCTGAAGAGGTTACATTTAAGCTGAGACCGGAATGTCTGGAGAAAAGTAGCCAAGCAAAATTAGAGAAAATCGCGGGCCGAGGAAACAGCCAGTGCAAAGGCCTTACAGTTGGAACGGAGATTTGTGAGTGTTGGGACAGAAGGAAGACCAGTGCATCTGGTGGGAGGGGCAAGGGGAGAGTGGTAGAGATGAAGCTGGGGAGGTGGGCAGGGGTCAGAGCTCCTGGGGCTTTGCAGAATGACATCCAAATAGATTTCATTCCGAGTGTGATAGGCATGTGGTTTGATGCAGGAAAGAGCATGCTCTGATGTATTTTAAAATACCACTTGGGGTGCTGTGTGGAGAATGGGCTGTAGCAGGTGGAGTGGGTACAGATGGAGTGAGGAGGACTGGCTAAGAAGCTGGTGAGGTGAGAGGACAGTGGCTCCTAACACTGGGGCTGGAGAGCAGTGGACCGATTCAGATCGACTTTTAAAGACAGGCCTTTGAGAGGGGGCTCCTCTGCACTGGCAGTGGATTTGGTGTGGGATTTGAGAGAAAGAGCAAGGCGGTCTCAGATTTTGGAATTGAATTTCTGATCACTTGTGATAGATTTCTCCTTGCCTCTCCCCATATAACCTGCATCTTTTTTTGTTCATATCACCAATCACTGCCTGGAATTACAAGTTTCTGGGCCCCAAAACATTAAGCCATAACCCCGATATCCCCAACATGGCAACTGAGCAGCTCTGCTTGGGCTGCAGATTAACCCAGGGAAGAAAGAAATCAGGCTGCAACTAAGAGAAATCAGTGCCTAGCAGCAGGAATAGGGTTAATATGGAAACTTCTGATTAATTCCTACAAAACTGCCCCAAATAAACTCGGTTTTACAAAAACAGCTGCCTCGGAATATGTCTTTACAATGAAATGTAAGATAAAATAGAAAACTAAAAAGTCCCAGAGAGCATGTAACTCTTGAACAAAATAGAACTGTCAAGAATACATGAAAGCCGTTATATATGTTGTGAAGCGTAAATCACAAACCTCTTTATTTTGGAAAGTGTAATTAGCTACAAGTGTTTCATCAGGATAGAAACAAAATCAGGGACATCTAAGACCACTTTGGGGTAACTCGACAGACAGCAGTTCTCAGGACATGCGACTGGGTGGGCGGCTGCTCTGCCTTACTGTGTTCTTGTGGGCAAGGTCACCACTGCGCATGGCTCGATACTCATATTTTTACTCTCCTTTCCTTGGCCAGTATTTCAGCGGTTGTGACTTCATCTTGTTAGCTGCATTTTTAAAACTTATGTCAAAAACTCAATCTTTTGTGTCTCTTTGGTAGTGCTTTTCAAACAATGCCTATATTCTACTCCCCACTCCCTTACTATAGCTGATAATTTCTAGGAGAAATTGGACAGAGGGGGAAATATATGTATATATATTTATACACACACACATTCAAACATTATAAATGTTTGTGTCCTCTCTAGTCCTGAAAGAGCAGCCTTCCTTTGGCCCCCCTCTGCTTTCCTTTGCCAAACACAGACCTGAACTGTTCCAAAGATAAGAGCCCACAGTAGTTCAGCAAAGTAGGCAAAGACCTTGCTGTTTGAAATATACCTTATATATTTCAAGGGCCCGCTGTCTGTGCATGATGAATAAGGCCTTCGTGTGTTCAGGCTTATGGCTGTAAAATGACAAATGGCAACATTAATCTTCACATTGTTCCTTTCCCCTAAGGACATTAGAGGGACAGCCAAGGTCATGCAACCATGTAACCTTAGTATTGTTTCTCCTTATTTCCTCTCCTATACAGAATGTTGACATTACCTATTATATTTGCTACTCTCTTCTCTGATCTCCCCAACTTCCTCTTCCCAAATAACTTTTAGACTTATATAGAATCATAATGTGCAAGTAGAAGGAAGGCACAGCATTTATTTCTTATACCCACCATTTTTGACTGATGAGGTGGGCAGCAGAATGTCCTATTCCTCCTTCTCTGGCAGAGAAATACACCAAGTGGTGGCAACATGGTGTGAGAAACATACACTCCTACAAGGTTGGGACTGGTTGTTTTTGTTCTAGGGCCCACTATCAATGAAGTCATATCTTGGTGGGGGGGGGGTGGACTTGCCACTCTTACAGTGTTGCCTGTCACATCAGGCAAATACTCATCACAGCCAGGTGCTCTAGTGTTTATATTTTTGTTATTTCTGTAGCAGTTAATGTTTTTGTTTTTTTGTTTGTTTGTTTTTTGTTTTGTTTTTTTTTGTGGTACGCGGGCCTCTAACTGTTGTGGCCTCTCCCGTTGCGGAGCACAGGCTCCGGACGCGCAGGCTCAGCGGCCATGGCTCATGGCCCTAGCCGCTCCACGGCATGTGGGATCCTCCCGGACCGGGGCACGAACCCGTGTCCCCTGCATTGGCAGGCGGACTCTCAACCACTGTGCCACCAGGGAAGCCCGCAGTTAATGTTTTTGTCATAATGATGCTAACTCCTTTCCACGTGGATTCACTTCTGTTGGTCGTGGATTGGAAGACTTATGCAAGAACTCTTTGTACATTATCACAGCTACTTTTAACAATGTCACCTGTTCAACCTGTGCCACAGGGGCCTCTGATGAGTAAAATGATCTCAAATTATTTCTACTTGACTTTAGTTTTGCGCTCTGAGGATGATTTTAGCTAAATTGGAGAAGGAAATGCAAACATATATATCACCCTGGAATAAAAACAAAAAGCTTTTGAAATTACTGAAAATAACAGAAAAACATGTGTGACTCTCCTACATCAGGCACAGGAACTGCTGGTGTCAAACCTAATCCCAGGAGACACTTCTTTGTTGCAGATTTTCTTTTGTTAAAACATTAAAGGGCATATGCTACTCTTTCTCCATAGGAGAGTTTCCATTTTCTTTGCTGTGAGACTAGTGGATGCAGAGAATTCCACAAATAAATTTTAACCCTTCATTTTATAATTTTATTGGACGCTTACCTTTTATTCCATAATAACCCCACTGGTATTTCTCACCAGCAAAGTACTTACTCCTCACCGTTTTACCACCTTCTTTCCCCACCTTTCCATTTTCATTGGCCACTTCATTCTCCTGTGATTTCTGCCCACTCAGGCTCTCAACGTGATCTTTGTTTCTTTTATCTTCTATATTCAATTTGTTGAAAACCTGTCATGAATAGTTCCCTATTATGGAAGTCCAAACCCTGGTTATATCACTTCTGAGTTACTAGATCTTTTCCAGAAGCTTCCCTCCAACTTCAGTATCATGCATGTATTTTAAAAAGAAGAAAAAATTCCACCACCAGAAAGTATGACTCTCCTTTGTGGACTTTCTCCTGATTTTTCCTCATTCCCACCAACTCAGCTCAGTTATCACCATCCCTGACATTTGTATGATACCAGAACATCTTTGAGGATACTTTTTATATATTTTCTCCTTTGACTCTCTCAGCTGTGTGAAGTTGTGAGAAATTAAGTAATTCCCCCAGAAAACATATGTCTATTTGGTACCAGAGAGTGGACTATTACCTAAGGCTTCTAAGAGTCTAATTTCTTCCTTCTACATAGCGCTGTAATCTAATTCAGAGCGTTACTCACTAACTGTTTACACCTTTCCTTTATCCTCTGTTGTCTTTATTCTGCATCACTGAATACCACTCACCCCTTTTGGCCTTGAAAGTCATTGAAAGGTTTTTCTCTCGGGTGTCCTCTGTGTGTTCTTTTCTTGACTTTTTAAGAATCAATTCTGATTCTCTTGGCCTCCAAAATTTATGTCCCCAATACCTCATTGTGGGACAAACTGCCTTACAATTCCTTTTCCTGATTCTTTATTCTTAGAAACCTCTATTATCAAAGATACCAAATTTGCCTCATTTCTTCATATATTCAGTGTACCCTGAATAGTTATGGTCCTACCTCCTGGGAAAGGACTTTCAGGCCTTGACTGTGTAATGCTGACTTTCTTGAAAGTTATAATCTAGTGTCTGGTTTTTCCCCCCTAAACACATGATCTAGACATTGTTTTTGCTTCCTTTTTACCCAACATTCATGATAACACAGCTTTGTTTTCACAGAGCACTTTTTGCCTAAAAATTCAAAGTGCTTTGAACATTATCCATCCTGGCAGTGTTCCTCTGAGGTAAGTGGGTGGCAAGTATTTTTATCACCTTCTATTAAAGCAGAGGCAGAATTCACTGCACCATGATCCCCTGGAAAGCAGAGCAATCTGGACTTAGTGAGTCTCTGCTCTCTTTAATTCTTGGGCCACTGTAAAGCTATTCGTGATAGAACTGCATAGAAGCATCTCCCTTGCAGGCAGACTTACATTCATGCATTTAAATGGCTTCCAAGAGACGTTGATTATGGAATTTGGAGTCTGAATGTAAGTGAATTTGAAATGCGCCTGGCTGGGAAATTGTTCTGAATGAAAAACACAGTCAGAACTATGAATTAGATTCTACCCATCCTTTGGTCCAATTCAAATGCCAGTTCCTCTAAGAAAATAAACCTGCACTTCCCGGGACTCTCCTGCCCTTTACATATTCTTCCTTTGTGGTATGTAACTCACTGCACCTTATTCTGCAGCTGATTCCATGCTTGACTGCCCTCTGTGGCTAGCCACTTAAAATGGTTCCTGGAATGGAATGAAAGGAATTAACCTCTATTGTTTATAACTATCACGGAGCTTAAAACTTCTTCCGTTGGCAGGGTCTGAGTGCCCTGGATGACATCTAAAAGATTGCAGTCCTTTGGCTGTCCTTCCACTTTGCTTCTTGTTCACTACTTGGCCATTGATTATTCTGGAGAATGTCTCTCTCCTTAGCCAGGCATTTGCATATCATAACCAAGAAAGAGTAGCCAGCCAGCCATTTATCAACAGTGGCTCTGGGAGACCAGTTTGAAGTGTCAGCCGTGCAGAGGGACCTCGTGCAGTGCCTCTACCTCCTTCGTGCCTTCCTCCTCCCCATTGATGACAGGGCAGGGCAACACAGCCAGATACCGGCCTCCCAGGTGAGCTTTGGATGTGTCAGACCTCCGAAGTATCCTGCTGCTCTGATGAAAGGTGCGTTAAGTAGCGTAGCTTGTAAAAAATAAATAATACTCATTCTCAAGCTGCCCCTGGCTCCCTTAGATGTTTCTAAAACGTGCCAGTGAAGCCCAAGAAATATTGGTAATGGATAGGAAGGGAGAGCAGGTTCTTTTTGTCGTAAGAGTGAACTGTGACTCATACCTCCTGACTCATTGCAAACATGCAAAGGAAGCCAGTCCGTGGGGGGCACTCTAATAGGATGTTTCTCCAGTGACTCATGTAGGCCTGGAATGAGGAGCAGCCTGAATCAAGCCAAACAAGAGTATTTTTAAATACGGGAGGGCATGTTTCCTGGGACAGTATGTTGATGAGTCCTACACACTTACATGCTTATTTTAGCCCAGGCATTGAAATATGTGGGCGTGGTCTTTGTGGAGCCTTCTCCTGTGATCATGTTTTGTTTTGTCAGTGGGGAGAAATGTTTAGTGATTAACTGGCACTGGTGAGAATACAAGATTTCAGGGCAATATTTCAGTATAAGGAGATGAAGACTTTTTGAATATTGCAACTTCAGTAATGTTGCCCCATGGGACAGGTACCACTTCACATCTAACCATGCATTCAACAAACATGTTTGGAAACTCTAAGTACAAATACAGAGAAGTAGTCCTGGATCTCCAGGGTCTTTGAATTTCTATGGAGAGACACAAAAGCAGACATAGGATTGGGGAATTGACAGAGGGTGAGATGGAGACACTTAGACGTGTCGGCCTAAAGATAATGGGGGCAAGACATCCCACAGAGGTGGTAACAACTGCGCTGGGTCTTGAAAGACCTTTGGAATTACCACCAAGTAGGGGAATGAGATGAGGCTGGGTGTTTCAAGCAGAGGAAAAGTGTATGTTCGAGTCTAGAAGTCTTGCAAACAGTTTATTTGATTTGATTTGTTTTGGTCATTCTATTTTGTTCTCAAAATTTGAAACTGTTTTCTCCCTCTCACTTGATAAATACATTCTGGAAATTTTATTTCTAAAAATGTGGAATTGGTGTCTTCAGGGCTAGGCAGGGTACACATGGTAAAGACTTTGGGAGGAGTTGGGACTTTGAGGGATTTTAAGCAGAGTGGCTCAGTTATTTTCACCATGATAAAGCACTAATAAAACTAGGTTTAAATGCTCGTTACTGCTCTATCTGTATCTTGCCATGGCTATAGTTAGATATTCATGAACTCCTCATGCGTGGCAGTGAGGAAAATGAATCTGTCTTAAGGGTGGGGGACCATTTTCAGGCCTTTTATCACCATCTGGCACAGCAGTGATGAACACTTGAACCCAGCCCAGTGGCCAGTGGGAAGGGAAAGGCAGGAATATATTCAGGATATTAAGGTGACTGAGAGAGGAGTCCAGGCTACCCTGGACGACTGAGCGAAGGAGACAGCTGAGACGGGGAACCCAGCCCAGACAGAGAGAGTGAATTCAGTTTGGGTTATTTTGAGTGTGAGGTGACTAAGGGACATCCAGGCGGACATGTCCAGTAAGGAGCTGGTTGTCTGAAGCTCAGGGAAAAGTTCTGGGCTCAAAAAGAGAGTTTTGGTAACTGTGAGCATGGAAGCCTTAGGACTAGATGAGTTCTTTTAGGGTAAGAGCGAAGAGAGAGAAGAAAAGAAAGATGGGAACAGAGCCTTGGGCAGAAAAAAGCCCCCCCTCCCCGCCCCAACAAACAAAAACAAAAAGAAACAAGTCTATGAAGGAGACAAGAAAGAGCAGTGAGATTGAGAAGAAAAGCAATTATCCAGTGCTAGTGGGCTGTTGTCATTATTTTTTTCCCCTCTGAGGCCTTAATGGCTGTCAAATAATCTTGAAAGCATTCACAAGGAATCCGTATGCATATATACATGCTAGATATAATGTCTTTTTTACCAGGAAACATAGTGCCATGTTGGGTATCTTATGTACATTCCAGTGACCGTATGAGATGTCCTGATCACGTGTATGTGTAAGTGAATGGTAGTGATATCAGAAACACTCTCTGTTTTTAAAGAATTGGGGAATTTTTATAAAATGAAAGTTCCTGAATGCATTTGTCATGGGAGAGGGAGAAAACTGTTTCAAAATATCAAGAACAAGATCAAAAGACCAAAAAGTAAAATAAAATAACTGTCTGCGAAGAAGGGGAATGAAAGTGTCTGAGAGCATTAACTTTTATTTCATATGGAAGGAAGGGTTGAGAATTTTCATCAGAATCTTTCTCCTGAAGTTATGGACATCTTATTTTTAGTCTCATCCTTAGTTCGTTTCTTCATTAAGATGTGTTCTTATCTAAAATGACCTCTTCTTGGTGAGGGTTTAAAAAGAAAGAGAGGGTTTCCCTGGTGGCGCAGTGGTTGAGGGTCCGCCTGCCGATGCAGGGGACACGGGTTCGTGCCCTGGTCCGGGAAGATCCCACATGCCGCAGAGTGGCTGGGCCTGTGTGCCATGGCCGCTGAGCCTGCGCATCCGGAGCCTGTGCTCCGCAATGGGAGAGGCTGTAACAGTGAGAGGCCCACGTACCGCAAAAAAAAAAAAAAAAAAAGAAAGAGAACGATGATGGCCAAGAAGCTGAAGACCAAAATAACCTTTGTTGCATTTGGTTTAGGACAAATTCAACTGGAGGCAGTCTGTGATTGGATAACAACCACCTGAAAATACAAGGATATTATAGAAACTTCAGGAGTTAATTATCATTGTGTGTCAGCAAGACCAGGGGCGGAAAGTAGTAGACATTCAGTATAAGAAGAGTGTGGATAACGAAGGGTTAAAATATATCTTTACCCATCAATTTGTCTGACTTCTTCACAGACACACATTTCTGAGGCAGAATCTATATGTGTGGCCATCCCAGAGGCCCAGGAACAAGAAACCAAAGTTTCATTCCTTGGAATACTAATTAGCCCGCCATCTATAAGATGAAAAACTAGTCTCATTAAAGCAGTAACAAGAGCTTAAACCTAATTTTATTAGTGCTCTTTAATAGTGAAAATAATTTTATCAACTGCAAAACCAGATTCACTTCTAGGATGTCTGTGTGTTCAAGACAGTGAGATGTACTCTGGGAACACACCCTGGTCAATGTGCCACATTTTACTCAAATATATTTCCCAAAACACCACCAAATACCTGGTTGTTTGTTTGTTTGTTTTTGAGGCTATTTCTGTGAAATAGAAATCCAGTCCTAACATAATATTTTAAAGAAATCAGAGTGCATAAGGGCTATTTTTAATGAACAGAGGTAGTATAATTTGGCTACTTATTCTAAATCTGAGACATCTGGGATAGTCATGGGTATGTGTGTGATCCGTCAGGGTCAGAGGGGCTCAATGGCTTTATCATGTGAACACTGGGAAAGTTCTAGCTGCGTAATGGTTCGGACAACAGCAGCAGCAACTGTGCAGTTAAAAAGCCACTGGGGCAAGGAGACCTCCAAGTACACTGATTACACACATATTTTCTTCAGAGAATAGCCTCTGCAGGCTGAATGCCTCCTACGCTTACATTCTGCCTCTGCCTCTCTCTGGCTGTGTGACTGCAGACAAATCACTTAGCCTCTCTGTGCCTTGACTTTCCTCGCCTGTGAAATAGAGATGAGAATCGAACCTGTCTCATATGAGAATTAAATGATTTAATAATTGTAAAGCACGGAGAACATTGGCTGGTATATATTAAGCGTTATATAATTGCTTGACAAAAAATAGATTGGTCTGATTAGCTTGATTTTCTTAATCTTCCAGGATATTAGTCTTGCATTAAAAGAGACAAATTTTGTATCTTCTTTATTAAGACAAGGATCTATTAAGCCAGTGAACAAATAACATGTCCCTAAGAGTCTATGAATTGTTGATTTTTTTCCTCTGGCATGAAAACAGTAACATTTTCATGTGAATACATGTCTACCATAGATAAATTGGAAAATGCAGTGTTCTTACCAACTCTAAGAACTGCATATCCAAAAATTACCTTAGTTACCAAGATCAAGTCTTCATTAAAATAATGGATCAGAGAAGAAAGAAATGGAATTAAATTTATTTTTAAATCACAGTAAATAGGCGTTCTAGAAAGTATTAACTTTCTGCTTTAAAAATCTTCCATAGAGGGAAATTGATGTCTGTTGAGTGGCTTGATAACAGGGACTCTGGACCCAAACTGTTGTTAAACCCTGGCTCTGCCTCTTCTTAGCTCTGTGAACCAAGCTACATCACTCCTCTGTGCCTCAGTTTTCTCATCTGTACAGTGGGGATGATAATAACTCTACCTTGTGGAATTGTTATGAAGATTAAATGAGAAGGTACTTGTAAGGAGCTTAGAACAGTTCTTGTACATGGTCACGGCAATATTCTGAAGTAAATAGCTTACCTTTCTAGGCTGCTCACCTTCTAATTTGCTGAAATAAATTCCCCAAGTGTCTTATAATTCAGATTATGTCCTTTTCAAGTTTTCCAGCCAGCTGTTACTCGTCTGATATGTAATGCCTTATCCTTTAGTTTCCTGTCTGTTTGGTAAATCTCAGTCCAGTACCTGTGGGAAGCTTGACCTTTTCCTAAATTATTTACACGATGCTTGAGGATATGCTTCTTGGGGCCTGGTGTTCTGTTTGTGTGCTGAGAGGGCCCTCTGCACAAACCTGCCCACGTGATCCTGGGTGGGAGAGAGCCATGCTCCTTATCATGTACTCCTCTGTAAGAGGATTGAATGGAGCTATATATAGACAAAAATATTAGGGATTTAACTCTAGTTTGTTCACTAATATAAATCTTCATCCTCTCAAAGCCCATGTTGGCAAAAGCATGATTGTCAATAGATTATTCCTTCGATATCCCCCTGTATCTCCCTTAATTCCACCATCCGGGGGGGTACACATTGTTAACACTGTTCTGCAATCCTTGAGGCCGTATGTGCCGTGTGACAGAGTGTGACACGGACCTGAGATGGGCACTAAGTCCTAGTGCTCCTGCTGAAGGCCATGTGTGGTAAACGAGGCGTGTGGGGGTGGGTAAGTGACCCCCCCCCCCCTCCCTGGCAGGACTAGTTGTTGGTTGGCAGTTGATCTACAGAGGAGGATTACCTACTGTATTTTGGGTACATATCAGATCTGGGTTTTCTTTTCTGTGCATTTGTGTAATTAATCTGCTTCCTTTATAAAGTTCCTCATTTTTTTATTAAGAGAACACCTATATTTGGATTTCAGAAAACTGGGAGAGAGAAGGCAGAGGACTGGGTTATTTTTCAGGTTGCAATATTTATTTTAAAGCAGTGGGTGAAGCATGTGTGGAGCCTTCCAAAGTGCCCCTGTCACAGCAAGAGTGCTGAGACATGTGCTGTGCAAAAGCTGGCGGACATCCCTCATCCCGTTTTATTAAAAGTGCATGAAGTGGGGCATAATAGAAACCATGTAGAAGAAAAGCATGTTAAGGGAGGCACGAGGGGGAAGGAAACCAAGGAAGGGAATGTGGGCATGTGTCCGTGGAAGGCGGGCCATATGAGAACCATGAAGAATGCAGAAATTACTAAATCAGGATTCCTATTTTTTGTAGGTTCATAATCAAGTGTGGGGATTCCGAGCAGGTAGAGGAAATAAAAGGTCTATGGAAACACAAGGGAAGTGGAAGTTGGGCAGGGCTAGAGGGAAGTGCATTTAACAAAGGGATGGGCTTTGGAGGATGACTCAATGGACTCCGCGAAGAGGGAAACCCAAGAGCTTAACATGTGCAGATACAAGCAGGGGTGTTTTATTTGATGAAGAGGTAGAAACTATGGCTGCCTTTAGCATTCAGTCGTAGGTCAGAGGAAAGTTAGGAGAATGGAGTAGGGGCAGACTGGGACGTGTTGAATGTTTTGCTAAAGTATTTGCATTTTATCCTAACACCGACAGGTAATCACTGAGTTTTTAAGGGGAGTCATATACTGAGTACAAAAGACAAGAAAGAACGTCTTGGCCTGTCCTCTTTCCTTAATTTCGTATTTATCGGACTTAGGGTTACTTATTTTTAGCCCCTTTTGCCAGCTCCCCAGCTCTGGTTAAGGCTCTGAGCCTCAGGTCAAGATGTCATCCAGGGTCATGTGATGGCACGCAGTACTTGCTGGGTCTTCAGTGAGGCACATCCCAGCTGCTCATTAATCAGCCTCTATCCCAGCATAACCCTCCAGTGCCCATCTCACATGGGCAATTATTTATATCCATGCTAAATTTGCTGTATGACAGTCTCTTAATGTGTCGCTTCTTAGAATAATTTTCCTTATAAAGGAAATTTCAATAAGGGCATGCAGAAATTGCTTCTTGGATGTGCTGTCCTTTGCCCTGCCTTGGACTATTTACCACCCAAGTAGAATTTTCCTCTTTCTTTATCTTCCACTGTACCTCCCAATGCTGCAGCCACACCACCCCCAAAAGGTAGCTAAAAATATTTCACATTTGGTTTTACATTACTAATATATACCACAAACTGGATACTCCTTTCCAAAGAATTCATTTTTTTTCCTATTCTTTTCTTCTTTGAGTTAAGAAAGAGACCTTTCATAGACCTCTAAGTGGATGCAGAAACAATTATTTTGCCAAGAGGTAAGGTGTCAAGGATCCAGGTTCTGTTTTCCTGCAACTCTTAGTTGTTTCGGCCAGAGGACCAAGAAAAAGCACAAATACAGAGCATGTCAGTAAGACCATTTTTCAATTATAAGCTAACTTCTAGGAGTCACTTAGCTCACTCTTTTTTTTTTTTGCGATACGTGGGCCTCTCACTGTGTGGCCTCTCCTGTTGTGGAGCACAGGCTCCGGATGCGCAGGCTCAGCAGCCATGGCTCACGGGCCCAGCCGCTCCGCGGCATGTGGGATCCTCCCGGACCGGGGCACGAACCCGTGTCCCCTGCATCGGCAGGCGGACTCTCAACCACTGCGCCACCAGGGAAGCCCTACCTAGCTCACTCTTATCATAAATCTTAATTTCCTGGAATTTCTGCACATTTTGTCATTTAGTTAAACGTAAGATGATGAGATGCTGCTCTGTAATCTTCCAGGTGAACTGATACCTTCATGAAAGAGGTTAAAGTGAATAAGATTTCACACAAGCTAAACCTTGTACTAAATTCAAGATTTGAGGGAAAATTACACATCATATTTGTATTCTGCACAACATTTTATAGCTACCATTTATTGAGTGCTTATTATATGCCAGGCACTATGCTAAGTGTTTTATGGGAATCCTCGCACTATATCTTTACTCACTTCTACAGATATAAATTACTGTTATTATCATCATAATAACAGAGACTTGGTGACATTAAAGGACTCAGTTGAGAAGGTATAGAGGAAGAATTCTAGCCGCAGTCCTGACTCCTAACCACTTAGTACTCAAGTTTTTATGTGATTCATCACTCGTCCTTAATACACTGAAGTATCAAGTAAGTGGAGTCCAGAATAACAGGAATCCTCAAATTACCTGAATATTAATTCTATTAAAAAGAGAGAAAGGGTAGGGGAAGAAAGGCGATAGGAAGTTGTTACTTTATTCCACTCCTATTTAAACCCTGTTAATGGCTTCCCATTGTAGGTAGAATAAAGCCCACACTCCCTAATATGTTCTACAAAGAATTAGATGATCTGACGCCTGCCTACTTCTTCCACCTCATCTTTTACTCATCTCTCTTTGTCCTTGAACTCAAGGTCATATAGATAATGAGTGGCAGAGCTAGGATCCAGACTCAGGCAGAATGGCTCCAGGGCCATGCTCTTAACTACCTTGCTAGTTTGATGTATGGATGGATGAATGGGTAGATGAAGGAATGGGTGGGTGGATGGATGGATGAGTGGATCAATGCATCGATGGACCGATGTATGGACAGTTAGGTGGACATGTACATGCGTGGATGGAAGGAAGGATCTATAAATGAATGAAGGAAGTAAATGAGGCAGGGAGGAAACTAATTTCAAAGAGACTTGTGACTCAGAGTTTATATACAACTAGTCAAATGTATTATAGCTTTTCCATCAGCATCTGCAATACTCTTCAGTGAGATCAGGATCCCCATTCACAAAAGTAAATGCACACATATACTCTTTTATCCATCTAACAGATGAAATTGAACTAAAGTCCAGGTGTGGAGAGGTACCCCTGAACAACATTAGAGGCTGATACCACTTAGGTGATTGGACTAGGATGCCTGCATAGACAGGCTGTATGTTTTCGATCCAGCCAGTAAACCTGGCTGTATGAAATGCCAATCCCTGGCTCCAGAGATGATAGGCAGGGCAAATATAGCACTACTTCTGAAAGCCCATCAAAATCATCTGCAGTAGTTTGTAGTTTTACACTGTCTGAAATGTTGTTGTTCCTTTTTATTTGCTTAGAAAGCTCATATTCTACCTTTGTAACTTAACTTTTTTATGCCAGTGTAACTTAAATAAATACAAGTGTTCAAATCCTGAAAGCACAACACAGCTCAGTGAATTTTCCAGTCACCAGCTATCCATTTTGCTACTCCTTAGCTCAAGATAGAGAGTATTATGCAACCACCAGAGACAATTGTGGGCTGCCCTCTCCCCAATTTCTTCTTGTCTCCAAGAGAACAATACCCTGTTTCCACCACCATCAATAAATTTTCCATTTTGAGCTTTACATAAATAGGACCACATAGTATGTTGTCCTTTGTAGAGGGCTCTGTTTGTTCAACATTGTGTTTTCTATTCATTCATGTTACTGTGTGCAGCATAGTTTTTAAAAATTATTTCTTTGTAGTGATTATGTTGCTATATGAGTAAGCTATAATTTATCCAATGTATTGGATGGACATTTTGGTTACTTCAAGATTTTGGCTGTAACAAGTAGTGGCAATTATTAACATTCAGGTACCTTTCTTATGTAGCACCTGTGTATGCATTTCTTTTGGGTTTATATCTTTGGGTAGAATTGCTGTGTCATTGGCTATGAATATTTTAGCTTGACTAAATACTGTCAAACTGCTTTTCAAAGTAGTTGAACCAATTTAAACTCCTAACAACAGTTTATGAGAATTCCATTTTTTCCACATTCTTATCCACACTTAGTTTTTTTTTTTTTTTTTTAATCTCTTCATTGTAGCCATTCTGGTGATGTTTGAAAATATCTCATTGTAGTTTAAATTTGCATTTCCCTGGTGATTAAAAAAGCCAAGCATCTTTTCATGTTTATTGGACACTTAGATATCTTATTTTGTGAAGTACCTATTTACACTTTGCCTATTTTTCTACTAGATTGTCTCACTTTTTATTATTGATTTATAGGGTTATTTATGTATTATGGATACCAGTTTTTTTTGCCAGGTAATGTTGCACGTTTTTCTCCTACCCTGAAGTTGCCATCTTTTTTGTATCTTTTGATGAACAGAGGTTCTTGATCTTAATATAAGCCAATGAACATTTTCCTTAGGGTTAATAATCTTTTTGGTCCTGTTTAAGAAATCTTTGCTCACCTCTAGGTTATGAATGTATTCTGCTTTATTTTATAGAAGCTTCATTGTTTTTTCTTTCACATTGAGACCTATAATCTACTTAGAGTTGAGTTTTGTAGATGGTGTGAGGTAGGGAGTCATAATTCATTTTTTAGATGCATATATAATTGGCTCAGCACAAGTTATTGAAAATTCTTTTCACTGTGGTGTCACCTTTTTCATAAATCTAGTGATTGTATATACAAGACTATATCTGAGAAACTTAAAAGCTTTTGCACAGCAAAGGAAACCATAAACAAGGCGAAAAGACAACCCTCAGAATGGGAAAAAATGTTTGCGAATGAAGCAACTGACAGAGGATTAATCTCCAAAATTTACAAGCAGCTCATACAGCTCAATATCAAAAAAACAAACAACCCAATCCAAAAATGGGCAGAAGACCTAAATAGACATTTCTCCAAAGAAGATATACAGACTGCCAACAAACACATGAAAGGATGCTCAACATCACTAATCATTAGAGAAAAGCAAATCAAAACTACAATGAGGTATCACCTCACACTAGTCAGAATGGCCATCATCAAAAAATCTACAAACAATAAGTGCTGGAGAGGGTGTGGAGAAAAGGGAACCCTCTTGCACTGTTGGTAGGAATGTAAATTGATACAGCCACTATGGAGAACAGTATGGAGGTTCCTTAAAAAACTAAAAATAGAACTACCATACGACCCAGCAATCCCACTACTGGGCATATACCCTGAGAAAACCATAATTCAAAAAGAGTCATGTACCACAATGTTCATTGCAGGTCTATTTACAATAGCCAGGACATGGAAGCAACCTAAGTGTCCATCAACAGATGAATGGATAAAGAAGATGTGGCACATATATACAATGGAATATTACTCAGCCATAAAAAGAAACGAAATTGAGTTATTTGTAGTGAGGTGTATGGACCTAGAGTCTGTCATACAGAGTGAAGTAAGTCAGAACGAGTAAAACAAATACCATATGCTAACACATATATATGGAATCTAAAAAAAAAAAATGGTTCTGATGAACCTAGGGGCAGGACAGGAATAAAGACACAGACGTAGAGAATGGACTTGAGGACATGGGGAGGGGGAAGGGTAAGCTGGGATGAAGTGAGAGAGTGGCATGGACTTATATACACTACCAAATGTGAAACAGATAGCTAGTGGGAAGCAGCCGCATAGCACAGGGAGATCAGCTCGGTGCTTTGTGTCCACCTAGAGAGGTGGGATAGGGAGGGTAGGAGGGAGACACAAGAGGGAGGAGATATGGGGATATAGGTATATATATAGCTGATTCACTATGTTATAAAGTAGAAACTAACACACCATTGCAAAGCAATTATACTCCAATAAAGATGTTGGAAAAAAAAAAAAAAGACTATATCTGAACCCCCTATCCTATTCTATTCTGTTTTTCCATTCATGGACCAATATCAAGCTATTTTAATTACTATAATTTTATAATGTCTTTCTATCCGCATATATAATTCCTCCAAATTTGTCATTTTACCTAAGTACAATAATAATTTTGCTATTAAAACTGGTAACAACTAGCACTTACTGTTGCTTGTTTTATCTGTTAATATGTGAATCATGTATCACTTTAAATTTAATCTTAGCAGTAATCTGATAAGATGCATTTCCTTTTTTTATAATGAAAAAATTGAGGCCCAGAGGAAGGGTAAGTTGATAAAGGTCACATTGCTATTGAGTAGTGACACCAAGATTTGCACCCAGGCCGACCTTGCTCTAGAACCTGCTCTTTTATTAACACATAACTGTGTGCCTGGGATGTGGCCTCAGGTCAATCTTTGTGAGTCGGCTATCTTTTGATACTAGTGTCTGATTTTCAGTCCTAACACTAGTAGGTATTTTTTTCTCTCTCCATGTCCATAAAAAAAGGCCCAGAAGGAAAGTGAACAATGAAGCATTGGATTAGACGGTGTGTCTTTTTAGTGTCGATTTCATACTATTTTTAGGCATGAGAGAGGATAGAACAGAATATCCAGAGTTCTATTAAACCAGGTTTCAGGGGCTGCGTAGAGCTGAGCAGCTTTCAAGCCTCTGATCCCCTGTCCTGAAATAGCAGGGGTGGAAGCTTCTACACTAGCAGAGCTCAGCAGTGGGGGAACTTCACATTCTTTGTCCTCACTCTCTTCTCCTTTTCACCTCTCCCACCTACAAAAGGTTTTGAACTTTTAGCATCTTCCCACACAGCACCAAAACTCCAAAACCAAGCTATTAAAGAATAGCCGTTCTAAAAATAGAAACTCAAAGGTCACAAGGGTAAGATCTTCTGCAAAGGTATAAAGAGACATTGCATCTGAGAATTCATGGGTGTATTACCCAGACCGACCCTAGAGCCACAAAGAGTTCTAGTTTGAGTTTCCACGCTTTGGATACCTAGTAAGATTTTACAACCGCTCTGGCAGTTTTCATGTATGAAATGCTTCTGTGTTTATGATTTATCCCCTTCTTCCTGCAGCTCAGAATTTTAAGACACAATGCCCTTTGTGTTAGGCCAGTGCTTATCTCTCTTTCAAAGTGCACCATTTCCAAACACTGTTGCAGTTGAAATAGCTCATTATTTCATGGTAAAAATACTCAAAGTTTGCCTAGTGCCTCCAAAACATGTGTCCCTGTATTCACTTGCAAATGGGTTCACAGTCTCAGTATAACAAGGGTCATGGAAAGCATGGGACAGAGCTTTTCAGCATGTCAAAAATTATGTTTGTCTAAGAAAATTCCCGTGAAAGTGCAGAAATTACGTGCATTTGCCTGTGTCATCTTGTCATTCTATCTTTAGTCATGTAATTTTCTTATGTAATGGTCTGCATTAGGTGATATTAATAGATTGAAAGGGGCTGAAAACAAATAACAAGTTTCTTATGAAAAGAAGAGTAAATACTATCTCATCAAACATTTTCTAAGCCTATCAAATGCCACTTTGATGCCCTAACACCCTAACTGAAATGTGTAGCCATCCTGTCATTCAAGGAAATAATACTTTAGGACATAGGTTAAATGCAGGTGTAATCTCCAAGTTCTATAATTATTGATGGATATTAGGGACTTAAAACTACATTACGTGGTGTGTGTGTTTGTATGTGCGTGTGTGTAATGTCTTAGAATCTGAGACTTGGCAGGAACCTTACCAGCCCATTTACAGGTAAGAAACTTGGAGCCCTGGAGCTGAGGTGACCTTCTAAGGTCACAAGGCAGCACTAGAACCCTTTCTTTGTATGCACCTTTCATTGTTTACTTGCTTCACTGCAGTAGCCCTTGTTCTTTGAGCCTCCAGTGATGATACCTGCCTCACTTGACATTATCCAATGAAAAATGGGGACAAATCTACTTTGAAAGGCAAAAT
Source organism: Tursiops truncatus (assembly GCF_011762595.2). Classification (NCBI taxonomy): domain Eukaryota; kingdom Metazoa; phylum Chordata; class Mammalia; order Artiodactyla; family Delphinidae; genus Tursiops; species Tursiops truncatus. The sequence goes on along the minus strand of NC_047042.1, from coordinate 65,054,209 downwards.
GCTACATAAGTGTATAGCATTCTTATTTTTTATTTTTAAAACAAAGGTGTGTGGATTATAGAAGCTTTCAAAGTTGGCCTATTTATAAATGAATTAGGTGTCAGTAAATTAATAAGAACCCATTTCACCCTCAGCCCTGAAAATACCTTAATATTCCAGACTTAAAAGACCAGTAAGTTGATTTTTTTTTATAAAAGAGAATCTCATTGTGTTAAAAATAGTGTGCTTAAAAAAATTTGGTTTTGGGGGCTTCCCTGGTGGCGCAGTGGTTGAGAGTCCGCCTGCCGATGCAGGGGACATGGGTTCGTGCCCCGGTCCGGGAAGATCCCACATGCCGTGGAGCGGCTGGGCCCGTGAGCCATGGCCGCTGAGCCTGCGCGTCCAGAGCCTGTGCTCCGCAACGGGAGAGGCCACAACAGTGAGAGGCCCATGTACCGCAAAAAAAAAAAAAAAAAAAAAAAAAAAAATTGGTTTTTGAAAAGTCTTGCTATTTTTGTCCCATTGAAAACTTCTCTTTAAATTTCATGTATAAAATCATTGCCTACAAATTCACTTTTTTTCCTCAAAAAGTGTTTTTATTTTCCTTAAAAAGCAGTAGTAAACCTCCCCCTCTCTGTTTTTATCTGTTTGTTTAAACCTCTGAGTTAAGGAACCTGTTCATGAGAGTCAGGGCATCCCTGTGAGCTGATACAAGCTCACCTTTATCACTGGGATGGCCTGGGCCAGGGTGCACTTGCTATATGATGACGAGCATCATAATCCTGTTGGCTCACACTTGCACTGAGCTTCTCCATGTAGTCACTGTTCCCTTTTAATCCCCACAGCCACCTGATGAAGTTTATACTACTGTTGCCCCCAGTTCACAGATGAGAACACTGAGACATTGACAGATGAAATGACTTGCCCAGGTGACTCAGCAGTAGGCAAAAGAACCTGTATTTGAACCCCAGCAGCCTGGCTCCCAGCATCTTTGCCCCTTTTCCACCATCATGATCTCTTGCACAAGTCATTTTGCCTTTCTCACTACTCTTACCTGCAAAATAAAAGAGGGAAACAAATCAGATAATCTGGTCCAGTCCTTCCTGCTCGATCATCCTCAATCCTGAATATCTGCAATTTGAATGTTTTTGAGGAAAAAAGTATTAATACTTATTACTTTTTCCTTGCCTCTAATACAGGAACATCCTTTTAAGGATGTAAAATCCCAAAATATATCAGTCTTTTCATTGTTTCTTTTGTAACATGTCAAGGAACAAATTGTTTTGATTTGCTCTTTGCCCGTTCCTCATCCCAAGGGATGAGTCTCAAAGAATCTTAGGATGATGGCAAAGCCATCCTCATGTGGAGGTTGAAAACACTGGCTCTGGTGTAGAATGTTGGGTGTGATTCCTGGTCCTGTCACTGCAACAATGATGGGCTTTGGAGCCAAGTCGACCTGAGTTTGAAACCCAGCTCTGCCACTTGAAAGCCACGTGACCTTGGACAATTTTCTAACTCTCCTATTTCTAATTTTATAAAAAGAAACTGATGTTATCTTCCTAGGGGCTTGATGTAATAAGTAACAGTAATGGTGCCTGGCACGTGGCTGGTGACAGTGGCATGGCCATTGTTGGTACTGTCACATGGCCAGGTGTTGTCCATCAACAGGTGCTGGCTGGGCACTTATTGTGAGCCCCACTGGGCTGCAGGTCAGGATGCTGGTTTCTGTTGAAGGAGGAATCCAAGGAGATCTAGGAGTGTGGGTGGAGAAATTAATTTTCAAAGTAGCAATAACAAGGAAATGCCCTGAGCTCTTGATATCAACTAAGGCAGGAAGCGGCTGCTGTGTCAACTAAACTGTGGGTTTCCAATGCTCGTGTGGAGCCACCTAAAAAAGGCTTGTGAGGGAAGGCTTAATTTCTCCAGGTTTCACCTGTCTTATATATACAGTGAGGATAAGCATCGTGCCTACCTCCTGGGTTGCTGTGAAGATAACGCCTGTAGAGCCCTTGGGGAGTTATACACAATCTTCTGTCCCCCCCGCCCCCCCGCCCCGATCCCTATTATTAACGATGTTGTTTCCCTCCCTCTTCACCCAAACAAGAGACGGGCTTGTTGGTCGCAGTTTTGTTTGGCTAGCTCAGCTCCAGTAGTCCCATAAAACTTTAACTAGGGCATAAAATACACATATAATCACACTAGCCCCCCAAAAGATACCCTCATAATGTGATTAATAATGAGGCTTTGTATGGCGATAGTGGTTTAAAGTGCTCCTGTAGACTGCTAAATTTTATTGGCTTCAGTGCTTATGAAAGTGACAGCTCATTGCCCAGGGCAGCAAACACATAATCCTGTGTTTACTTTTCAAGTTCCTTAAATAGCTTTGTGTATCAGGTCAGAATGTCACTTTTGCCATCTCTACTGGTAATGAGCTGGAGTGGGATAACTTATATGTTCTTGCCTCTAATTTCTGAGATGTAACAGGCTTGACTTAAGAATTGGAGGAATCAAAAAACAGCCTATGTTCCTGGAAACAATATGCTGGCACGACATTCATTGTTATCACCACCGCCTTGCTCCAACTTTTATCCTTTCAAAGCACTTTCCTGTGAATCGTGTTATTTGAGCCTCTCCATAGCCTATGGAGAAGGCAAGGAGGTTTCATTTCCATTTTTTAGTTTAGAATATCAAGGCTTAGAAAGGTGAAGTGACTAGCTTCTCATTGTCATGGGCTGGACTTGAACTCAAACCTTCTGCCCTCAGACCCAAACCTTTTCTGCATGACTGCAAGCTGTTGCTAGCCTATGCCCTTACCTTCTCTGGAAGAAAACAGAATTTACTATGATAAAGTGTGAAGATAGAAGAGGTTTGTGTATAAGTGTGTCCCCCAAAGTAGAGCATGTCCTCTTAGGTTTGATCAGGGTTCACTCACCAGGGGCCTTCACCCGAGGATCCTCTCTAAGTAGAATTCATGTTCAACTACACGGTGGGCACCAGGGTCTTCCCCAAGTACAGAAGTTCTCTGCTGTAAACCCTACTCCCGCCCCACTCCATCCTCCTCTCCTGGGCTTCCAGAGCTTAAAATTCTATCATTTGGGGTCTTGAAGACGCATTGGTCTTTAAATAGATTCCAATTAAAATCAGAATTCTTTCACTGTAAGTAACAGCTTATATTTAAAGAAATAAAATTTAGAATCTTGTTTTGGGGGGGTCACAAAGCCCACTTACTTGAGCTCCAGTATCCTCATCCCTTAAGACATAAACAGGAAGATGCGTTCTAAAGATCAAATGAATGTACGTAAAAGGGCTATAAAAAGGTCAGCTTGACAGAGAGCTGAGAATGAAGGGACTGGTGTACTGGTCTGGGAAGGAGGAGAGAGGTGGCCATACCTAGAACTCAAAGCACTGGGTCTGACCATTACTAAGGAAGCTTTGTAATGGGGTGGATTGAAGGCAGTCTGACTGACTTCAGGGTTTGGTCCAGGACCGAACCAGTTGCAGCCTTCAAAGCCACTTGGGTTGCTTTGACCTCCAGCCATCTGTGTCTGAGAATGTAAAACAAATGGTTAATGGTGTCTGAGGTTAATGATCTCAAATATCCCCTACTTAATGCCATAAGAGGAAAAAGAGCCCCCTGGAGAAATAAAGGATGCTATTTTCAAAGTTGCAATTAATTGTGTATTCGGGAAAACTCATCTTCTGCCAGTTATTCTGTTGAGAAATAGGAAATTAAGGGTGATGGAAGAGCTGTGACTGACAGGGCAGTTTGAATAACCTTTATAAGGTCAAGAAGGCAGATGCAGAGCCCATATTCAACACCACGGATCCTGGACCAAAGCCATAAGGATCATATCATGGAGTGAGTTAGGAGCTCACTTCCTTCGGTCAAAATATGCGCCTAAGGGTAGGTCTGACCATCTGACCTTAAACTGTGAAGTTTCACGGTGACTACCCTTTGGTTGCCTTTTCAAAATGCCTTTTTTTCCACTGTGGCTTGAGCCAAATATGCCTCTCGTCATCTCCCTTTGGAGCATGTGTCTGTATCCTTTCATTTCCCTTCTCACACTTCCTCCCTTCTTTCCCTCCTCTTTCCTCCAGCTAGTGAGACCTGCAACGATTTCCACCCGATGTTCTTCACCCACGACAGATCCTTCGAGGAGTTTTTCTGCATCTGTATCCAGCTCCTGAACAAGACATGGAAGGAAATGAGGGCAACCTCTGAAGACTTCAACAAGGTAAGGAGAATCTGAAGCAGAGACAGAAGCTTCCTGTGTGCCCAGTGGAGGCCCACCCACCTTTGCATGGTCCCTTCACTGGGTGTGGAAGGAGAATGAGGACGACTGTGATTTTAGGTGACGTTAAGGTTGGAGAAGGAAAGGCGTACCTATACAGACAGGAAGCTGGGTGCCAGCGATGCTCTTATCTCTCTAGGGATAAGCTTGGAGCCCCTTTGTTCTTTTTGGCTTACTAAGCAGGGGCCACCAGCAGAGACCCTTTCTTGAGCAATATTGATAAGATGAACTTTTTCCTTTAAAAGCCTTGGTCTGGGATGCCTTGTTATTACAGATCTAGTGGGGAAAATGCCTCCACTCCACCTGTGCAGGTGGCTGCCAGGGAGAGAATGAGATGAGGAAGGCTACTGTGGTCACTTGGTTTCTTTGTGGGTTATGGCTGCGTTGAGATAACTGCCCTTTGCTCTGTCACAACGAGTATTAAAATGCAAGACCTCTTTCAGGGAGCTGAGTAAGTTTATATGGAACATGTCTTGGTTTACAGAAAGCATTTGGTTTTTTTGAAGAGTGTGAATTTCACAGTTCTGTTTGTGAGTGAATGTTGGGTGGAGAGAAGAGTGCTGACCAACTTAAGGAAGCAGAAGCATCGTGGACACTTTTCAAGATAAACGAAGTCTTTATCCTTGGATCAAAGCCTTGTTAGCAATCATGACGTGGCTAGTAATAACTGATGGTTGGGACAGGTATGCTTAGGTCTTTAATCATTCTGGTTTGCTACTATATGTGACTCTGGCTTTGGTTGGCCCCATCACCCATGCCTGCTGACCTGGTAACGGGGGGCATAACTGTTTCTAAGCGTCTAAGTGTCTGGTCTCACAGTCATCCTGTGGGGCCTTCATGGGTTTGTGCTTGGGGCATAACATAATACCTGAATTCCAGCGTCACTCGATGTCCTTGTTGGTCTTTGCCTCCCAGTCCTCTTTTTTCTGAACTTATATCTGGTTCTTCTTTCCCACCATATTTCTGGTCCATGGCATCTTGAACCAATATTGGTTATAAAGAAAGAAAATTGGGAAGAAGACACTCTTCCCCAAGCTTTCCCCAAGGTTAGAACCTGACGGTCTCCATCAATATAATGATCTTAGCTGCAGTTGTAGCAGAGAACGCCATTCCATCCCAGTCATTCTGAGCCACCTATTCAGTTCCTTTCTTTTGCGTTTTTGGGAATCTGTTGCATGTTTTTGATTTGTAGTTACCATGGTTTTCGAGTATTGTAACTGTATTGACTTGCTTTAGGCTGATACGTTCAGTCGTGTAAGTTCAAACACATTCTAAAAGATCCACATTTTTTACTCCCCTCCCCTACAATTTGTGATTTTGATGCCCTATTTTACATCTTCGTGTTTATCCTGTTGCTGTTCATTGTGGTTATAATCACTTTTACAAAATTTTTTTATTGTTTTTTTACTCTGTATACGGGCCTAAGTGATCTTCAGTCCTTTTATATATTTGTCTGGGCCATCTATTTAACTCATTGAAATAGGCCCCAGGGACTCCCCTCTGTGGAAAACACTGATCTGTAAATTGCATGCTAGAGCTGCACGTGTCTGAGCAACTAGAGCCAAGGTCAGACGTGAGTCAGGAGGGGAGGTGGAGGAAAGAAGCCCATTAATTCCCTTATGATTGTTAACTGTAGCCTCCTGAGTGTACTTCACTTGATTATGAGGGACTTTGCAGTTCAGGTGTAATTATCCTTGGGAGAGAGGGAAGAAGGAGCACAGAGACCTTTTTTCAATCAGGCCACAAAAAAAAAAGGGGAAAGTTAAATCAGTAGTCTCTGAAATTGCTATGGCCACGTTGCTTCTGGATCAGTTCAACTCTTCCTGTACTGCACTGTTTCTGAAAGCCATCCAGTCCTCAGCTCTTGTGTCCTGGGACACTTACTCCTCCAAGAGAAGGAGACTTCACTGACTCATGTGTTCTGGCACTGAGCTATCCATCTGCTGAGGGCATTTCATTCATCCCGCTTCTCCAGAATTACAGAAATCTGCATTTCTGTAAATAATAAAATCAAATATTATTGCTGTTGATCTATGCACAGATAAGGTATATAGAAAACATTACCAAATTCCTGCAAAGGAATGGCTCAAGGGAATGAGTACTTAGACACTTAATTTCTGTAGAACTTACAAGTTTAGGACATGAAGCCCCAAGAATACATACACTGTTAGCAAAGGAGACCAGAGGCCTCCGTCTGGAGTTGCTGAGAGGGGCTTCAGGGAGGAGACGAGCGTGGCTCTCAGGTCCGTGTTATTCATGATGGCTGTGTGCTCGGGTTGGTGGAGGTGATATTCTCATTGCTCAGGGTGAGGTCCTGCTAGGTGATGGCAAGCCCCCCAAAGGGTCATGCTGAAACCTTTTTGTAATTAACTTATATGGCTGCAAAAACTTCCTGCAGCAAGATCTCAGAGCCAGGTTCCAGTACAGTTTCTCACTGTGGCCCTAGTGCCATCTTTTTGCCATGGACGATTGTAAACTAGCTGTGATGTTACACATCTGCTGCCGAGTAGGGGTGGTAGCTTATGGCCGTGGGCAGGCATCTGGAGGCCTGAGAGGCAGAGGGTCCCACTCCACATGTCCATTCATTGGTTAAGAATGGATATCAGAGGAGGATCAGGGATGGGTATGACAAGGCATTTCAATTTTCTACATTAACTGTGTCTGCTTTCCTCTTTCTAATACTATGCATGCCTTCCTTTTGTAACCAGAAGAGTTTATCAGTGATGTACTTTTTATCTCGTGTATTATTACTTTCCTAGTACTGCTGGAACATATTGCCACAAACTTAGTGGCATGAACAATACAAATTTATTATCTTACAGTTCCATAATTCAGAAGCCAAAAATGGGTCTCCCAGGGCTAAAATCAAGGTGTCAGCGGAGCTATGTTCCTTTCTGGAGGCTCTTGGGGAGAATTCATTTCATTTCCTGTTCCAGGTTCTGGAAACTGCCTGCATTCCTTGTCTCAATGGCCCCCTTTGTCCATCTTCAAAACCAGCAACTGCAGGTTCAGTCATTTCCACATTACTTATCACTCTGATCCCTCTTCTGCTTCCATCTTTCACTTGTAAGGACCCCTGTGATTACATTGGACCACCTGGATAATCCAGGGTAATCGTTCCTATTTTAAGGTCAGTTGATTAGCAACCTCAATTTCACCTGCAACCTAAATTCCCTTTTGACATAAAAGGAAATATATTCACAGATTATGGGGATTAAAATACGGACATCAACGGGGAGCCATTATTCTGCTTACCATAATGTGTATTTAAGTTGTAAGTACATTAGATTTGTAGCTGTGGGTATCAGTTTAAATTAATGAAACATGGACAGATGAGGTTTTTTGTTGTTCTTTTGGCTGGTAGACTAGCATAATACCTGTTGCAGAGTTCTGCTAGTGGTTGCTCAAATTCAGATATAATTATGTCCTTTTTCTTTTACTTCTCTTTTTTGTCTCTTCGGCCTTAACAAAAAAAAGGACCCTGTGTGAGGGCGTCTAGTTCAATGTGAAGAATGTCTTTTCTGATTTTTTCCTGCTGCCTATCAGCCACCTTTTGCTTTACCAGATAATAAATTGGAAAAGAGAGAAGCTGAAATTTTAATCAGTTCACTTTTCTTCTTGTTATTAACTTGGTAGCAGAAGAGATTGAATTTAGGAACAAATGTGGGTTTGGTGTTACTGGTAGATTTAATGTTTTTCTTGTTTGCTAAGATTGTCCAAATGGGAATTCAGAAGTATCTTAAAAGAGCCCAACATGAGACACAGTTTCTTTGAACTTTCTTGGACATCTTTCCAGGCTTTTACCACTTTGAATGGAAGCATAGATGGTGGATTTAATTGTTGACCTGAGACCCAGGGTTCTGTAAGAACGGCTTAGCTATCTGCCTTCTTTAACTCATTACTGGAGAAGCAGCATCCCTCACTCTAAAATTGTGATTTTTTTCCAACAAACAATATCAGATTCCAGCAGACACAGGAATCTCTTCTACAACCTGCCTTGATGGGGACATTAGTTGGTAGATACCTAGTGCTTGGTAGTTAATGCTGCTGCTGGAAGTGAGTGTTTGGAAAAGCAGCTGTCTTCCTGCTCCTCCAGGCCTGGGGAAGCAGCAGATGCGATGTTTTTTATTTATATAAGAGAAGTAGAATTAGAGAGTGGTTAAAATATTTATTCTTTGAAACGTACTTTCTTACAGTTTCTCGATATAGTAGTCTCCGCAGAGTAATCCATTGGTTCAGACCATTGAGTTTGTATTGTGTGTTTTTGCCTTTTATTACCAATATTTCAGAGCATGCCTTATTCATTGACATGGGAAGAGCTAAACCAGAGCTGGATACCTTGGCACGCAAGTGGCCCCATAATTATTTCATTGAAGCCTTTATTTATTTATTTTTAACATCTTTATTGGAGTACAATTGCTTTACAGTGGTGTGTTAGTTTCGGCTTTATAACAAAGAATCAGCTATACATATACATATATCCCCATATCTCCTCCCTCTTGCGTCTCCCTCCCACCCTCCCTATCCCACCTCTCTAGGTGGTCACAAAGCACAGAGCTGATCTCCCTGTGCTATGCGGCTGCTTCCCACTAGCTATCTGTTTTACATTTGGTAGCGTATATATGTCCATGCCACTCTCTCACTTCGTCCCAGCTTACCCTTCCCCCTCCCCATGTCCTCAACTCCATTTTCTACGTCTGTGTCTTTATTCCTGTCCTGCCCCTAGGTTCATGAGAACCGCTTTTTTTTTTTAGATTCCATATATATGTGTTAGCATACGGTATTTGTTTTACTCTTTCTGACTTACTTCACTCTGCATAACAGACTCTAGGTTCATGCAACCACTACAAATAACTCAGTTTCGTTTCTTTTTATGGCTGAATAATGTTCCATTGTATATATGTGTCCCATCTTCTTTATCCATTCATCTGTTGATGGACACTTAGGTTGCTTCCATGTCCTAGCTATTGTAAATAGAGCTGCAATGAACACTGTGGTACATGACTCTTTGAATTATGGTTTTCTCAGGGTGTATGCTCAGTAGTGGGTTTGCTGGGTCGTATGGTAGTTCTATATTTAGATTTTTAAGGAACCTCCATACTGTTCTCCACAGTGGCTGTATCAATTTACATTCCCACCTGCAGTGCAAGAGGGTTCCCTTTTCTCCACACCCTCTCCAACATTTGATGTTTGTAGATTTTTTGATGATCGCCATTCTGACTAGTGTGAGGTGATACCTCATTGTAGTTTTGATTTGCATTTCTCTAATGATTAATGATGTTGAGCATCCTTTCATGTGTTTGTTGGCAATCTGTATATCTTCTCTGGAGAAATGTCTATTTAGGTCTTCTGCCCATTTTTGGATTGGGTTTGTTTATTTGATATTGAGCTGCATGAGCTGCTTATAAATTTTTGAGATTAATCCTTTGTCAGTTGCTTCATTTGCAAATATTTTCTCCCATTCTGAGGGTTGTCTTTTCGCCTTATTTGTGGTTTCCTTTTCTGTGCAAAAGCTTTTAAGTTTCATTAGGTCCCATTTGTTTATTTTTGTTTTTATTTCCTTTTCTCTAGGAGGTAGGTCAAAAGGGATCTTGCTGTGATTTATGTCACAGAGTGTTCTGCCTATGTTTTCCTCCAAGAGTTTGATAGTTTCTGGCCTTACATTTAGGTCTTTAATCCATTTTGAGTTTATTTTTGTGTATGGTGTTAGGGAGTGTTCTAATTTCATTTTTTTTACAAGTAGCTGTCCAGTTTTCCCAGCACCACTTATTAAAGAGGCTGTCTTTTCTCCGTTATATATTCTTGCCTCCTTTATCAAAGATAAGGTGACCATATGTGCGTGGGTTTATCTCTGGACTTTCTATCCTGTTCCACTGATCTATATTTCTGTTTTTGTGCCAGTACCATACTGTCTTGATTACTGTAGCTTTGTAGAATAGTCTGAAGTCAGGGAGCCTGATTCCTCCAGATACATTTTTCTTTCTCTAGATTGCTTTAGCTATTCGGGGTCTTTTGTGTTTCCATGCAAATTGTGAAACTTTTTGTTCTAGTTCTGTGAAAAATGCCAGTGGTAGTTTGATAGGGGTTGCATTGAATCTGTAGATTGCTTTGGGTAGTAGAGTCATTTTCACAATGTTGATTCTTCCAATCCAAGAACATGGTATATTTCTCCATCTGTTGGTATCATCTTTAATATCTTTCATCAGTGTCCTATAGTTTTCTGAATACAGGTCTTTTGTCTCCTTAGGTGGGTTTATTCCTAGGTATTTTATTCTTTTTGTTGCAGTGGTAAATGGGAGTGTTTCCTTAATTTCTCTTTCAGATTTTTCATCAGTAGTGTATAGGAATGCAAGAGATTTCTGTGCATTAATTTTGTATCCTGCTACTTTACCAAATTCATTGATTAGCTCTAGTAGTTTTCTGGTAGCCTCTTTAGGATTCTCTATGTATAATATCACATCACCTGCAAACAGTGACAGCTTTACTTCTTTTCTGATTTGTAGTCCTTTTATTTCTTTTTCTTCTCTGATTGCTGTGGCTAAAACTTCCAAAACTATGTTGAATAATAGTGGTGAGAGTGGACAGCCTTGTCTCATTCCTGATCTTAGAGGAAATGGTTTCAGTTTTTCACCATTGAGAACAATGTTGGCTGTGGGTTTGTCGTATATGGCCTTTATATTGTTGAGGTAAGTTCCCTCTATGCCTACTTTGTGGAGGGTGTATGATCCTTTTAATGTGCTGTTGGATTCTGTTTGCTAGTATTTGTTGAGGATTTTTGCATCTATGTTCATCAGTGATATTGGCCTGTAGTTTTCTTTCTTTGTGACATCTTTGTCTGGTTTTGGTGTCAGGGTGATGGTGGCCTTGTAGAATGAGTGGGGGAGTGTTCCTCCCTCTGCTATATTTTGGAATAGTTTGAGAAGGATAGATGTTAGCTCTTCTCTAAATATTTGAGAGAATTTGCCTGTGAAGCCGTCTGGTCCTGGGCTTTTGTTTGTTGGAAGATTTTTAATCACAGTCTCAATGTCAGTGCTTGTGATTGGTATGTTTATATTTTCTATTTCTTCCTGGTTCACAACTCGGAAGGTTGTGCTTTTCTAACAATTTGTTCATTTCTTCCAGGTTGTCTGTTTTATTGGCATATGGTTTCTTCTAGTAATTTCTCATGATCCTTTGTATTTCTGCAGTGTCAGTTGTTACTTCTCCTTTTTCATTTCTAATTCTATTGATTTGAATCTTCTCCTTTTTTTTCTAGCTAGTGGTTTACCAATTTTGTTTATCTTCTCAGGGAACCAGCTTTTACTTTTACTGATCTTTGCTCTTGTTTCCTTCATTTCTTTTTCATTTGTTTCTGATCTGATCTTTATGATTTCTTTCCTTCTGATAACTTTGGGGTTTTTTTGTTCTTCTTGCTTTAGGTGTAAAGTTAGGTTGTTTATTGAGATGTTTCTTGTTTCTTGAGGTAGGATTGTATTGCTATAAACTTCCATCTTAGAACTGCTTTTGCTACATCTCATAGGTTTTGGGTTGTCATGTTTTCATTGTCATTTGTTTCTAGGTAGTTTTTAATTTCCTCTTTCTTTTCTTCAGTGATCTCTTGGTTATCAAGTAGTGTATTGTTTAGCCTCCATGTGTTTTTATTCTTTACAGATTTTTTCCTGTAATTGATATCTAGTCTCATAGTGTTGTGGTCAGAAAACATACTTGATATGCTTTCAGTTTTCCTAAATTTACCAAGACTTGATTTGTGACCCAAGATATGATCTATCCTGGAGAAAGTTCCATGAGCTCTTGAGAAGAAAGTGTAATCTGCTGTTTTTGGATGGAATGTCCTATAAATATCAATTAAATCTATCTGGTCTATTGTGTCATTTAAAGCTTGTGTTTCCTTATTTATTTTCATTTTGGATAATCTGTCCATTGGTGTAAGTGAGGTGTTAAAGTCCCCCACTATTATTGTGTTACTGTCGATTTCCTCTTTTATAGCTGTTAGCAGTTGCCTTATGTATTGAGGTGTTCCTATGTTGGGTGCATAAATATTTACAATTGTTATATCTTCTTCTTGGATTGATCCCTTGATCATTATGTAGTTTCCTTTGTCTCTTGTAACAGTCTTTATTTTAAAGTCTATTTGGTCTGATGTGAGAATTGCTACTCCAGCTTTCTTTTGATTTCCACTTGCATGGAGTATCTTTTTCAGTCCCCTCACTTTCAGTCTGTATGTGTCCCTAGGTCTGAATTTTGTCCCTTGTAGACAGCATATGTATGGGTCTTGTTTCTGTCTCCATTCAGCCAGTCTATGTCTTTTGGTTGGTGCACTTAATCCATTTACATTTAAGGTAGTTATCGATATGTGTGTTCCTATTACCCTTTTCTTAATTGTTTTGGATTTGTTATTGTAGGTCTTTTCCTTCTTTTGTGTTTCCTGCCTAGAGAAGTTCCTTTAGCATTTGTTGTAGAGCTGGTTTTGTGGTGCTGAATTCTGTTAGCTTTTGCTTTTCTGTAATGGTTTTAATTTCTTCTTCAAATCTGAATGAGATCCTTGCTGGGTGGAGTGATCTTGGTTGTAGGTTTTTCCCTTTCATCACTTGAAATATGTCCTGCCACACCCTCTGGCTTGCAGAGTTTCTGCTGAAATGTCAGCTGTTAACCTTATGGGGAGTCCCTTGTATGTTATTTGTTGTTTTTCCCTTGCTGCTTTTAATATTTTTGTTTGTATTTAATTTTTGTTACTTTGATTAATATGTGTCTTGGCATGTTTCTCCTTGGATTTATCCTGTATGGTACTCTCTATGCTTCCTGGACTTGATGGACTATTTCCTTTCCCATATTAGGGAAGTTTTCAACTATAATCTCTTCAAAACTTTTCTCAGTCCCTTTCTTTTTCTCTTCTTCTGGACCCTCTAAAATTCGAATGTTGGTGTTTTTAATGTTGTCCCAGAGGTCTCTGAGACTGTCCTCAATTCTTTTCATTCTTTTTTCTTTATTCTGTTCTGTGGTAGTTATTTACACTATTTTATCTTCCAGGTCACTTATCCGTTCTTCTGCCTCTGTTATTCTGCTGTTCATTCCTTGTAGAGAATTTTTAATTTCATTTCTTGTGTTGTTCATCATTGCTTTTTGCGCTTTAGTTCTTCTAGGTCCCTGTTATACATTTCTTGTACTTTCTCCATTCTATTTCCAAGATTTTGGATCATCTGTACTATCATTATTCTGAATTCTTTTTCAGGTAGACTGCCTATTTCCTCTTCATTTGTTTGGCCTGGTGGGTTTTTACCTTGCTCTTTCATCTGCTGTGTGTTTCTCTATCTTCTCATTTTGCTTAAGTTACTGTGTTTCTGGTCTCCTTTTCGCAGGCTGCAGGTTCGTAGTTCCTATTGTTTTTGGTGTCTGTCCTCAGTGGCTAAGCTTGGTTCAGTGGGTTGTGTAGGCTTCCTGGTGGAGGGGAGTGGTGCCTGTGTTCTGATGGTTGAGGCTGGATCTTGTCTTTCTGGTGGGCAGATCCACGTCTGGTGGTGTGTTTTGGGGTGTCTGTGACCTTATTATGTTTTTAGGCAGCCTCTCTGCTAATGGGTGGGGTTGTGTTCCTGGCTTGCTAGTTGTTTGGCACATGGTGTCCAGCACTGTAGCTTGCTGGTCGTTGAGTGGAGCTGGGTCTTAGCGTTGAGATGGAGATCTCTGGGAGAACTCTCGCCGTTTGATATTACATGGAGCCAGGAGTTCTCTGGTGGACCTATGTCCTGAACTCAGCTCTCCCACCTCAGAGGCACAGGCCTGACACCCAGCCGGAGCACCAAGACCCTGTCAGCCACACAGCCAGGTACGTGGGGAGTTTCTTGCCTTTTGGGAAGTCTGAGTTCTTCTGCCAGCATTCAGTAGGTGTTCTGTAGGAGTTGTGCCACATGTACATGTATTTCTGATGTATTTGTCTGGAGGAAGGTGATCTACACATCTTACTCCTCCACCATCTTGAAGGTCTCTTGAAGCCTTTATTTTTGAGCGCGGACAGGGTTTAGGAAAGAGGACGCAAGTGATTTGGCTATTTCAGGTATGGGAATCTCATTTAATGATTTTGTGGCTGACTGCTCCACTTTAAAAATTCAAATAGGGTATACACGTCAAAATCTGTACCTGTGTGTAGCAGCGTTTCTCAACCTGCCTATACGTTAGAATCACCTTGGGGGCTTTTGAAAGCCCTGTTATCCCAGCGCCCAACTGCACCACATGCCAATTAAATCCTTGGGGTGGAGCCAATGCTGTCGATGAAGATTTTCACTAAGGTACATTTGATCAGTAAAAGTGAATTGTGTCCGTAGAATTACCATCAGTTGACACACGTAACACGTCACCAACTCGTGGCATGCATTGGTAAAGTAGTGTGTCTGTTGGTCTGCAAGGCCCAGGCTCTAATCCTGATTCTTCTACTCAGGAGCTGTATGCCTGAAAGTTTAAAAAAAAAAAGTGGATATCAGTATTCCACCGCTGTCTCTTATGGTGGTGTGATCTTAAATTGAAGTAATAAATGTAAAAAGACTCTGAGGAAGTAAAATATTGTATGCAGTTGTAACGTGTTCTTTTTGTATGTAATAAGATAGATCCTGTCTATACAATATGAGTAAATTGCCCTTTTCACAAGAAGACATTTTTTGGCCATTATGTTAAGAAAAAGGGAAGAAAGAAAAGTGAAGCTGTCTATGTACCCCCAGTTAAGTTCTGAACTGAATTAAACAACTCATTTAACTTTGGCGGAAATAAGGTTTCAGCTGAAAATTTGGTGGTGTCTTTCTCCAAACAGCTTTATTAAGTACCTTGGTTTTCCACGTGACAAGCCATGAGTAGCAGCCTAAAAATCAGCAGGTCCCACAGTTTTCATGTACTTAATGGCTGGCAAGAGTTAAGGCCTCTCCTGCAATTACCTAGTTGCCCAGACCTCTCCAGGGATGGCTGAGCCTTCGAGATACCATCAAAATATTTGCTCATAGCATTAGTGTTACCTCAGATACTATCAGAATGGGCATTAAAAACCAAGATCAAATGACTTTGCCATGCTTTCAAATTACCAAAACGGAAGAAACTAATGATTTGAAAAATGTAGTCACTCTAGAGTGAAAGCACTATTTTGAAACGTTACCCGGCAGCATAAGAAGCAAAGCACACGTGATAGAGTTTATACTCAGGCTCGCAGATGAGAACCCATCCCTTCAAAGAGGAGAGGCTGTGCACGGGGAGAACCCAGGCCCATCAAACAAAGCTGCAGCTGCCTCTGGCTAAGCTTACCAGCTTCTTCCGAGTCAATGGGTGTGAAAATATCAATTCAGTAGGAAGAATCGGAGGGCAGGACACAGGACGGAGGAAACATCCTGAGAAGTCCCCTGGAAGGTTATCCTTGGAAAATAACCTCTAACTCGTCACATCTAATGGATTATGGTGTGGTATAGAAAAGGGATTGTTTGAAAGCTCAAAGGCAGGGATCGCATGAATGAAAAAGGGAAATATGTTTGCTCCCCAAACTGCTTCCAGCTTACTGACTTTCTATGCATGCTTTTCAGGGGACAATTAGATATTCAGAAGTCCCCTTCCTAGGCCAGCTCAACTGCGTAGTGGTGCAGAGGGCGCTCTGTTAGCTGAGCTGGCCTAGGGAATGAAAGGTGGTCTGTAACTCTCACCATGAATAAACATGAAGCTCTTCATTTGCATGAGGCAGGTGACTGTAAAATATCTTGGAGCAAGTTGTGAAAGGAGGCTTTGTGCCTCTGTGCCCAGGGGAAGCTGGGGAGGACTCGGCGTTGTTTATCTTCATTAGAATTCCATCTAGTGCTGCTGTTATTGATCTGAACCCGGGCCTGGTGTGGTTAATAAAGTAGGTGTACGTTTTAATTGAAACATGAATATTTAAGTAGAGGAGAAGTCTTTTAAAGGGCCCTCATGTCGTATGAGGTTATCCATTTTTCAGCTGTCTAGGCCATTTACAAGTATTTATTCAAAAAGCTTCTCATGTTTCACAAAGATCTTTAGGTTTGGAACGCAGGAAATGGAATCTCCTCTAGAAGCAAATGTGTTAACATGAATTGATTTATTTTTTTCCTTTGATGTTTCCCGTGGGAGAGGTAGCGAATGGTTTGTGTGTGTGTGTGCGTATGTGTGTGTGTGTATGTACGCTTGAGTGTGTTTAAGGTATCCACTGAAGGTAGTGTTACCCTTTTTCATGTAACTTGCCAGTTTCTGTTGGGCATAAATCACGGCACGTCGTCATCAATATCGATTATGCAGTCTAGAGACAGTGGAAAGACCAAGAAAGAGACAGACTTCACTAATCTATTGTTTTCAAGAGTTATCTTTTTAAACAGACCCCAGTGTCTACACTTTCTAAGAAGAAATGTATTAATTATAAGTAACAGTCCCAGCCAAGACAGGGAGGCTGCTGTGGTGTGAAGCAGTATTTCTCCAACTCTTGCGTTAAGGAGGTTTTGTAGACATCTTTCCACTAATCACCCTCCTCCTGCAATTTTAATTATGCAGATATGTCGTTATCTGTTTATATAATGTATGTACATCTGCGCTTTATACGTTAAAAGACTAAGAATTTTGCTCCTCCAAGAACCAGTTTTCACCCCTGGGGGCACTGTCCCATGCCCCATTGAGAATGCAAGGTGGAGAGGAAAGAACCCAGGCTGAGGGAAGCAGGAGAGTCTGCTGGCAGTCCCAGCATGGTCCCTCGCCAGCAGTGTGACCTTGAGCATGTCCTTTAGCTGTCAAGTCCCTTCCCATCTGTAAGCTGAATAGCAATAATAACAATAATGATAATAATAGCAATGGTATTTCCCTGAATCACAGTGAGAATTAGGCCCTCAAAGGTGGGCTTTGTAAATTGCCACATACAGATGGGAGGTGCTGATCTCAACAGACAAATAGTAATTTGCACTTGGTTGTGCAGTGTAATTGAGCTGCTTTGATTTCCCAAGGTAGTTAGTCCAAATATCTATAAATATAGATTTCCCCATGCCTCTGTAAGGGGAGCCATTGAACTTTAGCTGCAAAGGGGGATTTTGACCACAGTGGGGACAAATTCCTATGTGAGGAGGAAGTCCTCTTGTGCAGGTTCGTAGTGGTGAGGGACGCTCTCCCCAGCCTGCCCAAAGATGTACTGCAGGTGATACGGGAGCTTAGCTGAATCTCAGAGGCGGGGCACGCTGATCGTTCAAGAGCCCAGGTCCCCCACTGCCGGCTGGATAACCTTGTGCAAGGGACTCAGCCCTGTCAGCTTCAGATTCCTCATCTGTGAGGTGGGGCAGGAACATTACCGCAGCTAGGCGGGCTGTGAGCCCTGGACCGTCTGGCCTGGAGCAAGCACCAGGTGACACAGGACTCTAAATCCCTCTGAAAAAGAAAAGGATACTCATGACAAAGCTGACGGCAAAACATTTTCAGGCTTTTCCCTCGGATTTAGTGATTAACTTAACAGAACGTCCATCTCAGAGTGCCATCTTAGTGGTCCCAGCTGCATAGCATCTGTGCAACTTTTATGAGAAAACAGGGATGGCCGTAAAGGGGTTCATTTCCAGGGACTGCCACTAAGAGCCTGGGTGTGCCTCCTTATGAAGTGGTTTTATACGGGGATCCTGAGTCATCCAGAAAGAACTAGATTTTCTTGACTCTGTTCTTGTAATTTCCATAAGAAATAGTTAAACTGTTTAAAATCTGTTTAAAAGTTGACTGGTAGATTTAGTTGGTTGAGAACACTGCTAACATGTTTTGCTTTCTCGACATTCTCTATAACTGGAGCATTTATAAAACATGATATTTACCGAGATTGAGTCTTACGAATAATTTTGGGACAAGCTTGACAATAGTAAATATACATCTTGGGGGTTCCTTTGTGTGCAGGGTCTGGCTTAGGGCTCTTCTTATTACCAAAGTCTTCCTAGAGTCAATGCATCTTTCTCTGAATGTGTAACATGTGCGAAACTTCTCAATTATGAGAAGCAAAGAGTCGATAGGTTCTTCTGCTGGACAGCGGTAAGACACATCAGTTCCTTTCTTTTAATATACATATATTTTATTGAATTATAATTGACATACAATGTCATGTTAGTTTCAGGTATACAACATAGTGATTCGATATTTTTATACGTTCTGAAATGACCACCGCGACAAGTCTAGTTACCATCTGTCACCATACACAGTTATAACAATGTTATTGACAATATTTTCTATGCTGTACATGACACCCCCATGTACTTCAGTCCCTTGGTTCAACTGCAGGCCATCCCTGAACATGAAAATAATGACAACTCTCTAAGTTAACTGCTCTCTATAACTCTATTCAATGACTTTTGAAATTTTTTTCCCTTTCATTAACTATACTTTGGGGCACTGTATGCACTGCTAACTGGTTCCTATGACCTGAATTCCATATTCCATGGTGGATTATGTGAGGGGTTTGATAGTGACACAGAAACCATTTTATTAGCATATGTCCAATTAGAAGGAAATTACCTACATTTTAAGTTAGGCATAATGAGATTTAGGCATTTTAAATTAAAGGGCAGATGGGAAACAGAGTTGGAAAGCTAAGAAGAGTACCATTAGATGGGAATCTCTCAAAAACTTCCAAGTCCTTTTTGATTTAAAAGAAAATATTTATCTTGTAATTGCAAAGTGTAAATTATGTTAAAAGGGAGTCGAGAACACACTCCTACAGAGGGATGTGTTTCCAAAGGTAGAAAAGAAGTACATAAGGTAGTGTAAGACCCAGCTCAACTCCTACAAATTTTCAGGTCCCCCTCTTGCCAACTGAGGGTACCAAATGTTGAGGTGAGGTGGGGGATGGAGGGCAAAGAGGGGCCCTAGATAAACTGAGGACTCAGAATGAGATGGTAGCGTCAGAAGCCATTTGCTGGGACTCCAATAGAAGAGGTGGGATAAGTAAGAGGATCGCAAGTGAAATTTCCAAATATCCCTTGCAAAAATACCAGATCTTGGGGGTCGGGAGTTAAAATATATACTTAATTATTTAAACATAGAAATTAAACTTCTCATTTACACTAATTGTATGCCTGTGCAGGTTTTTCAAAATCATGCTTTTAATCTGAACAGTGGTAAATGATGGGTCAAGAGTATCCACCTTCATTTTCCCAAACAGGAGCTAAAGCACTCACCTGCATGGTTCAACACCAGATGCTGGTCTGCCCACGCCGTCTCCAGGCGTAGATATAAGCCACTGAGTCTAACAGGTCAAAAGCAGGAGCGAAGGTTGAGAGACAAAAAGAGGGTACCAAAGTAACACTCAAGTTTACAGCAGTTTCCACAGCTGATTGTTATAGAGAGAAAAATCAACATGGAAACTTGAATTTGAGAGATGAGAATGCCAAACTGCTAGTTTCTTCTTTTCCTGTCCTTCCTCTCTCCATTCTTGCATTGTTGCTGTGTATTTTCCATGCAGTTCTGGTAAAATTAAAAATAATAGTGAGGGGCTTCCCTGGTGGCGCAGTGGTTGAGAGTCCGCCTGCCAATGCAGGGGACACGGGTTCATGCCCCGGTCCGGGAGGGTCGGGAGGATCCCACATGCCGCGGAGCGGCTGGGCCCGTGAGCCATGGCCGCCGAGCCCGCGTGTCCGGAGCCTGTGCTCCGCAACGGGAGAGACCACAACAGTGAGAGGCCCGTGTACCACAAAAAAAAAAATAGTGAGTGCTCAGTGTAGCTATGTGGGAGGAAGTCATTTAGGCAGGTAGTCAGTTCAGATATTATTCCCACACCTGACCAACACCTTCCCTAGGAAAGTTCTATAGCCCACAGCTATCTCTTTTGGCGACAGCTCATTCAGATCCCCTTCAGGTGCTCCCTTTGCTCTGTCCTTGTGAATACCCATACCTAGAATTTACCACAGTGAACTTCATTTGTCTGTCAGGTTTCTAGTGAGCAGAGCCTTGCTTTTTCTGTATTCTCGGAATCTACTCAGTATCTGGGATATAGAAGGTATTCAGTGTTACTGTCCCACAGCCATCATATACACAGCATGGCCACATCAGTGGTCCACTTTTGGTTAATAGTGTTACTGTCCAACCTAAACTTTAAATGCCGTCCATCCTTTCAACAAACATTATTGTGTTTTCACAACACAGTGGGCACTGCCCCAAGCACCAGGAATACAGAGGTAAACTAGACAGATGGTTCCTGCACTTACGGGGCTGGCAGTCTGGTGAGTTTCTATTTGGAAGTTTATGGACTAGACCCTCTTTGTGAAACTAGTCAGTGACCAAAGTCACTACAATCACGGTTAGGTCCTCTGCCTTCTCATCATTGCCTTGATTCAGATATTCCTCTTCTCTCCAAATCTGGTAGACTGAATGGCTGGTTGCAGTTCTTCACTGCTCCATGGGAGTGGTATATCTCCACATCCTTGCCATGACATCATGGTGAGTGAAGTGTATTTCTCCTGCCCTTCAACTATTGACTTGGTCAAGTGATTTGTTTGGGCCAGTGAGATATTCATGGATGTGAAGTGAGCAGAGGCCTGACTATGGCCCGTGTGGTTGGGTTGGGTTCTTGCATTCTACCTTCATCATGAGATGAAGTATATAACCTGAGCAGCCACTACCCCTTCATTGTAGGTCCCAGAATGAGGCATATGGACTATAGTTTCCATACCTAGCCCATAGAATTACAGCTTAAAACAGCTACCTTAGCTGACCTATAGACCTGTGAGTATAAGAAGAGCTTCTTAGCTGTTGGGATTATTTGTTACACAGCACTGGTAATAGCTGACTAAGAAACCAACTATTGCAGTAACTTATCTCCCAGCTTCAAAACCTTCCCACTTTCCAAATGTCCTCAACACAGATCTGACCATATCATACTTGATTTAATCCACATCTGTGGCTGTCCATTGCCTGCCTTATAAAGTTTCATAACCTTAGCAAGATGTTCAGATTTCTCTTCCATTGGCCTAACATACTTTTCCTGCTTCATCCCCATATCTTCACCCTGCACCTGTCCTAAGCTCTGCATATCCTGAACTTCCCATCATTCCTTGCATATGCCATCATGCTTTCCTAGCTGAGGTGTTTGCTCATCCTCCTTCCCTCTGCCAGAAATGTCTTCCTCCATCTGCCTGTTGAAATTCTACTTTAGGATTTTGCACAAGTGCCACCCCAGTAAGATGGTTACCATCTCCCTTTCATTCAGAATGAAATTCTGCCCCTCTGCCTTCACAGCATGGAATTCAAAATTTCTTTTGGAAAATATCTTTGAACTATAGACTAGTAGTTTATTTACAAAGCTATCTTTCTAAATTAAGTAAACATGTCATCGGAAGCAAGAACTATAGCTTTATATCTTAATATGGTCACTGTTGTTCTATTCCTAGAGACTATAGGTACTAAGTATTCTGCAGTTCTGCGGAATAAAGGATTTTCTTGCCCCAATTTCCAACAGACCTTATTGAGAAACACTTCTAGACCCTTTTTTCTGAATCTCTTCTTCAGATGTCAAAACTTTGAGGGAGTTACAAATGGATTTGGCCATTCATTTCTTAAGAAAAATGAAAATTATTTTCCCACATCTGTAGCTTTATATAAGATGGATGGAAAGCCTCAAACACATTGAACAGTTGCAAAATAAACTGAATTTCTTTTTTCCAAGGAGAGTGGTTGGACCCCCTAGTTAAAAAGAAATCCCTCTATTTTATTTTTTCACCTTCACTCATTTCTTATATCCCTCTTAGATCTGCTTAATTCACATGCCCTGGCCATTTGGGGAGTACTCTGTTTCTCCCTAGTCCTGTTTCCGGGCCACTGGGGAAAATAGTGCCGATACTGGCATGTATCCTTTCACAAGATGGCCACCGAGAGACTTTCCAGTGCAGAGGACAGACGCGCCTGCCAGCAGTCTATCCCGTTTAGGTGACTCCTCTCTCCCCGAGCACACCCAAGAACCTTGTGCCTGTATAGCACGTCAGAGAGGAAACGTGAGCACACCATGCGGTTCACAAAAATTATCTTTTGTATTTTACCTTTACCTCCCAAATTTCTCTTAAATTAGAAAAACCAAAGTTGCATTCCTCAAGAGTCTCTTAAGAGCAGGAAGATGTGATTCGTGCCGCAGTGATTGTGTGTTTTAAGTGCTGGAGGAAGTCAAGTGCCTGGAACTCTTCTGGTCCCGATTTCCTTATTTCTCTTTCACATATCCGTTTGCGTGGCTTGGCTTGATTCGAGGTGTATGGCATATGGCTTTTTGCCGCTTGAGCTGCCACAGAAGTAAATGTCACTGGCATATAATGCCAGATTTCCATTTTTTGAATCACAGAGCATGGGATTCTGTCTGAAAGCTCCCAGGCCGCTGTGTGTTCTTAAAGCAGAAGCAGAAAAGGATAAGAACCACATCTCAGAGATGCTCTTCCTATTAAAATGTGTCTATTGCAATAAGAAGTCTATGTAAAATGGAGATGCTGTTGCCCTCAAGTGTGTTAGAAAAAGCTGCTTGGCTTGTTTTATTGGGCACTGGGCAACCCTGGATATCTGTTCCAAGCCTCAACTAGGCAGATATCAGTCAGGACTCTAGAGTTGGTTTTGAATTTTTTCAGACCGAGGAAATTCAGTGGTGCACGTACCAGAAAACATACGACTGTGAATAAAAGATATTGATGGTTTTTTGATGCAGTTTACCAAAATTTTGTATTCATTACACTTTCAAGTTATAGAGCTCTTTAGGACAGACGTGGCTGAGGAAAGAGCCCAGAAGCTGCCACAGGCCTAGCCTCAGCCTTGGCTTCCCACTTCACCCTCCTCACTGCCCTCACCACCTCACTCCCAATCCCCTCCCGTGGCCGAGGAATCAAGAGGAGGGGTTGGAAATTCACAAAGAAGCAAGAAGTTCAGTCAATAAGTTCAATAAGTCAAGAGCATCAAGAGCATGCAAGAGCATCAAGAGTTCATAAGTCAAGATCCTGAACCCAGAGTGGGATTCAAACCCTAGTGCTGAGTGCTCTTTGGCAGATTAATTACCTTGCTCTGTTTCTCAGTCTCTTCATCTGTGAAATAATATAGTTGGAACTTAATATAGTTGTCCTTAAGGATTAACTGAGCCAATATGAACCTGATCATATGAAATGGCAATATTTGGCCATTTCTGAATTGCAAAATTGAAAATTCTTTATGGTTTATCCTAATAAAGCACTTGGGCCATTCCCATGAGGATCACACAGTGCTCCAGATGAGGCATAGGAGGCGTTAGTTCTGGCTTTAGTTTAGTTAGTTCTGGCTTTAGTTAGTTCTGGCTTTAGTTTAGTACGTGACCCTGGGCGCTTCTCCTACACCTGCACTCAACACCTCTTTCCTTTGTAGACAGAGGTGGCACCTGAGACGATTCCTCCCTCTGTGCTTTGAATTCTCTCGCTTGTCATGTCTGCTCCAGGACTCTACTCACTAGTCTCCTTTCTAATCCTCACATCATCAGTCTCGTCCTCTTGGGTGCTGTCTTCTCACCAGCATAAAAATGTACTCAAATCTCTTGCATTTTAAAAAAACAAATAAATAACTCCTTCTCAATCCTCTCTCCACCTCAAGCCAGATTTCCTCAAATAGTTGCCTCTATGTACCATGTCTTTTTTTTCCTTGCCATTAACTTATTAATCCACTGCAACCTGTCTTCTGCCCTCACTAAAAATATAACTCAGTAGAAGGAGAGAAATAGGACTCTAAAAAGCACTAAATTATACTGTCAATACTTGAAAACCTCTTTAGCCACAAAAGCCACCAGTTTTGACAAAGTCAAGAATGACCTCTGATGGACATTTTAAAATCTCTGTCTTATTTGCCTTCTTTGGAGCGCTTTACCCTGTTAGCCACTCTCTTCTTAAAAACTATCTTACTGTGGCTTTGGAAATGAACACATACACAAGATACATACATGATACGCTATACATATTAAAGGAAGAAATAAAATAATTATCGTTGTTCCAGCTACTAGAGATATTTTTAGACAAAAAATTTTTAAAGGTAACTAAAAATATAACAGCTCAAGAAGAGAAATACGACTCTAAAATGCACTAATCCACATTTTGAATACTCGAAAACCTCTTTAAAGGCATAATTTCTAAGAGGCAAGTGGAGATTGAGAGGAATCATTGAGTTGTTCTAATTTAAGACTGGAAAGAAGTTACATTGTTACGAATCTGTGTTCTGATGGAAAAGACATCAAAAAATTTATAAAAATAAATCTTTTATCCTTTACTCCTTTAGACTTATTGGCACCCTCCCTCCTCCCTCTTCATTTTCTTCTCTTCACCTAATAATCTCTCCGGTCCTGTTTTTTTCACCCCTGTTCCTCTTTCAAGTTCTTTACGCTCTCTTTTGTTCCCTGCACGGCCAAATTTTCCAAGAGAGATTGCAATCTCCTTGCGCACCTCCTCCACTCGCTGTGGTCTGACATTCACCCAAGTCCACCTACTGAGACTGCTGTATCTAGGTCAGCAGTCACCGCCTGAGTTTCAATCTGACAGCCTGTTCCCTATGTTCATCCTGTTCCATGGCCCTAAAGCCCTGGCTCGTGTCCCCACCTGTGCTTCCTGGGATCTTCTCCATTCCTTGACTCCCAAAACACTGAGACCACTTCTCAGTGACCCCATAAGCATAGGCATTCCCCCAGGCCTTCTTCTGGTTTCTCTCCTATTGCTTCCTCCTCCCTACCCACAGCCTCTCATCTTCAGTCATCCATCGACTCCACGAGTGGCACCTTGTCTCTTAGACCTGGAACCTTGGAATGATCCCTGGCTCTCCTCACCTCTTCTCCTGACGGGTCCCCAGATCCTATGGGTCCAGCAGCGTATGATAAAGGGTCATCTGGCTTTAATTGCTCTTACCCTGCCTCCTGCCACCATTACCTCTGGTGGAGACTGTGTTTGTCTTTTAATGTTCTCCCTGAATCTGGACTCAGCACACCCATAAGTTCTCTTTCCCCTAGCTGCCAGAAACACCTTTCTAGAACACAAGTCTTCTAACAACACATCCATACTCAAAAACCTTCGGCTTCCCCTTCTTACAGCAAGATAGCAAAAGCTCCACTATTCTGTTGTGAACCACTTTTCTAAATGAAATGGTGATTGCACCCTGCAAAACACCCCCTACTAACCTGTAATTAATCATATTGATGGCTCCCCAAGCATGCCTTGCACATCCAAGTCTCTATCTTTACCTATGTTCCCTCAACAAGGAAGACCCTTCACTTTTTCTGTTGAAATTCTGCCCATCCTTTCAAGGCCCAGCCCATGGGTTCTGCAGAGCCCTTCCAAGGAGGCATAATTAATTTTTTTCTTTTAGATGCACTTTCTTTTTCCCTTTCTTGTATCACTTAACATGCTTGGCCATACCTTGAGTTTGAGAACTTCTTTTAGCCAGTTAGCTTGCTTCAGACAGGTCCCTTACCAACCCTGATCCCACCTCATGGCTACTTTGAGGCAACACTGTGGAATCCTGGAAGGACCCATTGAAAACCATGGTCTTGGATTTTAGTTACCTGCACTCTCTCCTTCTTGACTCTGCTCCTGAGAATAAGGACAGATTCTGCCTCGTCCTTCTATCCCAAGGTGCCTACCAAAAATTATACAGTTGCTCAACAGACATTCCATGGATTGAATCTTTATCCTTCCACTAATGGAAAAAAAGAAAAAAGCTGATCATGTTTATTTTTTTAATAAGATAATCATGTTTTAAAATGAAAAAAAGCACATCCCAGAACAAACTTTGCAAACTGTAGAACAAATTCATTCTTAAGTGAAAAGTATTATTGTGTGGCTACAATGAGACAGGAGAAGGAGTGACAGATGCTTCAGAGTGACAATTTCTTTCTGGACCGGGAAAAAAATTAAGGCACTTCCAGGAGAGAAAGAAAAGAAATACTGTGTGTGTGTGCCTTAAAAACACCTTTAGATTTTGTTTTGGTGGTATTTAGTGCCTGACAAAAGCCAATTGATTTTTTGTGCTGGCGTGCACTCCTGCACAGAGGCCAGGGCCTGAGATGATACAAACACATTCACAACCCAAACCAGCCTGTGGCTGAGCCTGGGAGACCTAGCCTCCAGTTGTTTGTGAGGTTGATTACCTCCCATCCTTCCCTCGCTTTTTTATATCGGGCGGAAGACCTGGAGCTCCCTCTGCAAAAAAGAAAGGAGGAATTGGCATCCCCAGTGACATTAAAGGGTCCCTTGCTACCATTTTGTTGGCAGAAACCTTGACATTTCAGAGAATTTTAAGAAACAAATTGGGACAAATTTCCTGTTGGGAAATTCACCAACAATTGATGACCCTCACTTATAAAGCCATGCAATACAATCCAGCTATTTAGAATCATCGACATTCCAGTGAGAAAATGAAAGGTCTGTGTATAGATGTTCATGTCATTGTTATTTACAGAAGGAAGAAAATGAAAATTAAACCAACAATTTAACAATGAGAAGATGATAAATTAATTTATGGCCACATTTATTTATATGTCAGATTTTTCAGTCATTTAAAATGACATTTGTGAATAGTATTTAAATATAAGAAAACATTTTTTAATATTATATCAAATGTAGTGAGGGAGCAGGATGCAACATTATATCTCAACCAAGTAAAACTATGAACAAAAAAGCTCTTAACATTAAATTTGAATGATTTTAACAATGGTTTCTTCTTCACGGTGTGATTAATTGTAATTTTTTTCTCTTTTATTAAGTTTTAATGTTAAGCATGTTCTCTACTGAGCATGTATGTTCTTACAGTCATATTTTAAAAGACAAGTTTAAAGTATGGGAGTACAGAACTGTCACTAAGCTCCAGTTGTAGTCTGTTAAGTGGTACAGGTCTAGAGGGAATTCTTTGACCTCTACACCCCACATTATACACTCAGGCTAAGTTTGTTTAGTCTTCCTTAAAATAAAGCATGGGGTTGAGCCAGCTGTGCCAGCTGAGCCAGTGCCCTGCATCTTCAACCTGAAGTTGATTGGTACTAAGATCAAAACCCTCTGAGGCTCCATTTGAGGAAGACTCATTAACTGGAAAAAAGTGCTGAGCAGATGTCACATCCTTGAAAAAGTGAGCCGGATCACAGACAGAGCGGGTCCCAGCACCTGGGCTGCTTATAAAATGGGTTTGCGAAAGGGAGGTTTCCAGCTGCTTTCCAGTGCACCCTCTTCCTTCTGACGTTGGGGATGCAGAAGTGGGAGGAGGGAGGAATGGGAGAAAACATGAGATGAGTCACTGAGATGTTTTCAAAGATATACTCATCTCATAACTTCATCCATGATGTTGGGTAGAGTGACAGAGAAGTACTCAGAAGGATTTTATCACTTCCCTAAGTGTAAAGGTTTGCAAAAAGATTTTGTATTTTTGGCTAAGGTATCAGAGACATGTAGAGATGGTGTTCCTAGTGTTGTGTGAATAAATCTGACTCTAAGGAGTTCACAGCATTGGGCATAGCCCTGGAAAGAGGTAATTACAAAAGAATGTGGCGTGCAACAGCAAAAGCCCATACGTTGTATGAAAGTAATTCAAAGGAGGGATTATATAGGAGAAGGAGTCTACTTAGGAGGGTTTTAATGTATGAATAGAAGCTTACCAGGTGAGCAGAAGAGAACTGACTGGGAAAAGACATGAAATAGAATGAATACATCAAGAGAAAACTTAATAAATGGAGCTCTCTTGCTTTCAAGATTTTAAGGTTGTATTCTTGGGTTCCCAAGACTTGAAAGAAAAAACATGAAGAAACATGTGAAAGCATATTGTCAGTACTTCCTAAACATTAGTTGAATGAGTTGGAGGCCCAAAGTCCTTACTTAAAAACTGGACTTTTTTGGTGAAAGATATTTTTTCAGTGTATGTACAGAACAACTGAGATGTCTGACACACAATAGATTGCCCCCAAATATAAACAAGAGCACTTATTCATGGTTGAACATATGTCATTTTTTGAAATATTTGCTTCACAATTCTCATGCTTGTCACTGCATTAAGAGAATTATGGGCAATGCATTTTGGAAATCATGTTTCATATTTGCTGTGGGATGACTTGGAGGGAGAGCATTTTTGCATTTAAAATGGATTGATTATTGCCCTCTGGGTCCAATTTTTATTTATATTATCAAATTAACTCTTTCCTGCAATTACTGGCTTTAAAAATGCAGGCCAGTACTGATCAATAAAATAAAATTATACTTTGGTCTGAATTTAATTACTGCACAAATGAGGTTGCAGAGCTCATTCTTTGTGAGAGTTGGGAATAACCTGTTAATATCATTTGCCTAGGGGTCATGGTTCACATTAAAAAGCTTTCTTTAATTGGAAGTAGGATAGAGAACAGTTTGCAAGCAATCTGGCTCTGACAAGCTGATGATATTGAAGGACTGAGATTAAAAATAAGCCTGTCCTTGTGGTGGCAATGCCGGTTTGCCATGAGTGTTCACACTCTGAGTTGGTTTTTCTAGAGAAGCGCTGGGTTATTGCTGATATTGAAGCACTGGACACATGGTTGTAACGTGACTGGCTTCTGACAAAGCCAGCTCCTTTATCAAGGGACAAAGTAAAATAACTGAGTTCAAACAGAACTCAGCCTAGAATTTCATACGGTGACCCCCTTGGTCCTGTGGGTGTCCTCACCTTGTGGTTTCATACCTGGCTCTGTACAGACCTCTTGGACCTTATTCCAAGCCCTCAGACTCTTTTGCTTTGCCCATCCCCTTCCACATCAGATCATGACCTCCTGAAATCTGACAGACTAAATCTCTAGTGCCTTCCTCTTCCTCCCTCCTTGCCTGAATAAACCACATCTATTTATCTTCTTGATCTTCTTGGCTTCCCTCTTGCCCAGCAAACCCTCTGTCCTTCCCCTTCATCCCTGACTTACCCTGTTCCGTTGCAGTGTAACCCCTGTTATAACAGGAGACCAGGACACATAGTTTGTCTGTGAATCTGTAAGCAGAAAGAGCAGAGAAAGTGAGGGCATCAAATGTCAACCATTTGATGAAACAATAGATTTAATCTCTACCAACTTCAATGCAATTGGTCCTTTTATTGAGAATATCAGAAACTAAATTTTTTCTCAAAAGGTAGAATTATTTGCATGTGAAATTCTGTGTTTTTCAGAATTGAGAAAGGTTTACTTATGCATTAGATCTGAAAATCAAGAATGTGATGACAGCCCAGAATCATCCCTTTTCCTAGTGGTGAAGACGCTGTTTCCCATTTTGCATCGTCTAAAGAATAATCTACCATTGGCCCAGTAGCTTTTTGCCACCATATTGCCAGTGGACATGCTTGGCAAGGCTGAGCTGAGGATTTTGGCATTTTCATTTTTCCTTTTGGCATGAGTTTTCATCACCCTGCAGTTCTGGAATGCGCTTCCATAGTGTACTTGAAAAATTTGAGCTGGCAAGACCATAAGCTTTCAGAATTCACCAACTATTCCTTTAAAGGCAGCCAGAATTATAAGAGATGCATCATATTAGGCCTTGCTAGCACTTCTGGCCCCCACGGTCTTCTCAGGTCAGCTCATTCCATTTGGTCAAGTCCTTCACACCCCAAGGACTTCTAGACCTTGACTCTCCAACCTTATGAGTGCAAATCATGGCCACCACCTATCAGAGGTCTGTACTCTGGAAGAGGAAAGAAGAAATGCATGGGTTGGAGGCTTGTTTATAGATGGGTTTGCACTTCGTGGATCTGGTTTTATTTCAGTGTTTGTAGGTTTTGCTGATATTTTAGGCATTTTTAAGGGAAATACAAAAATAGCAAAGTTCAGGGACATAAACTTCTTCATACTAACGTCTCATAATGTGAGTTACAAAATATAACGCAGTCTTAGGATGCTAGTGCGACTATCTCGCCTGCTCTAGACTCCTTACTTATGGGAGTCCTGAGGCATGGTGCAGTATACTGCTAATGGTGCTTCACAGACAGACACCTGACTTTGAATCCTGAGTCTACCATTCACTGGATGGCGACTGTAGACATTCTACTTAAATATCACGGATCTTAATACCCTTTTTGGAAAACAGGCATTATTACGATATTGGCCAATTGTAGGTTCCGCATATGCATGTGCTATTATTTCTCTCATCTTTCCATGGATGTTGAGGCTACGTCACATAGAGCTTAGCGTCCTGGGACCTAAAGATACAGACATTATAAGAGACTTTGTCAGTTCTGCTTATGATCACCTCATCATGAAGATGAGAATAAGAGAAGCGGCTGTCTGTGTATGGGGATTTGTCTATGGGATGTTGTCGTGATTCTCTCCCCTTGGGGATAAAAAGATATGTAAAAGTTATCCAGACCATGTTTAGTTGAGGTTTTACATATGTTTTCATTTTAAAATACACCCTGTAAAAAAATCAGAGCTAACTATGTACTGGCCAGCCCAACCAACTAGAGAAACATCTCTCGATATCTCTTGAATGAAATAAAGCTACAGAATGGACCAACAGTAATTACACTTCTGACCTATTAGGACAGAGTCCTTACTTCTGACCTCACACGCTTGGGGAATATGGTCTGGCCCAGTCTGTCCTGGGACTGTTTCCGTTAGGGTAGAATTGAAGTCGGCGTGTGGGTGCTCTCACAGTAGGGAGAGGGGGTGCCTTAAGAAGGCCAAGATGTCGTTGGGGGTGAGCCTTGTGCATTAGGCACCCTACTTGTTCGAAGTTTACTTGGAGCTCAATTGGACCCTAATGACCTCCCTCCCTCTTAAGAATGAATCAACCAAACAAAAATGGGACTCAGTGTGGCCATGTCATGAATTAAGGAGGTCATTACCATCACATTCATTGCCAGCAATGAACACGAATCCTGATGAAACGGATGCCCAGCTTGTGGAAGTGATCTCTTTGGGACCAAGAGTTGGCAAATAGGAGGATTTGCTATTAGTGCCGCCTCTTTATAACTCAGTGAGTAGAATCTTCTTCAGCTCTCTTTCAAATGCCCAATGTAAATGGTGCTCATTTTAGTTAAAACCTGTAGGTAGACTAAGGAAAATGCAGAAATCACCCCACAATAGTCACTATTTTCTGATCCCAAAATGTATTGTCCCCTAATTTAATTCTTTCTTGAGTTGTATATTTATTTTTAAAGCATTACAAAGTTATATGACTTACATCAAATTTGGTGATAATTACATTTAATAAACCATGTTTATGGAAAAGAATAGAATTTAATTAGCTTGAATCTTTCCCTAAGAAAAGCCTGGATAAATGGTACCGGCAGTGCCTACCTGGAACGGAACAGAGAGTACAGGCTGTAATGTGTAGGTGAAATGGAAAGAGATTTCTTCTGATTTTTTTCAGATGCCCCAGCATGATTACTTCTCCCTGAATTTTCCAGGTATTTGATGCTGTGATTCCCTTCTCCTGTCTGTAGACACCATATAATAAATCTGAAGCTTGATGACACACTACCAACAATACATTTTGAGCCTCCAGTGTGCAAGTCCATTAAATGTATGCTTCATACCAGTTCTTGAGGACTTGACAAGCAGAAATTCAAATATCAAGCTAATAAAATCCAGGTTTCCCTGTTTTTTGAGGTCCAGCAGCAGCTCTCTTTTTTTTAATTGAAGTAGAGTTGATTTACAATGTTGTGTTAACTTCTGCTGTGCAGCAAAGTGATTCAGTTATACATATGTATTCTTTTTCATATTCTTTTCCATTATGGTTTAGAACAGGATATTGAATATAGTTCCCCATGCTATACAGTAGGACCTTGTTGTTTATCCGTTCTCTATATAACAGTTTGCATCCATCAACAGCTCTCTAAGCTTGTATATGCTCATTTCATTACATAGCCTAGAAAGGGAAGAATACCCAATAATGGCCAAGTTAACTCACCCAGTCTGTTATCTCAGTAACAAAACTACGAGACAAGTTTCCACGGGAAAAATTTGGGGAAGATTTTCCAAAGACTCTGTAGCTATTCTGTATAAAGTGACTCCTTTGGAAATGTGGATGAAGCTGCTTATTTTCCAGAACTAAAACCATGACTAGCTAGGTGAACCAAAGTTCCTGCTCGCTAGCTTTTGAATAGAGGAGGGGAGTGGATCAGACTGAAGGCCAAAAAGTATTCTCTGTCTTCCTTGCAATTTTGTCTTAAAAATGAATTTTCTAGAAAAAAATTACCCAAAGATAATATGTGATTGTTCACGCTAGTATGTGATCTACCTGTCTTCTTGCTGGCAGGTCTGATAGCATCTCTCACTACCTGGTGAATCTGGTCTTCAGGAGCTCACGTGTTCTTTCTTCACATACCTGCTCACCAGCATAGCTACTGAGCCCAAACTGTGCTACCGTACCCACCCTCAACTCTAAAATTGGTAGTCAGTCAAAGGAACGTTACCTTGTTCTGATGTAAATGGGTCCTTTGGGGTGGCCTGGAGTAGTGAGATGCCCCCATTCTCAAAAAAAAAAAATGCCCTTCTCCATTTTATACATTAAAAATTAATTTAGGGTTAGTCTTTTCTTCCTTTATTTAAACCTGTCTTAGCAGTGATTCTCAAGCTGTGGTGTATGTAAGAATCCCCTGGAGAGTTTGGGAAAATGTTCCTCAGCTCCACTCCTGACATTGTGGGTTAGGAGGGATGCAATGGGATCCCGGCAACCTGCATTTTGTTGAGAAGTCCAAGTGATTCTGATCCGGGTGGTCCCTGTACATCACACTTAAAGAAACTGGAGCTAGAATCTTTTTGTTCACATCCCAGCTCTGCCGCTTTTTATCTTCGTGACCGTGGTCAAGTTACTCAACTTCCTTATGCTTCCACTTCCTCATGGTTATTATAGGGATAATAATAATACCTCATAGGGCTGTTGTGAGGCTTAAATTGGTTAAGCCAGATCACGTGCTACCTGGACTATTAACTGCTTCATAGATGTTTAGCTACATCAGTCCAACATGTTATGGGTGCCTTGAAACTGACCGTTTCAATCAGGTTGATATGCTGTTAACTTGTTGCTGAGAGTATCTGGGGAATATATTGAGTTATGTAAGTGTGTTTGGGGCGTGAGGGCAGGGAGTCATTTAGTGAAGTACTTCAGTGGCTTGTCATTGCTTACAGGATAAAAACCAAACTCCTGAACATGATTTCTGGGGCCCTGCAGGTCTGGCCTCTGCTTGCTGTCAAAGCTTATCTCACACCATCCTTTGAATCATTCTCACTCTGATGAGCCACGCTTGGCTTCTTTCAGGTTTTCAAAGATGTCACCCTCCCTTGTAGGCAGTGCACGTCTAGGCAGGCCCTTTGCGTGTATTATTCCTTATGTCTGAGACACTGTTCCCCTCACTTTCAATTCATTAACTTTTACTCTTCTTTGGATCTTAGCTCAAATATCACTTCCTCCAAGATATTCTTCTTTACCTCACTAAGTTCAGTCTCTTTTATTATTTGTGCTCATAGCACATAGCTCTCCTTCATCCCCCATACGAAAGTTACATTTTAATACTTTTTGTGTCCTCTGCTAGGGTCATTGTGCTGTAAGGCAAAAAGCATGCCAGTTTGTTTTGTCACTAGCACAGTTTTTGATTTTTGTGTTTTTTTGGGCACATAAACACTCACTAAATATTTGTTAAACAAATGATTAAATTTTGATTAAATTTCCAACCAGGGAAGACCTGGTTGGAATGATGTTTCTGCATAAAAGCAGTGGCAATTTGGACAGTCTCAGGAGGGTGAGAGGGCAAAGGGTAGGTGTCCCCACGGCAGAGGAGGGTAGGCAGGCGAGGTTAGAAAGTTTCCAGAAAGGTGGTAGAGGAGACCTGAGATCACGCCCCTGGAGCATGGAGGTAGTCTGGACAGAGCTGAGAAAGACTGCTGGGTCCCTGGAAGGCAGAGCTGGGGTGAGAATTCCTTCCCAAGCTCACAGTGGCACAAAGAGACAAAATGGAAAGCTAGGACTCAGATTTTGGAGAGGGCAAATACAACATCAAGACCACTGGGCCAGAACTGAGCACTTGGAGACATGGTTTGGAGCAAGAGTCAGTTAGGAATAAAGGAGGTCCAGGGCTTATTAGACGCTGGGTTATTAGACACTGGGCGTGTGGTAATGAAGAGCTCACCTTGCCTCCAAGGGCCAGAGACATGCAAAGAGCTGGCCTCAGCTCACTCGGAAGCCTGGTCTGTGTCTGGTTTTTTGGGGTTTTTTTGGCTGTGTTGGGTCTTCGTTGCTACACGCGGGCTTTCTCTGGTTGCGGCGAGTGGGGGCCACTTTTCGGTGCGGTGCGTGGGCTTCTCATTGCGGTGGCTTCTCTTGTTGTGGAGCACGGGCTCTAGGCGCGTGGGCTTCAGTAGTTGTGGCACACGAGCTCAGTAGTTGTGGCTCACTGGCTCTAGAGTGCAGGCTCAGTAGTTGTGGCACACGGGTTTAGTTGCTCCGCGGCATGTGGGATCCCCCCGGACCAGGGCTCGAACCCGTGTCCCCTGCATTGGCAGGCGGATTCTTAACCGCTGCACCACCAGGGAAGCCCTGGTCTGTGTCATTGATAGTTTGAGGGCACCAGACTTGCAGAGACCATTAAGAAAGAAAAGGTTCTCCTTGAGATTCATTATGATGGGACAGAGAATAATTCCTTTCTCTCAAACTTAAGCCAGAATCATAGCCTTCTTTGACACATGCCATTTTCAGTCAGTTTCTGTAGAATTGAGGACTTCCCACAGACCCACGTGGCAGATTACCACCATCTGATCCCCGTCCTGGGTTTGACCAGGCCAAGCAGCCATTCGTTGCTCAGTGGCGGCCCCTGTTGTTAAAGAGAAATGTAGCAGCATATCCAAAGTGTGACATAACTCTGGTCATGCAACCAGAAGAATTTGGAGCAAGCAGGGGAGGAGTCAGAGGGGATGTAAACGGACTGAGGAAATCCCCAGGGGGATTCTCCAGCGTTCAGGGTGCTTTGGTGAGGTGCTAATACAGAGAAGAAGCTGAGCCTAAAGGCTTTGTGCAAGCTTTCTTCCGCAAGCACCCGGTTTCGTCGCTTTATTCCAAAGGTCTGCTAGGAATCGCCGCAGTGCCCTCCGAGAAATGCCATTGCAAACTTCTATTTGAGGGCTTTTAGGGCTGTTAGATGACAAATATTTTAAAAGCTACTGCACTAATTCTTTAGGTGACTTACAGTAAATTTTAATTAGAGGTGGAGGCACGGGAGGAGCTGTGTGTGTTTGTTTACGTCCTGAGTAGGAATCAGAGAATGGATCCTCCCGTGGGAACCCTGCTGGGATTCACTCTTGCATGAAGGCATTTATGGGTATGTGAGCACCCCTGGCATGCGTGTGCTATGTGTACAGAGTGAGGCTGTTACATGACATTTCTGGACAAAAACTGTATGTGAAGAAGAGGAGGGAGAAAGCAAACTCACAATCAAATAAAAGTAGGGAGGAGAGATGAGATTGCAGTTGATTATGGGTCTGGCAGCAGATGTTCTACATGAATCCAACTCGCTGCAGCCAGTCTGTTTCCATGGCAACAGAATCAGTAATTATTGAGCCCGGGAGCTCCCCCCTCCTTTCTCCCAACAAGGTGGAGGCTGATGAATATGAACCATCTCCAGCCCACCACCAGCTCTTTCTTCTTCTTCTTCCTCCTCTTTTTCTTTTGTTTTTAGTTCCTTATAAGGGGAGAGTATTGAGTAGTACCAAGAAAAGGAGCTGTCTCTTTATTGATGAAAGAGCATAGGGCACTAAAATTAAATGAAGTTATTGTTTTCTCTTGTGATACTATAAGAGAAAAGCTCTTCCTAGAAAAGCCAATGATCTCCGAAGATGCTAAATAAATGAGCAGGAGTTTCCCTGAAATGGAGGCTCCCTTTGATTGGCTGATCTTTCTGCGATTCCTGCCAATCAGAGCACCCCTGGGCTCCAGCTCCATAAACATAAGCAAAGCTACATGCTTATTCTTCTGGACTTGAAGTGTCTACCATTCAAAGGTGTGCGGCGGGTCTCCATTCACATGGCTCAACTGGAAACCTGTTTCGTGAATAAGCTTACTCAGGAACCATCTGATATTCCAGCACATTGTTCTTCTGGGGGTCGACTTTAAGTCATTTGGTGGCAACAGCAGCTTAGAAGCAGTATTTGTAGTTGGGAAAGATGGACTTACGGGAGCTCGGTGAGTAAACCTCAGTCGTACACATCTGTCTGCTGGTATTAGCAGCCTGAGCTAAAATGTAGCTTTGTCCTATTGTCTGCCGAGAAAACTGTGAATTGGAGCAAGCACATGGAAGAACAAGCATTCCGGGGTTCCCGTGATGTGTGAGCGTCTGTCTTCCAAAGGCTGCATGCACTGCTTGGTTATGACCGGATTTGTAGTTGACTGTGTATTATACTGGGACATCGGTTTGTCTAGTTAGGATCGGTGTGAAGAGTGGAGTTTTGCATTATCTCCCTGGGCACTGATCCATTTCAAAAGAAGATGCTTTTAAAACTAAATTTATAAGAGTCAACCCTGTGCATTGCTGGGAAGAGGGAGAAAGGTGCAGGAACGGAGCTGAGCTGTGAGCTGCTTGACTGTGTTGCTGGTGTTTGCATTGTGAAGGGAGATGTTATTACAATGGTCTGTCAAACACTTCTTCAGACCCTCAGCCACAGAAAGAAGCATCTCTTCTGGGTGTGCTGCCGTGCTCTGCTCGGGAACGGTGCAACTGAGCTAGGTCGTGTCCCTTTCTTCTTTTGTGAAACCAGTCTCCAAATTGAAATATGTCCTCTCTCTTTTTAAAAAATTATTTGCAGAAAGAGTTAGAGTACAGTCAGAGAGATTCTAGCTGTCAAAAACCATGCTTCTAAATGACTCTGTTTTGCATCCTTTTAAACCAGAGAGGGTTTGCAAAGTTGTATTCAAGGATTGGCTCTTTGCCAGGGAAGGGATGCTCTGGGCTATTGCTCTGCTCCCTGGGGTTTAACTTTCTGACACTGGTGATGAAATTTTCAATTTTGTTGGGTAGAAGAAGGAAGAATAAGAAAGCAGTGCTATAAACAGGCAATGGGGGGGGGGCAGCGTGTGAAAGGAGAAACTCTTTTCCTTCAGGGACCCTCCTAGCTGAAAACTTAAAAATATATGTGGCAAGACAGAACTCAAGGACTACACTCAAATGTAGGATTTTAGAGGAACTATAACCCTTCCAAACGAGAAGAGGAGAGGCATTGCTTTTGGTTTGGGTGCAGAGAGTGGCGGCTGAACTTGGGGCTTCCAGCTCTGCCTAAGAACCTCTCTCTCCCCAGCGTCTCTGTCTGCTGATTTTGTGATTTCCTATGTTATGTGCCTGGGAGGCTGACAGCACACTTGATGTCTTCTATTTACAGTCCACTTGGGTTCAAATAACAGAGAGAATAGAGAAAAAAAACACATTATCATCTGGTTCATAAATATATGCACGTGAAAGAGTCATATATGGAAAATCTTACTGGCTCATCCTGTGAAACAACGTCCTATTGACAGAATAGTGTTGCGGGTCTTCACATGGCTCTACAATGGAAATTGCTGTGTCCTAAACGAGCTCTGTGATGAACAGGTAAAGAAACAAAAGAGCTAGGAATGTTTTGCCTGTGGAAGACTCGAAAGCAGGGTGAGGGTGATTGGGTGTTTAGGAGAGACCTTCTACTTCTGTGACCAGTAAAGAGATGGGGTTGACTCTCCGGAGGAGAGAAAGAGTTTCCCAACTCTGGGTGACTGCACACAACACAGGGGAAACCTGGCCAGACTAAGTCAGTATCCTGTTTGTTAGCTGAAACGTCTCTAGAAATGTAGGCTGTCCTGTGATCCCAAGAAGCTCAAGATGGTGTGCTGGATGGAGCATTCCACTTGATGGGAGGCAAGCGTGAGCATCTCTCCCTGCTGCATCTCACTCCTCGGTACACCTCAACACAGGCACAGTTTGGAGGAAGTCTGTTTTCTAGTGGCTGTGCATTAAGTGACAGTCATCTCATTAGAATGACCCTCCATCCTCTTGGTCTCTTCTCTCCCCCACTAGTGTCACTTGACATGAGTGAAGTGCTGGCACCTGTTGGCAAGAATGAGAGAAGAAACAGCCTTTTATGGAAGCAGTCAAAATGTAAAAAAAAAAAAAAAATTAAGAGTAGTTAATTAGCCTATTTTGGGATCATGGAAGTCTAAGAATTTGAAAGCTATGAAACTCTCCCCTGGCCTTAAGAAAATACATTTATGCCTAATCACATAATACTTCAGTGACAGCCCATTTCAGGGTCAAGTAAGATCTCTGCCCTGCGTGACTAGCCAAGAATTTATTGTACTCTCAAGTTCATTATCTCCTTTTTGCAAATGGGTTCACCGAATACGGCCACAGCCCTATCTCATTTAGCTGCTGGCTTAAGCAGTGGCTTCAGTACCTGAATGAGGTCCTGGGCATTGTCACTTAAAGTCTGAGTTAAGAAGTTTTGGAAATGATTCTAGATCACGGTGGTTTTCTCACTCCTGAGCTTGGAGGGTTGGTGAAGCTGGAGTTATGGGACTTGAAATGAAAATGCTCTTTCAGGGACCAGAATTAACTGCATATGCTTGTAACTGTTCTATTTGTTCCTGGGAGAGAAGGCTTCTTCCCACTGCCTCTTCCTGGCATTTGCAAGATGTGGGACATATTAGAAAGATAAATGTAAAGACAAAGAAAAGCGAATTCCCTTAGATTTTCAAGTGACCATCAGAGTTTCCCAGTATAAGTCAAAGTGAATATAAATACATTGAATCTAATCCCTGAAATTCAGCACTGAGAGCTGGAATCATAGGATTCCTCAGTTCTCCCAGCAGTTGAAATAAAATCAATCTCAACAGGAATAGCTAACCTGCGTCGAGCATTAGCTGTGTTCCAGGCACTGTTCAATACATTTTATGTAGGTGTAATAACTCATTGAATCTTTATAACAGCCCAACAGCACTACTTGTACTCCTTATTTCCTAGATGAGGAAATGGAGTCACCAAAAATTTAAAGAACTTGTTTACGTTTACCCAGCTAGAAGCTGGCAGGTGCTTGGTGTGCTCACACAGTTGATCTACTTGTTTGCTGCATTCATGGATGGGTGGAGTCTGAGTGGGTAGGGAAGGAGGTCTCCTAGGCTATCAGTCTGACTAGTGGAGTCAAGGCACAGGGCGTTGAGCGAAACAGTCATTGCAATAATTAAAGTCAAATTAGAAAGGCACTTTGGGGTGGTTGGTTGAATTATTAATAATGCCATTTAAGAAAAAAATTTTGAACTAAGTAAAAACCTGTCACCAAAGTGTTGCATTTGTTCGCCCCCTTGTGTTCCTGTGCGACGTGCCACCTTATTCTGCAGAGTGTTTATTTGACTGGTGTGAACTGGGTCAGTTTCTATATGAGACCAGCTCCTCCTGGGCCATCTGTGAGAGGTGGAAGGTCGCCAGTTTCATGGCTGCCCTTTGCTTGCATTTGCCGGGAATGGTTTGCAGTTGCCATAGCAATGGTGAGGGTCATGACAGATCAGAACAACAGGGCAGCCAGTTAGGGGGTTTCATGTCTCGCAATGGCTGTGGGGATTACCAGGGCTACTGTGCTTTCTGAAGACCTTGTAAACAGGAGTGATGATCCCAGCTCAGAAAGAGATTCCAAATAGTAATAGTGGACATAAAAAGATGGAGCAACTGAAGACTCAGGTTAGGCCTGGAAATCGAGTGACATAGATTTCAAAATATGCACCCCAGAGTTGGGGTCATTGAGGGGACAGGGGTTATGTGGTTGGGGGTGGTAGGTCTTCAACTCCCACTTTAACCAGAGCATCTCCATTTCTGTCTGTTTTATAAACTGTCAATCCCCACTGAAGACTTACTAATGAAAAATGAAAGGGAAGGTTAGGCTACTAGAAGGAAAAATAAAAACTATTGATCTCAAAATTTCCGAATTGACATATAAAGAAATGAAAGACCAGAGCATATAAGCCAGCCCACACTGCTATATGGAAAAGGAATCAGTAGGGGTCTTAGTAACAGCTTTTAAAAACATGGGTTATTTGTTATGCATGCCTAATGTTATGTAGTTTCTATTATTACACCAATTATGCATATGTGTAGAAGACAATTTAAATAACTGTTCAATAAATAATGTCCTACAGGGACAATATGGCAGATCTCTTTCTAGACCAGCACTGTCCAGTGGGAATACAATGCAAATTATGTATGTAATTTCAATTTTTTTAGTAGTCACATTAAAAAAGTAAAACAAAAACAAAAACCCCAGGTCTATTCATTCTAATAATACATATTATTTAACCCAGTATGTCCAAAATATTATCCTTTCAGTATGCAACTATGAAATTATTAACAAAATATTTATATTCAGTTTTTCATGTTAAGTCTTTGAAATCTGATATATATTTTACACTTACAGCACAACACGATTTGGATACTGAATTTTCACAGGAAATCTATATTTAGATTTCACAAGATTTACAGTTACAAAAGTAGATTCAGGAATGGAAATTGTTCTTTAAAAGTTTTCCAGTAACTGAAGTATCCATTTTAAAACTTAAATTAGCTAAAATTAAATAAAATTTAAAACTTCAAAAACAAACAGTAAAGCAGAACAAACAAAAAAGCTTAATTGCACAGTCACGCTAACCACATGTTTCAAGGTTCCCATGGCCATGTATGGTTAGTGGCTACTCTACCAGACAGTGCAGGTCTGGACCCTAACTCTCCTCTTAAACTAGGCCAGTTACTTTCCTCACTTCCTCATCACTCCGTGGCACCTTCCTCTCTTTTATCTCCAGTAGATACCTGGCAGACTTGCCCTGGTAACAAAGAGAGAAATAGAACAGTAGTATTCACAGATGTGTTTACCTTTGCCTTTAACCATTGCATGTGTCAAACCCAGCATGTGGCTAAATCTTGGTTTCTCCATTGCACTGTTTCGCATGGGGGAATTAAAAGGTGTGCCATTTCCCATTACAGAAAGTCAACACACCATGTGTGGCATTTCTCAGTCCTCAGATATCTTGGCCTTGCCACTCTCTGTGCTTTGGAACTACCTCCTTCAACTCAGTATGTTTAGGGAACGTGGGTTTCATTTTAATAATAAGCTAAGCAAACCAGAATAAGAAGGTAAATCTGCTTCAAACAGTTAATTCTTTATGAAGACAAGTATAAATTGAGGCTAAGGGACGATTTAATTGATGTCATCTTATTCAATTCTACAAATTTTAACTACAAATTATTGACTGAATAGTTCTTCCAATTAATTTGGTCTTAAAGTCTTTACCTTCAACATCAGATAACATCCTTATCTAAAGTTTTCTTTTTTTAGTACAAAAGCAACCATGAACACAGAATCAACCTCTGCAGTAACATACTGCAAAGCCTTCTTAGAGGCATCCAGTCCCAGCCTCCTGAAGATGACCTGCAATTTCAGCCAAATCTGCAAGTGGAAGGATAAAGCTCACTCCAAGTTTGGTGCTCTTGAACTTTCCATTCATAAAGAGCTGTTTTAGAAATAACACACAACACTGAGAAAGGAAAATTATCCATAGCGTTCAATACCATCCCTAGTATCAGGGATGCCTTCGAGTCCAACTCTATCCATTTCTAGCATGTTGGACAGAGTTGCCAAGGAGAACGCCTTGTGCACTTTAGCACTCAACAAACGTCTGTTGGATTAAATTGTGTGGATCCTTTGCAACTTCTTTCTTTTCGTGGCATGACTTCATCTTTGTTTCTGAGGCAACAGTGGCAAACCAAGTAGATTAAACCATAGGCAGGGTTGAATCTTAAGAGCCAGATGACTTGCTTTGTGAATCTGCTGATATTTGGCCAAGCCAACGGCTAATACACTCAATCAATCAGGAGCAGAAAGAAGTGCTGTGGGATTTCAGTGATTGCAGAGACACTGGGAACTAGCTGTAGGTTACATAAGTAAAATTATCATTACAATAATTGTCTTTGCATTATCACAGAATTTTGAAGTTCCCTAATTTTCTGGCTTATTTCAAGCAAGCGGTGATATTTCTAGAAATACAGAACTAGAAAATTATTTGCATAGATGACAGAACAGTAGTCTTGGATTGTTGTCTCTAGTTTAAGAATGAAGTTTACAAGTCACTTAACCCTTTATGCTCCTCAGCATCTTCACATGGGTAAAGAGTAGTTTAGACTTGGTGACTTCCAAAGTCTTATATATGTCAAGCTTCGAAACAATCTATCCTCCATGGCCCATGCTCCATTGATCCTAGCAGTCTTTCCCACTATACCCAGATAGAGCCTTGGGATCCTTCTTAACACTGCTCTAAGCCAGCCACTGATAAGTGATCAGAATTGGCTTACAGCTGGAAATGATTTTTTCGTCCCTCTCTTAGGTCCTTTCCTCAGCTCTGTGCCTTGTGCAAGACTTTGGAAAGGAACATACAGGGAATTATCATCAGTATGCAGGGCTCCAGCGATAAGGGAATGACAGTTCTTTACTCAGCCCCTTGCTCAGCTGTTCCATGGAGGTGTTGCCATCTGACAAGGAGAGCTGCAGCCTGCACTTGGGGAGCTCACTTTTCTCTTCCTTTGAGCTATAAGTGATGAGAGACCTGTCAAGGAGAGCAGTTCACTGGCATCATTCCCAGACCTGGAACATAATGAAATAAAATTTCATTCTGACTTGGTTGGAATTCTTCTAGCTGAACGTTCGAGATAGCATCTGGGGCAATTCTAACATCCAGTTGCCTAGTTGGGATGAAGCACCCATCAGCTAATGGCTTTCATGCAGTCAGGGCCTCTTGGGGCAAATCATTTCTAACTAGAGCCAGCCAGTCCCTAGGTCCCAGCAGGTAAGGTAGAACCCACTCATGTCTAATGGGCCAGCAATGTGAAACCTGCATTTCAGAAGCTTTATTATTTACAAAGAGTGATATCAAAGCAGGAAGTGTCTGAAAGCCACCAACACTGGTACTGCACCTAGACCTAGACTCCTCAACATTTAAGGCTTTAATCTGAGACTCGGGTTCTGGAGGTGTTATGTTAGTTTGTCCATTGACACTCGTTCTGGTACCCACAATAGTGATAGCAGGGCCATCCCCTTCCAGCTTTGGAGAGGGGTGGAGGTCAAGGGGCAAAGCCCCCATTCTAGATTCCGTGAGCCAGGTTCAAATGCCTTTGCAAATTAGACCCAACAGGATTTGCAAAGATCACCTTATGGGCAATCCCTGTCCACCCTAAATTTCCCGAGCACTGTGTAGATGACTACTGAACCTCTCTGAACCCTAGTTTTCCTTATCTGTAAGAATGGAGGTAAAGGTACATATCTCACAGGGCTGTTGAATGAAAATTAGAGTGATGTCTATGTGAATGATTAGTATGCCATAATGCACTATGTAATGAGAAAATAGTATGATTACGTTCCTTGGGTAGAAGCCATTTATTTTTCATATCTCATAGAATGTCTAGCTCAGCTCTTTGGCTATGGAAGATTCTCTAATTGGACAA
The DNA here is from genome assembly GCF_011762595.2 of Tursiops truncatus. NCBI lineage: Eukaryota > Metazoa > Chordata > Mammalia > Artiodactyla > Delphinidae > Tursiops > Tursiops truncatus. The sequence goes on along the minus strand of NC_047042.1, from coordinate 65,010,509 downwards.
CCAGGGTGCATGCTGTCTGCTCTCAAATCATGCTCCTAAATCCTCAGAGACTACCCAACTCCTGCTAGCACTGGAGGCCACCCAGAGAGAAGAGAGCACTTCACTTAGAACCAGAAGCCTGAGATAAAGGTCCCAGCTTAGCCACTAGCAAGGTTTAGGTCTTTCCATGTTACCTCTCCAGTCTTTAGTATTTCTTTTCTTCATGGGTAAAATATAGATATTATCTACACTAAATTGACATATAGAAATGTCTAGAGGACAAATGAATTAACATATTCCATGTGCCTTGTGGATTGTAACATAAGGTATTACTATTATTATTTCAATCTAGTATCTCCTAACAACTCAGCCTTGTTTTTTGAGGAGGGATAATTGGGAAGATGTTTCTGGAGGCAGAGTACCAGAAGCTCCAGGATGGTGATGTATACTTTCCTGACTTTGGAAGCCAGTCAAGATCAAATGATATTATGCTTCTAGGCAGATGCCTGTGGCATTCAGGGAGGCTGTGAACTGCCGTAAATAATTGGTGGCTTTTACATTTGTAAGTCAAGATGTTCTTGGTCTCTGCAGATGGCCTGTAAATCTTTCTGGATAGCCAAACCTTAGCCATATAGCACCAGCTCTGTCCTTCTTGAAAACACAATAAAAGCTTTGAAAAGCATTCATATTTGGGGTTCTTCTATATGCACGTTCTCAGCCACTTCTTGATCGCTTTCTTCCCCTCCCCTCCCCACCGCCACTGTCGCCAGCCAGGTGCTTCACACCCCCTAAATTATATATTCTGTCAAGAGAGGAGAAGAAGTGATTTCTTCCTTTGTAACAGTGGTGCTCTGTTTACTGAAATCCCATAACATCCTAGATCTTGAGGAAACCTGAGTCCTGGGGCGGCAAATAAATTTCATCTAGTGACAGCTTGGGTGCACTGGTGGTGGCTGCCCAGGGCTCCACATCTGGGCTCAGTGGTCCTGTGGGCAAGGAGAGGAGGGCAGCAGCATGCCGTTACCTTATTACAGGTAAAGAAAGGGAGGTTCAGGGAAATTCATTGACTTGCTAATATATTTCTGTTAACAAGGGCCAACAACCACATTTCCTTGCTCTCTCAGTTTATTCAACAACCAGTACTTGCTGAATGCCTACTGCGTGTAAGTTCTAGGCCTTGGTATTATCAATGAACATAGATAATCTATGAAGATCTATGAATTAACCTGCACAGAGCTTTATTTTTCAGGCAGTCTCTGGTGTTGGAACTGCCCAGAATACAGAGGCTATGATAAGAAACATTTCCAACAGACTAGTTATTTATATATTCATTAATTCATTCATGCATTCACTTATGCATTTATTTCCATGCCCAGTTCCATAAAGAATAAATATCCACTTTCAAAAATTGGGGCTTTGTAAGAGCCGTTTGAAAACAATTTGAAAGAAATTGATGAAAACAAATTGACCAATTACTGCCCTTACCTTCTGCCATGCCTCTTCCCAGCCTCCTTTTCGGCCTTGCTGGCACAGAGTTGGAAATGAACACAGAAGAAAATCTGAACTATAAGAGCAAACTCAAGAACTGTACACTATCTTAGTTTTGCAAAGCAACTTACAAGGTGAAATTTGGATGAACCAACTGTTTTTCACTTTACCAAAGGTTTCTGAACTGTTAGAATGATCAAAGGACAAAGAATGCAACTATGGTGATTGAGAACTGTGGCAATTCCATGTCACCTGGGTAGAGGTATAAATAGCAGTGGACAGGAAAATCTCTTAGCCAAAACTCTGAGCACTGTAGGTAACTATACAATAATCACACTAACTGTGTGTGGTGATCTGTCTCTCTCTCCCATCCCTGGTTGATTGGCCTTCATAAGCTCACTCCCAGTCACTTGCGTCAAGGCCAGAGCAATGTCAGAAACACTGTCTGGTGGGTATATGAATTGTGCCCTCTCTGTGCTAGGCACTTTGCATATGCATAGGTCCTTATGATTGAATTTCCCAAACCTTTAAAAAATATTTCTAGTGTAACTATTATTTCTAAATTGCCACATGCCATGGTCTATCAGGATACAAGTTTTTTACCAAAAAGTGCATCCCCATATACTCAAAGGATGAATGGAAGTAGGGAATCAGGGAACTTTTAGTGCTGATTCCCAGTATCTATCCTTTTTCCTAACATAGTTTCAGTACAGTGGTAAGAGCAATGTTAAAAGATCTTATATCTCCTTTTACACATAAGGAAACAGAGATGTAGAAGAGTTAGCTTATGACCCATCTATTAAGTGGCAGAGTGCAGTTCAAATCCAGGTCTGTCTGACTCCCAGGCGTGTGTGTGTGTGTGTGTGTGTGTGTGCGTGCGTGCGTGTGCGTATGACTTCCAAGTGATATATATATATATATATATATATATATATATATATATATATATATATATGTTTCATAGAAGTATGGTAGCATGATTAAGAGCTGACGTTTTAGCATAAAATTCTATTATGATAAAATTCCATTTGAGTAGAATCAAGATAGTATGGGGGAAATGGGAAGCAGAATGGGAATTTGAGTTCTAGGACAGAGGTTGGCAAAAGTGACTCCAATCCAACCCATGGCCTATTCTTGTAAATGAAATTTGATTGGAATACAGCAATGCCTGTTTGTCTATATATTGTCTGTGACTGCTCTCATGCTACAACAGCAATGTTGATTAGGGATGACAGATACTGCTTGGAAGGCCTAAAATAATATTTGGCCTTTTATATTAAAAGTTTGCTGACCTGTATTAAAGGAGAAAAATAAGGATGTAAAATTTCCAACTATTAAGAAGAGTTTGTTCATGTATGTTTAAATGAGCAATTATGGGTATCAAATCACTCTTGTATGTATATCCAAGGATGCATTTTTAAAAGTGATGCAAGGGCTTCCCTGGTGGCGCAGCGGTTGAGAGTCAGCCTGCCGATGCAGGGGATGCGGGTTCGTGCCCTGGTCTGGGAAGATCCCACATGCCGTGGAGCGGCTGGGCCCGTGAGCCATGGCCGCTGAGCCTGTGCGTCCGGAGCCTGTGCTCCGAAGCGGGAGAGGCCACAACAGTAAGAGGGCCTGCGTACCACACACACACAAAAAAAGTGATGCAATCATTTTATTTTTTAAATATCAATATTGTAATACACTGAAAATTATATTCTTTGCAACTATTTTAACTTTGATTAAAAAAATTTCAAAGTCAGTTTAAAAATGTGTAAGAGGGTATGTAGACTTTTAAAAATAGAGAGTTAGGAGACCACTGCCCTAGAGTACAGATCAGGGATGTGACTTTCCATAGTTCAAGGCCATCCTGTGATGAATGGGAGCTTGTTTCCTTCTCATGGGGCAAATTGAGCCCCAAGTGTGTACCTCACCCCTCAATCAAGCTGTTCTCCCACATCCTCGAGGGCTAGCTGATGGAAATGTGAGACTCTAATAGGACAGTGCCAAAGAGTGATTTCTTAAACATCTGGGCTCAGTCCTACAGATCAGAAAATCCTTCAAGCGTCCCTATATTGGCCCTTCTATCAGCCAGCAGTGCCCTTTGAGAATGTAGATGGCTGGGCTTTTCAGAATCTACCTGTAGACTTGATGGGAGCCTGTGCTGTGCTCCAGCTGCACTGACTGTGGGGTGTACCAGACAAGTGGATGTTTAAACCTGCCTAGCAACCTTGATACATGTTAGGGGTTGAATTGTGTCCTCCTCCAAAAAAGATATGCTGGTCTTAACCATCAGCACCTCAGAATGCGACCTTATGTGGAGACAGGGTCTTTACAGAGCTAATCAAGTTAAAATGAGGTCATTAGAATGGTCCCTAATCCAAGAAGACTGGTGTCCCTAAAAAAAGGGGAAATGTGGGTACAGAGGTAAGACATGCATTGAGGGAAGACAATGTGAAAAGACACAGGGAGAAGATACAAGCTGTTATCAGAATACATCTAAGGATGGAGGACTGGAACCAGGAAGACTTTATCCCTGGCCCGTAGTCTCCTTCCTTTCCCTTAGAACAGTTCAGCAGAGCATTTAAGATCAAAAACTCTGGAGCCAGTGATTTTGGGTTTTAAATCCTACCAGCCATGTGACCTGGGGCCCAAATAGCCTCACTTGTTAAATAGAAGAATAATAGTACCTGCCTTGATAGGTTATTGTAAGAATCAACTGAGTTAATAACAGGTAAAACTCTTAGTGCTTGGCACGTAGTAAGTACTCAACAGTGAAGTGTTCATTACTGGGAACCAGAAGAACAGCTTTTGCCTAAGACCACCCCAGACCCATGAATCACCTAGCAAGAACTACCCGCATGTTCCTCTGGAATTCTAGAAGTTTTATTTGTGAAATTACCATATACGTGTTTGAAGGGGGTTTTTGAAAAAAATCTCTGATCATCTTTTCTTGTTTTATCCTGTCTTATTCTTGGAAAGGCTAATATTTGAGAATAGCCAGCATGCCTTATTAATCCTTTAAAGGAAAAGTATCTGCTCTGGTACCAGTTGGCAGGTAGATTTCATCAGTCACTCAAGATTATGGATTAGCTCACTGATCTTTTTACGCTTCCAGCTAATTAGCCTTTGGACAAACACAGCTAGTCACAAAAGCCAAGCACAGCTGACCAAACACATTTTAAAGTAAATTCGGTGGGTAAGTCATGCCAAGCTTACTTAGATCTCTCGATGTTATTGCTTTTCTGAGTCACTAGAATCTCGATGATGTCTTTCCCAGCTAGATTTGAAAGTGAGGTGTTTATAACCCTTCAAAGCAATAGGAAAAATGTGACTAATTAAACTAGCTATCTCCTCCCTTCTTAACACCCTCCCATTTAAAATGATTTCTTCTCTTATGTCCTCAAATAACTGGCCCAGTTTGACTTTAAATGATTTAAGCATATCCTTTGGGACTCCTGTGTAACAGATAAGAGAGACTTTCCTAGATCCCCAGATGAAATGCAATTTTTCTCAATGTATTTTAATTACTACTACCTGCCAAGGCTTTCTCATACCTCTAGAAGGCACCTTACACAGTTCATACCTCATCTTGGTGCGAAGGCTTGCTAAGTACTTGTAGATAATAATCATATCCTCTTAGATAGTGTTTGGTGAAACTCAAAATCTTTAGCCCTTTCATTCTTTGCTAAAGAAGACCTCTGCAGCTAATTCTTTTCAAGCTCCCTTCAGTTGAAATTATTCTCACACTATAAAATCATAGACAGCCTCCCCAGCAAGTCCTCAGTAGTTGCAGGGAGCTTCTCCGTGGGGTGGGACCATCCCCTTGGTAGTGACAGCTGGAATGGTGTGACCATCCTGGTGTTCAGCTCTGTTGGCTTCTCCCTCGACGACTCATCACATGGACAGCCTTGCACTGTGCATCTGTACTCTTCTGAGTGACCACTGCTTCGTCCTGATTCCACAAGGCAGAGTTCTGGTGAAGGGATTCTAGACGGAGTGACCAGCTCTGACATTGAATAACCACATACCTAAGTCACTGGGTTTTGGTTTTTGTTCTTGCATTTGAGAAAACAGAAAATAAGAAATGGTTTAGCTCTTATTTCAGAAGAGTAGTGTGATGGTTTTGCATTGTCATCAATATTCATTGATTCAACAAAACATTTATCAATACTAAGTGCCTAGTGCTGTGTTTGGTAAATGGGAGGAATCCAAAGAGAACACAGTCTAGACTTTGCTCTCAGGGATCTTAGTAAAGAGTGAAAAGCTTACAAGATAGTAAACATATTGAACAGTATTATCTAGTTAATAACAAAATTGAGAGCTTCAAGAGGACAGTCCTAGGCCACCGTTCTGTCACTAGTATGTTTGGAAAAATGTCCCATGGTGAAGAGCACTGCACTCTACACTTGCGTGGGCTTCCCTAAACCAAGTTATTGTGTGTGATACCCAAGTGGCATCTGTCTAAATAAATTATGATAATATGAGTTAATTACACAGAATGACCTATATTTGACCAAGAAACCTATATTTGACCAAGGAAAAATGACCAAGAAACATTTCTCAGTGAACAAAGAAGGTAGGAGGACAATACACAGCATATGATCCCTGGTATGTGTGTCTATGTGTGTATGTTAGGTGTATGAATGTATGTGTGTGTGTGCATATATGTAAGGAAAGTCTGGAAAATGAATAAGACAATGTCAAGAATGGTTAATGCTGGAGGATGAGATTGGGGAACCCAGAAGAGGACTTTTATTTTTAATATGATGTTCTTCTTTACTCATTTTTGCTGTAAGTATACACTGACTTTTATATTTATTTTAATTTAATCATCAAAGTGAATTCTTAAAAAATATAAATCTTAATAAAATATTAGGAAAAATCAAAACATTTTACAATATTATCAATATAGGAAAGTGTGTTTACTCTTGAATTTAATTATGGGAGAAATGTAATTTTGAGTTTGTTTTGGAAATATTCAAAGCAGTGGTTCTCATTCCTTGGTGCACATTATAATCACCTATTGATTCTTTTAAAAATTGAGAGACCCAGCCCCTGGATCACCTTAACTTTATAAACCAGAATTGCAAGTGGGGCTTAATTAAGTGTGTTTAAAAACAACACACACACCCCACCACCACCAACAACAACTTACTCAGGTGATTCTGATGTGCACCAAGTTAAAGCATAGAGCTAGAGAGGAAATGAAAGGATGACAAATGCCACCCATCTTGGCCATATACATACTAAGTTAAACTTCCTGAGAAAAGATAAAAATCTTAAATTGGATTAAAAAACAATATATAACCATGTTCTACTCACAAAATAATCACCTAAATAAATGACAGACAAAAATTTTGAAGGAAAAATATAGCACACAAGTTGGAGAGAAAGAAAATTGGAATAGCAATATGGACATCAAAGAAGAAATTAAGCCTAAAATCATCAAATGGGACAGAGAATCATTTCATAGATAAAATGTTCAAACTAAAATAATAAAAAGTCCTGAATCTTTATTCACAACATATCAGTATCGTCAAAAGAAAAAGGAAAAGTTAAGGAAAAAAGAATGGACAAAAATATAGCTGTTATAAAACATCATTGCATTATTACTATATTGTTTCAAATAAAATATATAGATTTTAAAATATATAGATTTTAAAAACGTAATTGTCAACCAATAGGTACATATTGAATTGGCACCTTACACTGAATGTATGCCTTCTTTTCAAGTATCCATGCAACTTTAAAAAAAAATGTCACATGGCCAAATGTTCTTAATAAATTCTGAAAGTAACAGGCTTCTAAATAACTATTGAGTCAAAGAGGAAATAAAAGCTACTATTAAAAGCTATTTAGAAAGTGGTGACAGTGAGAACATGGCATGCCAAAACTTACAAGATACAGCCAAAGCTGTCCTCAAATGGTATATTTATAGCCCTAAAAATCATTATTTTTATAGAAAGAATGAAAATAAGTGAACTAAGGACCTACATTAGAAAACAACAACAAAAGAGCAAAGAAGGGGCAAGAGGAAAGATATAATAAACTAGAAAATAGAGAAATAATAGAAACAGTAAGTAAATCCAAGAACTACTTCTATTAAGTAACTAACAACCATTGACAATTTTATCAGAGAAAATATAGAGGAAACATGAATTTAAAAACTTATCATTGAAAATAAGGTGAAAACAGGCATTAGGTGACTAAAACATTATTAATGAATTTGATGGGTGGCAAAATGCTACTATACTGGATAATGCTCAGTTAGTGCACAGGTGACACAAAAAGCATGTATGCATGGCATATCAAGACTGAGGATGCCACGGACTCTAATGTTCACTGGGTAGTGTGTGTACTTTCCATTTCCTTGAAGGGGGAATAAATGAAAGATGGAGGGAGAAGGTTCTAGCTAGTACATGCTCTCTCTCCAAATGCTGAGGTCTTTGGTGTCCCAGTGCTTCCATCATGGGCCTTTTATCATTAATTCCTAGGAAGTCATCTGTTCCTTGCCAGATATTTAAATCTCTACTAAAAATACCTCTTACTCACCCAGGAACACTGACTCCTTTTCCTTGTTTTGCCCCTTTATCCTTTCTTTCTGTAAGTCTGAGCTTTTGGAAGCAATCAGCACCCTCCCTTTACCAGAAGCACAAAATTTGGCAAACACTCCCCCTAGTGGCAATTTAACAAATCTCCTAAAATGGCTTACCCAAGAGCCAGGGCTGAAAGCCATGCCAGCCTGTGTTAACGGAGGCGGTTGTTAATGAAAACACATTGCTGGGCTCCACATCAGAAGGGTGGCTCAGAATATATATCACTCTTCTAACAAGCAGCCCAAATAATTAAAGTTTGCGTCTATTGACCTAGGTTATATATCTCTGTATGATTTAGAAAAGATGGGCAATGTGAGAAGAAATTCTTATAAACTAACTTAGTATTAATTTCCAAAAAGCGTAGGAGCCAGAGGTGTTTGTATTAATTTTCTACAATGAGCACTTGCGAGAACCCTTGCTGCTACTTTTCTTCCTTATACTACCTGTGCATATACGGGAGTGTAAATTACAGACAAGCCAGTTGTACTTGGGCATTGTTGCTTCATTATTCTCCGTTCATATTTCTAAACATCCTCCACACCTTAGATTTCTCTCTCCATTTTCTAGATTGCCAGCCCATTCAGAACAGCCTGCTGATTTCATCAACATGCTGCTTATCATGTTTTCCAGATTTTTTAATGGGTCTCTTAAATAAAACTGGCCCTTATTCTAACTGGTGTTTCTACTCTGGTCCCTTTCATAAAATCATCTGTTTCATGGTCGGAGTTTCTTTTCATTATTTCTCTGTAGTCTTTGGTGATCCCTTTTCACCACTTCCTTGTTCAGAATTGTCAAATGGCACTTTAATTCGATTCATTGATGTTAATAGTAGTTGCAGGGAAGAGGAGGCTGTTCATATTAATATCAACACATTACCCAAATCGTTTATCATCTGCATGTAAAGTTTTAGAGAATAGGTTTGTCATCATTATTGATTAAGAGAGGAAAGAGCCTTCTTGCTGAGGAACCACAGACAGGCAGTGTCCATTGCTGCCTCTGCTTCGGGAAGGAGTATTCTCATCATGTGAAATGGCATTATTTGAGGAGTGGCGTATGTAGATCGAGTTTTCAGGAGTCCCACCTGGAAAACCTGTGGTCCTAGTACTCACTGCTAAACAAAGGATTCCAAGTATAAATAACATTTGAGCTGACCCATCGATTCAGGTCTCATTCCCATTTCACAAGTGGTTTCTAAGGTATACAGTTAGGTCATATAAAAGTGACATTAAAACTCATGTTGGCAGAATGCCATTGTGGCATGACTTCTGTAATAAATAACGGCTGCAAATAGGCAAGATAATGTAAGATTTGAATGGGGTTACATTCTGAAAGGAAGGCAGCCAGAGGTCCTGAGAATTAATGGAGGAGCTGCAGAAAAAATATGGCTCTATTACACCAAGCACTTTCCTATTTTCCTTTTTATTGCCTGACTGAGATGATTTGGCAGAGTTGAAAAATAAATGAAGTGTATTCATTTTTCTTCAGAGCTCTTCTTTGAAGGCATTCTGTAAGAAAAAAAAAATGAAATACTAACACAGGCAGCATGGGGGAATCAAGACATGAAGATGTAAGCATTCTATCTAGCAGTACATATTTAATAGCCCAGCACTCCTCATGTGGGGAAATATGCTTGGTTCCAACTAAGGTCATATCATACAGACAAATGCGATGCTTTAAAGAGATGTTAATGATCTGCTAGGTAATGCAGAGGAAATGATGTTTTGAATGGGTTTCAGTAGCGTTTGAACCTTTCCACTGCCATCTTTACACTGCACCATATAGTGATAAGGATTATGTTTTTTATAGCAACTCGATTCCAATTTTCGGTACTAACTAGAGACAGGATTCTTTTGCAGGCTTATTATTTATGTTGATTATTCCTTTTCACATTTTATGTTAGCCACAGAACATTTATTCTAAACAGAGTGGACCCCTAGTTATAAAGCACATGGAAGTACAGCTCTGTGATGGAAACGAGGTTGGACATCTCAGAGATCCCCTCCCCAACTGAGCCTTTTTTCCAGCGCATCCCTCACATCTCCCCATAGCCAAGTTTGAAAGCAGTCTTCTGGGAGAAAGACAAGGTTTCTTCTTTATAACCTAGAGGGGGGAAATGCCTTTAATTATTCATTCATTCTTTATTGGGATAAATATTTTTTTCAGTGATGTTATAAGCCAGGCCCTCTTCTAGGCATTGGGGATGCAACAGTGAACAGGAAGGACCAAGCGTCTGCTCTCAGGGAGATAGTGAGGGAGATGGCCAGGTAACCAGGAGGTGATATGAAGAAAGTAAAGAATGATGGATGAAGGGAGGGGTCCTATGATGAGGGCTAACATAGGAAGAAGAGTCAGGTAAGGAACTAGAATGCTGGGAAAGAGTGGCCACATCCAGAGCTTGAAAGTGTTTCAGGCAAAGAAAGCTCCTGAAAGCCCTGAAGCAAGGGTATTCAAGGCATGTCTGACAGGCAGGCACCTGGAGCCCAACAGGATTATGGGGGAGCTGGGGGCTGTGGCAGACAGAGAGGTCAAAGTTAAGGAAGCTTGTTGATGGAGCATCTACTATACCATGATGGAAATTCTGTATTTCTCATTTTATTTTAAATTTACTTTTAATCTTGGTTTAATTATTTATTATTACCCACTTATGATTAAACTCTTCACATTTTTATCCCCTTAACTTCATAAATGGCTTTGAGGTAACTTATATATATTCTGCCTAAATACAGGTGCTTTCAAATAAAAGCTCAAGACCATTTAGAGGGAGAATGAAATAATAGGTAGTGGGACTGAGAATTTAAAATATAGTTCTGGCCTTTGCAGGGGCTAATGGTGGACACTGGGATGGCGCTTCCCAAAGAGTATTTCCCAGAACTTCTGCTGCCAGTGTCCTTGTCCCTGCGGTGAGCCACAGCTGCCTCCCACCTCTGCAGGAGACCCTCCAACACTAGCAGGAAGAGCTGCAGCTTAGCATTATCGTGTATCTGTGGGCCTGACCAAGACCATCCCTGAACAGGACAGCTACCTGCCCACCATCCAGCAGTGACATCATTCGGCCAGCCTGGAGGACCTGCCCCATGTCTCCTACACAACAGCCGTGTGGCTGCCAGGGTCTTGGTGCTCCGGCCAGGTGTCAGGCCTGAGCCTCTGAGGTGGGAGAGCCAAGTTCAGGACATTGGTCCACCAGAGACCTCCTGGCCCCTCGTAATATCAATTGGCGAGAGCTCTCCCAGAGATCTCCGTCTCAACGCTAAGACCCAGCTCCACTCAACGACCAGCAAGCTCCAGTGCTGGACACCCCATGCCAAACAACTAGCAAGACAGGAACACAACCCTACCCATTAGCAGAGAAGCTGCCTAAAATCATAGTAAGCTCACAGACAAACCAAAACACACCACCAGACATGGTCCTGCCCACCAGAAAGACAAGATCCAGCCTCATCCCCCAGAACACAGGCATGAGTCCCCTCCACCAGAAAGCCTACACAACCCACTGAACCACTGGGGCAGACACCAAAAACAATGGGAACTATGAACCTGTAGCTTGTGAAAAGGAGACCCCAAACACAGTAAGTTAAGCAAAATGAGAAGACAGAGAAATACACAGCAGATGAAGGAGCAAGGTAAAAACCACCAGGCCAAACAAATGAAGAGGAAATAGTCAGTCTACCTGAAAAAGAATTCAGAGTAATGATAGTAAAGATATCCAAAGTCTCAGAAATAGAAGGGAGAAAATACAAGAAACATTTAACAAGGACCTAGAAGAACTAAAGAGCAAACAAAAAATGATGAACATCACAATAAATGAAATTAAAAATTCTCTAGAAGGAATTAATAGCAGAATAACTGAGGCAGAAGAACAGATAAGTGACCTGGAAGATAAAATAGTGGAAATAACTACTGCAGAGCAGAATAAAGAAAAAAGAATGAAAAGAATTGAGGACAGTCTCAGAGACATCTGAGACAACACAAAACGCACCAGCATTCAAATTATAGGGGTCCTGGAAGAAGAAGAGAAAAAGAAAGGTACTGAGAAAGTATTTGAAGAGATTATACTTCAAAACTTCCCTAACATGGAAAGGATATAGTCCATCAAGTCCAGGAAGCGCAGAGAGTCCCATACAGGATAAATCCAAGGAGAAACACTCCAAGACACATATTAATCAAACTATCAAAAATTACATACAAAGAAAAAATATTAAAAGCAGCAAGGGAAAAGCAACAAATAACATAAAAGGGAATCCCCATAAGGTTAACAGCTGATCTTTCAGCAGAAACTCTGAAAGCCAGAAGGGTGTGGCAGGACATATTTAAAGTGATGAAAGAAAAAAACCTACAACCAAGATTACCAAGATCTACCCTGCAAGGGTTTCATTCAGATTCGACGCAGAAATTAAAACCTTTACAGGCAAGCAAAAGCTAAGAGAATTCAGCACCACCAAACCAGCTCTACAACAAATGCTAAAGGAACATCTCTAGGCAGGAAACACAAGAGAAGGAAAAGACCTAAAATAACAAACCCAAAACAATTTAGAAAATGATAATAGGAACATACATATTGAAAATTACCTTGAATGTTAATGGATTAAATGCTACAACCAAAACACATAGATGGCTGAATGGATCCAAGAACAAGACCTGTATATATGCTATCTACAAGAGACCCACTTCAGACCTAGCAACACATACACACTGAAAGTGAGGGGATGGAAAAAGATATTCCATGCAAATGGAAATCAAAAGAAAGCTGGAGTAGCAATTCTCATATCAGACAAAATAGACTTTAAAATAAAGACTGTTACAAGAGACAAAAAGGAACACTACATAATGATCAAGGGATCAATCCAAGAAGAAGATATAACAATTGTAAATATTTATGCACCCAACATAGGAGCACCTCAATACATAAGGCAAATGCTAACAGCCATAAAAGGGGAAATGGACAGTAACACAATCATAGTAGGGGACTTTAACACCCCACTTTCACCAATGGACAGGATATCCAAAATGAAAATAAATAAGGAAACACAAGCTTTAAGTGACACATTAAACAAAATGGACTTAATAGATAGTTATAGGACATTCCATCCGAAAACAGAATGCACTTTCTTCTCAAGTGCTCATGGAACATTCTCCAGGATAGATCAGATGTTGGGTCACAGATCAAGCCTTGGTAAATTTAAGAAAATTGAAATCGTATCAAGTACCTTTTCCGACCACAACACTATAAGACTAGATATCAATTACAGGAAAAAATCTGTAAGAAGTACAAACACATGGAAGCTAAACAACACACTACTTAATAACCAAGAGATCACTGAAAAAATCAAAGAGGATATCAAAAAATACCTAGAAACAAATGACAAGGAAAACATGACGACCCAAAACCTATGGGATGCAGCAAAAGCAGTTCTAAGAAGGAAATTTATAGCAATACAATCTACCTCAAGAAACAAGAAACATCTCAAATAAACAACCTAACCTTATACCTTAAGCAATTAGAGAAAGAAGAACAAAATATCCCCAAATTTAGCAGAAGGAAAGAAATCATAAAGATCAGATCAGAAATAAATGAAAAAGAAATGAAGGGAAAAATAGCAAAGATCAATAAAACTAAAAGCTGCTTCTTTGAGAAGATAAACAAAATTGATAAACCATTAGCCAGACTCATCAAGAAAAAAAGGGAAAAGACTCAAATCAGTAAAATTAGAAATGAAAAAGGAGAAGTAACAACTGACACAGGGGAAATACAAAGGATCATGAGAGATTACTACAAGCAACTATATGCCAATAAAATGACAACCTGGAAGGAATGGACAAATTCTTAGAAAAGCACAACCTTCCAAGACTGAACCAGGAAGAAATAGAAAATATAAACAGACCAATCACAAGCACTGAAATTGAAACTGTAATTAAAAATCTTCCAAGAAACAAAAGTCCAGGACCAGATAGCTTCACAGGTGAATTGTATCAAACATTCAGAGAATAGCTAACAGTGATCCTTCTCAAACTCTCCCAAAAAATTGCAGAGGGAGAAACACTCCCAAATTCATTCTACAAAGCCACCATCACCCTGATACCAAAACCAGGCAAGATGTCTCACACACACACACACACACACACACACACACAAAGCAACAGGCCAATATCACTGATGAACATAGATGCAAAAATGCTCAACAAAATACTAGCAAACAGAATCCAACAGCACATTAAAATGATCATACACCATGATCAAGTGGGGTTTATCCCAGGAATGCAAGGATTCTTCAATATTTGCAAATCAATGAATGTGATAACCCATATTAGCAAATTGAAGGATAAAAACCATATGATCATCTCAATAGATGCAGGAAAACTTTTGACAAAATTCAACACCCATTTATGATCAAAGCTCTCCAAAAAGTAGGCATAGAGGGAATTACCTCAACATAATAAAGGCCATATATGACAAACCCACAACAAGCATCAATGGTGAAAAACTGAAAGCATTTCCTCTAAGATCAGGAACAAGACAAGGTTGCCCACTCTCACTACTATTATTCACCATAGTTTTGGAATTTTTAGCCACAGCAATCAGAGAAGAAAAAGAAATAAAAGGAATCCAAATTGGAAAAGAAGAAGTAAAGCTGTCACTGTTTGCAGATGACTTGATACTATACTTCCTAAAGATGCTACCAGAAAACTACTAGAGCTAATCAAGGAATTTGGTAAAGTAGCAGGATACAAAATTAATGCACAGAAATCTCTTGCATTCCTATACACTAATGATGAAAAATCTGAAAGAGAAATTAAGGAAACACACCCATTTACCATTGCAGCAAAAAGAATAAAATACCTAGGAATAAACCTACCTAAGGAGACAAAAGACCTGTATGCAGAAAACCATAAGACACTGATGAAAGAAATTAAAGATGATACAAACAGATGGAGAGATATACCGTGTACTTGGATTGGAAGAAACAACACTGTGAAAATGACTCTGCTACCCAAAGCAATCTACAGGTTCAGTGCAATCCCTATCAAACTACCAATGGCATTTCTCACAGAACTAGAACAAAAAATTTCACAATTTGTATGGAAACACAGAAGACCCCTAATAGCCAAAGCAATCTTGAGAAAGACAAATGAAGATGGAAGAATCAGGCTCCCTGACTTCAGACTATACTACAAAGCTACAGTAATCCAGACAGTGTGGTACTGGCAGAAAAAACAGAAATATAGATCAATGGAACAGGATAGAAAGCCCAGAGATAAACCCACGCACCTATGGTCACCTTATCTTTGATAAAGGAGGCAAGAATATACAATGGAGAAAAGGCAGCCTCTTCAATAAGTGGTGCTGGGAAAACTGGAAAGCTACATGTAAAAAAATGAAATTTGAACACCCCCTAACACCATACACAAAAATAAACTCAAAATGGATTAAAGACCTAATTGTAAGGCCAGACACTATAAAACTTAGAGATGTAGAGAATGGACTTGAGGACACGGGGAGGGGGAAGGGTAAGCTGGGATGAAGTGAGAGAGTGGCTTGGACATATATACACTACCAAATGTAAAACAGATAGCTAGTGGGAAGCAGCCACATAGCACAGGGAGATCAGCTCGGTGCTTTGTGACCACCTGGAGGGGGGTATGGGGAGGTTGGGAGGAAGACGCAAGAGGGAGGTATATGGGAATATATGTATACATATAACTGATTCACTTTGTTATACAGCAGCAACTAACACAACATTGTTAAGCAATTATACTCCAATAAAGATGTTTAAAATAATTTTTGGGGGGCTTCCCTGGTGGCGCAGTGGTTGAGAGTCCGCCTGTTGATACAAGGGATCTGGGTTCGTGCCCTGGTCCGGGAAGATCCCACATGCCGCAGAGCGGCTAGGCCCGTGAGCCATGGCTGCTGAGCATGCGCGTCTGGAGCCTGTGCTCCGCAACGGGAGAGGCCCATGTACCGCAAAAAAATAATAATTATAATAATAACTATTTTGTAAATAAAATGTAGTTCTGTGTTTCATCAGGCCCAGGGGAAAAGAAAAAGGAAGAGAATGATGGTTTATGTAATTCTGATTAATTAAAAGGGAAGACTATCTGTTCTGGAAGAAACTTCTAAAATAAATTCAAAACATAACATATTTCATTGTGTCTTATACAAGAAACATCAATAATTCTCTTTATGAATATTGAATACCTACTATATGCAAACTATTGACCCTCTAGGGAATACAAACTGTAATCAGACATAAATTCTGTCTTCCATGAGCTTGCAGTTTAATAAGGTGCATAACAAACATACACAAATAACTATACTACAAAGTAAGGTATGTAACAATAAATTTAAGTTTGTTTTCAGAGTCTCTTGAAATGCACTTTCATGGAACTTTGTGTCAATCCCAGGTATGGCATTAAAGCATGACTCTGCAAAATTTCATGGTTAAAGGTAAGACTTAAAATAACCAGCCAGGTTTATAGATTTTCCGTAATCCAAGGACTTATCACAGTACCCAGGGTCAGGCCAGCAGGGCAGGCTCTGTAGGCTGGCTTTCTGTGCCCTCATTCATCTCACAAGGAGGAACTGGTCCTCATTCAGTTCAAAGGTGACTCTTTGTCAGAGCATGGGATGCAGGTATTCTGTATTGCTAACTGAAGAGACACATGAACTTTGGATATCAGATGTGCAGGTGGAAAACTGACATTCTTATGAAAATTGAATAGTGCTTTTTCTTTCTTTAATAGGAAAAAGAATATATTTTAATAATATATTTTTATATAGAATTAATTCATGTTTATAGGTAAAAATAGAAAATGTAGGCATCACTAAAGGAAAAACACCTATATTTCATCTATCTAAATAAAAACACTGTTAGGGCTTCCCTGGTGGCGCAGTGGTTGAGCGTCTGCCTGCTGATGTAGGGGACACGGGTTCGTGCCCCGGTCCGGGAAGATTCCACATGCCGCAGAGCGACTGGGCCCGTGAGCCATGGCCGCTGAGCCTGCGCGTCTGGAGCCTGTGCTCTGCAACGGGAGAGGCCACAGCAGTGAGAGGCCTGTATACCACAAAAAATAAAAACACTGTTGATTTTAATCTGTGTTCTCTCATTTTTCTACGTGTGTGTATGGGGAGAGGATCATACCATCTATACTGTTCTGTGGTCCCCTTTCCTCATCTCTTTAAACATGGAGACATACAGTTCAATGATGTCATTAGTACCTGCTACCTGGCACTCTAGTGTACAAATGTATCATTATTTATTTAACCAATATTCTAGAGTTGACACATAGGTTGCTCCAATGTTAGCATTAATGCTGGGATGAACAATCTTTAGAATATCTCTTTTTCCGCTTTTTCAGTTTTCTGTAATACTTTTCTAGAAGCAGAGAGAGCGGTGATTTGGAGTAAGTATCCTAGTTCTAACTGAGTCACATACATACCCAAAGCCTTTCCTTCAGACCTTTGCTGATTGACTGTAACTGCAGGCAATGCTAAGCTATCTTTTAGACAGAGGGAAGGGGGCTTCAAAGCACCAAGTGAGTCCCTGAATTTTAGATTCTCATTTGCTTTTCCTTTCTTCCCACCCCAATCCCATTAATTACCTTAAATCAATAATCCAGGCCAGAGGATGGATAGCACTGTCAACTCCTTCTATTCTCTCAATGCCTACCACATCCAATTAGTCACCAAGTTATTTAAGTTCTGCCTCCTAAAAAATGCCCTGAATCTGTACGCTGCCTTCCTCCCACTTAATTTATCTGGCCCTGATCACTGACCCTGATTCCTGCAGAATTTCCTAAATGCTCTCCTCTTCTTGGGTTTGGCTCACCCTCTAATCCATCTTTCATATTTCATTTTAATGTAAATCTGATGATGCCACACTGCCTCAAAGTTTTTTATGACGCCATATTACTTTCTAGATAAAATTCTGAGCCTGCAGCTTGGTATACAGGCCTCTGTTTCTGGGCCAAGTCACCCAAGCTGAGTCCTGAGAATCTGTATGTGTCACACCTTCTCTGTGATTGCAGTGCAAGGAGTTTGGCCCTTCGTGAGTCACAGGATGGGCACATAGTAAGCACTGGTCTGCTTGGAACCCACTCTAGAGCAGGAGGTCAGCTACAGCTGGAAACTTCCCTCAGCCACGGCTTAAAATTATTCAGCACGATGTGATTATTTTAGGAAAAATTTCAAAAGCATTCCGCCAAAGAGTATAGATTAGAAAATCATTTCCATTTAGGAAGCCTAATTTAATTAAGTGACACAATTTTTAAGCTGTAAAAGCTTTTCCCTGCTGAGTCAGGATTTTTTGCTTCTTGGCTAACAGAAAATAGGTAGTAGAAATTAGAGACTGGCTCCAGAGACTGCTACATGCTTGGCTGCATCAACGTCCAGAGTATAAAGTATTGTTTTGTGGGGTAGAGGGGCGAGAGGGCATTTTGTTTAACTCTTGTTAAAGCACCATGTGAAACGTTTTTATTTAATTAAGACATTTAAAATCTAGCTTTCTTAGAGAAATACTGAAAAGCCACTGAATTATTTGCGTTCCTTATAGAAAATGATATTCATAAACATCCTCAGACTTAAAAAAAAGAAGAGAAAAAGATTTTGGAACAGTTGTATGTTTTCTTGGGATTAATGGTGAAATTTTTAAAGAAACAGTACACTTGTGAGACTGAAAAAGATATTGCTATAATAGAGGTTTATTTCATCTCATCTCTTGCTAATCCTCAAGGAGTTTGGTGGACTAAAACTCCCTAATTGTCATGCCAGGTAACGTGAACACCCTACATAGTCATTAATATCATTAATATTACACGTGGAAGATACAGAGTTGGGATTTTTTTTTTTTTTTCGGTATGCAGGCCTCTCACTGTTGTGGCCTCTCCTGTTGCGGAGCACAGGCTCCGGACGCGCAGGCTCAGCGGCCATGGCTCACGGGCCCAGCTGCTCTGCGGCATGTGGGATCTTCCCGGACTGGGGCATGAACCCGCGTCCCCTGCATCAGCAGGTGGACTCTCAACCACTGCACCACCATTTCTTTCTGTCTCCACTAAAATGTAATTTTCATGAAGACAGAGTCTCTGTTTTGTTCACACTGCATCCCCAGCCCCTGGTTCATGGTAGGCACCAGTAAATATCTGCTAAGTTAATGTTTGCCTGCCAAAGAGTGAAGATTTTGTGTAATATACTCCTCTGTGGAGATATAAAAGGAGAGGGAAATTTGACCGTTTACCTGAAGGAAGCTTATAATAGTAGCAGTTACCTCTTTTTCTAGCCCACCTGATTTATCCAATTATGATCATGCTATGTACATTGCAACATGATTCTCAATAGAAAATCTATTTTGTCTTCTTTCATATCTATCCTCTCTCCTCCTTTTGATACACATAATCAATACATATATTCTAAAATTGTCACTAATGTATATGTCATATGTATGTGGAAGGGGCATCTTCCTCATAACACAATTATCTCCAGGTATGTTCAGAGGTTAAAAAGTAGTTTTCAAAACCATAGATAAGAAGTTGCAGGAGATACTGGGCTAGATGATCTACATCAGTGTTACTCAAAATGCCGGTCAGTGAGCTCTTTGTAACTGATCTGCAACAGAATGTAAAGCAACTATGTCGTTAAGCACACAGTTTAGTTCAGATTATACCTTTCCCCTGGTAAGACTTTCTTCATGTGGGAAGCAGCACATTGCCTTGCATTCTCATGCAAGCTCTCTATCTTGCTGTGATTGGATCTCAAGCAGTTCATAGACTAGCACGGCTCTACAACCACACCTTGAACAGCACTGATCTTCATCAAAGTCTTATCTACTTCAAGGAATCTCCAAACTTCCTTTTAAAAGTGTCGCTTTCAGTTTGTTATATGGTTATTTCTCCACTAATTACTTATGTGATAATAATTAATACAAATAATATAATTAATTATATTTATATAGATAGATGGATATATAATGTCATGTCAAGTAGAAGCAACGTCATAGAAAAAAAATAAGGCTAAAGGGTTAGAGAAAGGTAGGGTCTGCTTTTTTGGTCAGAGTTCTCTTGGGTGGTTTCTGTGAGGAGGTGACACTGGAGCTGTAGAGAGAAAGCTATGTAATTATAGCTGGGAAAGAGCATTCTGGGAAGAGAGAAGATGAGGCTCAAGAGGTTTGAGAGGAGAGCAAGCTTGGTGTATAAAAAATAGCAAGGCAGTCAGTGTGCCTGGAAGGCAGTGAATAAGGAGGAGGGTGGTAGGGAACTGGGTCAGAGAGCCAGGGACCAGATTTTGCAGGGCCTTGTAGGCCATGGAAAGTACCTTGGCTTTTGTTTTGAGTGAGACATGGAACCCTTGGAGAGTTGTGAGCACGTGAGTGCCATGATCTGATAGGTTTTAAAGGATCGCTATGACTGCAAAGGAGTAAAGGTGAAGTGAGGCTGGTGAGGAGGCTGTGGCTGCAGATCAGGCAATGACGGGTGGTGGCTTAGACTAAAGTGGAAGGACTGGCGATGACAAACTCACATCCTGAATTTGTGTTAAAGGCGCAACCAATAGGATATGCTGGCTGGGTATGACAGGTTGGGCGTGGGGTAGGAGAGAATGAGTGAAACCAAGGATAACTCTGGGTTTTGATGGCGTTGTTTATGGACATGAGGAACACTGGAAAAGGACAGATTTGGGGTGAGGGAAGAGGAAGAAAGAGTTGAGCTTGGACCTGTTGGATGTGAGATGGCTGAAAGACATCCAAGGGCAGATGTGGAGAGAGCAGTGCAATAGATGCATCTGACTCCTAGGAAGAGGTTGGGACCAGAAATATAATTTGGGAGTTGCTAGCTCATCTAGGGAGTGAGTGAAAACAGAAGTCTAAGGACCAAACTCAGCGCACTCCCAACAGTTAGAGATCAGAGAGATGAGAAAAACTCAACAAAGGATACTAAGAAGGAGATAGGAAGCACACAGACCACAACAAAATGTGGCATTATGAGTGTCAGGAGAAGAAAGAATTTTTTTAGGAAGAGGCAGTAATCATCTGTTTCAAGCACTTTGTGGAGTGAAGATTGTAAATTATCTATCAGAACAGGCCTTATGGAGGTCATTGGTGCTCATGATTAAAGCAGTTTCAGTTCTAATTCACTGCCTAATTAGAGGAGTTCTCTTGTGATTGGTTTTAGTTTCTTAGTGAAATGAGAATCAGTTATATGATGAAAACTAAGAAGGAAGGAAGGGGCCTTGGAGGTTTTTGAATAGAGGAGAAGCTATGAAGAGTGAATCAACCGGGTAAGTACAGTAGGATTGCCAGCAGAGCTAAGAACTCACTTGTTAGTTGAGGTTATAGATTTAAAATGACACCAGACAGCACCACTGTATGCTCTCCTCCAGCCACCCAACTATGTAGATAGGCAGAGGCAGAGGATAGGATTTAAGGAAGATCGGTGTTTTACTGGGCAAATATGATGGAGGGAAAAGGTGCTGGGTATTTGGGAGTAAATGTCAGGGAGTGATTAAAATTATAATGGATTAGAGATTAGGTAAAAAAGCGAAGACGTGACTGGCGAAGGAAATGATGGCGATGTCAAAAGTCACAGTAGGTTCAAAGAATGTTTGGAATGGAGACATTAGAAAGAGTGAGTTGGAAAGATGAGATAATAGCTGTAATCTTGAGACTTTGGCGAATGTTCTGTATCAGCAATGGCAACATTTAGGGTACAGTCAAAGAGTATCCAAAGCAGAGTGGCTTTGGAGTATATAATGGACAAGTCATTGGTTGAGGAGGCCATGGAACTAAGAAGCTAGATGTTGGATGGATCGTTTGTGAGCGTATTGAAATTACTGAGAAGAGTAACAGAATGATGGCAAAGGGAAAAAAGGTAAGAAAATCTTCAATAAATTGTGGGCATGACCAGGAGGAGAGTAAATAACATGAGGGATAGTGAGTATCATAGTCTGATGGCAGGCATGTCAAAGGGACTGGGCAGGGGTTAGGGAGTAGAAAGGACAGTGGTCTGGAAGGAGCAGGGAGGAGCAAGAAGGACAACCTGTCCAACCTGCAAGTTCAGTAGTACCAAGAGGTAGGAGGAAGAACTTGAGAAATCTACAAGAGAAACAATCGCCTAGAAAGTCAGCCAGATTTCCATCAGGGCAAGAAAGAGAAACAAATGCTTAGAGAAGATACAGGAGGATTTACCAGTGACAGACCTTGGGTTTCAGAGGGCACACTGGAAAGGTTTGAAGATGACAGGAGGGGTGGCCAGAGCTTCAAGCAGATTAGGGAATAAGCAGAACCTTTGGGAATGCAGATCTGGGAGAGTCTGGGAGATGAGGAATGAGCTGGAGTCATGACTGAGGTACAAAGGAATGAGAGACGTGACAGGCTGATCCTGGTGGTCTCAGAGGGAGTGGGATACTCGACACTGAAAGCAGTTACTTCTTGGGACTGGTCTCTTTGGTGGTTCTTATGAGGAGGTGGGAAGGACTGGAGGAGGCAGAGCAGAAATTGCACCAGAAGCCAGAAGCGCTTGGAGGACTCCTCGGATGCCAAGGAGAGTGGTCTGACAGGGGCTGCAGAGCTCTAGGGATCTTGCCTCCATCCTGTCAAGAGCAACCTCAAGGTTTCCGGAAACCATACTCCTTAGTTGTCCATTATCTTCTCTAGATTAGAAAATCACCATCCAGTGATTTTCAGGCTCTTTGCCTGAATGTATTTCAGAATTACTAGGTTGGTTGAATCCTTCAATAAGTACTGTTTTTATGGAGAGAACTTCAAATTTACATTGGAAAAGAGCTGGTACCATCCTCTCCACAAAAACAAGGCTGACAGCATTGAAATAGCTTTGGCTGTCTCTTGGGGAGATCGCAGTTGGTGGGAAATTGACAACATTACTTGGAACATAACTTGGAAATGATATTTTTCTTTGCTCACCACTAGACATTTTGGACTTGGGAAACTCAGACTACCAGAGAAGTAGCTAATACGTAAGGGCAGTAGAGACTCGCTTCGGCGAGTCATTCCTTGTAATTTTTTTTCCCTGCATTATAATCAAACCTACAGACCACTCGTTATTTACCTACTGTAAGTTTCGCTTTCCTGCTTTTCCCATTTCAAAGTCGTCATTGAAAAATGGCCCAGCTGATGACTTTTATGCAGACTGATGACCTGTGTGTAGGCACCACATATTTTTATGATCGTCTTTCCAACAATTGCTAAAAAGCTTTGTCTCTACAGGCTGTCGCAAGATGGCCTCACTTCTTAGTCTTAACGTCTAATTAGTTTTCTTGTACATCTTGGTGCATTTTTAAGCTGTAAAATAAAACTTCTTGGATAAAGTGACCTTTTTTCTTTTATGCAATCTAGCTGATTTCAGAATTGTCCTTTACAAGCATTTAATACATTGATTGATCTGATGGCATTTGGGCCTAAAATTACTTCCTGGATATAGAAGAAACCAAGGCCTTGTTTGGAAAGTTTCTGGCTTAATTGTTTTCTTTCGAAAAAAGAGATGAAGGCAGATTCAGAATTTGGAGAGAATTATTGATTTTTGTCCTGGCCTGTTCCTGAATCAAAATGTTTATAGGCTTAAGGACACCCTAGACAAAAGAAGGTTTTGAAAAAGCGAACAGATATTGAGAGATAAATTTGAATCAGGCATCTATTTATGCATCAGGCACTGACTAAGAGAGAGAGAGACATAAAAATGAAAAAAGGATCTTGTCTCAAGCATCAGATGGTCTAGCAAAGGGGACAGACATAAACCAATTACCCTGTTGAATTCCATTAGACTTAAGTAGAGGCCGTGAGATCAGTTTATCCTCATGGAGGAAGAAAGAAAGTGGGTAGTGGATGGGGCAGGGGGGAGCTGGGACTTTGGAAGATGATAGAGAATTTGCCACATCCATAGGAGTGGGGTAGAGGTCATCTGAGAGAGAATTCAAAGAGGAAGCCACAGCCCAAGCAGAGGACTGGAGGCACGAGTAGGGTAGCCTGTGGGACCCTGGGGAGGCGGCAAGGGCAGAAAGATGTCACAACTCTGACTGAGATTCTTTGTACCTTTGACAAACATAGGGAGAATAAAAAGATGTATACATGTTTCCAAGACATTATGAAGAATGCTCATTTTTATTTGTTATTCGGAGACATTCAGAAATCAAATTATTTTACTGAAATAATATGGAATTAGACCATTTTTCTATAATGAGTCCAAATAATTCATTTGGTGAGTGTTTTCATAAAGGAAGGCTTTACCTGCTCAGCGTCTTGTTTTTCCAAGTACATCTACTCAGGAATTTGTTCTTAAAACTGGATTCTCCATCTTTTGGGAATGAGACCAAGGGATGTGGTGAGGTGAGAATTAAGAGAGATGAGATGGTGTAGAGAAAGAAGCAGAGGATTTGAGACAAGAGAGGAGGGTTTACTTCCTAGTGTGAGCAGTTAGGAGCTATGTGATGGAGACTAAAGTCACGTGCCCTCCTGGCATCTGTTCCTTCCTCTGTGTAGGGGGAACCGATGAGTTGTTTTGAGATATCAGACAGCAAGTATAGATACGAGAGTTGATAGTGACACTAATCTCTCAGTTGTGAACTTAGCTTTGTTAAGACCCCAAGGTCGTAAATTGTACAATGAACTTAGAGAATGACTCTCAGATTTTCGGGTCCAGAAACATTTCTCACCTGGTATACTTGTAAAAATGCCAAATATGTGGAATCACCTTCAGAACTTCTGATTCAGTAGGATTTAATAGAGATAAGGTTTAGGAATCTGCTTTTTAAACAAATACCCTATGTGATTCCAAAGAAGGTGATCCAAGGAGACCATTTTTAGAGAAACAGTTCCAAAAGATCTGAAAAGATATATGCACCTAGCAAAATCAGGCCAGAAAGTTTCCAGCCGGTTAATAAAACCCTGGATTCTTACCTTCCAGGAGAAAGTGCACATACCCGTTGTTGAGCTCTGAGGTGCTCTTTGACTGGGTGCCACAGCTGAAGTTCGCCTCACTACCTTGAGCCAAATCAAGAAGACACCACCTTTCTGAAGTCCCGTGATTGTGTTGGGGCGGAGGATAGGAGACCCAACTACCCTACCTGCTACCGAGCACAGGCCTCCCCTTCCTATCGTGTGGAGCCTTTATTCGGCAGCAGTGTCCCCTGGTGAGAATCAGCCTAACTGCCTTCCAGAGATGTCCATCCTTCCCCTACTTCTCCACCAGCCCTGCCCCACGGCATCTGCCATCAGTAGGAGGTACCCTAAGCATTTAGTCTGAACTCCGATCCTGATACTTAGTCACTCTGTGACCTCCAGCAATTCCTTTACTTTCCTAGTTTCCATTTTTCAACTGTAAATGAGGGTGACACACCTAGCTTGCAACACTGCTATGAAGATGAGGCGAGATGGCTAAATGCTCTATGTAAGCCTGCTGTGTGGGCTTCTCCATCCAGACGGTAATGAGCTCCTGCCTCCCAGAAACTTGTGCGTTTACGCTCTTAGGAGCAACAGCAGTATCTTTGGGAAGACTGCCTAG
Source organism: Tursiops truncatus (assembly GCF_011762595.2). NCBI lineage: Eukaryota > Metazoa > Chordata > Mammalia > Artiodactyla > Delphinidae > Tursiops > Tursiops truncatus. Next base: position 64,984,971 of record NC_047042.1, on the reverse strand, counting down.
GAGTCAGAGCAAGGGTCCAAGTTTTAGGCATGGAGTCAAGAGCATGAAAATTTTCAGTACAAGTCTGTTAGCTTCTGAATAAAGATGGTAACTTTGGATTGAAACATTAATTCCCCTTTTTCCAAAATTTCCCTACAGGTCACACACACACACACACACACACACACACACACTACATACTGTCCAAGGTCTGGAGCAAGGAAGGGTTAAATTTAGTCGTTCACTCAGCAACATGGTAGCACTCAACACCCATGAGATGCCAGGCTCTCCCTGGGTCCATTTCATACAGGCTAAAATTGAAAATCACCTACATGTTCAGCAGTAGGAAAAAAGTTAAATAAATAGAAAACTGTGTTTTCCTTAAAGATAATGATGCATTAGCATAGATATTTATATAGAAAAGGTGTTTATGTTATTATATAACAAAAGCTTTTAAAAACAGTATGTACAATATTTTACTAAAACTATTCTCATGAAAACTTTTAGAAAGATATGCACCAAAAATTTTAAGTGTTTTTTTTTTGTAGATGGTAGGATTAAGGATCATTTCTTTAAATATTGCTATGTATTCTTTCTAACTTAATTACATTGAATTTAACATACTTGTGTGATAAACAAATATATCTAACAGATTGGAACAGTCAGGGCTTTCAGACATTAACTGCAGACCTAAAAAATACTTGTGCAGCTAATTTGGGGCTTTTATGTGATGTTCATATTTATTTGAAGAGGGCAGTACCTATCTTCCATCATTTGACACCTGACCTCGTGATACTGAAATGGCGTGAGAGTCCTGTCATCTTCCTGTGGGTCCCCTAAGCAATGCTTTGGAGGTAACAAAGAGATTTGTCTCCTCCAAGAGTGGAAAGAACTCCAGTCTTCTACGATGTCTGTATTGTTTTCCTCCCCATCTGTTCACGTGCCAGTAGAATTTCTTTCACGTAAGGGGACCTCTCTTGAGACTCTCTGTGATGGGAAAGAATGTGTTAAGTCTTTTTCTCTCCTTTTTTTTAAAGCACCATTACAATTCTCACTTTTCCTCCATTCAGTTTCCTAACTGAGTCTAGAGTGATTGCTTTTTCTTTGAACCTTGCTTAAAAGCATCCCAGTCCCTTTACAAACGTCCCTTTACCTGGAGCCTTGAAGGTGAGAGCGATGACATGGAGGGGCTGTCTTATTAATCAGATGTTTGCTCTGCACTGGGCATTCATCATACAAACCCACCCAGCTGGATAAGATTCATTAGTGTCATCTTTCACTGCTCTTGTCTGACTACCCCGCTCACTCTCTGCAGCATTCGTTAAAATGCCACCGATGCTTCCGTAGCTGGCTCCATCTCTCTCTCTCACCTCCCGTGGCCAGGTGCAGTGTGTGACCCCCCAGGGGCAGGGAACGATCACTAAGAGGTTACCAAGCAGAATATTTAATTAAAGAGCCTCTGATGGCCTCTTTGACTGATTTCCTTTCAAATCTGCCTGGATCCTCTGGGAGCTTCTTCTTGGGATCCATGTTCTACACTGAGCCAGATGGCAGCCCCCGGGGTGGAGATGGGCCTTCGCCCGACACTGAGCATTTATATGGTGTGGGCTTTGCCAGAGTAACACACCTATTCAGCAGTCACTGTGCCTCACAGGGGACATCCTGCTGGTGCCCAGACCCTCCTCCTTGGTTCCCAGCCAGCTCCTGCTCCAATCTACTTGCTAATTTCATGTAGACATCTTTGAGTTCAGAGTCTCTTGCTCTGGCCTTTGAAAATCCCCCTTTGTGTTGTCATTCTTTGAAGAAGTATTTATGGAGCATCTGCCATGTGCCAGGCCCTGCACCAGTCACTGGGGACTCAATGCTGAGCCAAAGAGACATGGTTCTGCCCTCATGGAGTTTACAGTCTAGCAGGGAAGACAAGCAAAAGCAAAACAAGAGTAAACAAAGCAAAATGGTCTCAAATGTAAGAAGTGCTAAGACATAAACAAAAAAGGGGCAGAGACGGAATCTACCAGGGGTGGGGAAACCTTCTTTCAAACAGTGTGGTCAGAGAAAGCTGCAGTCCCTGGACCAGTAGCACCAGCATCACCCACAACCTGTTAGAAATGCAGATTCTTGGACTGTAGCCCAGACCTCTGATTCAGAGACTCTGGGGTGGGCCCAGCAGTCTGTGTTTAACAAGGTAGCGCTATGTGAAAGTGTGTAGAGGAAAGTACATTCCAGGCAGGGGGTGCAGAAGACCCAAGAAGGGAGAGAGCTTGACTTGCTCAGAGAAGTGAAATCAAGACTGCTTTGGCCAGAGCAAAGTGAGGGGGAAAGTGGCAGGAGATGATGTGTGCGATGTGGGCAGGGATCAAATCATGCAGGTTCTTGTAGACCAGGTAAGGGGGTTGGACTTCAGCTAATGTGAGAAACGATTGAAGCATTTTAAGCAGTACCATGCACTGATCTGAATTATTTTTGAGGTGATCTCCATTACTGAGCCCAAACTAGATTGAAGCAGCTTAAGAGTGGAGGTAGGAAGACCAGTTAGGAGGCTGATTCACTGGTCTAAGCAGTAGGTGATGGTGGCCTGGATTAAGGCAGTAGGAGATAGAGGTAAGAAAGTAATTCCAAGCTGTATTTTAGAGAGAAGTTGACGGTCCGGCTATGGGTGGGGAGTTGTTATGGAGTGGGGAAGGGTCACAATCGACTCCTCCGTGTCTGCCTTGAGTAACTGGGTGGATGGAGGTGTCATCTACTGCCCTGGAGGGGTAATAGGGTAAGTATGCCTTTCTGGCCTTTATCTCAGACGCCCGCCCCCTAACCTGTTTGGTCAGGCATCCCACTGTAACAGCTTCCTAGAGCCTATGCTCAGCTTGACTCGCGGGCTACATCCTCAGTCCGACCCAGATGCCTGACAGAGGAGCCCCTGGACTGGTCCCCATAAGGGCTCTGTCCCTAAGGCACAGTGTCTTGTGTGCGTGAAGATTTGAGGGATACCTAAATGGCTATGTCGGCATGTAGAGCAGTGTTCCAGTTGGAAAAGGATGGAGTCAGTCCCCAGCCTTGCTAAGAGGTGCATACTTGCTATCTTCACCTTAGGAAGGAGAAAAGAAGTAGAGAAAAGAGAGGTAAATTGCCTGGGGTCAGGAAGCACAGCTGGCCCTGGAATCCAGTGCGGCTTGAACCAAAAGAAGCAGAAGACAGGAATGGCCGGAGGCCAAGAAGGAAATTGGGGAAATCTGGGGCTCTGTGGTGAGTGACCCTTTGCCCAGTTACCCACCAGGAAGAGTGAACTGCAGGAGGGAATAGCAAGGAAGACAGATGTTTAAACTCTTCGCATCTCCTGCAGAGATGGTGGGCTGGTTACATAAAAAGCTGCTTGTGGGCTGCTCAATTCCTGTGTCTTGCTCATGAGGCTAAAGGAAATGTCACCTCCTCTGTCACATCTGTGAGTAATGGGCATGTCAGCCAATCAGGAGTCAGTCACCTCCAATTGTCCACATGCCTTAGTGTTTGTACGCTGTGCATAGTATTTTGTTCCTCATTTACTGTGTCTGTTTGGGATATGCAGGTGGTTTCATCTTCTAGAATTAAACTCTGAAAAAATTGGTGAGTTAGACAGGGGGGATATAAAAGAATGTAAAGAAGCATAGGGGGAAAAGAGAGCTTGGGAACTCCGACCAAAGGAGCCATGACCTGAGAAGGTGAGAAGTTGATCCAGTAGCATCAGCTTAGCCAGGAGAACTCTGGGAACTTGCTTTGGAAAGATGTTTACATTCTACATGATAAACATTTGAGACCATTGGTTCTCAAATAGGGGGAGGGATTTACCCCAGGGAGCATCTGGCAATGTCTGGAGACACTTTTGTCACATTTGGGTAGGGGTGGGAGAGGGTGGAATTTGCTATTGGCATCCAGCAGGTAGAGGCAAAGCATGCTACTAAACATCCTGCAATTCACAGGACAGCCTCCATGACATAGAAATATCTGCACCAAAATGTCAGTAGTGCTGAGGTTGAAAAACCCTGGGCTGTACCACGTAAGGAGGACAGAATAAGAAAGCGTGGTCCGATGCCTGCCGCCAGAAGAGGGTATGACATCCACACTGGGAAACGGTGCTTGTCTGCTGGTCTCTTGTCAAAGGAACAAGATGAGAAAATTCCAAGAAATCACACCTGTAATTCCAGCTTTTGTCTGAGTCTCTTGGGAAATCAGCAAATATTCCCTGCCCACCATCTATGTGTAAGGCACCAGGTGAGGTGGTGTGGGAGAGCTGGGGGCTGTGGCAGACAGAGAGGTCAGAGGTAAGTAAGCCCAGCCCATTTATGGAGCATCCAGTTGGTTATAATGAAAATTCTGTATTTCTCATCTACATTGTAGAACCTTTGTAAGGGTAAAATGATAATGTATGCAAAGTGCCTATACCTGGCTGACTTACTAACCAGATGCCAGATCTTCTCCTTGCTCCAGAGTTTAACTGAAGGAGTTCAGCTTCTTCTGCACACAGTTATGTGCATTTGGATCCCACATGTTGCCTTAGTTTCCCTTACCTTCCCCATCAGTGCACGGAAGCACCTCTCCCTCTCCCCCATCTATCTCACCAAACAATTTTAAGGACAAAGTGTCCTCTAAAGTGCTTATAAGCTGCTCTAAGATAACTTTCATATAAAATCAAGATCCTATTCATTCTAGTTATGTTTTTCACCACTTTTTACCACTTATCTATTCAGTCTGCATTTCTTGAGCATCTACTTCATGCTGGGAACTATCATAGAAGCTAGGAAAATTAAGTCAAAGAACACATAATCCTCCACTTGACTGTCACAGACAAGTGTTTGCTCATCTTCTGTCACTTGAGCCCTACCTTCATGAATCTTGTCATATTATTTAATCGATATACTCAGGCTACATCCTGAAGGAGGATAGGAATCCTGGGGGCTTGTGGGATATTCCAGGCAGAGGAATGTGGATGCTCCCCTGTGGATGCTTCCAGGTCACTGGTCAGCGTGTGAGCAGGTGAAAGGCAAGAAGTACAGCCGCAGGGGTGAGCCAGGTCAGCTTGAGAAGGGCTTTGTACAACCTGCTCTACAACCTGCTTTGTACAACCTGCTGTGGGGAGCTTGGGCTTTGTCCCAGGGTTATTAAAGACTGCAGAAATATTTTAAGCCAAGGAGAGACATGGTCAGATTTGTGCTTTAGAAAGAGAACTCTCTGGATTGAAAAATCCCAGATGACCAGAGGAGAGACCAGTGTAGGAGATGGTTGCCTAATCTAACAAGGACATGACACGGGCCTGAATCCAGGTAGTGGTGAACATGGGAACGGAGTCCATAGATGTGTAGGCTGTAGAATCAACAGATTCGGGTGATGCTTTGGATGTAATTGAGAGTGAGTTGGAGAATGAGACATTGAGCATGATTTCCTGGTGGATATTGGAGCCTCCAACCAAGACAGAGAATATGGGAGTAAGAACAAACCAGGATTTGGGGGAGAGATGAGTTCAGTTTCTGAGCTAGGTGGGAAGTGCTTTGGGTACATCCACATGGGAATAATGTCCTATGCAAATCTAGACAGTCTAATGAGCAAAGGTGAGTGGGATGCGCTGGAGATAGAAAATTGGTGTCACAAGCACGAGATAGAGCTGTAAGTCATTTGAATAAAGGAGACCACCGAGGGAGAAGGTGGAGAGTGAGAAAAGAAAGAGGGCCCAGGATTACACACCTGCATTTATTTTTTAATTGTTTTAATTTTTATTGGTGAATAGTTGATTGACAATGTTGTGTTAGTTTCGGGTGTACAGCAAAGTTGAATCAGTTTTATATATATATATGTATCTACTCTTTTTTAGATTCTTTTCCCATATAAGCCATTACAGAGTATTGAGTAGAGTTCCCTGTGCTATACAGTAGGTCCTTATTAGTTATCTATTTTAGATATAGTAGTGTGTATGTGTCAATCCCAGTCTCCCAATTTATCCCTCCCCCCCTCATCCCCTGGTAACCATAAGTTTGTTTTCTACCTCTGTAACTGCATCTAAGGGATGTGCAGATGAAGGCAAACTCACAAGAGACACTGAAGAGGATGATTAGAGACGTAGAAGAGAAGGCTGCTTTCAGTGAAAAATAGGGGGTCCTGATGGTTTCAGAAGGAAATTGTAGGTTCCTCTGGAAAACCACCCCACCCCCATTCTGACTATAGTTATCAGTCTTCCTTTGGAAGGCACAGACATGCGCACTCCTGTGCACACCCATACAGGCACACACACGACATACACACATAGGCAACACACACACACACAGAGGTTGCTGGCAGCAAATGCCGTTTTGGTTTTAGCCAGGGGTGTCTTTGAAGCTTCAACCACAAAGAAGTGACTGGGACAATTCCACTTTTCTGTCCAGACAGCCTTTTATCTTCACAGCATATCAGGAGTGCCCAGTGGCCACTTGGACAGCAGGTGCACTTTCCCTGTAACGAGTAACACTACTCATTCCCGTACCTACTGGGAGGGAGTGTAGCCCTTGTAGCTACCCCAAGCCTCTCTTCCTGGTGATGGAAATTTCCATCATTGGCGGGAAAACGGCAGGCTAATGGCACAGATGAATTGTAAATTTTGACAGCCCCGACAGGTAAATATTGGCTTTGCACAAACAGGTTTCTATAAATAACCTGTCTGCTGTAGAAACTCCACAGATGGCAGCACGGCTGCCCAAGCGCTGATTTTCCCAGGGTGTTCGGTGCAGAAAAGCACAGCTGTCAGCTTTGCTGTGCTCCTTGTGAGCTCAGGACGCCTCTGCTGTGCCGGCAGCCTGTCCCCGTCCCATCCTCCTTCGGCAGGCAGAGGCGGGGACAGGTGGAAATCAATCATTTTAATAACCTGCCTTCAATGCCTTTCCTTCCAGGATTCCAAAGGGGTTTCTTTAAAATGCCACCTTTTCAAGTTTAGCAGTCAGAGTGAGAATTTGTCTGATATGGGGATTTGTTGGCCCGTTCTAATTTCAGTTGGTCCAATTGAAAAGAAAATCCTGGGGCTTCCCTGGTGGCGCAGTGGTTGAGAGTCCGCCTGCCGATGCAGGGGACATGGGTTCGTGCCCCGGTCCGGGAGGATCCCACATGCCGCGGAGCGGCTGGGCCCGTGAGCCATGGCCGCTGAGCCTGCGCGTCCGGAGCCTGTACTCCGCATCGGTAGAGGCCACAACAGTGAGAGGCCCACGTACCGCAAAAAAAAAAGAAAAGAAAATCCGGTGAAGTGAGACACATAGTCACCCTGGATTGTGTGCTATGTGGCTGCATTGCTAAAAATAATGCTTTCAAGGGTTCTGGGCAGACGTTGGGCTGTTGCGTGTGGGCACGCCATGGATGCTGACCTGAAAGAGAATGGGCGGGGTGGAGAATCACTCACATCAGCAAGTCATCTTCCTGGGAAAATTTGCCCAGTGGCCATCTCACCGCATCCAAGAACCAACGGGAATATAATGAGCCACTGTTGGAAAAATACGGGGCATTCTTATTTCTTAAACAGTGGGCTAAGAGCCTGTAGCTGAAATAATGCTGATTGAAGTGAAGGCATTCTAAATGACCATTCTAAGGATGCCCAGAAAGCTTTGTGCTAAATTAAACGCTCCGTCACTGTGGCTGGGCTCCGGTTTGGGGTATGCCTGTACTTCCCTCCCTCCCTACTGTTTTTTTCCTGCTGCTTCTTATTTCTCTGGGCTCATTGATCTAGTGCATTCTATTGTAAGCCTCTTCAGTCTCTTTTGGAAGTAGACAAGGTATAAATCATATAAAGTGAGTCAAATGTTTCTAGAAGGTGCCTAAGATAGCAATAGTGATCAAAAAATCATTATTTTTCCCCTTCCACAAAAGTTTGGAGAAAGCAAATGGTAGTAATAGATATCATGCAATGAAACAATTCGAAACAGAAAATGAGGAGGAAAACTTTGTGGAGAACTGCAATAGGAAATAACACGTGAATAATGAAGCAATGTTGGCGTCCCATCCAAAGCAGAGTTGGTGGTTTTTCCCTTTGGCCTTATCCCAAGGGAGGAGAGCAACGCTGACGGGAATCAGCCATCGGTATAAAGTATAGCACGTATATTTGCTGTGCTCTGCGTTCACAGAGTGAATTCAGGACTTTTCATTCCTCTCTTAGGCGACTTATGACCGTTAGCAGAGTTTTCCTTGGCTTTTTCTTTTTCTGGGGTTACCTTCTAGTTAAACTTACACATTCAGAAGGACTACTCGTTTATTAGGATTTAGGGCTTTGGGCCTTTTCTCCCAAGTCTGGTCTCCATGCATAAAGGCCTATGTTTCCAAGAAGGGCTTTGAACGCCTCCTAGGCTGGGCTTGTCCAGTGCTTTCTGCTTCCCGAGCAATCTATACAGTGCCCGGCGGCCAGCAGGCAACAGGCAACAATGTTTGGGGAGTGAAGCCAACTCAATGAGCTCTGGTTATCAGGGAATCTCATTTCCATATTGGGGAAGAGACCAGAAAAATTCTTCCCGGGTAAAATTATAACTTGATATTCAATAGTATAGCTGAGCAAGGTGTTCAGCATAGAAAATAATGAGTTATCTTCCACTCAAGCTGTGAGAAGGAGAGAACATGTATTTTACAGGAGGCCCCAGTAGGACAGTGGAAAGTGCAATTACAAAGTGGAGCTTTGCAATCAGACAGGCTTTATTTTAAATTGTGCATTCCTTATGTGAATTGGCTGACTCTGGGCAAGTTTTTGATCCTCTTTGAATCTCAGCTTCTTCATTTTCAAAATATAGATGAAAGTCATCACCAAATCCTCAAGATTGTGACATCCAAAAGGCAGCCTAATGTCACCGTTGCAAGCGGGAACTCTGGAGCCACATTACCAGGTTCACCTCCCTGCTCTGCCGTTTACTAGAAAAGATGCCCTGCCTGGGGTGCTTGCTCCCTCCACCCCACTCTCTTACTCTCCCTGTGCCTTTCTGAACAATTTCCTGATCATTTTATTAATTGTGGAACCAGCCACAGTATTGGCATCTTCATAAAGGATTGCACAGCTCTTGTCTAATACATATGGCCTCACCGAGACGGCACCTGTGTCATTTCCACACAAAGCCAAAAAGGAAGCCTTTGAGGCCCCAGGAGGGAGAGGGGGTTAGTGTTGTTATGCAGAGCTGGAGCTAAGGTTCTGTTTCTCTTCTGTTATGAACATACGTTCTTTAATTGAAAAAAAAATTGCAAAGTATTCCCAAAAATCCAAAATAATATGCTTGTTTACCTAGTAAGAGGTGAGTGTATTTTTTAGAGGCATATAATGTACTTCACTTATTCAAGATGTTGATATGTACTCCAATCATTCATTCATTCATTCAGACTCTCTTATGCAGTGATTGTACACTGGGTCGTATGCCAGGTGCTGGGGATAGAAGTAAGAGCAAGACTGTCTTAGCCCCCAAAACTCCAATCAAATTGGCAATGCCAGTTAATGAAATTTGATGACACAAGCAATTGAATGAAGGTCTGTTCATGAATGATGATCCAGAATACCAAGAGGGAACTCTAGACTAGGGGAAGGTGATTAACCTCGTGTTAGGACTGGTGTAGTACCTTAGCTAAGGCAGAGCTTAACAGCAGACGTGGGGCAAGGAAGATTGAATTTATATAAACACCAGTGCTACTTTGAATTTTTCTTAATAGTTAAAGAAAAAATATTGTTGACAATCCCAGAACTATATAACCAATCTAAGTAAGTGATCATGAATGTGTACATTGGAAGGACTTTGGTAAATTTGTTTCATTCTCACTTGCATGTTCATCGTCCTCTAACCATGTGATCAAGGGTGTCCCTGATGTACAAATGAAGAACCTGGAGCTCAAAGAGAATAAGGGATTAGCCACTCATAGGGAGCACCTGTGAGATGGGACTCCAGGTTCCCCAGGTGGCTGAGATCCCTGTCACAGTGCACTGTCCTGCTAGGCCAGCCTGCTGCTGCTGTGATCTGAAGGTGGTTTGTCAGGGTGATTTATCCCTGCAAGCGAACTCTAGAAGCTCTCAGTGGCATGTTGTAACAACCGCCTTTTTTATTCCAGCTCTTCGGGCATCTTCCTCTATCCTTCTGGGAACATCTTACCAGTTAGTATAACAACTCTTGGGCTTCCTGTACTGTGTGTTCATCATACCTGTAGGTTTTTTCACAGAGCCTAAAGATATCCTGGCTGGGGCAGTAAATCTACTAATTAACATGCAAGGCCATGTATGATCTCATGTTATGACTCCTTCAAGCTAAAACACAGTGAACCCGCCACTGAAGGAAGCGCTTCCTTTAAGAGGTCATGCCATTTATCCAGATTTTCTCGTTCATGGTATAAATCTATGGTTTTCATGTAACTAAGACAATTCATTGTCTACAGCAAAGAAAATGTCCTCTCCATAACTCTCCTGAAATTCCCATCCCACATTGTCTGTCTCCTGAGACCAAGAAAGCTCCGCTTTTGAGCCTTAGCACAATTTGAGGACTGTCACTTGTAATTGCTTCATGTTTCTATTTCAAGGGCTGTTGGCTGATGCTTTGGAAAAATCATTTTGTTTCTTCCAGCTACAGCTAAGGGGTCTTAGAAGTAACGTGCAGCTGCACTTCCTGGTGGAACAGGAAAGATTCCCTAGATGTGGCAGAGGAGGTGACTACTTAGTGAGTCAGGGATGGGTGTGGCTCGGTGACTTCTTTGGTCAGTGTCCACCAGGTTGTGAACCAGTGTGTGGAGATCTGGCCTAACAGGGGAGTGCTTTGGAGTGTTGTACCTTAAAAAAATCTGTCTCTGAATATCCATTGATGAGATGATGACTGTATTGTCCGTTGGATTTATGTAAATTACAGATTGCTATTTACTTCTGTCCCTAAAACCCTTATTCCCTAGAATCATCCAGCACTAAACTAAGGTGATACTAGCTTTCCAGCACTATTGTGAATCCAAGACAGCTGGGGTAGAGTGACCAGGAAGGCTTAGGAAACAGAATTCAAGTCCTGCTACCTCCCAGCTGTGCAGTCTTAGGCATGTTGGTTTACCTTCTCTGAGCTTTAGTTTGCTCTCCTGTGAAAACGAGAGAACTAAGGCCCACCTCACAAGGCATTGTGAAAGGCCGTGTAAGGGTGTTTTGTAGAGAAGATGCAGAAGATGAGTTAAATCCTTTGGAAGTGCATGTTTGATCATCTTCCCTAGGCGTGGCCACAAGGTCACAAGGCCAGAAGCCACAGACTTTCTTTCCAGATTGCCTGAATGGGTTTAGGTTTGACATGCTATTCTAATGACCCATCGGCATTGCATGCCAATTGCTCAAGGCAACAATTTCCAAGATGAACTAGAAAATTAGTAGGTATTATGCTAGGAGATAAAAAGTCTTAATGACCAAATGTGTTTGTGATATCCTAGGTTTAGTAAATTGAATAGATTTAACTCGTATACGCTAATATATATAGCGAGGCTCCAGAAGGGAGATACAAAAACTGAAATTTCTCAAAACTATACATCACAGAATGTGATCCAACTATACAGCCAACTTCCTTTCCCCTACCCCACCCGGCATATCGTGGAACTAGTGTAACCCAAAGCATATTCTAAAAAATGCTGATGCAAAGAATTCTAAGGAAACTACCCTTAGCTTTTTATACCTTTGCTAGTAGAAAGGCATGGTGTCATAGATAATGTCAAATACCAAATACTGTGTAAAGTGTTGATACATGACTTCTGAATATACCATAAAGTAGCAAATGAAGGTGATTGAAGCAGTAGGGGTTTTTTCCTATATGGTCTCTGTTTAGCTGATATTTGAGGAATCTGTTTAGCTAATATTTGAGAAATCAATTTATTTATTTAAAATAAATTGAGAAATCAATTTATTTTTTCTAGAACCAATACAGATAAGAGTAATGGAATTTATTCCAAGAACATATACTATATAATTGGAAACTAATTTCGAATTTAGTTTACATTGCTTAGGGATATTTCATAAACCGCATAGCTGAGGGCCAATGCCAGCTTGTTCATAACGCTGCTCTGACTTCCCCAGCTAGAAGTTGTCTTTTCCTTCTCCCAACCTCTTTTCACACTTTAACTGTGCCTCTCTTGTGCATTTATAATTTTCCGCCTCACTCAAGAGCTAATTGTGTACATGGCTTATCTCCCCTGCTGACCAAGAAGCTCCTTTTGCGGACTGCTTCGTAGAGCCCCACAGTGCCTGGCAGAGAGCATGCATGCGCTAGACGCTAAGATGATTGCCTTGGTAGAGTTTCTCATATCTCCTTGAGATTATTCAGTTACTGTTATTATTGTTATTATTACTTAGCTTTTATTCATTAGCCAATATTTGTTAAACATCTATGTGTTAAGCACTTGGCATTGATTATTTCATTTAATATTCACAACGAAACTCTGAGGTAGATACCTTTTCCCCTCAGTTTACAAATAAAGGAACCGAGGCTTTAAGAAATGCTAAATAACTTGCCCAGCATGAGAACCAGTATTCCAAACTATGGGTGTCTCTTGCCCAAGCCTGTGCTTCAGATCACTAAGTGTCATCCTCTCAGGGGCTAATGAATAGACAAATACTCGCAAACCAGAAGAGTAGCCTCAGTGGTACCTTTGTAGTTCTCCATTCTGAGTCCCACTGTAGAGAAAATCACCCTCATAAATGAAAGACTTATAGGCCACCAGCCAATTGCTTTTTCTCCTACAGTTTGAGTGTGGAAGACCCTCTTTGGCCTGTTCTGTCTGAGGTTGCTTTCACCAGCTACGCCCTGCTGTGACTGTAAGCCCTTGTTAAGTTTGGGTTAATTGCCAGTTTAGGCAATGTTCTCCTTTAGAAAGTCCCTCCAGAAAGAACAGCTCAGAACTGGGAAATGGTTGTCTCTTTGCTCTCCACTTACCCAGCTGCTAATGGGGTTAGGAGGATGCCAACAACATAGGCCACTCCAGATTTTTCTCATTTACAAAGTCTTGATGATTTACACACAGGATGATTTTCAGCCTTTTGCCACCTGTGGAGTCAGGATGTCAAACCAGCCAGTATCTATTGGGCACAAGCCACATGTAAGGACAGGGTGACCCTAAGAAATCATTCACACTCATTTTGATTCTTCTTTTTCCTGGTTTTCTTTTGCCAGGGGCTTAGAGTATGGTGAAGATTAGAACAGGAGACTTGAGTTCTCACTTTCGATCACATAACACTCCATGCGTGCCGTAGGCCAGCCACTTGGCCCCTCTGACCCCCAGTCTCCTCAGCTGGAAGCAGGAGGGTGGGCTGTGGCACGTGCTGCTCTCTCCTGCTTGATCTGACTTTCTCATAGTGGGTGCAGCTCCCCAGGGAAAGCGTTTATCTGCAGTCTGAACGGGGTTGGGGACTTTTGTAGCATATGGAACAATCCAGAACCATTGCAATACTGCTGGTATGTTTTACTTACCCCATCATCTCTGAGAATGTTCAGAAAACACAGTTCGTGGTAAGTGAATGGAATAAAAACAGAAATGCAAGTCAGAGTGGGATTTACACTCTGTAGACTTTTACTTGCAGGAGGTGAAACAGGCAGAGCCTATATATAGAGCTGTTCTAAGGGTGCTGGCCCTCACCTGCCGGGGTTAGGGGTGGGAGAGGTCTCAGACTTCTGTCTCTGGTAAGTGACAAAGTCTTTGACCCAGATATGATGTGGTCAGGAAATCAACAAAGTCCTTCCTGAGACTCATGCCTAAGGTATAATTATATCCAAAAGGAGGTGATTTATGGGTCATCTTCCATTTTTAATAGCTTTAAAAATTATGCAAGCAAACACATGTTCCTTTTTTTAAATTAACAATGCCTATGATGTTCTGAATCAATAGAATTTTTTTTAAATGAGCATCACTGAACAAAGCAGGCAAGCATTCCCTCCCTCATGGAGCTTCCATCTAGGTGGCCACTGATGACAACTAAGGTAAAAAACCAGCATTTGCCCATCCAAGAACAGAGCATCCAAAATGAAGCAACTGCAATAAAGACCCTCTTACCCCATGCCGCTGGAGCTGGTAGCTAATTAGTTAACAAAAAAGACCATGAACATGCTTATGGCTAATCATAACATGATATAAGTGTACCTGAAATATTTTACTTTAACTTAAAACATATAAATGCATATTAATTCACCATTTTTTTAACGTGAGACTAAAGCATTTTTTAGATTTGCTGATTGGAGTTTTTAATGACCATTCTTAGACAAACCCTGCCTAAAAGGCATCATCTGCAATTCCCAGTTTCAGTTTTCTTAAAGTGGAATGAGATCTTGAAGGCCCTCAGGAAGCAATCCAAGTACAGAATATTCCAGTCTTTTGGGGTTGACCCACTCACACCTGGCTCGACAGCAGGTTTGATTTTATTTTAGCAACTTTTTCCCTCAGTCTTCTAAAGCATGCAACTTAGAGCATTTTCTTTTTCACACCCACATTTCATCAGTGTATATAATATGCGACCAAATTGCATAATTACACTAACAAGTATAACTGGCACATCCCAAAATCTCACATCACACCTGGTAGAAGCAGAAGCACAGGGGCATACCAGCAATTAGACGATTAGCTTGTATCAGCTTGGGTGTCAGTCAGTATATTAACAGGAAGGATGGCAAGCATTTCTTAATATGGCAAGTCAGTTATGCAGTAATCAGTTAAGAGAACTCCTACTGTACTCCTGAATGTGGCCATAAGCACCCATTATTAGCATCCCCTAGAACAGTATTTCTCATTTGGAACCCTGATGATTTTCCTGGGGGCTCAGGGGTCATTAGAAAGAGTTGACAGCATGTCTGAATCTCCCTAACTTCCTTCAACTGTAGGAGCTGCACTTTCATCTGTTTTATACATCTGACTGCTGCATTTGATTTCATTTTTAAAGAAAAGATCTAGAGAATGATTGTATCTTTAAGTAACGGCTATTGGGAAACTTTTGGAGAGGAAATTTTAGACTTTTAGCAGCCTGGCATAAACCACCATAGATAGAGGACACCTGATAACATTTTAAAGTTTTTAAAAAGAGGGATGATTTTAAATGCCTGGTTTCCACCTGATTTCTTTCCATTAAGTGTTTCTGAATAGGCAGTGTATTCATTTCCTAGAACTGCCATAACAAAGCACCACAAACCAGGTGGCTTAAAACAGTGGAAATTTGTAATCTCACAGTGCTGGAGCCTGGAAGTCCAAAATCAAGGTGTCAACAGGCCCATGCTCCTTCTGCAACCTGTAAGGGAAGCCTTCCTTTCCTCTTTCTAGCCTCTGGTGTTTTGCTGGCAATCCTTGGAGTTCCTTGGCCTGCAGCTGCATGTTTCCAATCTCTGCCTTTGTTATCACATGACATTCTCCTTGTGTGCCTGTGTCTTCACATTGCCATCTACTCATAAGAAAACCAATTACCTTGGACCAGGGGCCCACCCTACTGCAGTGTAACCTCATCTTATCTAATTACATCTGTAATGACCCTATTTCCAAGTAGGGTCACATTCTGAGGTACTGGCATCAGGACTTTGATCTATTCACACAATTCAACCCATAAGAGACACTAAGGATTTTCTGGATATAGTTCTTCTCCCTGCCCTCCGCACAATTCCTAGACATTGCCAATGAACAAAACAAAGCCTCTCACCCTTTATAATGCCCGTGATGTCCCTGTGCTTGAATAAAACCAAAATAGGTCTCTGGGATAATCCCTTAATCAAGGTGAGGCAGTATAGCCAGAAAAGACACTACGGTGAAAGGAACTATCAGGTTTTGAATGCATACCCTGTATTTAGTCTTATGTTAAGCACAGCACATCCATTTTTTTATACTTTATTTATCTTCCCCAAAATTCTTATAGATGTCTATTATTTTATATACTTTAATTTTTAATTTATATACTTTAATTTATATACTTTAATTTTCAAGTAACAGAAAATTTGCAATTGTTAATTATCTTTAACAAGAATAAAATGTATTGGCTCATATAACTAGAAGCTAGAATTGTAGACCTCAGGGCTAATTTAAACCAGGGGCTGTACCTCTGGAGTCCCTGGCCTCCACAGCTTTGTGATTCTCTGGACTCTGCCCTCATCTGTGTGGCAGCTTTAGTGCTGAACGTTGCACACCACAACATCCCATGAAAGAGAGAGGGAGTCACTTTAGGATATGATCCCAGAAAGAGCAAGAACGTTTATAGAAGCACCCAGGCAACCCTCTGCTTGTCCCCTTGGCTTGAATTTGAACACACACCCTGTTCTGAGCAAAATACTGTAAAAAAAAAAAAAAAAAAAAAGGTCGGGGGGAGCGGGGGTGTGGGCTCAGACCAGTCAGATCTGCATCTGCAGTCAGGGTGGCAGGGGAAGCATTAACCCGGGTTCAACGAAGAAGGAGGAGGAGGGCAACCTCTGTGTAAGTCACCAGTAATGCCCACCTCAGCAGGACCAGTGCACAGATGAATAACTAAGATTTAGGGAAGTTAATCACTCCTTTCCAAAATCGCATAGCTTATGAGTGTTAGACTAACATTCAACACCGAAGGTCTCTGACTTTCTCATGTAGCAGGCTACCACCAGTTCCATTGCTGGAGTGGCTGAGCTCTTTGTGTGCTTTCTGGAGTAGTTATTTAGTCTCAGCTTCTTAGAAACCTGGTCTCCACATCCTTGATTGTGCACCTTCTTATAAGAGTGCCAAGAGCCCCATGTGATGTGCTTCTGTGAATGAATAAGGCTGCTGAGGCGTTGAGTGGCAAGAGAGAATTCTAGGAGGGCTTGTGCTGGGAGGATGGATCCCGCACCTGAATAGACAGCTTCAATAGAAGTACTGGATTGTTAGCTTCCCTTTTGTGATTTAATGCACTCTGGGCAAGATAACAGGGAGGCTGGCTCACCAAGTAAGAATATCTGAGAGAGAGAGAGAGAGAGAGAGAGAGAGAGAGAAGAGAAAGGTACTCCCTCCAACTTTGCAGTTAGACCAGTTGGGTATTGGGTTCTTTTTTGGGAGAGACAAGATAATACCTTTATAGCCTCTCAGGAGGAACTTGCAGTGATAGAAACTGTGGTGGTGTCTATTATGGTTGAGCAGGAACAATTAACGTCCAAGATGGAAGAACTGAAACTTTCCTGCCTGCCCAGCATCTCACTCAAGTGATGAGAAATGAGGAATGAGTTTCCTCACACTCAGACCTTGGGTCTTTGTCTCTAACCCTTAGTTGAGCTACTTCTACCGAGTTTCCTTTAGCATTTCTCTGGCCCTTGGCTATTTCAAGTTTTTTCCAGCAACACCAGTGGAGCATTGCAAAATCCAAAAGTTTTTCAAGGACGTTTCCTCTGTGAGCATCTGTATTGTCAAGGAAAAAAAATTGTTTTGCCCATTATTAACCTTCATGCTAATTGTTTCTTTTTTCATCTCCTAATCATCGAAGCACATGTTTTCATTTCCATTTCAATCATTTCAATTACTTGCATCCAAAGCAGAAATAATCCCAATGTTATTAACTTTTATAATGCCCTAAAGTAAACAGCTCTTGACCTTACCTACCCATGCCTGAAGGTTCTCTTTTCCCTTGGAAGGCACTCCAAGGTTTGGTTTCACATGCGTGTTCAGGGAGAGGAAAATACTGTGAATGCTGTAAAGCTGATGCCCTTCCCTACCTGCAGAGTCTCTAAGGAAAAGGCAGATGTTGTCCACTCCTCAGACCATTCTGGCTCCTGAGCCAACTGGGAGAGGATTTCAGCAGCCTCGATCCCGCTGTCTCCATTAGGGGAAGGGCTGAATTAAACATGCACATAATAAGCCTGATTTGCAGGATGCCAGGAATGTGACTTGCCATCTGAGTTGTCCCCAGTTCTCCACATTCCTGCTCCTTGTCATGGTATCCCAATCTCTACAAGAGCTCACTCTCTCTCCCTGTTGATACACATTTCTTCCAAGAGTGAGACCTGCCCTCAACCCTTGGCCTTACTCTAACAGGGCTCTCTCTAGCCCCTGTACCCACCCACATCTCCTGGGATCCTACCAGGAAAGCTAGATTCACATATTCCAAACATTTCCACAGTCAAAACTTTTCGAAGGAAGAAAGGAAGGAAGGGAGGGAGGAAGGAAGGAAGGAAGGAAGAAAGGGGGAAAAGGCTAAGGGGAAACTTAAAAGCAGAGCTATTCTCACTTAAATAGGAGGGGACAACTTGATGTCCTGCCCCTTGGTCCTCTGAGGTGAATCCCTCCATCTCTTTTGAACACAGTATAAAAATCACAGACCTGAAACCAAGAGATCTCTGGTGTGGCTGGGACTGTCACTTCACCCTGCATTCTGCTCTGCTGCCCCTTGCTTCTCTGCCTAGTAGTTGGAGACCCCAGGACTCCCAGAGTTTTTCATGTGTCTGGAAGATTCCCATGGAATTACCCTTCTTCTCACAGAGATGGAGCCCTTGCATGCATGAGAGTGTTACCCTCATTCTATTGCCCTGATTCTGGAGCTCTCTCCTCCCGAGGGCTTGTGTTGGTCATACACCTGTCACTGTAGCTCACCAGAGCACAGAAAGTATTTCCCAGAAAGCTTTTAAGGTGTGTGTATAGACAAGTTTGGATCACTGTTGTTCACACAATTGTGGTTTCACCACTAACTTCTCACCTTGGAGGGTTGGAGGGAGCTACGGTGCATCTTCCCACACCCAAGTTCCAAAAGAAGCACATAGACTTAGGGTCCTTCCTGTTCTTCAAGGAGAAAATGACCTGATCTTTCTGGAAGAAAGTGACTAGTCATTCCTATCTGGGGTGTCTTGAACCAAATGGATTAGTGTCCTTGAAAATGTCATAGTTACACTCTGTTCCTACAAAATTCTAGCTATACAAAGCCTGTGACATTGTGAATAGTAATATCTAAGTGAGCTTGGAATACAGTCATTCCCGGCCTGCAGCCTGGACTTGTAAAGTCTTCTCCAAGTATGGTGAGTGGCATAAAAGGTAATTTCCAGTCCCATACGCTCTTTGAGGCCAGGGTTAACTAAGCCAAATGGACACCTTGATGTGCCTCTATCACGGTAGTGTTTCTCTGGGTTGCTGTAAAAAAACAAGGCAGCTATGTGGAACCAGAGAGTTGGCACTGCACGCAACACCTTTCCACAGGACGTCTGCCATCATAATGGAGATCCTAGAGGTCTTGAGTCCATGAATAACCTCCACTTCTGGGTCTCTTGGATGCTTACTTCAGGTGCCAACATTCCTCTGCCTCTGATGCCTACCATTTCTACAGTATTTCAGCGTGGACAGTGTGCTCCTCGAGGACAAGGAAATCAAAGCAGAGCAAAGTGCTTTGAACATAGTATTTATGCCTGGTGTCTTTTTCACACCCTAATTCACTGGCAAGCATTCCTCATACCAAGTTGAGGAAAAGTAATCCAATAAATATATCTTAAGAATTTAAGGCCTGCATCATAGAAGACATTGAGCATGGCCATTTCCCAAAGACGAGCTCCCCAAAGGGCACAGAGGTGCTTGCCCTTTCTGCGTTTATGCCTCTCCAAACCAGACTCCCTAGAGCCCTCAACCACTCTCTATATGACTTGGCTTCAAATTACTTATGCACAATATCCAACATGGCATGTATCAAGAATGATTCATCATAGCCTTGTTAAATAGCTTGCCCCAAACTTGATCCGTGTCTGCAGGTTGAATCAAACTGGAAGCAAGAATACCTTGGCATTCCCACTTGAATCAGTAGAAAACATTAGAGACTGGGACTTATACCATTGGCACTCCTGAGGCCTTTGGACTCACACTGAAACTACACCACTGGCTTTCTGAATCTCCAGCTCCCGGACCACAGATTGTTGGACTTCTCAGTCTCCATAATCAGCCATGTGGCTGACAGGGTATTGGTGCTCCAGCCTGCTGTCAGACCTGAGCCTCTGAGGTGGGAGAGCCACGTTCAGGACATTGGACCACCAGAGATCTCCCGGCCCCCCATAATATCAATCAGCGAGAGCTCTCCCAGAGACCTCTATCTCAACGCTAAGACCCAGCTCCACCCAACGGCCAGCAAAATCCTGTGCTGGATGCCCCACACCAAACAAATAGCAAGACAGGAACACAACTCCACCCATTACCAGAGAGGCTGCCTAAAATCATACTAACTTTACAGACACCACCAGATACAGCCCTGCCCACCAGAAAGACAAGATCCAGCCCCACCCATCAAATACAGGCCCCAGTCCCCTCCACCAGGAAACCCACACAAGAACTGAACCAACCTCACCCACTGAGGGCAGACACCAAAAACAACAGGAACTATGAACCTGGAGGCTGCGAAAAGGAGACCCCAAACACAGTAAGTTAAACACAATGAGAAGACAGAGAAATACGCAGCTGATGAAGGAGCAAGGTAAAAACCCAACAGACCAAACAACTGAAGAGGAAATAGGCAGTCTACCTGAAAAAGAATTCAGAGTAAAGATAGTAAAGATGATCCAAAATCTCGGAAATAGAATGGAGAAAATACAAGAAACGTTTAACAAGGACCTGGAAGAACTAAAGAGTAAGCAAACAATGATGAACAACATAACAAATGAAATTAAAAATTCTCTAGAAGGAATCAATAGCAGAATAACTGAGGGAGAAGAACTGATAAGTGACCTGGAAGATAAAAGAGTGGAAATAATTACCACAGAACAGAATAAAGAAAAAAGAATGAAAAGAATTGAGGACAGTCCCAGAGACCTCTGAGACAACATGAGATGCACCAGCATTCAAATTATAGAGGTCCCAGAAGAAGAAGAGAAGAACAAAGGGACTGAGAAAACATTTGAAGAGATTATAGTTGGAAACTTCCCTAACATGGGAAAACAAATAGTCAATCAAGTCCAGGAAGCACAGAGAGTCCCATACAGGATAAATCCAAGGAGAAACACACCAAGACACATATTAATCAAACTATCAAAAATTAAATACAAAGAAAAATATTAAAAGCAGCAAGGGAAAAGCAACAAATAACATACAAGGGAATCCCCATAAGGTTAACAGCTGATCTGTCAGCAGAAACTCTGCAAGCCAGAAAGGAGTGACAGGACATATTTAAAGTGATGAAAGGGAAAAACCTACAACCAAGATTACTCTATCCAGCAAGGATCTCATTCAGTTTTGACGGAGAAATTAAAACCTTTACAGACAAGCAAAAGCTAAGAGAATTCAGCACCACCAAACCAGCCTTACAACAAAATGCTAAAGTAATGTCTCTAGGCAGGAAACACAGAAAAGGAAAAGACCTACAATAACAAACCCAAAACAACTAAGAAAATGGTAATAGGAACATACATATCTATAATTACCTTAAATGTAAATGGATTAAAAGCTGCAACCAAAAGACATAGACTGGCTGAATGGATCCAAGAACAAGACCTGTATATATGCTATCTACAAGAGACCCACTTCAGACCTAGCAACACATACACACTGAAAGTGAGGGGATGGAAAAAGATATTCCATGCAAATGGAAATCAAAAGAAATCTGGAGTATCAATTCTCATATCAGACAAAATAGACTTTAAACTAAAGACTATTATAAGAAACAAAGAAGGACACTACATAATGATCAAGGGATCAATCCAAGAAGAAGATATAACAATTGTAAATATTTATGCACCCAACATAGGAGCACCTCAATACATAAGGCAAATGCTAACAGCCATAAAAGGGGAAATCAACAGTAACACAATCATAGTAGGGGACATTAACACTCCCCTGTCACCAATGGACAGATCATCCAAAATGAAAATAAATGAGGAAACAAAAGCTTTAAATGACACATTAAACAAGATGGACTTAATAGATATTAATAGGACATTGCATCCAAAAACAACAGAATACACTTTCTGCTCAAGTGCTTATGGAACACTCTCCAGGAGAAATCATATTTTGAGTCACAAATCAAGCCCTGGTAAATTTAAGAAAATTGAAATCACATCAAGTATGTTTTCCAACTACAACGCTATGACAGTAGATATCAATTATAGGAAAAAAAAACTGTAAAAAATACAGTACATGGAGGCTAACAATACTCTGCTAAATAACCAAGAGATCACTGAAGAAATCAAAGAGGAAATTTAAAAATACCTAGAAACAAATGACAATGAAAACACGACAACCCAAAACCTATGGGAGGCAGCAAAAGCACTTCTAAGAACAAAG
This sequence comes from Tursiops truncatus, assembly GCF_011762595.2. Classification (NCBI taxonomy): domain Eukaryota; kingdom Metazoa; phylum Chordata; class Mammalia; order Artiodactyla; family Delphinidae; genus Tursiops; species Tursiops truncatus. Next base: position 64,962,837 of record NC_047042.1, on the reverse strand, counting down.
TTTACAGCAATGCAATCCTACCTCAAGAAACAAGAAAAATCTCATATAGACAACCTAACCTTACACCTAACACAATTAGAGAAAGAATGACAAAAAAAAAAAAAACCCAAAGGTAGCGGAAGGAAAGAAATCATAAAGATCAGATCAGAAATAAATGAAAAAGAAATGAAGGAAACAATAGCAAATATCAGTAAAACTAAAAGTTGGTTCTTTGAGAAGATAAATAAAATTCATAAACCATTAGCCAGACTCATCAAGGAAAAAAGGGAGAAGACTCAAGTCAACAGAATTAGAAAATAAAAAGGAGAAGTAACAACTGACACTGCAGAAATACAAAGCATCATGAGAGACTACTATAAGCAACTATATGCCAATAAAATGACAACCTGGAAGGAATGGACAAATTCTTAGGAAAGCACAACTTTCCAAGACTGAACCAGGAAGAAATAGAAAATATAAACAGACCAATCACAATCACTGAAATTGAAACTGTGATTAAAAATCTTCCAACAAACAAAAGCCCTGAACCAGATGGCTTCACAGGCAAGTTCTATCAAACATTTAGACAAGAGCTAACACCAATCCTTCTCAAACTCTTCCAAAATATAGCAGAGGGAAGAACACTCCCCAACTCATTCTACAAGGCCACCATCACCCTGATACCAAAACCAGACAAAGATGTCACAAAGAAAGAAAACTACAGACCAATATCACTGATGAACATAAATGTAAAAATCCTCAACAAAATACTAGCAAACAGAATCCAACAGCACATTAAAAGGATCATACACCATGATCAAGTGGGGTTTATCCCAGGAATGCAAGGATTCTTCAATATATGCAAATTAATCAATGTGATACACCATATTAACAAACTGAAGGATAAAAACCATATGGTCATTTCAATAGTTGCAGAAAAAGCTGTCAACAAAATTCAACACCCATTTATGATAAAAACTGTCCAGAAAGTAGGCACAGAGGGAACTTTCCTCAACATAATAAAGGCCATATATGACAAACCCACAGCCAACATTGTTCTCAATGGTGAAAAACTTAAACCATTTCCTCTAAGATCAGGAACAAGACCAGGCTGACCACTCTCACCGCTGTTATTCAACATAGTTTTGGAAGTTCTAGCCACAGCAATCAGAGAAGAAAAGAAAAGAAAAGGAATCCAAATCAGAAAAGAGTAAAGCTGTCACTGTTTGCAGATGACATGATACTATACATGGAGAATCCTAAAGATGCTACCCGAAAACTACTAGAGCTAATCAATGAAATTTGGTAAAGTAGCAGGATATAAAATTAATGCACAGAAATCTCTGGCATTCCTATACACTAATGATGAAAACTCTGAAAGAGAAATTAAGGAAACACTCCCATTTGCCATTGCAACAAAAAAGAATAGGAATAAACCTACCTAAGGAGACAAAAGACCTGTATACAGAAAACTATAAGACACTGATGAAATTAAAGATGATACAAACAGATGGAGAGATATACCATGTACTTGGATTGGAAGAATCAACATTATAAAAATGACTCTACTACCCAAAGCAATCTACAGATTCAATGCAATCCCTATCAAACTACCAATGGCATTTTTCACAGAACTAGAACAAAAAATTTCACAATTTGTATGGAAACACAAGAGACCCCGAATAGCCAAAGCAATCTTGAGAAAGAAAAATGGAGCTGGAGGAATCAGGCTCCCTGACTTCAGACTCTACTGTGAAGCTACAGTAATCAAGACAGTATGGTACTGGCACAAAAACAGAAATATAGATCAATGGAACAGGATAGAAAGCTCAGAGATAAACCCATGCACATATGGTCACCTTAGCTTTGATAAAGGAGGCAAGCATATACAATGGAGAAAAGACAGCCTCTTGAATAAGTGCTGCTGGGAAAACTGGGCAGCTACAAGTAAAAAAATGAAATTAGGACGCTCCCTAACACCATACACAAAAATAAACTCAAAATGGATTAAAGACCTAAATGTAAGGCCAGACACCATAAAACTCTTAGAGGAAGACATAGGCAGGAAACTCTATGACATAAATCATAGTAAGATCCTTTTTGACCCACCTCCCAGAGGAATGGAAATAAAAATAAACAAGTGGTACCTAATGAAACTTAAAACTTTTGCACAGCAATGGAAACCATAAACAAGATGAAAAGACAACCCTCACAATGGGAGAAAATATTTCCAAATGAAGCAACTGACAAAGGATTAATTGCCAAAATGTACAAGCAGCTCATGCAGCTCAATATCAAATAAACAATCCAATCCAAAAATGGGCAGAAGACCTAAATAGACATTTCTCCAAAGAAGATATACAGATTGCCAACAAACACATGAAAGAAGGCTCAACATCACTAATCATTAGAGAAATGCAAGTCAAAACTACAATGAGGTATCACCTCACACCAGTCAGAATGGCCATTATCAAAAAATCTACAAACACTAAATGCTGGAGAGGGTGTGGAGAAAAGGGAACCCTCCTGCACTGTTGGTGGGAATGTAAATTGATACAGCCGCTATGAAGAACAGTATGGAGGTTCCTTAAAAATCTAAAAGTAGAACTACCATATGACCCAGCAATCCCACTACTGGGCATATACCCTGAGAAAACTGTAATTCAAAAAGAGTCATGTACCACAATGTTCATTGCAGCTCTATTTACAATAGCCAGACATGGAAGCAACCTAAGTGTCCATCCACAGATGAATGGAGAAAGAAGATGTGGCACATGTATACAATGGAATATTACTCATCCATAGAAAGAAACAAAATTGAGTTATTTGTAGTGAGATGGATGGACCTAGAGTCTGTCATACAGAGTGAAGTAAGTCAGAAAGAGAAAAACAAATACCATATGTGAAGACATGTACATGGAATCTAAAACAAATAAATGGTTCTGATGAACCTAGGAGCCGGACAGGAATAAAGACGCTGACGTAGAGAATGGACTTGAGAACACAGAGAGAGGAAGGGTAAGCTGGGATGAAGTGAGAGAGTAGCATTGACATATATACACTACCAAATGTAAAATAGATGGCTAGTGGGAAGCAGCCGCATAGCACAGGGAGATCAGCTTGGTGCTTTGTGACCACCTAGAGGGGTGGGATGGGGAGGGTGGGAGGGAGACACAAGAGGGAGTGGATATGGGGATATATGTATATGTATAGCTGATTCACTTTGTTACACAGCAGAAACTAACTCAACATTGTAAAGCAATTATACTCCAATAAAGATGTTAAAAGGAAAAAAAAAGGCAGAACTCATTGTTCTTGCCTTTTGGGGGCAAATCCAAGCAAAATCCTTGAGCCTTGTCTGGAGCACCAGCCTTGAGAAGGCTTTTCTCCATCCACGTCTCTGCAGCCCCTGGAGGAACCCTGAGGTGGGAAACAAGCATTTCCCATTCATCTGTCCAGTCAACATACATTTACAGTCTTTTTTGTGGCAGCCACTGAGCTTGGGGCTGGGTACTGAAGGATGAATGGATTTCATGGGACAGTGTTGTCAAGTTGACTCAGCAGACTGAAGAATTATGGGGACATTTCATCTTAGGAACATCCAAGAGACTATTGGATGTTAAGACATAGCGAGCGCAAGACATAAAGGAAAGAATGAAATCAACTCTTGTCTTTGCTCCCCGCCTCTGCTCTCTGCATCCTCTCAGCACACTTTCTTCAATCAACAGAAACATATACCCTGCAAAACCTTCCAGTTTTGTTTCACTTAGTATTTCCTTAGCATTCTCTTTCTCCCCCCGCCTTACCTCTACAAGAGTAAGCACAGTTAATCTTTTTCTAAATTACAAAGACTTTCAATTAGCAGGTTCTGAACTAATGACATTTTTTATCCATGCATCTCAAGGTACCCAGTTAGAAGTAGATAGACTCCTCAATCTTAATATATTTTTTCCCCTCCGTCCATGAATCTGAAAGTGACAGAAGGGTATTAGCACATTCCTTTCTTTTAGCACTTATCACCCAATCCTTGAACTGATTTTCATTTGTCTCCCAGTTAATCAGAGATCTCCTTGAGGAAGGAAAAGAAGGAAACTAACACTGATTATGAAGGATACTGAGCCAGGAACTGTGTGGGAACCGTGTTGACAGGGGCTGTGTTTTATTAAACTGGGTCTACTAGTGCCTTGCCTGCCTCTTAATACCCACAATAAATGATTTATGAATGAATAAGGTTTACCCTCTAAAGAGCAGGCCATTTTACATCTCAGCACATGTGTACCACCCGGACCCGTATAACTTCTTGTGTATAGTATCTGGTTACCTGAAACAATACCTTATATCATACAGGACTTTTCTGATTTTTATTCACATCCTTAAAGAAAGACACATATACACAAAAGTTCCTGGCACATAAAATTTGTTCAGTTACTAATTGATACATACAGATGGTCATTAAATGAATTCTGTAAAATGGGTAATACCATTCTCCTTTTCGTGGAGGTTATTGTATGTGTGCCCAAGGTCACAGCTCACGTTTTGGATTTGTGTTCAGGTTACATGTGTTGAGGACCTGCTATGTGTTGGATGTGCCATTAGGTGTTGTCTGTGTGTTTGTAATTTAATCCTACAACAACTCTTCAGAGTCTGTATTAACGGTGTGATAAACTGAGGCCTTAAGAAGGTAAATGAGTTTTATTTAAGGCCACAAGTTCATACTGACAGGCCCCCTTTCCAGTAGTGCTTCTTACAGCTCAAGCAACTAGTACTAGTCCTAGGAGGTGGACCCTTGGGATAAATCCCCAAAAGCTGCCTTACATGTTCTAAAGGAAGCATTTTTCTTTCCAAGTTTGCATCTATCTTTCTCACTGTAAGATGGTGCTCAATAGTGTGATAGTGGCCCAAGTTTCCACGTTATTCAAATTCTGCATAAAGAATAAATGCATCAACTGTTAAATTGACATTAATGGATCAAGTGCAGTAGGAAAGCCAGAAACTCATTTTCATTCTGACCCCTTCCAATGACTAATAATATGATGGAGATGCAGGGAGAGAGAAAGAAACTAAAAGTGCCCACATTCTCATCTCACACGTGAGCTTGTCTGAAAATGCCCACTGAATTTGTCTGCATGCCCTCCTTGTGCAGAAGGGGAGGGAGCATGCCCTTCCCACCCTGGAGAACATGCTCTGACCGTTTTTTCTTCCACTTGCCTGGTTGGAAAACAGCTGAAATTCTAAATATGACATGATTGGAATGTTGGACTTTCTCAGTGAGAGGGGAAAACACAGTTAAGTTTATTTTTAAAAATCAGTGAGATGTTTCTAAAAGCAGAACATTAAAAAGTGATCTACCTGGGCAAGCTCTGTAGAAGATGATTTTATCCTGTTTTAGTGGGTATTTCAATTATGGCTTACTCTTACGGGGAACGGTGCCCTGGAACACGGAGTGAGTAACGAAGCACGGCATGTGGCTTGGGAGGCTTCCCACTAAATGCAACTCATCAAATTAAAAGCATAAGTAATTTTAATGACAGCACAGAGAAACGAACCTTCAAAGGTTAGGAAATTTAAAATAGCTTTAACTTGAGGGAATTGCAGGGAGGTAGGCTTTCAACTCTTTTCATCTTAAAAAGGCACATCCTAAAATATTACAACATACGCGTGTGGAATAAAATTCACTGAATCTGTAATTCGGAAGCAAAATATAGCTTTTGAATTTCCTAACCTTGACCTGCTATTGATATTATTAACAAAACTGCCTTGGGCCCCAAATAGCCCACCTAGAATTTCTAGACACATCCGGGGCCATGGATACTCCCTGGTCAATGGCAGCTGGCCTGTAGGTGGGGGAATCCAGCACACCACGGTATTCAGCTCAGTTGCAAGAGAAACAGAGAGAGAGGAACAAGCTCATGGCTGCTCAGTGACTTAATGTGTTTCCCACCTCTTTTTCCTTTGGGTTGACCAGTTCTCCTCACAGCAGGGATGCTACCTAATGAGCAACATAATCCCCAAACATAATTTAGGCCCTTGTGGAAATGCATTATTTATTAGGCCGCTTGGATCTCATGGAGCAGAAGACTCTTCATTTTCTCAATTCTTCCCAAAGGGGTGTGCAAAGCTGATGAACCTCCTTACACTTTGGGAGTCAATCATTGACCAGATAAGCATTGGCCCGTATTTAGAGGACTGATGGGGCAGTGGTGTTTTTCAAGTGCATTTGGAAACCAATATGATGGATTTGGCTACCATAACTTTAATACTTAATATGACAGTATGCCTTTGCCAGCTACTTTTATATTGTTCTGCTACAGTGACTTTAAGACATATCCTCTTATAAATTCATCAGCTGATTGAACCATTCATTGTTCATTCATTCAGCAAGTATTGACTGGGTCCCCACCATTCAGAGCTGGACCACACTGAACCTGGAGCTTGAGGACTTTAAGGTGCTTAATAAAGGTTTAGAAGGTGCTACTGAGGTCGTGGTATATTTGCCCATTAAGAAATAGTTATACAACAATTTTATTTATTTATTTTGGACTGTGTTGGGTCTTCACTGCTACGTGCAGGCTATCTCTAGTTGCGGCGAGCAGGGCCTACTCTTCGTTGGGGTGTGTGGGCTTCTCACTGTGGTGGCTTCTCTTGTTGCGGAGCATGGGCTCTAGGCACACGGGCTTCGGTAGTTGAGGCACACAGGATCAATAGTTGTGGCTCACGGGCTCAGTAGTTGTGGCGCACGGGCTTAGTTGCTCTGCAGCATGTGGGATCTTCCTGGACCAGAGCTCGAACCCATGTACCCTGCATTGGCAGGCGGATTCTTAACCGCTGTGCCACCAGGAAAGTCCTGACAATTTTAATTACAACCTGGAGTGAGAAATTTTCACTAGTGTCTTAAAATGTGTTCACCTTCTTTCAGAAAACTCAGATATGGGAGGCAGGAGGCTGCACAGGAGAAGTGATCCTAGCAAATTAAAAGGAGAAGGCAGTTTTCTGCATTTATCAACTAACCTTATGATCTTCTCCTTTATTATGTTTATCTGGTTAATTATATTGAGTGTTTTACGTATCTCTTATTAACAGCATATACTTAAAAAAAACTTAGCCTGACCACCTTTGTGCTGTAATTGGAACATTTAGTTCCTCAACATATGATGTCATGTCTAATATCCTGAATTTAAATCGATAATTAAAATTTTCTTGTCTTCCTCTTCTATTAAAAAAAAAAATGGAGATGGCAGCATCTACTGTTCCACCCACACAGGAGGGGAGGGCAAAGCTCAGCAATATGGCTGGCCTTGGACTGGGAAGTGAGTCCACACCCCAGTCTGCAGCTACCCACACTGAGGTCAGTCCTCCAAGATAGCTGTAAAGAGTATGCGCTTTAGTGTCTTGTGCATCTTCTGTTTGGTTCCCAGTCTGCTACTTACTAGCGGTGCAACCTTGAGTAAAGCTCTTAACTGTCTCAATTGCCCTTTCTTGGTAATGTGAGGATAACATCTCCACCACTAGAGCAGGTACAGCACTCAGCTCAATGGCTGGCCAGAAGAAACGTCCCATGAGTGCTGGTCGCCAGTGGCTGGAGTGGCTATGCTGCTACTGCTGTCTGTCACTCCTGTTCTCCTAGTGCATGGTCTACATTTGCGCACGTGCACAAGTGCACACACACACCGGACAGCTCTGTATGTGTCAGATGTATAGAATGTACATTCTTGCCATTCAGAAAAGCTCTCTTTCACATTCACTCTAGTAGGAAGAGGCTCCTCAGCAGGGGTTGTCTGATTCCCTGGGGCCTCTCCAAGCAGCCCGATGGGTGGGATGATTGGCTGCAGCATTTTTAGACCACAGTTAGTATTTACAGCCAGGACTGGGAATAGAGGTGGGGGATGGTTGGCCGACTCTAGAGGCAAGTGTTATTAACCAGGCAGCGGGAACCAAGCAGGGCCTGAAATAGATGTCGACATTATCTTTTGGTTGCAGGGTGTCACTGCCCTGCTGCTTTTGTTGTCAGTGCTTCCTGGATAGGGGTTTTAAAAAAAGGCAAAATTCACCGTTCTTATCAGAGACTCAACTTTTCAAAGATAGAATGCTGTTTATGTGTCACTGATGCTGTTGGAATTGCCTTCAGCACCTGATGTATACAGATGGTTCTTTTTGACTGGTTACACTGAATGATTTGCTTAAAGTCCTATTGATTAGAAGGAGAAGGGTAAGCATTACTGTCAAAGCCCTGGAGTCTGCAGGATAGAAGGTAGGGGGAGAGTCAGAATGTCTTAAAATAACCCTGTTCTTGGAAAGAAGTGCAGGTGGCAAGAGACAGCCAGCCTTTTGTTTTCTGGGGCAAAGGAAAGACACATTTATGAATCCTGGAGTTAATCTTGAAGCCTCACTTGAACCGAAGGAGCTTAACAAGTGGCAAGAAATAAAACTTCTGAACCGTCTTCTCCCTCATTTGCCTTTTGAGATTTCAGAGATTTACCAGCACCCAAGGAAAATGATAAAGCACTAAGAGGTTAAGTTTGGATTTCTGAATAATCAGAAGTTGATTGTTTTGATTTACTCATATTGAATTTAAGTCTGGCTTCCCAGAAGAGTTGAGAGCCAGTCACCTATTTTCTGCATTTGAATCCCAAAATCTCTCCCCCTTGAACCTATTACAGTAATTGAAATGACAGTCCTAAGAAGTAACCAATTCCTTTAAATATGTACATAGCCTCTGGGCCTCTATCAATCATTCATACTCTGGTATGAACTAGTTCCTTCAAGTTTGATTTCTAGAGTTATACTCATTGGATGGGAGGAAGGGGCATGTGTTTTGCAAAAAAAAATAAAGTCTGGTACTGTCTCCCAAAAGTAGGACTGAATGTGTTACCACAGTGGGTAGTTCTAGGCTACCTGTGTACTGTAAGCTTCCAAATCTGCTACTCCAGCTTCGAGCTTTATGTAATCCCGGTCAACAATGAGATGTAGTAGACTGCAGATGAAAGAGAGAAGCAGAACACCCAGCTACACTGAGGGGATGACTGGGTGCTCATAAATGTAGACTTCATTCATTCACTGAATATTTACTGCTCTGTGTCTGGTACTGTGCTAGGGGGTTTTGGTCCTGGGAGCAAGGAAGGGCAGCTCTAGCCTTTACTCAAACCATACCAAAAAGGAATTTGCAAAATTACATTTCGAAGATACACATGAGAAAGTCTGTGCTCAGCTTACACAAAGTTGCACAACTAAAGAGTGGTGGATTTAGAATTTGCCTCGAGCTCTGCCTGACATGTGACCATGCACGTGCCCATACATCACGCTGCATCCCTCTTAGAGCTCAGAAACCACCTGGAAACTCCCAAGTTACAGCTGTCTGCTGAGGTTTACAACTGGTGATTTGAACTGTTTGAGTGAATCTTATTAGCTGTGGGTCCCTCTCACAGGTGAAAACTGGAAATTGATTTTTCAGAAAAGCAACAGAAGCAGCTGCCCCAGACGTGAACTTGGAGGCATATTCCAAGGATGCCATGTCCATCAGCATGGCCCATAGTTCTCTTCTCTCCCATTGTCTGGGACGTGGGTTTTGGTTGCCAAAGGTGGTGAGGGCCTGAACGTGCTATTCACCAGCCTCATCTGGCAGGAATCACTCAGTTTCTTTAAACTGGAAGCGAAAATCCACTCAAAGGGAAAATGAGAACAGCACTTTCCATTGTGTCAAGGGGAGTTGAGAAAGAAATGGGGAACATAGACACATGAAATGTCTCAATCACTCCTTGGTCTTTCCCAAGTCCTGGTCCCCCCATTTTTTGGTTTGATAGAAAACAGAGTGTACCTGTTACACTTTTCTAGATACCCTGCCAAAAATGGTGGAGTGAATCCAGGGAAATCAGTAGGTTAATTAGGATATCTGCATGGCTCTTCAACAGCAAGAAGCATAATGAAGCCATACTGTGGACAGTTAATAATGACTTCTCTCAAGGGAAGGTTATTAAGCTCCCCCCTTGGTGTTTAGTGTAAGAATCAGCCTAGGAAGACTCTGGAACTTTACTAGCACTAATTTAAACAAGGTTTCCTGTACGTGGGATTGTTGCTGAGCAGCAGATTCTAAATTACATCCCACGGAATACATGTTCGAGATTTTGTAAGCAGGTATAATAGGTAGCAGTGTTCTGCGATCCAACAAGTTTGAGGAAACACTAAGTTAAGCAAAGAATCTTGAATTTGCTAGTTGTTTATAGATTTCCAATATATCCTTTGTGTTTCTCCTTGGCCATTAAACTTGTTGCCAAGGAGCATCTTTGAGGCAGGATAGCCTCGTGATTAAGGAGTCTGGAGCCAGATAGTCTGGGTTCAAATCCCTACTCTGCCACTTATTATCTGTGTGGCCCTCAGCAGGTTGCCTCAGTTTCCTCATCTGTAAAATGGGGATCATAATAGTGTCTACCTCCTCGGGTTGTTGACACAATTAAATGAATTAAACCATATAAGACATTTAGAACTATGCCTAGTACATGGTAAGTGCTCTCTAAGTGGCAGTATTATTATTATTGTAATTTTTGAAACTAAAAGACTGGGCATCTAAGCACCTACAGACAACTTCATAGGAACCAATCTCTGCAGGGCTAATTGTTTGTTGTTTGCTTCAAAATAAGTTACAGGGATTTCTTCTTCTCCAGCATGTGTGGAATTAGGACAAACTTAATTTAAAAAGCAGGAAACACAATGAATTATGGGATTCCATTGCATTAGATATATAGAAAACTACAAGTCCTGAGAGTCAAATAGGAATTTGAACATAATAGTTTAGAAACATTGAAGGACAGCCTCTGGCTTCAGAACTTAGTGTGTGAAATAAAAGTACCAATTACCAATGGCAGATCATGTGGTTCCCACTTGCCCCTCCATATTGAAAGCACACATGAATGCAGCCTTCGGTAGAGTAAGAGCAAGGCACTGACTACTGGGTTTCTCTCCATCCTCCCCTTCTTCGCAGTAAGGCGAGAAGGAGGAGAGGGGAAGGTTTAATCATGTGAGATTTAAGTACAGTTCTGAGTGAAGCCCAAAGCTAAAAGGGCAAAGACCTGAAGTTAACAATGCTGGTTTGAGTGGGTTGTTTCCCCCATGGGACTCTGGGCACTCATGAGAAAACTCACCCTAACCCTGCCACATGTGAGATAAAAGGAAAAATTGCCCACCATACTCTTCAGAGGCAGGAGTCCAGTGGGACCTGGGCCCTAATCTCGCCACTAACAGAATGCATGACCTTGAGCCAGTCATTCCCGGCCCAAGCCTAGTTCTTTTGTAAAACAAGGGGACCCGCGTGAGTCTTAGCCCTGCCCTCCCGTGGGACAGTCTTCCATTGTCCTGACAGCAGTGAATTGTGCTGAGGCGTACACAGCAAGGTAGAAATGAGGACAGAGTCTCTTGTCGGTCACGAATTCAGAGTTTTTCCCTCCCTCCGCCTCCTTGCCTTGGGCGGCCGCGATCTTCCTTATGTAACTTGGTCGGGAAAAAGAGGGCAGGAAGGTAAAAATATTACCCCACAGTTGTAGCCAACCCAGTACTGAGCTGGGTTCTGGCGATGGAGGAACGAAGATGAAGGCGACTCAGAGGGAAATGGGAAGGAACGGAACGCACGTAAAATCGAGATTGAGTCCTCTGGCCCGGGGCGTTCATCCGTATTTGGTCCTCCATGTGGCTGCTGGGTCTGGGCTGGAAAAGATGCCGCGGCGGGAGGGGGGAGCGCTGGGAGGGAGATGCATCCATCACCATGGCTCAGAGTGTTTAATTTTCCAGAGACTGTCATTAAATCAATTTCTGCTGCAGCCTGGCAGCCCTCGCAGACATTTGTTGGAAGAAAATTACAAGGAGGTGATTTGTCGGAGGTAATAGCTAGGCGGGGCTCCAAATTCTTAATGGCAAGTGGACCTTTTGCCTTTTAAAATACTGCTTATTAGAAAATTCATTTTCTGGCCTGTCTTTGCAATCAGAGTCAGAGGAGTTGGGGAAATGTGAAAAAAAAAAAAGGCAAAAAAGCTTGCTGGGCTTTCAGGCCTGGAATTGGGGCCAAGAAAATTGAAATGAGTAGGGGGCAATACAGGGACCAAATGCTAGGGATTGAATGATGGGGTGGGAGGGATGCTGGGCATAAGGGAGGATGCTTTTCCTGGACATTTCTGGCCATTACCTGCCAGGAATAGCATCCTTTTATAATTTAAGATCTTATCTTTTGCTGCCGCAGCAGCTAGCCCAGAGAGGCCCGGCAACCCCCTGCACAGGGAGGATCCTAGAGGCTGGGCTGGGAGCTATGTATAGAAGGCAGGGTTGCTCTTACTGAGAGAGCCGTCATGAAAAAAATGATCGCTCTGTTTGTTCCTTGAAGTATAAAAATGATTTTATTTTTAGACATTACAGTGCTTTTTAAAGAAATCTACTGGCAGTTGTCTTCAAATGAAGCCATGGAAGGTACAGCCAAGGATGGGTGCAGGCAGGAAACTTCGTAGGGTGCCCAGGGTTCCTCAGCCTCAGTGCTATTGACATTTGGGGCCAGACAAGTCTTTGTTGGGGGGCTGTCCTGGGTATTGTAAGATGTGTAGCAGCATCCCTGGGCTCGACACCATAGATGCCAGTAGCACCTCCCCACCTCCAGCTGGGGTGGCCAGACATTACCAAATGTTCCGTGAGGGGCGAAATTACCCCAAGTTGAGACCACTGCCAGGAAAACACAACCTTTCCCATGGCCCCTGCATTCAGTTTTTCTTCACTGATCAACTATCCCCCAGACCACTGGTCTCCCCTGTGCCCACTTCGTATCCACTTCTCCACCCTGCGGGGGCACCATTCCCCCTCCATTGTCTGATCGCCTCCAAGATGAAATGCTTTCCACCCTCCTCTTATCCCCCATAATATGCAGTAAGTTTAATGCACACTGTTCTTGTCATGAAATATTTGCATTGTATTTACCAAATATATGTTCTTTAAGGAAAAGTTTGCCAAATGTGCTGCCTCAGCAGGAGAAAACACATTTCCACTCAGTGTTTCCATTTGGTTTTGTTCACGTGTGTTTTTTTTAAGGCAGCGCCAAGAGGACATATTTGTTCTGAGATCTCTGTGTTTCTGGGTTTTGGTTTTGGGGTTTTGTTTGTTTGTTTGTTTGTTGTGTACAGCTTAGATTCCTTTTACTCTCACCCCAGAGCACCTACATATAAGGTGGTGATTCGTACTGAGTGGCCACAGGTTCTAGCCCATGGACTTGCAAGCTTCTCGTTCCCAGATCCAACAAACCTCCAAAGAAGAAAGAAGAACATTTCTTCTAGGAAAGATGAGCTAAACCATGAAGTCAAGACCAGGGCTGTTGGACCACTGTCTGAGATCTACATGTTTAGTAAGATCTAAATTTAGTATTGGAAGTAAAGCCTAACTGGAACAGGTAGAAGTTAGATTAACAATTGTTCTCATACACAGCTCAGAAGGCCATCTCACTCTTTGTTTAGAGGCTTTGGCTCCTGCAGAAGGAATCCATCCTCCTTGGCCTGGAACAGAAGGCTTCTGTGATTTGCCTACAGAAACTTCATCGCCAATCTTTCCTCTGGCCAGTTCCCTCATTGTCTGTGTTCCAGCTCTACAGAACTATTTTCAGTTTTCCAAACATGCCAGGCTTTTTCACACCTTTTCCAGGAACGTCCCTCCTCTTTTCTCTTCTACCTGGGAAATTCCTACGCATCATTCTTGACCTAACTCAAAAGATCTTATCTTTGGTGCTACCTCTCTGCCTGATAACCTATGGTATATTATGGTTCTTCTCCTGATATATTACAATTATTTATGTTCCTTTCTCAGTTTCCAATACTGACAACAAAGTAGACACCGCCTGAACGTAATCGAATGAACTAATGCATGATCCCAGTCCCAAAAAAAGTTACTTAGAATTTGCTGTTCTTGAGAAGAGTTTAAAAAAGGAAAAATGCATTCACTAAAGTTCTAAATTCCAGAAGGTGCCTTGAAATTTCCAAGGTCCCCACCCAACCTCTTCCTCTTTGGAAAGCCTAAGCCCATAGACCAGGTCCCCTGCTGCTGCAAATCCAACCATCACCGGGTTTTTGTCATGGTTTCCCTTCTTCTGTGATTTTCAGTTGCCGTGGCATCATTAGGATTGTCTTCTCTAAACTGAAACTAAGTTTCCTCTTTACCTTTGCTATTCTACCTGAAGATGTAATACTGACATAGAAGACTTTCCTGCAAGATAGGAGTCCAAATTCAGAAGATATTTCACCCATTGTTAGGTTAACGAACCCATTAGTTCTCGAAGTTGCGTTCTGTTCTGGGAGTTTGAATAATCTCTCTTTATTTTCATTAATTAATTAATTGGCATCTAGGGGATGTAGAAAAGAAAAAGGTATAGTTCCACCACCGAGGGATTCACAGTCTAGTGAGATCATTATCTAATGTTTCCACTGCCCAAAAAACATGCTCTCATAGTCATGTGTTGGGAATAGGGAAAGCCTGACGCAAGGAGGGAGAGCGTGTAGGGAAGCCCAGACAGACTGCACAGGGGGTTGTGAAAGTGAAATCCTTGGATGCCTGTGGGGTGCCCTTCTTGATTACATCCTCTTCTCATTCATCTTCCCTGACCGCTTTCACTGGGGTTCTTCTTACTTATTATCACCCTTAAGAAAGATGGAAGGTACATTGAGAAGCTCCGTGAACACTTTCCATAGGCAACACGTCGTTAAGATGAAGTTTTAAGCTAACCCCCGGCCATTTAAAAAAGCTATCATGAAAGACAAATGTGCAGTGGAGGCTTTTAGACCTTGATTCCTACTGAGAGCCAGGGGCAGCATCCACAACGGAAGCGTGCGCTGTCGCCCGGAACTCAGACACCCATCGCCCCTTGATACCTTCCCAGCAGAAGCAAGTTAATCGTTAAGCCGAGTCATTTGTAAGATGGAGGTTTTCATGTTTTTCTTTGTCTTCCTTGTTTTCCTTTTCTTTTCCTTCTCTGTCATGTTTGGGAAGGTTTCTTAATTTTCAGAAGGAAAAGATCCCAGAATCCAAGAATAAAACTAAGTATAATGACAAAATGACCAAAATGAGAAAAATGACAAATAATCTGTAGGCTGAAATTTTCCCAAAAGCCAGGAATAAATAAAATGTCTCTTAAAGTGCCTGGTGGAGGAGGCTGATAAAAGAAACTCAATTATCTGTTGTTTCTTCTTCAGTCTGTGATATCTGACTTTAAAAGGGAAAAATGGTAAAAAAAAAAAAAAAAAATTTTAAGGATATGAAGTAAAATAATAAATAGAAGTTCATGAGCGTCTGTGAGTTTGGAAGTTGAGAGAAAATGTATTCATAGTAAAATAACTAATGAGTCAGTAGCTCTGCTTTCAAGAATAGATCATTCAACTTAGCCTCCTCTCTTATGTTAAACTGCTTCAGCTGGACAATTGGACACCTACCACCTACTTATTATTATTGGAACTTTTAAGCGCTTTACTCTAAATAGATACCCTACTTTGTTTCCCTGGAATTTCCCTCATTCTCATAAGAAAACAGGAAAAAAGCAATTAGCAAGGAGCAAATATAGAGAATTCCAAGTGTTTGATGGAGAGTGAGGTAAGTTCCATAAGAAAGGGAAGGAGATCTGGCCCATGCAGAGAAGTCCTACCACTCTTTAAAGAGACCTTACCTGTGCACTTTCTCATACCTAAAGCCCAGCAAATGCCCTAGAGTCAGTGTGATCCTTCTTCAGAGGACTTTTTCAAGAGACATACAACCTTGAAAGATAAATGACTACCGTAAATATGGGGATTTTTACAGTGAATCCGCTATGGTCCAAATACTTGTATCTCCCCAAAATTAGTATGTTGAAACCCAAACTCCCATAGATGATAGTATTAGGAAAGGGGCCTTTGGAAGGTGGTGCTCAGGTCATGGGGGCAGAGCCCTCGTGAATGGGATTAGCGTTCTTATAAAAGAGGCCCCACAGAGGTCTCTAGCCCCTTCTACCATATGAGGACACAATGAAAAGATGCCAGCTATGGATCAGGAAAAGCGTCCCCACCCAGCATGCTGACACCCTGATCTTAAACTCTTAGCCTCCAGAACTGTGAGAAATAAATTTCTATTGTTGGCTATATGCTACCCTTCATGGTATTTTGTTATAATAGCTCAAACAGACTAAAACAGAATCTTATCTGGACCCTTGCTCCACTGAAGAACATTTTGGGAACTTTTCTGTGTTGAAAATAAGGGATTTTAGAGAACTCGTTTGATAGTTATTGAATGCTTATGGTATACCAATTATTATACTTGACTTGAGCCAAGTGCGAGAAACAGACCCTCATTAGCTGTCAGGGAGGTCACAGACTAGGTGGGAAGGGAGTAGTAGTAATAATAGTAATAGCAATAACAGCAACAACAACAACTATTATTATTATTTGAAGGTAGAGTACCATTATTATCCCCACTTTACAGTTGAAGTAACTGAGACCAAGAGAGGTTAAGTAACTTGATAAAGCCACCTAGCTACTAAGTGGCAGAGCCAAGTTCTAAAGGCAGGTCTGGTCCAGTAGTCCAGCCCCTAACCACAAGGCAGCACTGCTTCTCAGGGACATGGAAATTGATCACCTAAATGTGCTCATAGAGGCCTATAAAAAGAGCTTTAGGTGAACAGAGAATAGAGTGACTTGTAGTGGAGTCAGAAAGGACTTCTCAAAAGAGGTGACAGTTCAAGAGAGACAAGATAGTCAATCTAACAACAAAAAAGTTAAATGGCAGAAAACAGCCTGAAATTCTGTTCATAAATTACCGTTGTGGAGAGTGATTTAATATGCATATTTTTAAACTTTATTTATTTGTTTAGTTAGTTAGTTGTTTTTTGGTTGAGTTTGGTCTTCGTTGCTGCGCACAGGCTTTCTCTAGTTGCAGCGAGCGGGGGCTACTCTTCATTGCGGTGCGTGGGCTTCTCATTATGGTGGCTTCTCTTGTTGTGGAGCACAGGGTCTAGGCGCGCGGGCTTCAGTAGTTGTGGCATGTGGGCTCAGTAGTTGTGGGTCATGGGCTGTAGAGCACAGGCTCAGTAGTTGTGGCACAGGGGCTTAGTTGCCTCATGGCATGTGGGATCTTCCTGGACCAGGGATCGAACCCGTGTCCCCTTCATTGGCAGGCGGATTCTTAACCACTGCGCCACCAGGGAAGCCCTAATATGCATATGTTTTACGCCAAATTTTAAAAAAACTTTTATGCATAAAATCATAATGATCTATTGATAGTCATTAAAATATGTGCACGTATATATGCATAAATTTCATTATGTAGATATATAAATTAATATATTGGGTGAGAGATTATGTTTTAGGATTTAAAGTGAACACTATATTATTATTCAGTTTTAAGGAACATTGTTGTTAGTTTTGGACGTTGTGGCAGTTGTTTTAAATATCCACAAATCAGCAGACTGGGAAAACGTGAGCCCTTAGGAGCTCCATGAGGTCAGCGTCTCAGTGCCACGTGACGGTTGCCTGCACTGGGCAACAGACCAGCCACCCAGTCAATCCAGATCTCATCTGGCCATGAGGAATGATGCACTTCATTTGCTCCATCATTCATTTTCATGAAATCACTGACTCTTATGTTCAACAGATATTTTTCTGAGTAGGTCTGGAGCCCTGTGTTGGCTCTTGAATGGCTCGGCCAATGGGCATATTACACAGAGTAGAAGGGGCGAGATCTGGGTCTTAGAGGCCAGGCAACAGGATGAAGTCTAAGGCTGGCCTGTGGAGGAGAAAGCTATTAGACATTTATTAGCCCAGGCTAGAATGCCCAGAGGGAAGAACCAAGCCTCCTGATCAGATTACTGCTGGTGTCCAAAGAGGGTGGGGGGCTTTTGGCACCCCATGCAGAGTTCCCGGTAGTGACACAGTATAGCTCTGAATGGTCCACGGAATCTAAGATCTCAGTTCCATTGGCTAGCGATTTGGGGATGACAGCGGCTAGGCCTCTAGGGAAAGAGGGCTGGAAATGGCCAGATGGGTTGTTCCAGTTGCAGCTAAGATGGTATTTGGGTTCAGGAAGGGCTCCATTTCATGAGTTTCTTTGGATTGAAGAAACTCTTCCACATGAGCCCAGCACGAATCACAGAGCACAGAGATGTGAACTAGAGTTCTGTGAGCACTGGGGGCCATAGCTCACACAAGAGGACTGGATCCTGGGTTTGTAGCAGTACGCTTGCAGCAGTCTCACTTCCATGTTTTCCAGGTCCACTCTGTTTCAGGCACTGTTCATTCACTATGTGATGCTCACAGCAACCCAGCAAAGTTGATGTCATTATCCCATTTCACAGATGAAGAGACTGAGACTCAGTCAGTAGATGACAGAGCCTAGTTTAACAAACCCAGAGTTACCTGACTCCAAAGCCCATATTCTTCCTATTTTACTCAATGCTGCTTCTGTTGAGCCAGTCCAAGCCTGCCTCACTGGCAAGAGAGATTGGTTCAGGAATTTATCAGGTATAGTCTTAAGGTCTCCAGCCAGCATCTGAACAGCACTGGAAAAGGCAGAGACTGCATGGTACTAAATGCTGTGGGAAAGAAAAGAATCATACAAAAGAATGACTGTCCTAGTCAGTATTAACCAAATGCTGGAGTCCATGAACACACAGTGACACGCAACAGAGAGAGCTGCATTCTCTGCCTTCTAGGATCTTCCAGCCCAAGATGCACATTTACTTGCTTGAATATTGAGCTAAGAGAAGGAAAGTCGCTAAATTTGTGCAAGTTATTTTTATTATAGATGCCTAATTACTTTGAGTTAGTTGAACCGTCCTCAGGTGTTGACTGAATGAATGAATGAATGAATGAAGGCATGTTTGCTTGCTCTTACAGATAAGGTTTTATCTATGGATAAACCAAAAGAAAAAATATTTTCCCATACCCCCTGAAGCGAGTCTACTTTGTTTTGTGGGAGGAAGCAATTTATAGACCTATCTACACATTATTTTCTAAAACTCAAGTATTTTGGAAGAGCAGATGGAGTACCATACTGTACACACTAGTCATATATTTTGAAATATATTTCTTTTTGAGCAATTCAGTGCTGCTTTATTTAGCAGAAGCTGTTG
Source organism: Tursiops truncatus (assembly GCF_011762595.2). NCBI lineage: Eukaryota > Metazoa > Chordata > Mammalia > Artiodactyla > Delphinidae > Tursiops > Tursiops truncatus. Next base: position 64,943,762 of record NC_047042.1, on the reverse strand, counting down.
AAGGTTTTAAAAGCAATGATCCAAAGAACATGAGTGGCTGAGATCACAGTGGACAGACAGGCACGACGGCAATGCTTTTCAAATTCTACTCTTCAGACCCCAGCCCTGGCCCCCATTGCCTCCCCTGTGTAGAGATGATGGTCCATTTTGTTCTGGGGGATGTGGCAGCGGAGCCTGGTTATCTGTATTTTTTGTAAATCCTCTGGGTGATTCTGATATGCACCCAGGTTTGAGAACCAATCTTCTATACCCATGTCTGAGTCCTACTCTTGGTACCTTGTTTTCTTGAGACTCATTTATTTTCATCGATTAAATTATTAGACAAACGAAGGAAAGAAAACTCCATTCCCTTTATACTTCCTAAGAGTCGTGGGGGAAGCAAAGAGGTGTTGAGCACCTCCAATATTGCCAGGAAATTTGTCTTATAGATTTCACTTAATCTTCACAAGAACTCACCAACATTTTAAGAATCGGCCCTCAGATTTGAGTTATACATATTCCTCAGTCCATACCTTATCACCATAAGTCCATGCAAGACTTTCCTTTTATTTTGTTATTGTTCCTCTTCACCCTTGCTCCCAAACCCATTCCCCTCCCCAACAGAGAACTACCTAAATATGATGGAACTCAAATATACATGTGTCCTTTTAAAATAGATCTTATTATTTGTGTATGTGTATATTGTTATTTTGATAAATGATAAATCTGTAATACAAATAAGCTATAAAAAGTAAGAATGTTTCTTAGCTTTTACTTAACATTACATTTTCAGGTAGATCCCTGTTACCGTGTAGACTACCAACATTTTCATAGTATTTCATTGTCTGCATTTCACTCCATTTTATTTCTATCCTTCCAGTTGATATACACCCATGCTACCTCCCGATCCCCACTGTCACAAAAAATTATGCAACGAACATCCTCATTTGTAACCCTTGGGAACCTGTGTGAGAATTATTTCTGGGATGTGTACCCACGAGTTGGGTCCTGCAGTCATACGATCTATGCATATTAGTTTCAGACTGGTTTCCTAAATGGAAAGAGCACATGAGTGTTCTCACCTCCCTACATCCCTTCCAACATTCGGTGTGGACATTTGGTCATTCCGATGGCTGAGAGCACATGTCATTGTTGTGTTAATTTTCATACCTTGGGTCACTGGTGAATTTGAGCTTCTTTTCATGTGCTTCTTACCTGTTTGGATTTTTCCTTCTAAGAATTGCATTTTTATGTCCTTTATCTACTTTTCTATTTCTTTTTATATTCTAGGTATTAATCCTTTGTCAGCTCTGGCTGCTGCAATAATTAACTCCCAGTTAGTTATTTGTCTGATAACTTACCAATGTTTTTTCAAAAATCCTTACTATTTAATGTAGGTAAATCCAACAATTTTTCATCTTATGGTTAATGATTTTAGGATCTTATGAAGTACTTTCCCACCCAGAATAAGGATTTGATTCCTATTTTTGTAGGTAAGGAAATGGGATCACAGTCTTGATACCCAAGCTCACGCTATCAGTTAGTGTGATTTGAAACTATTAATAATTAGCTGTTAATAAATGAGATCTTGGTGTTCACAATACTTTTAAACCAATCAAGTATTATTTGCACTGAAAACATCCTGTGAGTTTCACTCAGAGATCTCTCAAAAATACCAGTCTGCAGCTTGCGTCCCTCAGATTTCACTAAATTTTCCTTCCTGCCCCGAAATTCTTCCAAAGTGTCTCAAATTGCATTACAGCCAGGCTGGTCATAATTACAGCTTTGGCTTTCATTAAGCTAATTACTACTTGGACTCAAATTGAACCATTTCGCTCAAATAACACTGTAAACCAGTCCTTTCTCTGTGATGTCTCTGCCTTTTCTAGGAAAGTACAAGGCTGATATCAGAGCTCTGTCTCTCCTTAAAGCTGGGGATTTCAAGCCGCCTTTTTCCAAGGACCCCTGGGGTACAGCTCAAGTGTCTCATAATGTAAGAGAAATGGGGGAGGGAGTTGCAGTCTGGAAGGACCGTGAACACAGGCCCTTTCCTCCAATTTAACCCAGTCAAGCTTTACCTTTATTTGTTGTGTGTATTGGATGATATGTCAGATCTATTTGAAAAGGGATTCTACTGATAAAGGGAGGGTGGGGGAGAAGCACTGCCTTAGAGAACTAGACTACTTAATATAAACTGATATATTTTCATCTCTATGCTCATGTTACATTTATATAGTGCTTTACATTCTGAAAAACACTGACATTTCTGTGTGAGGTAGGCATATTTCAACAGCTGCAGCACAATTTTCTCACAATTAAAAGCTCCGTCTTGCAGCACCTGTTCTAGCAGGCGGGCTGAAGGGCCATATGCCAAGAGATAGTAGAGATTATCAACGGCTTGGGTCGAAGGTAGAACTAGATGATATCTAATCTCTCTGTTTGTGCAAAGATGTTATAACTGGGAATGCTTAGAGAAGAAAGTAACATCGCGAGAATTGGCTACACTAAGCTTCTTGTCTGCTGGGGAAAGAAAGACTCCACACATTTCTTGAACACCCGCTCTGGTCTAGTCACCGTGCTAGGTGCCTCATTTCATTTAATCTTACAGCCACTCTGGGAGGGAGGTATTATTATATCCATTTTAAAGGTGTTGAAAGTGAACCATGTCAGGTTAAGTGGGAAAAAAAGCCTGAAGCCCAGAGCTTTCCAGCTCCAAAACCAGGGCTCTTCCCACTGCATAAGGATACCTCCACATAAACATTGCATCTTTTAAAAATCAGCCTCCTTGAACTTCATTTAAGCAGTTATATTTGGAAGGAAGTTTTTCATGAGTCATTCTGTCTCATGCTGGGCATCACATCAATGCCTTGGTCCTCTCCCTCCCTCTGGTCTTTACCTCCTGCTTTTGGATCAAGCCGCATCATCTGTCATTTATAGCTACTTTCAGCCTCCTTGTTGATGAGGTCACTTGCCATGACTCAGCTGTTAGCATCTTTTCTGCTTTGATTTCCTGGGTTTCCAACACAAGCCCATGCTATTTTTGGTCTTGCCTCAGATAGGAAGATTGGAAAACAGCAGTCCAGCCTTCTGGTTCTCCAAGTTGTTGATTCGACTTGGCTTTCTCTCTTCATTCATGAATTCCTTCTGGGCTGCAAGCTGAGGAGGTTTGCATGATTGAAACGTTCTTCTCTCTTCTCAGAGGGTGTACATCTGCGACACAAACAGGGGCCAAATGTGGTATCAGCTTTGGTTATCTTTGTTTTCACTCTTCTGACCAGAATCCCTCAAAGCACACAATCACCCTTTTCCCCACCTATTTCTTAAATAAAAGAATAAATATATTGAATAACGATGTTGAGTAGTTTTATTTCAAATATGCATATATTATGACTAGTGTTCTGAGCAAGACAGTACAATTACCAAAACTAGGTTTATTTAATCTTTTATCACTAGGACCAATCTTTCAATGAAACTGTGCTCTGTTAAATGGAAGCTGTCTGGTATTCACAGCTTGTGCTTCTGGGTTCTTGCATTTTATACCAGGAGGCAGTTTACGCATATGTCTCTGATCATTCTAAAATGATGGAGAGCAAGAACGTATGTTTGCATAACACCTTACACTTTATGAAGTGCTTTCAGATGTATCGTCTGTTTTACCTTAATTACTCTATGGGGTAGGTTTTATCATCCCTATTTCATGTAAGTAAATTCAGATGCAAGGAGCCTTAAACTTTATAAAAGAGCCTTCGTTTTGAAAAACAAATGTACGCATAAGGACATTGAGCAGTCACCCAGACCTAGCACGTGCGAGTCATCAGCTTCTTTTGCCACAAACAATGCTGTGTTGATGAAGAAATAATATAATACTATACTTTGGGAGAAGCTGGTGCATATAAAAAATTGAGGTAAGACTGAATTGTCCTTCAGCTGGCTGACACTCAGGACAGTATCAGAGGGGCAGGACTCATGGAATTAAGCAGGGTTTGATATTCTCCACGTCAGAAGTAGAGCCTTTATTTGTGAACTGTTTTCCCTTCGTGATGGTTTCCGACAGCTGGTTCTGTTGGCCAAGCCTTCAGAGCAGCCATCAGGCTTTCAGGATCCCCCAGCCAGAAGAAAACGAGCACACCATGGATTCTCAGGAGGCTAGGCAATATTCTAGGTGTTGAGCCTAACACAGTTAATAGGAAGTGTCCTTGCCCAGAGAATATAACAATACGGTGGGAAGTAGAGGGGTACAATGAGATCCGGGATGTGATGGGTGACAAGCCTGCTTGCGTGAAGGATGAGCAGTTAGCCTGTTAAAGAGGGAGGATTTCAAAAAGAGACATCAACATAGAAGAACGAGGAAATCACCCAGTAACTCAGTGTTTCTAAAAGGCAGTGTCTGAACTTGAGAAATAGGCAAGCTATAGGCAGATATAGGCAGAGGCCCTGTGATGGAGGACATCTTTTCTGACCCAGTTCATAACACTGTAGAGATGGGATAGGAGGAGTTGAGCATGGAGTGAGGGAGGTAAGTTAGGAAGCTTCTGAAGTAGTCCAGATGAGGGATGTGGAGGCTCCACAGGCAGAGAAAGTAGGAGTGAAAGGAAAAGGGCAGAGATGAGAAACATGGAGAAGGTGGAGTCACAACTTGAGGACTGGACCCGGAGGTTAAGGAAGAGAAAGGTGTCTAAGATGACTTCATTATTTTTGGTCTGAAGGAGAACTCCATAAATCCGTATAGGGCAGGCTCCAGGCAGGACAGTTTTAAGAGGAAGATAATAAGTTGAGTTTTAGAAATGTGTGAGAGGTGTTTATGGGACACTTCTAAGACAGTGTTTTACAGACAAAGAAATCAGTTTGTATCTCAAAGCTAGACATACAGCTTTTGCTCTGGTTTGCATTTTTTTTTTCTCGTGCTACTCTCTTTAAATCAGTGATTCCTTTGGGCTTCATCATGACCAACTTTATAAATCCGATGACAGCAACGGATTCCCTGGGGGTGGAAAAACACACATGCACACGTTCATAAAACATGACATAAAATTTCAGGTAGTTTGAAGAGCTCCAAGTTAATGCTACTTGCTTTCAATGGGACTTGGAGCTTTAAGACTCCATCTAAATCTCAGAGCAGCCAAGTCACATATTGATTGACTGTGAAGGATCTTCTACTATTGCTCTATGACTGGAGGAGTCCAGTTGCAACCACATGGTTTACTATCAACACAAGTCAGTGGGAGATCAGAAAGCAATTACAATACCTAGAAACTGGAGCACACAGGCTCATTTTAACTCTTCTGTGTACTACTTAGATCTTTTCTCATGACCCCATTCTTTGCCTGTGTCATAAACTCCTCCCCAGACTTTCCCCCAAGGCAGAGCTAATAGGACACGAGTTGTTCAGACTCTTACTACTTATTGATGCAAATGTGGTCTTTCTCGTCCCAATTCATTATCATCATAAGGTGAGGATCCCGTTGTGAGGACAACCTCGCTTCATCTTCCGCTCAACTCACTTTTGGTTTCACAAGAACGTAAACATCCCACAGCTTTCATCTCCATATTTTAACTCTTTTTCTACAAGCTCCATGCATGTTCATGTGCAATAAACTTTTTCACCCATTTTGTTCTCATGCTGAGGAATGTTGGCATTCCTCTCCTCTAATGCACTAAATAGTCCTTCGGATCAACAGAGTCCCCCAGACAGATACAACGGTGCATTAAAGGATTCTGTCACCTAATATTTATTGAGTACTTCTTATGGACTAGGTCTCCCTTAAGGTTTTCCAGTCTAACGAAAGAGGCAAATGTAGATTTATAAATCACATACAGTGTGATCATTGCATTAATAGAGGTATCGAACCCAGGAGCTCATAATGTGCATGCTACGGTACCCCTTATCTGATGGGCTGAGTCTTTTCAGTCATTTTTCTGTGAGCATTTGTCGCACCCCTCCTGACTGGGCTTCACGGTGCTGTGGGGATATATACTTGGACAAATCTTGAATTTGAGAAACTTTGACAGCTTAACAAAGATGTACAAAATAAGCTTTAATGGAAGGTGGAAGTGATACATGCCGTAAGTATGAAGAAAAACAAAGGGGAAACTAGCATTTATTGAGTACCTACTATGTGTCAGGGATTATTCTAGATACTTCCATTTACACTTTCTAACTGAATGCTCCTACCTGTGTTTAGGCTTAATTAGGCTTTTCTAACTTAATTTACAAGTTAAGACTCAGAGATGACAAGCAAATTATCGAAGATCTCCTTGTTTGTAAAACTCACGATATTTCCACTCTATATTGCTAAAAGGACCTTAGGAAATATATCAAAATAATAAAGTGAGACAGAATATACTCATTTAGTTACTGCTCAGTGTTCCAGTTTTCTCTCAACTTCATTTATGTATTTTGCCCTGCCCCTTATGGGTCAGTACATACCCTAGAACATACTTAGGGCTTGTCCCTTACCAGCTTTAACTATCATTAATATTATGGCAATTTCAAAAATAAATCCCTTTGGATGTGGCTCAGCGACTGGCTCCTATCTTTCTCCTGTGATTTCCTCAGTCCCAGGTAGCATTAACATTAGAGATAATTAAATTTGCTACCTTTACAGGATGACTTTCCATGGGCATGCCATCTTTTTTCTAAAGTATGAACATTTCTTAATAAGACATAGATGTGGCAGGCACCTTTTCTTATAATTCAAGGCCTTCTAATGTCCTTTTAAACAAAACTACTGACAAAGCCACTCTTAAGTTTCCTTTACTGGATGGGAATTATTACAGCTCAGATCCATTTATCCAGTGTCACACAAGTAGCTGGATATACTTGATAAACGACCCAAATTTTAACCTTCTTACAATTTAACACTTTAAATAAAAGCCAACAAGCTTCACCTCATTGGAAAATTACTATATGTCTGAAACCATTGGGATATCAATATCTGTCAGACAGCCTTCCTAGGTGTAACGTCTAAAGCAAGACTCATTGAGGTGACTCGCGTTCTCTGCATGGTGTTTACCCAGTAGTCATCACTCATGTTTGTTCATTATGTGTTGGGGTGATGAGCCAACCGCTGTACTGTCAGCTGGGGCTAGAGCCTGTTTAGTTTGGCACTGATTAATGATGTGCCCAGAGTGAGCCATTCTCAGAGCCATCTTAGAAACCCAGTTAGCCAAAGACAAATAGCTGGAACTTGGCCGATGGGAGCACAGGAGGTGTGCTTTTGAGAGAGGGGGAGTCATTTAGAAACATCCGTATGACTTTTGGTTGTCTTAACTAGGGAAGAGGCAGGTTCTGCGGTAAAAAAAAAAAAAAAAAAAAAAAGCCTTGGGGTGTGGTTTCTTGGTAGGCACCCCGGATTCAGTGTAAGACATGTTACTGATGTATAATACTTGTACAACTGCATTATTTTTCTGTGCTTTGGGTCTCACCATTTATAAACTTGCTTATGGAGCCTACCTGCTTCCCAGCCACACCTTCAGACAAAAGGCACTTGTATCAGTGAGTATCTTGAGATGTTCCTTTTGAAGATCTTATGCCAAAGAACAAGCATCTATAGCTTTACATTTTCTTTACCAAATGAACTTTACACACACACACAAAGTTTTAAGGGTAGTGTTTTTCTTGCCTTTGTACCTTATTTTTCCTTCTCATTTCATTCACCTGTTGTACCATGTTGGTTTGACATCCATTTCTTTACTCAAGATTTCTCCTCTTTGCCTCTTTCTGTCCTTTAGGTGGGACAATAAGGAAGAGTTACATTGATCTTGAAGTTTTAGAGAAAATGTCTCAGTGCTAATTAGAGTGCTGGCCTTTTAGTGGTATCCCCAAAATGGGCACAGCACCTTATTTTATCCTTTCCAGAACGACCTTCTCTCCCTATTACTGACAGAAAGCATCTCTGAAGTTCCATTGGCAACTCCTGGCCCGAGACTTTAGGAATATTTATTTCCAAAAGATAAATAAACCCCTTTTTAGAGGGCATTTTTTCACTAGCCCATCCAAAATGCTCAACTCAAAAGTTGCAAGGATGCCCAAATCCACTTTGTGGGAGAAAATACAGAGATGAGAGGATGAGCCCAAAGTTACACAGGAGGCAGGATAAGAAGAAAAATGCAAAGCCAGGTAGGCACTAGGTATCCTGGTTTAGTCATTAGTGTTTGACTTTATGACTTTGTTCCTCTGCTCAAAGATCTTAATTTTTCATCACTTCCTGCAAGATACAGTTCAGATTCTTCTGCTCGGCAGCTACAGGCATCCATAGTTTGATCCTGACCTGTCCCTCACAGCTTACTTCCTACCCCTCTCCCTAAGTGAATAAGAATAAACAATAATCATCATGTATGTCTAGTCTCATAGAAGCTGCTCAACAAACATTCCTTTAATCCTTACACCACACTGCAAGGTCTACACTGTAATCTCCAGTTTGCTGGGGATCTGAGGCTTAGGGAGGTTCAGAAATTTGCTCCAGGACACATAGATGGTAAAAGTGAGAGAGCCAAGAATCAAACCCAGTTCTGCCTGACTCCAGGGCTTGCTGTTTTCCTTTCACTAAAGCCAAAGTGATCTTGAGCAACTGCCTTTCTATTGGCTTCGAAAGCCCATCCCCCTCACTTCTCTTTTTAGATCTAAATCATACCCATCCTGCAGGACCCCACCCAGAGCCTGCCTTGTTCATACAGTGCTTCCTAACCACCCCAGCTGGAAGTGGTCTCCCCTGCCAGGTAGGCGTCGGGAGCTTTGGGCTCAAATCGCTACTGTACCACTGTCTAGTGTGTGATTTTGAGTAAGTCACTTAATTCTACCTTGGCGTATGCTGCAACCTGACCTCCATAGTTCTACCCAATCAAAAGTTGTAGAATTCTGAAGTTATATATAATTTCTTGTATGTGCTGAGTCCTGTATCTCTCTGCCTACCTCATCCCCATTTCCCACTGGCTAGTACAGTACCTTATGCAGAAGGAGGGGCACAGCAGATAGTATTGTGGAGAGACGCATCTACTCTTCAATTCCAACTCACTCCCACTTATTTGTTTGTCTCTTTTATTCACTTAGTCATCCATTCATTTATTTATTGCTAGGGCTGAATTTTTCTGTAACTTCCATGATCCTTCCTGAGATGTCCTAGAAGCCTCACCTCCACTTTTAGACAATATAGTTATTGGTTTGGGAAAAGTTATTGGGCAATACTTAATGCCTTGAAGGCAAGGACTTTTCATTTTTTATACTCAAAGCAGATAAAACAGAAGGAGAAGTCACTTTGACATTATGAGATCTCAGAAAAAGAAGTTTGGACCGATAAATACTTTTTAACATTTTCTGTGTCATGGCTCTTTCAGCATCTCATCAATCCTTGCGCACCTGTGCATACCAGCCCATGGTTTCCAACCTGCACAGAAAAATGGATGGCTACCAATTAATTGAAGTCACCAGGTTTCAAGTTTGGTTCCAAAGGACTATCATCTTCTCTACCATCTTCAGTGACACTTGTCCCCTTTTGGTCCTAAAATCTTTAGCTCCTGCAGGTCCTCAAGCATTCCTTTAGGAGACAGTGATTCTGCTTATCCCATCAGCAGACACCACTGGGCAAAACAGATCTCATCTTCCTCCCTCCTAATCCCCAGAAAATTCTTGGACTCTAGCTTTCACCTGTCAGATGTTCATGCTAATTGAAATTTGAAAAGAAGGGAAAAGGCGATTATGTTCAACATAAGAAGGCCTACAGTTTGAACAAGAAGACCCATGTCTTCCCACTATTTTATCCATTCAACAAATGTGTCAGGCCCTCCTGAGTGTTTGGCACTGTTCTTAGGCCCATGACTAAGTCCTTTCCCTGGACAGTACACCATTTCCAAAGGTGTTAGTATTGGCTTCAATTGCCAAGATGGTAAGTGAGATAGAAATACTGTTTAGCTATTGAGCTGAACAACTTTCACAAGGACATAAAACTGAACATAATTTCAGGCCCTGAAAAAATTTGGTCTGGGTCATTGGGACTTTTAAGAAAGTCTAATCCAAAGTTACTGAACAGTCAGATGTGTTAGATAAGGTTAACTATTGCTGACCAACATCAGTTGCTTCAGAGATGATGGGTGGATGCTCTTGTGAATACCAAATTCAATTGATTGGTAGGGACTGCCTGCAGACAGAGTCCTGGTTCAGCAGGAAATAAAAGTGCCATGATAGATTAGTCATGTCTGCCATTGTCATGGGAGAGAAGAATGATGGTATATATGCCATATAATTGCCATCTATGCTGTTTCCTCCAAAGGACCCATCAGTAAGGGGGGGAATCACATTCAGGTGAAAGCATGGCAGACCCAGTGGATTTCTGGAAACTGTGGCAATAGCTGCCTTCATCCAGCTGAGAGAGATATAGTGAATGAGCAGAAAGGAAGGGGTATTGAGTGGAAAAAACACAAGAACCATTTCAGATCTGCCTTGGGTGCATTAGCTCCAAACCACCAAATGACTAAGGATTTTGCAGAATCAGGGCATTTGGGGCTGTTTTAATTGTCTGAGCTTTGTGGCCATGGTGGTTGACAGGTTCTCCTTTAAAGATGGCTCACAATTACTTTAGTTTCGGAAGTGCTCTTCTGCCCTGGGACTGTGTAATAACCAGCCATGGAAAAGAAAAGGCCTGGGGATTTATGAGATGTCACAGTTTACAACCATCTGGGAGAAATACAGCAGGATGTTGGTACAGTAGTGTGTTAACCAGAGTTAATCTATCATTGCTACTGTTATAAACGCCCTCTTTCCCTCGGCTTAAAACCATCGCACAGATTTGACCCCAGTCTTCACAAAGACGGGCCAGAACTCATCTTTTTTAAACATGTAACTCAGAAATACAGTCAAATTGACCTTCGGTTTACTAGACTGAGGGGGAAATTTCCCAGGTATGAGAAATTTTAAAATCCACTAGTGATAAAAAGAAAAATGAGGTATAGTCTCTTCCTTCAAGGGACTCAGGGTCCTACGGGAAACCGGTAGTGAATACATAATTTCAGTACACTCTGAGAAGTGCAGTCCTTGAAGCGATCGGGCAAGAATAGAAATATGTTTGTATGCGCAAAAACCGGTAGTGTGCTAAATCATCGCTTTGCTTTCCCTGCCCCCAAATTATATTGGTAACTCACACCCATCGTAGCCCTTATTGAGGGCCACTGTTATTATTTGTTGACACACCTACTTCCCACTAACTGCCTTTGAGTTCTGCAAGAGTGAGCATTGGGTCTGGTTTTTGTGTTGCCAGCACTTCAGCCAGTGATTAGCATGTATTAGATGCCTGACAAACGTTAGCTGAGCTAATACAGGACTGAACGTATACAGCTGACCCTTGAACTACATGGGGGTTAGGACGCCAACCCTCTGCACAGTCAAAAATCCACATATGGCATATAGTTTGGGCCGTTCCTTTGTATCCGTGGTTCCACATCTAAGGATTCAACCAACTCCGAATCACGTAGTGCTGCAGTATTTACTATTGAAAAGAATCCATGAATAAGTGGATCCGCAGGGTTCAAATCCATGTTGTTCGACGGTCAGCTGTACTTCTAAAGCTTCTAATGCAATACCCAGCATTGACAACTTATTAGAGAAAATTTAGAAAATAAAACATATTTACTCTTAATGTGTTCGTTGATGATTCAGCTGAATCTATTTGGAAATTAAAAAGCATACCATAGTGTTCTAAATTTCTCAACAAAGAACGGTCCGCTTATAATATCACACTGTAAACTACAGAAACAAACATTTGATATACCATTTTAAAACTGTAAAACACAAGAAAATACTACATGTTATTTATGGATAAGGCATATGTAGAATTGTAAAAATATCTACAGAAAGAATAGATCTCAGGCAAGAGTAGAATGAGGAAAGGATGACACCTATGGCATTTTGTATCTTTAAAAAAGACATCTAAAACAAATACAGCAAAATGTTGACGTAAATAAAATTGCCATGGTGGATGATTATCTGCTCTATTATTTTCTGTTTGAAATATTTCATAATTTTAAAGTTTATAATTACTTTTTTTATGAAGTAAGACTACTGGGTGGGAACAAAATATCGCACTCTTAATTTGACGCATACCGAAAGGGAAAAGTATTTGGACAAGTGTGGCAAGAACATTCCTTCCCTGTATGTCAGAGTTTAGACCAGTGGGCTCTGCTTCATTTAAGTCCCACTGCGTGGCCATCCCCCCTGCCCGGTGTGTGTGCTGAGGAGCTTCCACCAACACTTTCCTTTTGGTGGCACTGTCCTTCTAGAGTGACTTGCCAAAGCAGCGATTCCCATGTCCTCCGAGTTCGGGAGCCTTGCCTGGTGGCAGAGCTGGCTTATAGAAGCCAGACCTTGCCTTTCCCACCCCATATCCCCTGTGGTCTTGCCTGAGCAGTCTGCTTATGAAAAGTTTATTAACTCTCCCTTCCAGAGGGGCCCATTGTCCCCTTTCGTTTGTCGCTATCTAACAGTTTATGCAAAGTATGCTGGGAGAGCCAAATGTGTGAGGCTTCAGGATTTACCTCCATGTGAGACAGTAGACAGTGCATTTATTTCCTAAGGTTGATTAATTTTAGAATAGTTTGGGGCTGATTTATCTGGTATTTTTTCTGTCCATTTTCCGTTTAGCTCATTCATTCACTCTGCGAATATTTTTGAAACTCATACTGGATGCTGGACACACAGAGATGAATTGGGTAAAATTCCACCGTCCACAGAGGTTGAGACACATGGGGGAAGCTCAACACCTGAGCAGACGGTCACCGTTCACTGCTTTTCTTCACACCTTACCCATGAATGAGTGAAGAAGGCAGTGAATGGATCTCAGATTTGTTGGTAAACAGCCCATAATGTTTAAAGGGGTATCTGTGGATGCCATTTACCCATGAACAGACCTAGGAAATTGCTTATCATGTAGTACCGTGTATTTGGGCATCATCATTGTGGAACTTAAAAAAGAAAACTCCTTGCAGGCTCAGTTACTTCTTCAATAAAATTCCTCCCCTGCTTTTGGGGAGCTCCTAGGAGAGGCAGTCCAGCCCCTACCCCCCACCGTGGTCAGCCAGGGTACCGTAGAGCACAGCACCTCGGTAGCAACTCTAGTTTGGGAGACTGGCCCGTTGGGAAGGTCATTCTTTGTAACTTTCAGAAGCTTTGCCTAAGTCTTTGCTTTCAACACTTGAGCTTGACAAAGTATGGCTAAGTTTGGTAAACGAGCATTAGAAAACCAACAGTAGCAGAATTATTAAAAATTTGTAGCCATTTCCCCCCAAACCTATTGGAAGAGAGTAGTTCAACCTTCTCTGCCAGAAAACCAGCACCATTGGTTTCTGCCCTTCTCACCATTCATGGTCCCATATTTTGACTGACTAACTTGACATGTTGTTTATTCAAAGCTGTGGATTAAATGCCACCCACTAATATGATTGGTGTGGACTTTGCTTGCCTGAGGCCAGCATCCTCAGACACTGGTGAAAATAGCTTCCTGCTGTCCAACAGAGCCTTAGTTAGCCAGCCTGCAAATCTAGCCTGATTGCTGTATTAATTTGTCTCCCCATTTCAGTGGGGAAAGGAAGCTTGGTCACAGGACTGTTTGCCTCTTGATCTCTCTCCCCTCAAGGGCAGGATACAGAGGGAAGGCAGTGATCCCAAACCTCACCTTTTCTGTTTCCTCTTTTGAGCTGGCTTCCTGTGGTTGCTGAAGAAAGTGAGAAGGATGTTTCTTCCATATCCTTTGTTCTTCAACAAACCCAGCACTAATTGATTTTAAGACTAATTGCTGGTTGAAAGGTTTAGTTCTTTTACTGGCTATAAACATGCCTGAAACCTTAAATTAAAATGCCTTCTTGTGAGGAGGAGGGCAGCTCTTAGTGTCTTAGACTTTGGAATGTGAAATCACCCAGATAGCATCTGCGGGGAATCGCAGGTCAGGTGTTGTATGATAAGTTATTAGGGGGCTAATGGCAAAGCCCTCGGAGCTCTCGGTTTGGATTATGATCAGATTCTCAGGATGCTTGGAGCTGACTAAGCATCACTACCCTTGCCATCTGATTCCTACTTTATTTGTAGCTAAAACCAGGGGACGTTCTCAGCAAGCAAACAGCAGTACCAAGCAGCTAGCTCCCTTTCTAACTGCTCCGGTGCCATCTGTTTTGCTCTCCGGGTGAGTCTGAAAAGTCATCTTCTATACTCTCTCTAATAACAATCCTCCGTCAGGTTCCCCAGGCCCGTCTGGACGCTGCTAACGGCTTGCCCGCTCAGGGGCGGCACTCGGGCTACTGCCCTGTATCCGGAAACACTGATGCTGATTGCTGCCCAGCGGATTGTGGGTTTACTGGGGAGACGGTGGCTGCCCTTGCTAAAAAAAGCCCTTAAGAGGCACCTGAGCCAGGTAGGCAGATGCTCTCACCACAGTGGCTGTGGCTGCCTCGGTGAGAAGCAGCCCACCGAGTGGAGGTGGCTTCTAAGAGCCCTACCCAAGCATGCTCAGAGCAGACACGCTCTCCTGACCGTCTCTGTGACTTCCCAGGTGAGAGCACTCATCTTGTCCCCACTGTAGCTGGTACCCAAAGGCCACCCCTTGGGGGAACTGAGGGCAGTAACAAGCTGAGGCCTGGGCTTCTCATCTGTAAGTTACATTGACATTTCTAAGGGAAGGTCGCATGTCCCTTTCTCTTTTCCTAAGAATGGCAACCATCATAGCTCCTTCCTACCTTCTTACGTCTCCTCATTTAGACCAGTAGCCCTCAACCCCAGATGCACATTAGTACCCACTGGGTGGCTTTGTAGAGCATGACCAGTGTCTGGAACCCATTCCAGACCAGATGAATCAGAATCTCTGGGGGTGAGGCCAGGCAGAGGTACGTTTTACATTTTGTTGTAGACTGAGGGTTGGGAATTCCTGGTTTTGAGGCTATTTCTTTCTTTTAATCATTTGTCGAGTCCATCAGTCATAAATTAAACAGACATTTTGTCAATTACTATGTGATCGGATCATGCAGACTCTGGATATGCAAGAGTAACCAAGGACACAGCCCATGACATTATGGAACAGTCCTATGATGGGAGAATATGTGGTCCTACGTTGCCTTTAGGGGGAGGGCTGCAGGTCAGAAATGGATTTCTAGAACTGAAGAATGAGCAAGTGTTAGAAAGGAGGGCATTAGTCACAGGTGGAACGGAGAGCACAAATGAAGGCACGGGGTGACGCTCGAGGCACTGAGAGGACCTCAGTGCGGCTATAGGTCATGGGGTCTGAAGGGTGGTTCCAAGTAGGAGGCATCGGTTGGGGGGGTGGGAGTGGAAGGTAACCACGAGGGCCCGTGTGGTCACACTAGAGGAGCTGGTCTTCACCTGCAGGCAATGCTGAACCAAGCAAACGATGTGATCAGATTTGCATTTGGGAAATAATCTGGCCTCTGTGAGGAGGGGCTGGAAGGGGTAAAGTTGAAGTCAGAGGTTGTTGGGTAAACCTGGACAGGTAATGGGGCAGGGGTCCAGGGACGAGTCAGTGAGAATGACATGAAGTAGAGGAAGGGACAGATATTCAAGAGGTGAGTGAACATCACACCACTCCTGAAAACTATAATCCTCAGAGCAAAGTTCCCAACTTTCATGAACATTCAGGTTCCTAAGCCCAGGTAGTTCCATTAGTTTGATCATTGCTACCTAGTTTTTCATCACTCACCAAAGACATAATGTAACCCAGAGTTGCATTACGGGCACAGTACAGATACGAAGTGTCCCGAGAACAGGCCTTGGCTATAAGCAGTTTGCATTCCAGACTCGAACTTGGGAGAAGTGAAACCAATGGACAGTCCCAGTCTACAGCGAACTGTTCTTATTCTCAGCTCTTGGGTACAAATCTTGGCTTTTAACGTGATGCATAACAAGCCTAGTATTTGCTGGGTTCGGAAATACCATCTTAGGGAGGAACAGTCACGGTGACCTCACTGTCCACGTCACACACAGCGCTGGCCTTTGGCCCAGAATTAGGTCATCATCAACCCCTCAGAGGGATGCCCACAGGAGCTCAGACCTCAGAGGGCTGTTAAGACCCACTGGAGCAACAGAGACAAGGAAAAGTTAAATAGCTTGCTGATTCTTATGATTACTGCATGCCAGGATTAGATCACATCCTCTGTGAAGTGCAGAGGCACTCTTTTGCCTTTATTAATGAACAAACTATTTCAAATTCATCTGGTGTAATTGAGGACATATGATGAGATCGAGGATGGGCTGGAGGTTGCACACCAGCTGAGCTGACCCTCTGTGATTTCAGAACACTTTCTGTTCAGTTGCATTAAGCCGACCCCAAGGGGCCCCAGAGAGCCAGACCCGTCAGCAGGGGACTGCACTGGTCAAACCCCAGTGGGAGGTATGGCAGGAGGGTGTAAAGGTGGGCCAAAGCATCTTCCAGTCCCTGAAACCATTCAGGGGGAGAGTTGAGAACACTGTTTAAAAAACCAACTCTTGGGCTTCCCTGGTGGCGCAGTGGTTGAGAGTCCGCCTGCCGATGTTCGTGCCCCGGTCCGGGAAGATCCCGCATGCGGCGGAACGGCTGGGCCCGTGAGCCATGGCCGCTGAGCCTGCGCGTCCAGAGCCTGTGCTCCACAGCGGAAGAGGCCACAACAGTGAGAGGCCCGCGTACCGCAAAAAAAAAAAAAAAAGAACATTCTTGGGAATAAAACTGATCCAGTCCTAAAGCCCAGCGATGAGAACTGTCCGCCATGAGTCATTTTAAAGCTGGACTGTGTTGGCATCTGTCTTCTCCAAGACAGCCTTTTCTCTCCATCATGAAGATAAATCCATTTAATGGGCACCATGGATTGGGGAAATTGCACTTTTTTGTAAGCGCTGACCCTCCTTTAGTGGTGTACTGCTGTGGCTTCTTCAGAAACCCTCCGCTCAGCTTCAGATCAGCCCCTTCCAGCTCAGCTCTGGAAGGAAGCCCAGAATGCCCTCTGGAACCCTACAACACCATCTCAGAGCCGCAGATGTTATTCTTTAGGCTGTATAGAAGTATTCTTTGAAAACCCTGTTAACAGTCTTACAGTTCTGTTAAGGATGCATTTGTTTAATTCTACAGATGAAGGGTAGGAGCCTGAGAATCTTTGATGTTGAACATATGCATCATTACAGTCTGGAAGATACTGGCTAAGTCCCGTGGGCCACAATACAAATAAGAAACGGTGCCTCCTCTCCAGGGATTTACAGTCTAGATGGGGTGAAAGGTACACCAATCACTAACTTAACTGCTCTACAGTGATATGACAAGAATTGCTACAGAGGCCATACTGAAGGCTCAGAAGTGGTGCTGGAGGTCTGCTGAGATCAGAGGTTCTCACACTTGAGGGTGTATCCGAATCACCCGGAGCAGCTGTTGAAACACTGATTCCTAGCCCCACTCCTAGAGTTTCTCATTCAGTGGGTCTGGGGTGGGCCGAGGAGTTGAATTTCTAGCAATTTCCCGGGTGGTACAGATGTGGTCTGGGAATATTTTTATAGGAGAAACCTCTGACATAATTTCATTATCAGAAGGTAAGAGAACTCACATTTGTTGTGATTCTAGTATGTTCCATTTAATGTATCAGGTACTTTGCATGTAATACCTTGAATAGATTTTGCAACAGCCCTGCGAACTCTGTACTGTGCTTACATAGTAGCATGCATAGTAGTATGCGTGCTACTGTGTCAGTGCTTCCACTTTACATGAGCAAACTAAGGCTTGAGAAGGGGAACTCACGTTTGCTAAATATCTACAATGTACCTTAAAGGGTGTTAGGCTTCATCTCAGTAACAATAACCTGATGAATCCCAAATGATTTGTTCTCCCAGTTTAGAGATGATGCAAATGAGTCTGGGAGGGATTGAGTGTCTTGAGGAAGTCTGCAGCCTGGCTTCAAAATTGTGTGCGCTGAGCTCTAAAGGCTGTGAAACTATCCTGAACCCAGTACCCAACTGTTTGCTGAAAACTACCAACGTGGGCTCCAAAAGCATATTTTCTTTAATACCTGAGTCATGCACTGCCTACCTTCTGCCTTTGTTCTTGCCCGTCCCTCTGCCTGGATTCCCCTTTCCTCTTCCTTCACCTCATAACTCCCGTTCATCCTTCAAGTCCCAGCAACAATTTTGTCTCAACCATGTAGACTTTGCTGACATCCCTCCTTTCCCCAGCTGGACCAGGAATAAAGATTCCTTCGCATGTGTCCCAGCCTACTTTCTATTATTGAATCCCATCATACCTCTCCAAATCCTCTGATGATTTATCATTAGTAACAGAAGAAACAATCCACGGTTTTCATCTTAACCAGCAAAGCCATCCACCATCTGCCCAGCCTTACCTTGCAGCCCCACCTCATTCGTCCAACTAAACGAAACCACCAGCCACTCTTCCCCACCCAGAGCTGTAGTCTCCTCCTTCCGAGCCAAGGTTCATGCTGTTTCCCCCACCAAGACTGGCTCCTTCCCTGCACCTCTTTGTGTCCACATCTTGCTTCTCCTTAAGCCCCAGCCAAAGTCCCCGTTCCATACCCTCAGCCCGCTGGCCCTCGAGAGGGGCTCCGTAAGTATTTGGGGGATAAACACCTTGCCCCTGCTCCACTGTGACGTCACTTACTCTCTTGGGGGAGGCAAGTATGTGCATGTCTTTCACTCTCCCAGACCGGGAGTTCATTCAGCACAAGCGCTCGCTCACAGGGCCTTGTACATTGTAGGTGCTCAAAAACAGTTGTTGAATAAATGGATGAACGATGCTGGATAAAGGTGTGGCTCTAAAGGCAGGGTCAAAGGTGACGAGACCACAAGCATGTGGGGGCTCAGAGGATCCGGAGCACATTTCAGTTAACAACGATGAAACCAGAGCGTACAGTTAGACCAACAGCATGCTCGCTTCTATTCAGGGATCCCCAGCACTTACACCCTTTAATCCGCTCTGAGGAGCCAAAAGGTTTTCTCCATTTGAAGTACAAGTGTCTTGTGAGACCGCCCCCCCAACTTCTTTTGTATTTAACGTGTGACGTTATTACAGCAAACATGTGCTGGGAAAACTCCAGAAACACACGGCTCAGACCACAGGCAAGGTTCGGACCTTGATTAAGTAATGTCAATACCAAATTCAGATTCTAAGAGTATGTTTTCTTTGAAAACACACTGTAAAGCACATGTTGTAATGAAGAAGTTTTAAGTTCATTGATTTGCTGATACCCCTGCAGCGCCATCTGTGGGTTTTTCAAACAGTGATTAAAGGTCAGATAATTTCCAAAGAGGACAGAGTTTAAGGATGGTGGTTGTGAGAGTCTTGATTTAAATCGCACGCATAGAGCATTAACAGAGACTTTACGCCATCAATTCTAATCTTGGTAGAAGCTACTTTGCAAAGGAATAGAAGACTAGTTGACCTGTCTGACTATTTTGTCCCTTCTTAAAAAAACAATGACATCTGCCGTGGGGGTCACTGTGCTTGGCACACGGAGTGACCATAGAACAATGGTCAATGGCCAGTGCCAAGCAAAACTGTGAAGTAGGTAAAACCAGTCTTTGGCTTCTGTATTATGCTGTATACCTACCACTTGCATCCCTTTCCCTAGGGCCAGGGCCCTCTAGACCTCGTCTCCCCTATCAACCTACTCTTAGGAAATGGGCTGTATTTTCTTCAAATTGAAGTGTAAATGATTGCTGGGGATTTAAAGAATTGTTCCACCTGTAGATGCCTACATCTAGCAGGGATCGAAGTCTTAAGCCAGAGAAATGGAACTCCAACTGGATTTTAAGCATAAGATATAACTAGGAGCTACAAAGTTTCCCATACTTACATAGGGGATTATCATCATTTCCATGCAAAGGTACAACCATGAGCATATAAATGAATATGATTTTTTAAGTTATTTCTTATCAAAGCAGCTTTGTTTTTTCTATCCTACTTCCTTCTCCTATTTTTTCTCCAATCTGGGCAACCTCAGCCCCATAAGCTGGTACTCCTGCATACTTCATTGCATGTATTTGTTGAGATCTTTGGTTGAAAGTGACAAGAATCCCATTCAAACCATTTTTAGAAAAGAAAAAGGCTTATGTAACCAAACCAGCAAATGTCAGGGTCGAACTGACTTTGTGGTTGAATATGGCGTCACCATTAACACATTCTTTCACACACACACACACACACACACACACACACACACACACTTTCTTCCATCTGATTCTACTGGCATTGGTCTCATTATCTTCCACTTTCCCGAATATTAAGGGACAGTCTTACAGGTCTCAGTTTGAGGGGAAAAGAACATGCTTCAGCTATGCCTCAAGTCAAGTCAGGAAAGTCTGGGGAAGGATGCTGATTGGTCAGTTCATGTCACATGCCCACTTACTAGCATGATCATTGTGTCTAGTCACATGTAGTCTGGTGACTGTCATCTCTGACACACCTTAAGAAACACATGAAGAAGGGGAATCACCGGGCCCTCTGGGCTTCTGTCTTCTTATCTATAAAACAAGGGAAGTGGAGATAGCTCTAAAACTCTCTCAGCATTAACCTGATTCTATTTTAAAATCGCTTCTTCATTTTTGGCATTCAAATGGCTATATCTTTGTCTCTCTTACTACGTGTCTTACCTCCCACCAGAAGGTCAAATAACATTAGGAGATGACAGTTACCTCCTCGGCTCAACTCAGAGTTTCTCTAAATGAGGAAAGGGGCAGCTCCTGTGGTGCCCCTCACATGAAATTGCAAAGTGTTATAATTCAGCCTGGACCAAATTTAGCCCCATTTATACTGCATGATATGAGATGGTAACAATCTCAAAATCTGTGAAGCATTCCAAATTTAGCATTTTGCCTGAGTAACTAAAGAAGCAGATCAGGTGGAAGGTCAACTGGAAATTTTCCTCTCTGCCGTTATGCTGGGGGCATGAAACAATGTTTATGTAACTGGTTCCAATTCAGATACAGCCCAGGTTCCAAGTGGCTAAGATGTGGTCATTTCCATATTATTTACCTATTTCCATACCACTGAACAGCCATTCTTTCTGCAAAATCCATGTGATGTCTTCTTCTCTGAAATACCTTCCCCCCCTGCCAGCAGTGTTCATCAGTCCACCTGCTCTGTCTCGTCCACACTCCTGCTGTCATATCTTTGTCCGTCCTGGCTCTCTTATTAGACCCTTCGTTCACATTAAGGCAAGGGCCTTAATGTCCCTTATACTGTCCACCCAGCATAGACACATGGTAAGCACTCAGCAACATTTGCTGTACTGACGTCACAAATAATGCTTCTCGAGCAGATTTTTGGTAATAGCTTCTATCAATACAGTCTGATTTATAGTAAGCTAATAACCAGTTGAGTTGTACTGAAGACAGCAGCCCAGCCATGGCCCTAGAAACTCCCACGAGTCAGTGGTCTGGAAGACAGTTGCCTTCATGCCTTGTATATCACTGTTATCACCAGCAACCTCTTCTTCACAGGGCAAGCATGGCACGCAGGTCCTCTGAGAATAGTGGTGCCTACTGGATAAAACAGATCCGTAAGTGGATGATACAGATCTGTTATCCTTCACTGTTTCGTCTGCAGTTTCCCGAGATTCCTGCCATTAGATTTATTTCTTGTGATAAAGTATTGCTTCCCAGATAGCCCCTATGAAAATGCAAATAGGTTACCTAGTAGAGGGTATTCTTACTGTGGACATGGATTCCTAAAGGTCAGAAGCATATAAGGAAAAATGAGGGTTGATATCACTTGAAAATAGATAGACCTGTTTGTCTCGCAGCCACCAATGGCTTATCTTACCCTTGGTTCAGCCATGTTCAGTTGACTAAAGGAAAATGCGGTTGACATGGGATTCCTGGTTACACGAGGACACTGCAAGCAATGTGTACGCAGATGACTAAAGAGTGAGGATATCGGGCATCCCTGAGCTGAGGGGACTCATGGGCTTGTGGGTTCCCCTGATGCTCAGGTTTTTCTGAAGGCATATTGGGTTTTGCTACCAAGGAGGACTGACTTTCTTGTTCAGCCTCCCGATGTCTCTAGACCCCAGCAGATCACTGGACAGCTCCTCACACGATAGGACTGCTATAGGAGGGACATACACTTGGAGAAAGCAACCTGCACCATCAGAGAGGGGGCAGCACCATTAAATAGAGCTCAGCAAGTGCAAGGAGCTGTCCCATGTTTGGAGGATATTTCAGCTGTCTAATATGTCCCAAGGTAGTGAGATTTTTCCCATCACCTGGCCATCAGGCAGGTTTGAAAGTTCTGAATTGCCTCAGTCTTTTCCGTGCTGTCAAACTGTTACTTCTATTACAATAACATTTCATGAAAGTGGCATTTTGGTGGGACTAGTCAGTGAACAATTACTGAAGTATCCACCATGCGTGAATCGTTGAATGAACAACTGATTAGAAGCCGTAGGAGCATACTGAGATCACATTTATAGTGACAGGAGAGGTACCCCAGGGCTGTTCAACACCCAGTGTATGCTCTGAACACCATACGGGTATCTTAGAATTCAACTAGGTATCTGTGACCTTGGACAAGTTCTCAGTCCTTCTCAGTCTCCATTTTCTTAACCTTTTTAAAAAAATTTGTATCTTATATTGGAGTATAGTTGATTTACAGTATTGTGTTGGTTTCAGGCATACAGCAAAGTGATATAATTATGCATAGTCATATACCTATTCTTTTTCAGATCCTTTTCCCACAGAGTACTGAGTCCATTTTTCTTATCTTTAAAATAGCGTTTAAAAACACCTACGCTACTGTATCGGAAAGAGGATTAAATGAGGTGATGAACAGCAAAGTGCCTGGCACAGAACCTAGCACATAATTGAGGTGCATTTGTGATTTTTTCTTATTTGTAAGTTGCAAACAACCCAAAAATGGTGGTACGGGGTGCAGTATAATACAGTGTTTACAGTCCTAAGTTCCAATCTCAGCTCACTCACCTACCAATCAGCTGTATGATTTTGAACTAGTTAACTTAAGGTTTCGAAGCTTCAGTTTCTTCATATGGAAATGTAAAAGGTGATAATATCTACCTCGTGGATTTGAGTAGATTAAGAGGAGGAATATATATAAAGCACCTTCCTTAGTATCTGGCACATAGTAGGTACGTTATTAAGGGTAACAATTGTTGTTCTCATCTGTAATGTAAGATTAAAAAAAGCAGCAGCAAGATTACAGTCTCTTGGATGCCTCTGTGTGTTTTCTGGTCTTTTCCTGCTCTAGATATTCTGATGAAGATAAATCCACATTAATAGAGGCAATGGTTAATTGCCTCCTTGTGGGCTGGACCTGTTCTAAAGCAGAAAATTACCATATTCTTCTTTCTTGAGGTTTCCAATGGGATATATCTATTCTAATTCAGTAGACCTCTTTTTTTAGTGCCTGGCTCAAAGAGGCAATACCACATGCACATTTCCAAATACATCATTTGTATGAACACTCAGGCCTTAACTACATGGGGAAAGCAATCCAGGAGGGGGTGGGTGTGGGTATTATTTCACATTCACTTGAACCGGTGCCAACCAAACTTCCACAGTTAATTGTGTCTCAGCGATTTTCTCCTGGAAAAAAATAATGATTATGCAGACTTCTAGCTGTTGCTTGGACTTCTTTCGCTCTTGAATTTGCGTTGTTTACAGTCATGTAATATATCAAGCAAATGAATATGCATATATCCTCCCACCCCAAGTCTCCCACAGTCCCCCCCCCCCATTTCATAGTTAGTCAATCCACCTCCTTCCTTGCGGTTCCAGCGGTACAGGAGAAGATAGAAGCTGCACATCATGGTAGTTGACTCTTTGGAAAAGCACTCTCGAAGTTAGGGCTGAGAGTGCAAACTAAAGGGATCAGTGGGTAGGGAACCGTTATCTGTGGAAGACTTTTCTGAATGGGTAAGTTCAATCCCCAGGAAAATTATGGTCTTCCTTTAATCTCACAGGTAATGCAGGTGGTGAAGGAGCAGGTTATGAGAGCTCTTACAACCAAGCCTAGCTCCCTGGACCAGTTCAAGAGCAAACTGCAGAACCTGAGCTACACCGAGATCCTGAAAATCCGCCAGTCTGAGAGGATGAACCAGGAAGACTTCCAGTCTCGCCCGATTTTGTAAGTTACCCCTGACCCCTACCTCTCAAAGGCTCTGACGCACCATTTCTAGAGTGAAAGCTTATCACGCAGCTGGGCTGTATTGTGAGCTCTTTATGAAGGCCAGCAAAAGAGCTCTACTCAGTTCCTGAAGTCTCAGCAACTCCTTGAGAAAAGCTGGGCAGGGGTGGGCTAGGAGGAGATGGGGACAGGTGCTGGCAGAAGGATCTAAACCAAGAAGTGGCCCAGTTACTGACGAGTCCACCAAGAATTTGCAGCTGAAAAGTTTGAAACCTTCTGTAATACTTGGGACAACTTTGTTTTGCCCATGAAGCTATATTCTATGTAACTACCCTTGAGTGGCAAGATGTTCTGCCCCAGCCAGAGTGAGACCTACCAATAATTAAAGTAATATGAACATTGAAGTATCATGAGTAGGAGGGAGGGAGAGCCAGCTTGAGAGGAAGAGAGAGACCCACTTTCTCCCTGCCCCGTTGGCTCTGCTTTGAGTCAGAACGTCTCATATGGCTATTGTGACTATCAACCCACAGGCCTAAGGTGGAGAATCAGGGGACCCTTTTTTTTTTTTTTTTTTTTTTTGGTACACGGGCCTCTCACTGTTGTGGCCTCTCCCGCTGTGGAGCACAGGATCCGGACACGCAGGCTTAGTGGCCATGGCTCACGGGCCTGGCCGCTCCGTGGCATGTGGGATCTTCCCAGACCGGGGCACGAACCCGTGTCCCCTGCATCGGCAGGCGGACTCTCAACCACTGTGCCACCAGGGAAGCCCCCTGGGGGGGGACCCCTTTTTATAGGACTTTGTATCAGATGCACTTGCAACGGTTGTGTAATTTCATGAATCTCCATCTTTAAGATGTTCTGAACCTTGAACATGAACACTGTTTTAGACTATTTTGTTTGCTTTATCTTTCTTAGT
Source organism: Tursiops truncatus (assembly GCF_011762595.2). Classification (NCBI taxonomy): domain Eukaryota; kingdom Metazoa; phylum Chordata; class Mammalia; order Artiodactyla; family Delphinidae; genus Tursiops; species Tursiops truncatus. Next base: position 64,918,769 of record NC_047042.1, on the reverse strand, counting down.
ATTGGCCTCTTTATCTTCCCTTGTTCTTTTCTAAGAGCTAGGTCAGCGCTGTTACCTTTATCATTTATAAGGAAGGGAATAGGAAACAGGCTTGGGGGTAAGGAAGGTGTTTGACATTTATTCTTATTGTTCCCTTGGAAGGCTGGACACAGCTTCTTCTGAGCTTTCGATGAAGCCGTCTTACATCATAGGTGTCATGAAGTTCATCTTAAACCTTTCTCTGTGATTCTTTTTCTTTCTTCCCCCTTTCTGTTTCCTGCTTTCATATATTTGTGTTTAATGATTGGCAATTTGCAAAGCACCTCCTCATGCTATTTCATTTCCTCACACCTGTGTGAGGTAGGCCAACCTTATTCCCATTTGAGGACCAGGATATAGTCTAGAGAAGGGAGGACCTTGTTGACAAGTGGAGAACCAGGACTTGAACTCCAGCCCACTGATCCCTTAGCTAATTCTTCATCTACCCTACCAGATCTCCTTTGCCAAGTGCAAGACTAAGATGAAGTTTTAAAAAGTACACAGAAAAAACCATAGCCAAGCTATGGTGTCTACTTTGTGTTTGTTTTCAAGCCTTAAGAAGCACCATTAGAAGCTGCAGAGCAGAACTGCAGGCTTTAGTGGGGATGAAGTTAGGCAGCAGGGGAGGGGAAATGCTTCCTCAGGGTCTTTGGCTCGCATCTGCATTAAACTATACCCACACTGGGCAGCAGGCAGCTCTCATGAGAGGCAGAGCTGGGGTTTTGCTTTGGTCCTCAACTAGAAGTTAACAGCCCCATATACCAAGTAGAAAGAACTTCAAATAAATGACTCCTCCGAGATAGTGTTTCTTTCTTTTTTTTAATCTTTTCACTGAAGTATAGTTGATTTACAATGTTGTGTTAGTTTCACGTGTACAGCAAAGTGATTTAGTTTCAGATAGGTAGATAGATAATTTTTCAGATTCTTTTCCCTTATAGGTTACTACAGAATATTGAGAATAGTGCCCTGTGCTATACAGTAGGTCCTTGCTGGTTATCTGTTTCATACATAGCAGTGTTTATATGTTAATCCCAAACTCCTAATTTATCCCTCCCCTTCCCCCTTGGTAACCACAAGTTTGTTTTCTATGTCTGTGGGTCTATTTCTATTTTGTACATAAGTTCATTTATATCATTCTTTTTTTTTAGATTCCACGTATAAGTGATTTCATAAGATATTTGTCTTTCTCTGTTTGTCTAGCTTCACTTAGCATGATAACCTCTAGGTCCATCCATGTTGCTGCAAATGGTATTGTTTCATTTTGTTTACGGCTGAGTAGTATTCCATGGTATGTATATACCACATCTTCTTTATCCACTCCTCCATTGATGGCATTTAGCCGTGTCCTGGCTGTTGTCAACAGTGCTGCCGTGAACACTGGGGTGCATGCATCTTTTCAAATTATGGTTTTCTCCGGATATATGCCCAGGAGTGGGATTGCAGGATTACATGGTAGCTCTATTTTTTAACTTTTTAGGGAACCTCCATGCTGTTCTCCGTAGTGGCTGCACCAATTTACATTCCCACTAACGGTGTAGGAGGGTTCCCTTTTCTCCACACCCTTTCCAGCACTTATTATTTGTAGATTTTTTGATGATGGCCATTCTGACCAATGTGAGGTGATACCTGATGCAGTTTCTGTCTTGCAAGGAGGGACAGTGGCGCCTTGCCCCATCCCAGGGCCTACAATACTAAAATGTTGGATATAATAATGTCTGTTTCAGCAGATGTGTGAACACAAGGAGTTTTATTGTGCTTTTGACAACAATTCTTAAAACCTAAAGGGAGACTTGAGGGACCACTTCAGTTAAGGCCAAGTGATTCTAAATTAACGTTTGACCGTGACTTTGTTCCAAGTAAGACTGTTAACTGCTTGTCAAGTATGAAAACTTTGCTCCTGCTTTGGCTTCATAACTTTACTTCCCAAGGCTCTGCCTGTGACATTCTGAAGTCTCTTTTCCCTTTATTATAAGAAACTCTTACTTTACGCTTATTATTTAGAGAGAAGCAATGGAAATATTAAGGAAATCTCCTGATATATGTAACTTCGGCATCATCACTCGGCCACAGGACTGAAAAGCACCACGGTCCACCGGAGCTCTGGGTATAGTTGCAGTAAAGTCACAAAGACTTGTCAGAGCTACAGCATTTCACGGGGGAGGCCATGAACCAGCCTGGTCGTTATCCCAGAGCCCTTAAAACAGGCAGGAGGGTACCAGCCTCCAGCTTCTTCTCCAGCGATGCTCTGTCTGTTAGAATGATCTGCTAGACAGGAGCTCACCGTGGGGTTAGATGAAGTCCAAATGCTGTCACAGTGGCTTATAGGATAAGCCCGAGTCAAGAAAGAAAAGGCATAGACCATGTACGATAGTCTTCAGTCATTCATTTAACAAATGTGTATTGAGTGACTCCTACCTGCCAGGCCCAGCCTGAGGTGCTGGGACAGGCAGAGAACCAGACCCTTGGCCGTCCCTGTGCCAGACTTCAAAGCTGGGGTCTGGAGGGATTATCAGGGACTGTGCTCAGGGCCAGGTGGGAGGAAGCACAGGCGGGGGGGTTGTCACTAGAGCACACAGGAAACACATCTAACCCAAGCTTGGGGGTGAGGATATTCAAATTTTAGAACTGAAGAGCATCTTTAAGGTCATCCCGTTCAAGCTTTTCATTTTGCAGACGGGGCAGTGGCTCGGCTGGGGCTTGCCTGCTGGCGCGGAGCCCCGCTGGCTGCCCTTTCCCCGTCACCTGGCTGCTGCACGCAGCACGGAGGCAAATCTCAGCGCCATGAAGATCCCTTGGGCATGTGTCTTGTTTTTATAAAACGTTTATATTTCCTGAGAAGGAAAATGCAAACTGCAAGTGACCAAATATTTTGGGAGACTGTGTATTCAGTGGGTTGAAGAAACTCTTATTTCTTAGCTCTTGACTAATTATTTCAGAAGGAGGTATTTGTTATTTTCTACTTAGTGTGACTTTATGGGAAGGATAAGTCCATCCACACAATTAATCCGAGTTCATGGATATAAAAAGTTTGAATAGTCCCAAAATAGGTCATTTACGATGATGTTGGAGGAAGGGGAGCTGCAGGGACAAACACCAGGGAAGCAGAGAAGCAAAATGTGGAAAATCCAGACCCAGGAGCTAACAGACCTAGGACCAGATTCCAAGGCCATTATTTGCAAATGTGGCTCTTTAGTCAAGTTCTGTCACCCATTCTAAACCTGTTTTTCTTACGTCTAAAAGTGAAGATGATAAAAGTGTCCACATCGTTGGATTGTTAGGAGGACTCAATGAAATAGTGCATGAAAAGCCCTTAGCACATGCCCTGCACATAACATCCACTCAGAGAAATGGTCACCCTTATTACGAGCTGATAACCAGAATTTAACAAGTGTCACAGTGTCAATATGTAAATGGTAAAACTGACACTGTGAATATATTTGTTTATACCTCATCTTATCTCAGAATGTACAGTGAATGTAGATGAGAAAGAAACAGTAAAAGCAAATAGAGCCAGAAATAAGGCTAGTGCCTATCCTGCAAACCTGCACCCTTGCTAAAGATTGGCCACAAGCTTTGCTCACAGCTCTCGTAGCTAAAGCCAGTGTTCAGTGCACTTGACAAACTCTTATCAAGTACCTGCCACTTGCCAGGTACTGTTCTGTGTGTTGATAATTCAGCAGTGCAGAGAACAGATACAATTATCACCCTTGTAGTGATTATATTTAAATGGGGAAAAATAGATGATAAACATGGTAAATAAGATTGTAGCATGTTAAAAGAGAATACAGGAGCGCTCGCTTCAGCAGCACATATACTAAAATTGGAATAATACAGAGAAGATTAGAATGGCCCCTGTGCAAGGATGCGTGAAGTGTTCCATATTTTCAGTAGGTGCAAACCATGACATATAGAGTGGCTGAACAACAAGGTCCTATTGTATAGCACAGGGAACTATATTCAATATCCCATAATAAACCATAATGGAAAAGAATATGAAAAAGAATATATACAATGGAATCACTTTAATGAACAGCAGAAATTAACACAACATTGTAAATCAACTGTACATCAATAAAATAATTTTTTTTTCAAGAGGATACAGGAAATAAAAAGCAGAATAAGGGCAATGGAGAGTTTGTGATTTTAAATAAAGTGGCAAGAGTAGATCTCTCTAGTTGGCACGGTGACATTTGAGTAAAGATGTGTAAAGGACTAAGGGAGCAGGCTATGTGTGTATGTGGGAGAAACGATTTCCAGCAGAGAGGATCACCAGTGCAAAGGCCCTGAGGTCAGAGTAGGTCTGGGCACTCAGTTAGTAACAAGGAGGCAAGTGTGGTTGGAGCAGAGCGAGCAATAGGAGGCAAGGCCAGAAAGGTAGCCAGGAGCCTGAATTTGTGGGACCTTGTTGAGGAACCATTGGCGCAGGGGACTGGTGTGCTCTGACTTGGGTTTTTAATGATCTCTCTTGCTGTTGTATGGAGAATAGACTCCAAGGAGGCAAGTTTGGAAGCAGAGAGGTCAGGGAGGAAGTTATTTCAATAATCCAAGCAAGAGGTGATGAGAAGTGATTAGAGTCTCTACCGTAGATTATATAGATTTTGAAGATAAGAAGCAAAGGTATTTACTGATCAATTAGATGAAGGGTATAAGAGAAGGATGAACTCAGATTTGGGGCCTGAACAACCAAAGGACAGAGTGAGTGGAGCAGGCTTGGACAAGGGGATCAAGAGTTTAGTTTTGGACCTGTCAAGTTTGAGGCATATGCGAGATATCCAAATAGACAGCTGGATTGATGAGTTTGGAGTTTGGCCGAGAGGTCTAGGTCAGAATAATAAATTTGGATGTAGTCAGCAGAAAGTTGGTGTTTAAAGTCATGAGTCTGAAATATAAAGACCAGAAGAGGTGCAAGGAATGACCTTGGGGACCCTGTAGTAAGACAGAAACAGATCAATTTCTATGAAATAGACACTGTGACTCAGCCCAGAGTCTCCCCAGAGCCCTTGTAGATCAGGGATTGGCAAACTATAGCTCTTAGGCCAAAATGGCCCACTATCCGTTTTTGTAAATAGAGCTTTATTGGAACACAGCCACGCTCCTTTGTCCGCATGCTGTCATCTGCTTTCGCTCTACCATGGCACAGCTCAGTAGCTGCAACGGAGTGTATGACCCACAAAGTCTGGAACATTTACCATCTGGCCTTTTACAGAAAAAGTTTGCCAGCCTCTGTTCTAGATGAACACCAGATGGCAGCTCGGCAGGGCAGACCCCAGGTCCGGGAAGGAGTCTCACTAGTCTAGTGGTGCTGTCTGTCCTCTGCACATGGCACTGGCCTCATTGGGCCTGGACTTGGGATTCTCTTCAGGAAAAAGTGTTAGAATTTGAGTTGCTCTTCACACACTCATTTATTCTCCCTCCTTTAATCTTTCTCCTTTTATTTATTTACAGGGCTTTTAGATAGAATTAGGGGAATATTTATCAAAGCAAAGCCAGTGAACCCATGACCTTGACCTCATTAGCCCCAAGCTGAGGATTTCAACACCCAATTCCAGCCCATGGTTACTACCTGGATTACCCTAGAGGTCATATCTCATTCACAGAGACACCATATAGGGATTACATATGTTTTCCTAATATGAGTGAATTTGGTAACTACTGAATTCATTTGCAGGGAAAGAAGAGGATGTAACTTAGGGGAAAAAAAAAAAAACCTGTTCCATTTCCCACATTGCCTAATCATGTTTTGGAGTCCTTTGGGTTCATAACAAGAAAAGGTAACTCTTGTAGCAGCAGATCCACTTATTCTGATAGTCTGTCTCCGAAGATGGTTCATAATGGAGTGTGTCCTGATGAGCACATCAGGGTCTTACACTAAAAATCATAAATCGTCAAGTTCTTTCCGTTATTTCCTCCTTTTGGCCCTTGTCTCTGCATCTTCATCTCCATTTTAATAACTAAACTCTAGCCTAGTAAAACTATTATTTAAAGATACATCTCTAACCTCAGACTTGATGAAATTCAGATTCTCTCTCCCATGATTTCCCCGTCGCCCCAACTCGGAAGCCAGGAGTGGTGATTAATTGTTCTGTGCGACTGCCCTGGCAATTCCCCACCTTCTTCTCCGTTCGGAGCAGGGTTCATCAAAGCTGCAATTTGCTGAGTCCATTCTACAAAAGCTGAACGCTGATAATAGATAGTTTTAGTGATCTGAAAGCCTGAGATGAGACCCTGTGAGACCCACACTGGAAAAGCAAATGCAAGTAAAGCAAAGGCACCAGGCTGTACCTCTGGGGCTGAATCTTCACGTTAGGTTTTATAAATAGTCAGTTGGAACAGTATCAAATGACAGGGAATTTGAGGCCATTTAAGTCCAAAATATGTATTAACAGCTTTCTAGAATACCTTGTTAGATGGCCAGATCCTTTTATATCACTTTTTATTCTTTTTTTTTTTTCTCATGGGTAAATAGATGCAGTTTGCACAAGAAACACTTGAGTTTGTACCCCTATTCAGGGCTTCACCTCTGTAAACTCGTTCCCGTCTGTGAGATGGGAATGATGATATTAATACCTGTTCCCAAAAGTTGGCGTTTTTGTAGTGGGGAGGAGGGAAGGGGTGTTAAATGAGCTAAAATTGCATGGTACATACTATCTGGCTCATAGCACACACGTACCGAGTGTCTGTGCCTTCCGCACCTGGAAACAGAACACCATGTTAAGACGGATTGCCTGCAATCCAGAGCAAGCCCAGAGTCAAGGCTGAAGCTGACAAAAATGTGAGCCTTGACTACAGTGTAATATGGGCACCAGGAATAGTTGGCTTGAGGAAAGAAGAGAATATTATCAAAGCTTCAGTAACACCTTGCATTCCTGCCCAATGCTTACAGCTAACTTACACTCACACTGTCTCCTTTGGGACAGGAAAGATTCTTATTCCCATTTTACAGATGAGGAAACTGAGACTTACAGGAGCTACCTGAAATGCCAATCATGGGCAGAGCCTAGACTGAAGTCGTATCCTTCTGAGTTTGGGTCAGTGCTTTCAACACTGCCCTGAGGGCTGGACTCTGGGTCTCTCTATACATCCTCAAGTAGAACAACTCTAGCTTTACTGGACTCAAATGCTAGGGCACTACATAAAATTTCACACGATAAAAAATCTCTGCTCTTGAAATAAAAGATTTAAAACCCATTGCACTCTATTATCATATCTTTACAGCATAGTGCATCTAAACCTAAATTACATTGTATTACCCTGAGACAAGATGCAAATAAGCCTTCATTTATCCTCTCATTATCCCAATCTCTGTGGGCTACAATCTGGGTCAATGTGTTGTTCCCAGTTGTAAGTGACAGAATCCAAAGCAAAATGTGGTCCTGTACTTTGCCCAATACTGTGTTTGCTGTGGTGGCAGATCACAGATGCAGTCTAGGGGTTTATCTGCTGTAAGGGGGCAGAACATGACCAGAGAGTCATTGTCTCAGCAGAGCTGAGTGAATTTTCACATAAGTTTATATCTGTGGCTTTGTAAAACAAGAGAAGAAATTTCTCAGGAGACCTTGGTCTAGAAAAACGTCACTGAAGTGATTGGTGCTCTTGTGGGTATCTGTAAATGTCAGAGAACCTCTTTCCACGGATGCTTAATAAATGATTCTCTGAAGCACCCACTTGTGAGTATCGGGTTGTTCATGAAAAGTTGCAGCTTGCACTCGCCTGCCCCGTCTGCCCACGGTGCCCTTTCAGCCAAGTGCTGTCCTCAAGGCGTGCTGTGGAATATGTGTTTATCCTTTCACAGGGAACTAAAGGAGAAGATTCAGCCAGAAATCTTGGAGTTGATCAAACAACAACGCCTGAACCGCCTCGTGGAAGGGACCTGCTTTAGGAAACTCAACTGCCGGCGGAGGCAAGGTATTGTTTGGGGCCACTCCAGACCCAGCAAGGAAGAACAGTGGCCTGCCCCCTGCGGAATCACACGGGCATGGGTGTTGGTTTAAGGGTAGGCTGTGCAGCCTTGTACTCAGGACAGGACTAGCAGTCCAGGTAAGTTCTGATTTCCCATGTATACCCAGGGAGAATCAAAATCTAGAATCACCAGGAGACCTGTGGAACTGAAGAGCCACCTGGGCCATTTCGTGCCTCAAGTCTGCCAGTAGTGGTTCAACAACAGCTGACGTTATTGAGAGCTTACCATCTGCCAGGCTCTCACTTTACCTATGTTAATGAAGCTCATCTTCCCGGTAACCCTATGAAGTAGCTACTGTGATTACGCCCACTTTACAGATAGGGAAAGTAAGGCAGTGAGGTGCGAAGTAACTTGCTCAAAGTCACAGAAGAGCAGGGATTTATACTCCAGCAGCTCTATGGCGCTAACTTTTAATGATTCACTATGCTATCAGGAGAGCTGGCACCCACTGTTGGATTTGATCTTGAAATTTTCAGCATGGATGGCCCTTATTTTCAAATCCCCATACTGATTCTCTTCCAAGTCAGAATTATTTTATTTGTAGATACAAGTAACAGTGAACCAAGGTGGGATAGAATCAATTTTCATAATCTTGTAAGACAAATTTCTGAACTGTCTCTATAAACTTTAATCCCAAAATATCCAGTTCAAATGGATGCCATTAGACTAGCTCCAATAGGTGGAAAGAATTTCCAGCTGTTTCTTAGCCAGGGAGGTAAAGTCCCTTGATTGCTTTCTTGACATACTGCTCATTGCGAAGTACTCATATCATACTGTCCTGGAAACAAATAGAAAATAAAATTGAAAGATAAGATTTGGGGAGAGGTGACGAGATTGGGGAACAGTCAGGAACAAGCATAAGCATTAGCAACTGTACCAAGAACAAGCATCAGTTATGGCCCCAGAGAAACCCTGGCAGATATTTTTGAAACCCGATGGATGCCCTGCTCAGACACAGACCTCGCCCACTAATGACAAACATCACTTCGTGTTTATGCTGAGCCCATCCTCCCGGCCATTTACTTTTAATGGCTTTGCGCTGAATATTGAGTAAATTCAACGTATTTCGAATGTAAGCATTAAAAATCATGTTAAGCAATGTCCAAAGGCAGAACTTCCTTGACAAATGAAAATGCAGGTTATTCCCAGAGGATAAGAAACCATGACAATGGGTATATGCCCAGTAGTGGGATTGCTGGGTCATATGGTAGTTCTATTTGTAGTTTTTTAAGGAACCTCCATACTGTTCTCCATAGTGGCTGTACCAATTCACATTCCCACCAGCAGTGCAAGAAAACCATAATTCAAAAAGAATCATGTACCAAAATGTTCATTGCAGCTCTATTTGCAATAGCCCGGAGGTGGAACCAACCTAAGTGCCCATCATCGGATGAATGGATAAAGAAGATGTGGCACATATATACAATGGAATATTACTCAGCCATAAAAAGAAACGAAATTGAGTTATTTGTAGTGAGGTGGATGGACCTAGAGTCTGTCATACAGAGTGACGTAAGTCAGAAAGAGAAAGACAAATACCGTATGCTAACACATATATATGGAATTTAAGAAAAAAAAATGTCATGAAGAACCTAGGGGTAAGAAGGAATAAAGATACAGACCTACTAGAGATCGGACTTGAGGATATGGGGAGGGGGAAGGGTGAGCTGTGACAAAGCGAGAGAGAGGCATGGACATGTATACACTAACAAACGTAAGGTAGATAGCTAGTGGGAAGCAGCCGCATAGCACAGGGAGATCAGCTCCGTGCTTTGTGACCGCCCGGAGGGGTAGGATAGGGAGGGTGGGTGGGAGGGAAATGCAAGAGGGAAGAGATATGGGAACATATGTATATGTATAACTGATTCACTTTGTTATAAAGCAGAAACTAACATACCATTGTAAAGCAATCATACCCCAATAAAGATGTAAAAAAAAAAAAAAGAAAATAAACCATGACAGTGAGCTTCAGGCTGGGCCTTGGGGGAGGACAAATGGGCAGAGTAAGAAAGGGCTGAGTTACAGCTGGGACTGACAAAGGCTCACGTCAGGAAGAAGGAACTCACCTCCCCCATTCAGCCGTTGGAGGACTGGTTCACCCCCTCTTTCCTCACTGCATTCCTTGCATTTGGGCACCATCATCAGAGTGAATGCTGTTCTAAGGAGATAGTGTGGCACAGTGAGGAAGACAAGAGCCCTGGAGCCAGATGAAGTGGGTACCTTCCTACCTCTGTCCCTGTCCAGCTCTGTGACCTTGAGCAGTTTCCCCATCAAAAATGGGGTTAACAATGCCTGTCTCCTAAAGTTATTGTGAGGAAGAAAAGTGCTCATGAATGCAGCTCTTAGAAAGCAGCTTTAAACAAAGGGGGTGGTAGCTACTGTTTTATTCTGGATGATCCTGTAGAAAAGAACAATGAGCTGGGGGTGAGTAGACTTGGTTCTTGGTACTTACAGAGTTAACCACCTGGGTGTTTATATGCAGAACACGTGACCTCTCAGGGCCACAGTTTCTCATCTGTTAAGTGGGAGAATAGGACTAGATGATCTATTAGTTCAGTCAGCCAGATTGCCTGCTGTATGCTCTGATCTCCTCATTGCCTTTGGCAAAATCAATATTCAGGATATATTGCCCACGTAAGGTGATTTATAAAGTTTTTATTTACCCGATATTGGGCAAAAGGCACAGAAGTGGGGGGAGGAGAGAGGTGGCAAATAGACACATGCCACCAAATGCCTCCGCTCATGCCTAGCTAGAATCCTTCGGAACCTAATTCAGAGAACGCAATTTGACCTTCCAGTCTACTCCACCACGAGACTTCCCTTTCTAGGCTGAAATGGGTAGATTCTACTTGAATAATCCTGATTCTAGATGTCATAATTACAGTTTTTTGGCTAAAGAAGTGTTAGTCCCAAATATGCCACTTTTTCCAGTTTTCTAAAAATGAATTACCTACTGAACAAAAAATATTAGCATCTAGATTATAAATTTATTAGTTAAACTCCCTAGGGAGCACGACCATCTGTGTTTAGTATAAAATCATCCTTCCAAGTGAAGGAAGGCTTTTTGGTGTTTGGTAAATTGATCTAAAACCTGGTGACTAGCTCTGTGTGCTTAAAAATAGGGATTCAAAGCAGACTGTGCTGAAATTGGTTTCCTATCACCCCATCAAAACATTCCATTTAGATTTACCCACATTAGTGAGGACATGATGGAAAATCATTTTAATCCCTTGGAGAAAGGTGAGATCTCAGACAGGAACAGCCACGAGCCATCCCTGGTTAAAGAGCAAGCACATACGCAAAGGGCCCGTGCGTGACCACACTCCCTCTAAACTTGTCCAACGGTGAGTCAAACACAGATGAGTGGATTTAAGTATTAACTTTACAGGGGAAAATAGGAAAGAGCTTCCTGTCTCACAGAACTGGAAAGAAGAGGAGCAGATGTAGAGCCCCTTAGTGTGCCACGTTTGGCTAGAAGGCCCCTGAGTTGCTACTTGCCCATCATTCTACCTGCCTCATTTGCAACTCTGCTACTTGGTTAGTCCAATATAGTTATATACAAATCTGGATTTCTGGGAATTCTGACCACAGTAGAACTGAGAGGCAGTAAATCATGGGAGACACACCAAACTGCGTTCAAGTCCCTGCCTCCCCACCCCCTAGCTGGGTAGCCTTGGACAACCTAATAAATCTCTCTGTGCTTCTGTTTCCTGATCTGTCAAGTGGGGATGATGTCAGTTCCTACATCGAATCATTGCAAGGGTTAAATAAAATCATGCCTCTATAGCACTTGGTGCTCAGCACATGGTCAAACATTCATTAATGGTATTTAGTATTAAGTTTAGCTTACAGTTACTTAGAATATAGGTTTTTAAACACAGGCCATAGAGTGGCAATGGCTGTCACATACTTGCTTCACTCTGTCCCGCATTCTCTATGGAATGTGAAAGGCTCTTGTTCACAATCCTTCATAATGAGATTGCCTTGCTTCCGTGTTTCCTGAACTTCTCAAGAGAGTTAAGATGAAATCCCACAAGTTGTCTATGTTCGAGCTGTTATATGCTTCATGAGAATCTACAGGCTCAGGAACTGCCTCCTATTTTCCTTTCTTTTCAGAGATTAGGGTCTTTCAGAATCACTTGCATTGAATAGTCTTGATAAGAGCCCAGGGCTACACACTGGAGTATCATTTTCAAGAAATGATAGTATGAAACTTTTGCTTCTTGTTGAAGACAGTGTCCGTTTTGTTGACCAGTATCCCTTCTCTAAGCATTAACATGACAAACTTAATCTGAAACCCACTGGTGAGTGAAACGTGTCCCCAGAGGAGTTGGCATGTTCCTGCGCCGAGGCCAAGGGCGGTGTACCTGCCGTGTTCTTTCAGCTCGCTCAGAAGACCTAGAGCCGAATGGTACGTTCAGGCCATTTCAGTAACCATGTGAACCCTTTTGGGGAGCAGGTTGTTTCTTCCTCTTTGATTGAAATTTTCTTTTAGTATTTAATTAAACCTTATCATAACTCATTTTTACCAAAAGGCAGGTATAAGTAAATGTGTTTTTTCAAAAGAAGAGAAGCCAGATTATTTTCAGAAAAAAATCACTTTGCAATAGATGAAAATAACAGATAATCATTGTTCTCAAAAGGCGGAGGGACCAGAGCTTCCCTGGTGGCGCAGTGGTTGAGAGTCCGCCTGCCGATGCAGGGGACACGGGTTAGTGCCCCGGTCCGGGAAGATCCCACATGCCGCGGAGCGGGTAGGCCCGTGAGCCATGGCCGCTGAGCCTGCGTGTCCGGAGCCTGTGCTCTGCCACGGGAGAGGCCACAATAGTGAGAGGCCTGCGTACTGCAAAAAAAAAAAAAATTAAAAAAAAGGTGGAGGGACCAGTAATATGAATGAGAGGGGTTACCATTGACTAGAAGATTAGGAAGGCACTAATATTTGAGAGCCAGCTCTGTGGAAGGTGCATGATGGGTACTCTATATATGTTTTACTCATATAATTATTCGTGTTACTTAACAAAGGAACCATAGGGGTCCCTAAGGTTTTTATAATTTGGCCAAGACTCCATAGCTGATGTGTCAAGACCAGGTGTGTAACTCAGGTCTGTGTGACTCCAAAGTATCAGTTAGGCCAAACCATCTTTAAAATGACTCGGGGGCTCTGGAGTTAATCTTTTGCTATGAAAGGAGAGTCTCCAGGGAGACAGAATTCTGAATCAAAACAAGAGTTTCTCGTTCTGAAAAATGTTCAGTGAAGTGAGGAAGATTTGAAAGGCGGAATGACCTTCATTCTGTATCCGTAGTTGTTGTCTTCCTTTACTGAACCAACAGAGATATCTTCTATCTCATCACCTGGAAGATGACATTTCCCTTTAAAAGCATTGCTGGGGTTCCTCATGTTTTGTGACTTGGAAACGTTTGACCCTAGGCAGGAAGCAGACCTTCCCCTGAGCACGCTGAAGATTTCGCACATTTTAGGTTAACCTAAGAAAGACCCAAAGTCCTAGTGGAAGTGCCCTAAGATTTCACTTTAGTAAAGGCCGCCTGTCTTCCAAACACAGGACTTTCAGGGCCCCCTGGGCCAGCAGCCAGCTGCCAACTGTGGGCTTTGCGCACAAGACAAAGATGTCCCCCTGAGTCCATGGCAGAGTCGATCAGGACTCGGTTCTTGCTGTGCCCTGTGCCTCACTTTACAGTCCACATTTCACACTCGACAATGGTAGCTATTCAGCTTGCCCGTCTCCCATAAACACCTGCTGGCCGACCCAACACTGGTCTCCAGCCTGGGTATGAAGAGAGACAATGAGCTGCACTGTTCCATATAGCTACCTATGGCTATTTAAGTTAATTAAAATTAAATACAATTCAAAATTTCTTCTATTCCTATTGAATAAGCAGGTACAGAGTATTTGCATCATTGCAGAAAGTTCTTTCGAACATTGCTGCAAGAATTACAGTTGTCAAGGGTGATTAGCTGCATAATGATCTATGTGACATATAACTTTAATCAGCCCTGGAGACCTTCTTACCAGGCTGTGAGCTTTGAAACCAGCTTTTCCCTCTGACCTTCACACACACACACACACACACACACAGAAAAAAAGAGTGAAGCACAAAATGATCTCCATACTTTCAGTTTTTGAGTTGGGGGAATGAAAAGATGGCTATTAACGTACTAACATTTCTAATTGACTGAAAGACCTCTATACTAACTCCTGTTTTCTCTTTAAATGCTACTAAACAATCTTTGCTAATGTTCTCACTGCTTCCTGCTAATTGCTTTTAGTGACACAATCCACTCATTCATTGCCCAGAGGGATTGGGGAACTAGTAACATCATGCTGGGTTTTGAATAGAAAATACACATTTTTCTTACCATAAAAGAAACTGCGAATCAAGCTGCCACTGATGGCTGACACTGAAACTGTCTCACCCAACAAGTCGGTGCGCTCTGCTGGTCGGAGGTGGCATCTCTGCTCTCCTATATAGGGGCTCTGCCTTCAAGACAGCCACACACAAGTTATGATGCCTCTAAACCTTCCCAGAGCTAACGACTCCAGCCTTTATCCTGAGAGAGATACTGGCTGAGTATCCACCCATTTGTTTGAGTCAAAACAACCTTCCCAAGCCGTTCAGCCCCTTTTCCAATATTTTGTCATCCATCCAAGACTTCCTATTTGATGGGAGGAGCAGAACACATCACTCACATCAATGATGCACCGATCTTTTGTTCTCCACCATCTTAGTAGTAGACAGAGAAAGAGGAACTTCTATAGGATAAGAGAAGAGGTAGCCAGAGGTAGGAGGAAAACCAGAAGCTGGTGGTGTCATAAAAGTCAAGAGAATTTAAGCCTCTGGAAGGAGGAAAATCTGTCAGCTATACCCTGTATTGTTATGGCAAGGTTCCAAGTAGCCTTTTGTGTTTCTTTGAACAAACAGTGACTACAGCTTTTCAAGGAAGACGGTTGTTTTACCTCCCGGAACCCTGATAAGTAGCCACTGTTTTCAATAGTTTCTGAATGTAGGAGTGTGTTGCACGAGAGATTTTCCCTGTTCCTGTTTTTCCCTCTGGTATAGGCAGAGTTGCTGAGTCACAGTCCCTACTTCCCAGACCTGGGAAACAAGTGTTTCCACCATATTTCTTTAAGTTGCCACTAAGAGCTAGGGAGCTCCCTCTCCTTGAGCTGCTTGGCTTTGTCCCTCATGTCTGCCTTTCATCCTAATAATTTTTGCTGCACCCAGTAGAGTACTGTAGGCACTCTGCAAATATTCACTGGAGAAATAGACGTAACGTATTAAATAGACAACTTACGAAAGTATGTGTGCAGCAAATTTTTGAAGTGTTGCAAATGAATGTAAGTTGTGCATTTTACTCCACAGTATATGTTTGTACCACTTAAAGTTCTCAATGCTCCCCCAATTATATGGAGGATGATTGACCCATTTGTGCCATATTGACCCTTGGGCTTCAGGTTACCACTGCCAATCCCTAGAGTTTACCCCGGTTTGAAAAGTGAGGGATTTCTAGGAAGAACAGGCTAAGACCTCACTCAAAATAAGACCAGCGTGTCCAAGCACAGCTCACCAACTTCCTTCCCAGCTTTCTGTCACTGTTTTTCAGTTGCTTACTTAGCCAAAGTCCCATCTCAGAGGTAGCAGGGGAAGGAGAGCTCTCTAGGAAATTTTTCAAGCTAGATTTGTGGCCATCACAGTTCATTTAGACAAGGTGAAAGGTCCTTCGGGGGGAAGAAATCTCTACAATTACTCATGCCAGGTTCCCAAGAGCACTGTTGGTGCTCCTGGCCAAAACTTGGCCCTCTCCTTTGGAATTGCAATTCCTATTGTGAATTACAAGTCAAATTCCCAAATGTGTTCTCCTCATGGAAAACTGCCTAATTGAAATGGTTATGAATTATTCAGGGAATAACTTTATTTTCTCCCTTTGAAATGCTCTCCCAGAAGAATGACCTGTGCTGTTGAGTGTGTGTGTGTGTATAGGTATATATATATAACAGAATTCTGAAAATTTAGCAATTCCAGATGTTTTCCTAGCACTCAAATCACTGTTTCTTTCCTCTCAAATTTTCCCACCAGCGTTTAGATTTTTTTAAGTATATGGATTGCCATATTCTGGCTACGTTCAGGAATTCTCAAACCCTGTTTATAGATGAGAAAGGAATCACAGAGGCATTTTGCTTTTGTGGATCCAGTTTGGGTGTTTGCTTTGTTCATCGTGTGGCTTTTACTTCCAGTTTTAAAACTTTCTTTTCTACAAAAAGAATTGTAGTTAAAATGTGGTTTTGCAGTGAAAGCAATTTTAGGTAGAAGAACATTTTTCTTAAACATTATAGAGACCTTTTTGGTCAGAGTGGCTTCAAAATAATTTGTGTTTGTAGACACAGTAATGGGGTGACTTGACCAAGGCCACTGTGTTTGCCAATTGCATAATGTCACAAAGGGGTTTACAGGTCAGGGATGCTCTGTGCCTTAAGCATCTTGACCAGTGGGTCTTCATTTATCAATTTAGCCAACAGCAACTGTGTAACTTCCACGTGCCAGGCACTGTGCCAAGGGACCAGTGCAGTGCAATTGTGAAGATGGTGGTTGTCATCAGAGCGCCCTGGCTTCTCCACACTGTCAGGGCTGATGTGTGTCCTGGAGTCCTCTTCTGTCAGTAACCTTTCACACTGAACCCACTGGGGCAAGTTGCTTACCTAGGGTCTATGGCAGATAATGGGGAATACTAAGGGGCTTAACATGGAAGCACCAAGGATCCAAGGAGATGCTGGAGCAGCTAAGAGGATGGGAAGGGTCCCTTTGGCTGCAGTAATCAGAGAGGGCTTCCTGGAGGAGGCAGCATCTAGCACAGCCCTGAGAGCTGCACAAAGATTGCTGTCACAATCTAAGTTTCTTATCTAGAAAAAGCACTCTCTGCCTCCTTCTTGCTGCCTCACCAGCTTATTCAAAAATTTTTATTACATTTGGGGAAGTCAACTTAAAGGAGTTATTTATGAGAATGATCCTAAGGTACTGGTCACACTTATTTAAGAGAACTAAACTCTAGGAAAGAGAGAGGAGATGATTGCAATATCCTCATTCTTGGATAAATTTCTGAATTATTAGTGTATTTCCTCATGAATTCCATCCCTTGTGTGTATCACTAGCTTCCTAACAGTTTATTCGTTGATTAGTTTGTGTGCATAGGCCTCAGGGGTGAGGGGTTTGATATGCCAACTGACATACGGCACAACCATCTCATCAGTCTTACAATCTCACAGAGGAACGTGGAAGCAGAAAAATTCTGAGAAAGCTGTTTTCTCTTCATCTCCCTCCCCACTTTTGTCAGGCCCAACTGAATAAAGGATAATCCCCTAGTCATTCTAGTAACCCTCTGGAAGCCACCACCTCAGAAACTCTGTTGCCGTTGTCCTCAAAGGATTTGATAACTTTCCCAGTGGTACCAAATGTCTACCAAGAAGGACAGGAGCTAACTAAATATCAAAATCGAGAAGGGACTAACTTCCAGGGCTCTAGAATGATTCCTTCTTGAAGAATTAAAATCGAAGGAACTGCGTGTTCTCCTAGGCAAGACTATGACGAAATAAGGATGTCAATATTTTTTGGAAACCAGATCGCTTACCTGGTAAATTTGTGTTTTTTTCCCCCAGACAAGTTTTGGTATTGTCGGCTTTCACCAAACCACAAGGTCCTGCATTATGGAGACTTGGAAGAAAGTCCTCAGGGAGAAGTGCCCCACGATTCCTTGCAGGACAAACGTAAGTGCCTCTCCTGTGTTGGAGGCCTGAGTTTTGGTTGCTTGTTCGTTTCCTGGTCACAGAATATCATGCAGAAAGACTGTCAACCTCAGTAAACCCATTAGGCATGTCTCATCTAGCTGTGAGTCCTGGCCGAGCCGTCTCATCACGCATAAGACCTTGATGGATTTGTGGTTTGGGACTGAAGAGGGGAGGGGGTAAAAGGAATGCTCACCTACCTTTCCTGAAAGACGTAAACCTGGGGTTCAAACACCCACTTTTACGTTACTTGTCCAAGTGTTATTCTAAGGAGCAAAAACACTATAAACCTGATTGTCAGTTGTCTTTTTCTGATGACCCAGAATAATTTCACATGAATCATGTACTTGATCCCACCACGTTTATGCGTTATAGTTCACTGTATCCCACGCTTATAACGCAGAGCTAATGCCAGACCCACGTATGGCTCGTTTACTTCCAAGAAGTAACTCAGACACTCAATAGCATTCTGTGGTTTCCTAAATATTCCCCAAAATACATATTATTTATACCGATTTGCTATTTCTGTACCATGTCTCTTAAAGAGCCAGTCATATGCTAGATTGTTTTAGCCCAACACCAAAGCAGGTTCCAGGTTTTTTTAGTCAGCATTAAGTGTACTAATTAAACAAAGTATTACAGAAATATTAAAATACACAAAGGTAATGGATTAATTTGGAAGAGAAATGAGATAAAGTTAGACATAGCCTCAGAGGATA
This sequence comes from Tursiops truncatus, assembly GCF_011762595.2. Lineage (NCBI taxonomy): Eukaryota > Metazoa > Chordata > Mammalia > Artiodactyla > Delphinidae > Tursiops > Tursiops truncatus. The sequence goes on along the minus strand of NC_047042.1, from coordinate 64,900,278 downwards.
TCTCAGGTAGAGAAATCAAAGAGTGAGAAAAAAGTAAAGACACTTTAAAATAACTTTTACAAGTCACCTTGACCCTGCCATGAGTCATATGAACAAGTCGCAAACAGAATCCTTACCTCCAGGTCCTAGCACCTTCCCCCTTGTCACCCCAGGGCCTATGGAAGTCAAATCTGTACTGTCTTCCTTGCAGCTCATGGCCATCACAGGGGAAAATAAACCACAAGTGGCAAATTCCTGACACACTCAGACTCTGGGCTGACATATCAGACAGACAGCCTGGAACATGCTCGCTTCCTCCAGCTTAAAAATGGGACAGTCTGGTCTTCATAGTGTCATTTAGTTCAGAAGGCAATCTTATTTCCTTTCATGGGAGCACTGCCTCTTCAGCCCACGTTATTTGAAACCCAGTACCGCAGAGTCTGGGGCAGTGTCTATGCATTCTTGCTATGGGGTCTCCCCAGGCCTCTGCCTGTAATAAGGACCCTCCCTTCAGGTCTCAGATAGCCTTCCGCATCCCACCATGGACAGAGCTGGACCAGTGGTTCTCAGAGTGTGGTCTTTGGACCACCAGCAGCAGCATCACCTGGGAAATTACTAGACATGCAGCTTCTCAGATCCTCACTCCCAGACGTGATGAATCACAAACTCTGGGGATGGGGCCAACAACCTCTGTCTTAACAGACCCTCCAGGCGTTTCTGATGAGCGCTGAAACTGAGAAGTGTGGAGCCAGATGTTGCCTGACACGCTTCATAGTGAGTCCCTAAATTGGGCTTTCACCAATATGTAAATATTTTAAAAGAACAAGAAAAGTGAATCGACAGTGGGTTGCCAACTTTCAGGTTTGGCAGAAATAAAGGCTATTATAAAAGAAAATCTAACTAAAATTTAATATCACATTGCTGTCATTTTAAAAAGGGCTCTTGATCAAACAAAACGAAAGACCAGAAAGGCCTAATCTTGGAATAAAGGACAGTCCCTTGTACTAACTTAAATTAGCTGTGTGAAAAACTCACAGCAGTGTCTTCATTTTCCTCTGTTTGCTATTAACTGGTGAAAAACTCACTGATGAAACCTCCCTCATGAACTCAGAACTGTCCAGAGGCCAGCTATTTGGAATCTCTGCTCTAATGCAGTAAAATGAAGAGTTAAAGGTCAAAGCAACCACAAGCTCTATATGAAGTCTTTCACCGCCTCATTCTTAACCTGACCAGGAAATAGGGAAAGTGGTCTGGGCAGGAAAACAGAAAAACCACAGCTAGATTCATTCCTAACCCACATGGCCCAGAGAATCGGCGCTCCTACTCACTGGCTGTGTTATTTATCTCCATAGTTATAGGGATCTAGTCCTCTTCTCCACCCACAGATAGGCACTAGATGGGCGTGGATTGTAGGTTTAAATGCAGCGCTCTCATTCTCGCTGGTTGTGCTGCTTAGGAAGTCGGTAGCCCTGCCCCTAGAGAAGGTCAAGTCGTGGACAGTACCTGAGCCTTGAGTAGGGACGGTCTCTGGGCTAGAAACCCGAGGGCCGATGCCAGGGAGAGCCAGCTTGCCAGGGTGGTTGCAGAAGAGCCAGGACAGAGCTGCAGATCTCCAAACAGTTTTTGGTCGTGGCCACAGAGTGAGGCTGCTTCTCGGAAAGGGTTGCATCAGTCCCTCTGACAGTGGCTGTGAAACTCATCCACTCCTTTCCTCTGCGGCCTTTGAAGTCTAGTAATTCAGAGTTCCAGAAGAGCTGCTCCGTAAACAGTTATCCATTGCAAGGCAAACCAAGAATGAGTACCTGTGCAGGTGTGTGCATATGAGAGGATGTGGTGTGTGTGTGTGTGTGTGTGTGTGTTGAGGAGATTATATCTGTATGCACATGTGTGCCAGGGAGGGGGTATATTTCATGTAATGAAGTCAAATGAAACTATTGTGTGCCTGAGATGAGAAGGTCCCAGCCTAGGAAACTAAAGTTTGCTGCTTCAGGCCTGCCATCTGGTTTGCATTTAATTACAGATCGCATCCTGCCTGGAGCAAAATAGTCCATCCTCTTGGAGCCCTTAGTCAAAAACCTCATTCCACTAGAAAAATGAGACTTTCCTTTAATTCATTTCAAGTACCCTTGCTCTTGCTGTGTACAATTGCCCTCTCTTGCGACCAAGGGGAAAATTGTCTTCCACTCCTTGAGTTAATCAGTGCTGAATACTGAGATATTGGTGAATCAAATAGCATAATTGAATCCTCTTAATCCAGAGAGTGCAAGTGGAGATTGAGGGCCTCTCCTTAGCTGTCTTCATGTCTAAAGATTTAGCAAATCTCTCTTCTCGTATTCCTTTTGTTAGGCAAGAAACATGGCCCTTGAAAATCCACATCTCCTAACCTCCCTTCGCCCCACATTCCTCCCACCAGGTTTATAGACTCTCATCACCCCCACTAAACACCAGACTCCTCTGCTTTCCAGCAGTGCCTGGGCCCCTCAGAGACTCCCTTTGAAAGAGTCTAGGCCAGCGCTCTTCACTCCCACATCAAAGGGTTTTGCTCCCTCACACAAGGCCATGAAGCCTATTACAGCAGAGGAGAGGAGCAATGGCCACAGCAAAGCAAAGTGGGCAATTTGGGTCATTGAAGCATGGGGAATAATTCAGGCCCCTCAATCTACAGAGAGAATTAACTTTGACTGTTGATAATGAGAACAACCGCAAATAACATCTTTTGAGTGTTTACTCAACAGCAGGCACTGTGCTAAGAGCTGTACGTTACATAATAAATTATCCCCCCCACAACCTGAAGAGGTAGGTATCATTGGAAAATTAGGATTAGGAAAATGAGGTACAGAAAAGTTAAGTAACCTGTTGAAGGTCACATGTCCAATAAATAATAGAGCAAAGATCTGAATGCAGCCATCCAACTCCACGGCCTAGATTTTTACCCACTTCTCCAGACCACCTAGATTCAAAGCCAGCAATGATCTTGGCTCCAGCACTGAGTTAATTCTCAGAACAGCCCTATGCGATGGATGATATTATAGTTCTACATTGTAGACAAGAAAGCTTATGCTCTAAGAACTTAAGCCCAAAGTGGTATAGCCGGTAGGTGCACCTAGAATTCGGATCCAGGCTCTGTGATTCTAAAGGCACAGCCCTTCCAACCACTCCAGGCTCCCAAGTTAGAGTCCAGATTCTTTACTAAACTGTACGGGGATCAGCCTGCCCCTCCTCTGTATTTCTGCCCATAGGAGCTTCCACGATGGAGCTGTGTATACAGCAAGTGCTCATGGCTTACTGGTTACTTCCTGGGGTGATTTCTGTCTCAACTTGGCTCCCAGGGGTGAAAGCTAGAACAATTTTTATCATGGTGGCCACATTTACTTTTTCAAAGGCATTTTTTTTAATCACAATTAAAGTTCCTTCCCCAGATAGTAGCAATCAAAGAGTTTCCTGAACATATCTGAAGTGATAACCACTTCCAGGGCTGTGTTCAGCATGATTTGGGGGGCTGACATGTTCCAAACATAGGGAAAAATCATGGCCTAGCAAGGGACCATAGAATAGAAGAAAGAGCAGCAGTCCCAGCTCTGTCCCTCACTAGCTGTGTGATGTTGCGTGATTTATTTCTTCTCTTTAGTCCTCAGTCTTCCCATCTATAAAATAGGAGCGTTGAATTAGATTGTCTCAATCCAGCTCAAACTGAAAAAAGCATTGAAAGAAATGAGGCCAGGCTGCAAGGAGTTAGAGTTGGCGTTAGGGAACCAGTGGTGACCCTTCTGGTTCTCATATCTCTGAACCCCACTTAGTTATGTTGCTCCTACAAAAAAGGGCCTGATAGAAACACCAGCCCTGCTTTGAAGTAATCAAGGGCCCTCTGTTGCCTCTTAAGAGTGTAGATTCAAAGGATATGAGTCTGATCCTGCTCATGGGTTTAGAGAGGACAGCATTTTAGCCCTTCTGATGCCTAATTTTCCGGTGCATCTAGAGACCAACTATGTAAAGAGCAACCTTTAAAAGCCATGCTGTATTTTTAGAATTTTGTGTTTTCCTTTTAGCCGTAATCCTGTGAGTAATATAGCAGCTCGTCTCCTTGACAGGGGACAATGCATGTAAAATACATAAAATATGTAATGCCACAAGCACGGTGGAAGAGTGCTTTTTCTCCGCTGATTCCTTCTCATTAGAGATTCTAAAGACTGCTCCCACGACAGACTTTAGTGTTACTCTTGTCCCGTTCCGAGTTAATCTTGCCCAGTTTTCAAAGCCAAGGGGTGAATTACTATTTATAGATCTTCAAAGACAAGGGGTAACTTACTATTTATAGATCTTCATTGACCATGTTACATATTATACAACAGAAAACTACCCTGTGACTCAAACTCCATCTGAAGCTTGAGGAGGGTTTTGGAGTTGGTATGTTAATTATATCACAAATTCACTTCAGTGGTGGATTTTCATTGAAAAGTAAATGTTAAGTAAACCCAGCTTCCCAAAGTGCCCAAATATCTCCTCCTGGGGTAGTGATTAGGGAGCCAGGTCAGCCACTGAGAACAGGGCTGATTGTTGGTTCTGAAAATGGTTTTGAGGAGAACTGAAGTCAGAGGCTGTGGTCAAAGGTAGTTCAGGAATCACAAGGACCGTCTAAAAGAAGATGCCAATCTCAAGCAGCCAGGCAGAGAAGGAAAGCAGTCCAAGGTCAAGGGTCATGCCATTCAGGAGAGGCTGCATCGCTACATTTTGCTGCAAGAATAAATAACCTCCACAATCTCAGTGGCTCAGGACAGCAAGAGTTTATTTCTCACTCCTCACATTACGTAACTGACATGGGCTTTCGAAGGACTGGTCCACACAATCACAGGGACTCAGGCCAATGGCTGCTCCACCATCCCAGAGCTGTGCCATCTGGATGGACCATGGAACCGGATCAGTCCCTGTGGCTGGAGAAGAGAGGCTGGTAGGCGTGGACTTTTCACTGCCTCAGCTAAGAGAGAGACAGGCCATTTCCTCTCACATTTCATTGACCAGAGCTAATCGTATGGCCCCACCTAACTGCAGAAGTTGTTGGGGAGAGTAGTCTTCCATATGGCCGGAAGGAGAGGAGAGGCAGTCATTAGTGAGTACAAGTCAGGTCCACCAAAGAGATCTAGAATCAGGACTGAGCTAGCCGCGGGTGCCTGCAGAGAATCCTGGAAGAGTTCCTCACAGCCTCACTCTTCTCTAGGGTTTGAGAGAGCTCTAGAGGTGTCACAGATTTGGACAAAGTTCTTAGCAACTTTAGGGTACCCGGACAATGTTAGCTTCTAAAGAGCCTTCCTGTTAACGTCGTTTTGACATTCTATATATTTTATAATTCTCTCTTCATCTAAATGTCACCCCCAAACCCAATGCCCCAGTAAAAATAGGTGAACTTTAATCATGAAATCTCTCATTATCTTCATCATTAGAGGAGTCTAAGGAATTGATGACGCAAAGCTTCTGCAGATCCTAAGTCCCTTACAGGAGTGAAAGATTAGGAATTGGAAAGGGACAGATGACTTTGCAGTTTTTTAAATTAAGCTTCCAAACCATCCTACTGCCTTCTCTCCATCAGATGATCTTAACAAAAGCTTTAAAGGCCCAAGCCTTTCCACATCGTTTATCTTCCCCCAGGTTCTGAGTAGGATGAGAGATAACATCATTTTATCAAACTGCATTGTGCTCAGGATTTCCAAGATAAACACCAGCTACCACTTCCCTATCAGAAAGGAATGTTCCCTTTATTTAATTGAGTTTAATTTCATTGTCCATAAAATAGGAATAATAAAACCTGCCTCACAGAATCCTTGTGAGAAGTAATGAGATGGTAAGAGGGAGAATTTGGAGAATGAGAGTTCAGGATGGTTTAGATTCAGATAAATTTTTTTGTGATAAGGTTACTTCCCCTCATTATCCAAAACTCAGAAACTAAAGAGATGTAACAACTGTAGCAGGAGATATCCATCTGTAAGAAGCATTTGGCATTGCTCCTGGCACATAGATGTCTTCCATAAAATCAGTATCAGTACCACTATTAGTATGATTATTACCGCTGCTTCTAGTACCATCACTTTTAATGCAACTATGATGGGTTTGTTGTTGTTTCTGGTCTTTTTTTTTAGGTATTTGCTTTATTGAACCAAATTCTACTATGAACATAGATTTTTCTCCCCGGGGATGCTTTTTACCAGGATATAAGGATATATTTTAGTTCCTAGCCCTGGACACCGTTTGACTTCTCTTTTCTTTTTACCTCTTTTCTCTTCTAGCGGTAGTGTCTAGGAATGGCAGCCATAGCAGCAGACTCGATGCTTAGTCTTGCTACTTTCTGGACACTTAAGCTGTCACATGATGTAGTTACTTTCATTTTCTCTTACGAATTGCAGTGCCGGTGGCAGATATCAAAGCTGTGGTGACGGGAAAGGACTGCCCTCATATGAAAGAGAAAGGTGCCCTTAAACAAAACAAGGTATGTTTTCCAAGTTGCAAATTGTTCTATCTGCTCGATACAGTTACTGACTGCAGTGGGCCGAGCCCTTCTTTGGTAGCTATGCTTGTGTGGTTGGGGGTGTGTGTGTGTGTGAGTGCACACACGCACACACAGTTACACATCTCTTAAACTCAGCTCCTTTTCCTTTCCTCATTCCTTTTACATCTCTTACCTAGTCTTATTCTTTCTCTCACTGATCACTTGTCAAATCTCCACCATGCCTTGCATTCTGTCACTTCCTTTCTACGTACAGCCCTAGGAATTGCCCTCTCTCTGTTGTCACCAGTCTTCTCTCAAGCCTTTTCCACTCATCTCCGTCCATCCTCTGGGCCTCTCCTAACCTTCTATTTATGTTCATATTCTCCCTTCTGCACTTCCACCCCAATCCCTTTCGTTTCCTCCTTCTTGTTACCCGCCTGGTGTCTCAGTGAAGTCTGGGAAAGGGAGGAGAGACTAGATGGCGCAAAACAAATCTTAGAAAACTTTTAAAGGCCTGATATTCTTCAGCATCATGGGAAATATTGTGAAACAGTTCAAACCCAGCTTAAGGGAGAAAATCTCCCCAGAGGTGAATATTGCTTAAATACTCTTCACATTGCAATATTCTTCACCCTCCCCATCATGTTGTTCACCATGACAGCCTACATTCCATAACAGAGGGTATGGGAGGTGGCATTTTCCGAAAAGATGGAGGAATTTCCCTTGCCCCCCGTTTGGAGGTATTTGCCCTTGGAGGGGCCATCAGGGAGCCAATTTTTTACTTCTTGGCATCTTGTGTTACATAGTGTCTGTCCATGAACAAAATTAATCAGCTTCATCTGAAAGCTTCAGGCACCTCGGAGCCAAAAATGTCACATAGATCAATAGGTTGCTTCTTTATCGTCCCGTGTCATTATCTAAGAGAAATGTAAACATTATACACATCCTATTTATCAATCAGTGTTGAAGTGAATAATGCCTGCCCTGCAATTTCAGTCATTGTAAGATGAAGGTGAATCCAGGTCTGCATAAGATGACCCTATCTATGGTTAAGGAAAATCAAAAGCACTACAAAAGTACTGTTTAGGAAGAAAACAGGGAGAGGATACAGCCAAGGAGACAGATAACAAGATCTTTGTTTCTTAAGTTGCGTAAGTATAACTCACCTCAAGTCCACATGAATCCTTCTGTGTCGAGCCTGTCACAGTGCTATCATATAAAACACTGAGTGACATAAGGGCATGCCTTGGGGTCTGTAGGTCATCTGTTACACAGAATTTCTTTCTTCTCCAAGATATGGGGAAGTAGGGATTCAACAGCTCATCATATACCAGAAGAGCATCCTTAACTAGAGACGCAAGTCCCCAACCTTCATGGTTTGCCTCCTGTGGGGCCGCCTTCCTTCAAGACCACCTGATAACAGATGGAGCACCGGCTCTGCTCAGCTCCAGCTGAGGTCCCCGTGGTTATATAACACTTGGAGCCGAGCAGGACAAGGTGTGAGGAAATTGGCAGCAACAAGAGTCTGTAACCTAAAGAAGGCTAGGAGGGGTATAGTTGGCAGCCAAGCAACTTGCAAGGACTCAAGCATTCTGATTGGGACAGCGAATTATGTAAAACAGGTGTGAAGGAACTTCTGGCTTCACCCCAACCTGTAAAGAGCCTAGGAGTTGTCACTCCTATCCTTACAGTAAGAAGAAACTGAATAAAGTGAAAATCAACAATTTTCTTGGAACTACCAAGAGAACTGATGTTGCAGGGGAGACCACAGCCATGGAATCTGCAGAGTCAGGTACATCCAGAGAGTCACAGCCAGATCTGCTCACCTGAAGCAGAATCTACTGGAGCCGTAAGCTGTAAGATCATTTAGCTGGCAATTCTGATGACTGCTAGTATGAGAGTGAGAAACTCTTGGGGGTTGCAGTCTTGTGGGGGCATACTTTCATGGGCTTTATTTCCAGTAAACCTAGCAGATTCTCTCAGTGAAGATCTTATGGAGAGTCCCCCATCCCCCACTGCCCACCTCCATCATGGCTCTGGGAGGGGAGAGAGGTGAGAATCATGGAATATGACAGAGCCTTCTCCATAACGAAGCCCTGTTCTCCAAACCTTTATCCCAGCTAGGGGAAAGGAATTTCTCCCATTGCATTCCTTTTTAGACTTCTTATCTCAACCACAGGGTTGGGGTTGGGGGAGATATAATCAACAGCAGTCAGAACCTCAAGGAAATCAGTAGGAAACTCTGTAGCTATGCTACTGGGAAAGCTATACTACTGGAGATACACTTGAGAAGGTGACAGCCACAAGACATAGGACCCCCAAAAGATGGAGATTTAATTGGAAAGTTATGGAGTGGTATCCCTCACCCATATCCTACCACTATACCACTAGATTCCAAAATAGTAACACTGGATTATACCTGAAAGTTCTGCAAGATACAACCTCTCTCTGAGGAGGAGTATTTAGGGAAGCTCAAAGTCAGTAGGGTAGACAAAAACAGGGACACTAGATGAATTTGAAGCCTCTGGCACTTACAGTATAGCAAACATTTAACATATCCCAATCCCTTGCTAGATTAACATAAATCATCACTCTAAAGGTCTGTGTATCTCCCTTCCTATTACCTGATACAGCATGTCTGGATTTCAACAAAAAGTTACAAGCATGCCAAAAAGCAATTAAAAAACAGCCTGGAAAAACAAAGCAATCATCAGAACCAGACTGCAGTAGGACACAAATGCTGGGATTATCAGACAGAGAATTTAAAATAACTGTGATTAAAAGGATTAGAGGCTCTAATGGAAAAAGTAAACAACATGAAAGAATAGATGGATAATATAAGCAGAGATGCGGAAACTCTAGAACTGAATCAAAAGGAAAGGGTATAAATAAAAAGTACTGTAACAGAAGTGAAATAAAATATGCTTTTAATGGGCTCTTCAGTAGACTTGACATGGCTGAGGAAAGGATTAGTGAGCTTGAAAATGAGTCAGTAGAAACTTCCTAAACTGAAATGCCAAAAGGGAAAAAATTAGAACATCAGAGAACTGACAGACAATTGCAAAAAGTATAATATATGTATAATTAAAATACCAAAAGAAAGAGAATAGAACTGAAGAAATATTGAATCAATAATGGCCAAGAACTTTCCAAAATTAAAGATAGATATCCAACCACAGATCCAGGAAGCTTATAAGATACCAAGCAGGATAAATACCAACACACACACACACACACACACACACACACACACACACACACACACACCTAGGCATATCATATTCCAACTGAAGAAAACCAAAGACAAAGAGAAAATCTTAAACCAGAGGAGGAAAAACACCTTACTGGTAGAAGAACAAATATTAAAATTAAAGCAGATTTCTCATCAGAAACCATGCAAGCAAGAAGAAAGTAGAGTGAAATATTTAGTGTTAAAAAAAAACAACAACTTAAAATTCCATATCCAGTGAAATTATCTTTCCAAAGTGAAGGGGAAACACTTTCTAAGATAACCAAAGCCAAGGAGATTCATTGCCAGCAGGCCTACTCTGCAAGAAATTCTTCAGCCAGGAGGAAAATTATATAGGTTAGAAACTTGAATCTACATAAAGAATGGAAGAGTGTCAGAGAAGGAATAAATGAAGGTAAAATAAAAATATATTTTTTTCTTATTAATTCATCAAAAAGATAATTCTTTGCTTAAAATAATAATAGTAAAATGTGTTAGATGATTATAGCATATGGATCAGTGAAATGAATGACAGCAAAGTCATAAGGGATAGGAGGGAGGAGTTGGGATACTCAAAACAGAAGACAAAAAAAGGGAGAAAATTAAAAATAAAGAACAAATACAACACATGAAAAGAGTTACAAACATGGCAGATATAATCTAACTATATCAATAGTCATTTTAAATGTCGATGGTCTAAATACACTGATTAAAAGACAGACATTGTCCGAGTGGATAAAAAGCAAGACCAACTATATGGTTTTCTACAAGAAACCCACTTAAAGATAAAGACTAAGATAGGTGAAAGTAAGGGGATGGACAAAGATATCAAAATACGTGAGACATACTGAGAGAACTGAAAGGAGACATTCACAAACCCATTATTATCCTGGAGATTTTGGTACCCTTCTGTCAGTAATTGATACATCAAGTGGAAAGAAAATCAATAAGGATATTGATTACTTGAACAGCACCATCAGTCAACTACGTCCAATTAACAAATCCACCCAACAACAGAATACACATTTTTCTCAACCTTACAAGAAGCATTCACCAGGATAGACCACATTCTGGGCCATAAAATACATCTTAACAAATTTAAAAGAAGAGCAATCACACAAAGTATGTTTTACTTCACAATGGAATTAGACTAGTAATAAAGAACAGAAAGATAGATAGAAAATCCCCCGAATGTTTGGAAATTGAAAACACACTGTCAAATAACCCATAGTTTAAAGAAGTCTAAAGAGAAATTACAAAATGTTTTAAAGTAAGTAGAATGAAAATATAACTTATCAAAATGTATGGGTTTTAGTGAAAGCCGTGCGTAGAGGGAAATTTATACCATTAAATGCATATATTAGAAAAGAGGAAGGATCTAAAATCAATAAAAGTTTCCACCTTAGGAAACTAGAGAAAAAAGACCAATTTAAGCCTAAAGCAAGCAGAAGAAAAGAAATAGTAAATATTAGAGATGAATGAAATTGAAAATAAGAAAACAGTAGAGAAAATCAACAAAATCAAAACTTGGTCCTTGGGCTTCCCTGGTGGCGCAGTGGGTGAGAGTCCACCTGCCGATGCAGGGGACACGGGTTCGTGCCCCGGTCCGGGAAGATCCCACGTGCCGCGGAGCGGCTGGTCCCGTGAGCCATGGCCGCTCAGCCTGCGCGTCCGGAGCCTGTGCTCCACAGCGGGAGAGGCCACAACAGTGAGAGGCCTGCGTACCACAAAAAAAAAAAAAAAAAACTTGGTCCTTGGAAAACATAAATAAAATTGATAAATTTCTAGCCTGACTAACCAAGAGAAAATGAAAGAAGATACAAGTTACCAATATCAAAACAGGTGTAGAGATGATGTTCTCATTTGAGCCTAGGATATGTGTGGGTAGTTTTGGCCTTCTTGTAGGAGATTCCTCTCCCCTTAGAGGAGATCAACAAAACAAACTGAGTAAATGACATTTCCAAACTTTAAAAAAAACCTTGTAAATGACACATAGAAAATTGGACAGGTGGGTGGACAGATGGATGGATGGATGGATAATGGGGCACACTGCTATAAACACATAAATAAGACTTCAAATGGAGGCTACTTCCTGGGATTCACTGACAGAGATATTCCAGCCACTCCCAGCTTTTCTAGGCTGCCTTGAGGGCTGAGAGAAACAGCGGTATCTCTACCAGCCTGGCTCTTTCATTTGTATGCATATGAAAATTGTTTGTCTTGTAATGTTAATAGCATTCATACATCTGGTTCATCAGGTAAAACGTCAAAAGGCAGAAAGGAAACCCACAGTTCTAATAATTTATTTCCTCAATCCATCCACACCCACACCCCTTCCCCAGTGCTCCAGAGGCCTGCTCCTCCCTACGTCTGGGACTTCTGGACAGGAGAGGGGAGACCTGCAGCTTAAAAGGAGAGTTGGCCAAAATCTGTCCACAGGAGGTCTGTCAGTGCTCGGCAGTGGGCAGCACCCAAGGCGTGTTGCTGGCTCTTCAGCTTTTCCAGCTAGAGAGTAGGTTCTGACATTTTGTGCCACAGGACTTTCCATTAGCTTAATTACTGAACAGGGCAAACTGGGACATTAGCATCTTTAAGGCAGACACTTGTTAATAGCAAGATGTTGGTAACTGATAGTACTTCTCACTCATTCAACATCTGGCATGCCAGTCATGGTCTAAGGCTTGCTCATAGAGTCATTCACTCAGTGCGCATTAGAGCACCTGAGATAGGATAGACCCTGGGCACAGAGTGACGAACAGGCAGACATGGCCCTGTCCTCCTGGAGCTTAGAGTCCAATGTATTTAAAAGAGCTTGGTGCAACAGACAAATTTCTGTGGACACAAGAAGTGTTGGCTTCTTCACAGAGAGATTAGGAAATGTCTAACACTTAGGAAATGTCTAACACTTGAAAAGAATTATCATGGGTGAATGCAAATTCAATTGGAAGAATTTGACTTTCGAGGATTAAGGATTCTAAATTTAAACTCTGTGGTTCATAAAATAAAGTTGATTTGTCGCCGTATCTTTGAAAGTGGGCATTCCTGGTACTTATCCCACTGATTTGGGCCTTAAGAGTTAAACAGTTAACATGTAATCCCCAGAGGGAAGATGTGACCAGATCTCAGTGAAAGGGATAGGAATATATTTGACATGAAAGAAGCTTGAATCTCACCATGTCCAGAGCCCAGCTTTTATTTTTCCAGTATGAGTTCATGTACCTGAAATAAGAAGCAGATTATACTAGAAGCTGAGGTTCTAGCCTCAGCTTGAAAAGCCTGGTCATAACCAAAAAGCCTTTTATTCAGATTTATTTCGTTCACCATTCATACTCATAATGTATAGAGTATCTTCTTTATACCAGGCCTGTGCTGGGTGCTGGGAATCCAAAGATTCGGTATACGACCTGGCGCCTGTCCTTGGGTGTCTAACAGATATAAGACTTAAGTATCAACGTGAAATGACAATCCAATGTTGCCTCTGCCCCAGTAAATTTAAATACCAGGAGAGCCTGGGAGACTTGAGAAAGCTTGTGGAGGAAATGATGTCTGAGCTGGCTTTTGAAAAGGAGAAGTGAGGGGAAGACTTTCTAGGAGGAGGAAACAATATGTGAAAAGGCACGTGGGGCCTTTTGACATGTAAAAGTGCATCCTCTGATGGAGAAACATTCAATTCAGAGTACAGGATTGGTGGGGACAGAGAGAAGAAAATGGGTTAGAGAACTATTGGCTGATCATGCTAAGATAGCTGGGGACCAGAACATTATAGCTGCTTATGGAAGGCAAGATCCTATCTTATTATTCACGATATGAATGACTGAGTTTGCCTTCTAAAATGTAAACTCAAACTCATGGATATACAGGTGAGCAACAATGCTTCATAGCTATGATATCTAGTTCTCTGCTTATATTTAGCACACACACATGCCAAGTTATATCCTACACCTTTAATCAAAATTCTTTGACCTCAAGATAACGTAGATAGATGGTGGAGAGCCAACATAATTAAAGTGAATGCCAGGCGAGATGGCCAAATGAGGCAAGTCACCCAAAGCAACGTAAGGAATGGCGGCCAATGCTATACACCGAAAATATGTTGTCTAAAACTCTACTCTCGTATTCAGTCAACCCATCATCTGACCCCTGGAAGATGGCAATCCCCAAACCAAGGCACCATCATGCCCTGAATTTCTCTGAGCATCCCCTGACCCCACATGCCTTGTCTCTAGTCCCAGGGCTAGAGGGTTGAATATGGGGTCAGAGACCATAGGATCAGTTCCTCCCGTATCCTCTAACCCCAGAACTCACTTATCCCAGGCCTTCCTCCACATGGTGAGGTGGGAGATGTGCATTAGTGGAACAGAGGATGGAAATAAGCTGCTCCTGGACATGATTTTCCACTGACTTAAATCCAGAGGGAATAAAAGACCTTAAGTAGTGAGTAGCAAAGCCCCAGAGCATCAGATGTCTAAGAAAGTGTTGTGGTGTGTGACAGGGAGCCCCTGAGGGGGACACTGCCCCAGATCCATGACTGCTTACTCCACCATCTCCTGGCATCTCTCTCCCTCACAGACAGTTTGGACAGGTGGCAGCTTCTGGAGTGTTAGCCTGAGAGGCCACCGCTCCCAGCTCCTCGGTCTGCTTGCTCAAAGGGCTGGAGAGCTGACCTCTGCTGATGCCTCAATGACAGCCGGCCAGGGACGTCAGTAAAACTCATTATAAGTGATAGCAACTTTTAACGCAGGCATGCGGGTCAGAGAAGTAAATCCTCCAACCCCTCCCAGGCAGCTTTGGTGAAATTAAAGTGGGGAATGATATTCTCACGAATTTCCTATTTACTCCCTATGTTTATCAGAAATCTAGGTCATGACAGCTCCGCTCATTCACATCTTCACTGGTAAATGCCTTAGAAGGGCAAAACCCAAAGTTTGAGGCCCCCTCCTTTTTCTTCCTGCTCCCTCCCTGCCCTGCAGAAGAGAAAGTGTCACAAAGGACAACCACGCTGACACTCTGGTCTCAAGTGACTTCAGCACCTAGTCAAGAGGCCACGTCTGGGCTCCAGTGATGCTCACACCTGCTGTCGTAAGCAAGGGGATGGGTTAGCCATGCGCCTGCCCTAAGCAAAGTGGCAGTCATGGTCCAACGTCAGCCGGAAATCCATTGTCAGATTCATGTTTTCCTGTTGACCTCCGAAGGTCACGTGGTGCTGCTGTAATGTACTGACTGGGTGTCCAAAAGCAAAGCCTGTCCTCTCCTTTCTCTCCAGTCTCTCAAGTATGAGTCAAAGACTTTTCCTAATGAATGACACTAAGATTAGTAAAGAAATCGTCATCTATATCAGTGTTTCTCATCTAAGAACAATCTTTATGAATTTATGAGATTAGAGCTTAACATTTTGTTGAAAAAATGTTTTCAGTTTTTTAAAAGAAAATAATCACCTGTGATCCTAGCACCTTAACATAATTATTTTCATTTCACAGTTTGCTTCCAGTTTCCAACCACAGGAAGACATTGTTCATAATTGAGATTTGTATGTATATAGTGTTCATTTCTCTTGCTTTTTTTCACTTAAGATCAGATTTTCATAATTATACTGAACGCCTGACTGCATGTATTTCTCTGGGTTGCTAATTTGTGATTTTTTTGATGGTTTACCCAAGGAAGGGAGGACATTTATTTAGTTTCTCATATTATGTTCTTACAGGTAATGATATATACAGCTTTTGCTTCCTTTTGAATTTTCTTTAGGAATAACCCCGGGAGTGGGACCCCTCGTTCTTGATATGGATTGCTTTACTGACTTTTTTAAAAGGATGACACCAATTATGGTACCACTACTAGGGCCCATGACCATTTTCATTATAAACTAAAAGACCCAAAAGAGATGCCAAACTTATGTGAAAATTGTTTTTGTTTGTTTGTTTTGGCGAACTCTTTTTTAATATTATTGATCTTAACTGGGCAGGCTTGAATGGAATCCTAAGGAAGAAAAAAATGAAAAATACAGGAACTTCCCTGGTAGTGCAGGGGTTAAGAATCCGCCTGCCAAAGCAGGGGACACGGGTTCGATCCCTGGTCTGGGAAGATCCCACATGCCGCGGAGCAACTAAGCCCCTGCGCCACACTCCTGAGCCTATGCTCTAGAGCCCACAAGCCGCAACTACTGAGCCTGTGTGCCACAACTAGTGAAGCCCACGTGCCTAGAGCCTGTGCTCCGCAACAAGAGAAGCCACTGCAATGAGAAGCCGCACACCGCAACGAAGAGTAGCCCCGGCTCGCCGCAACTAGAGAAAGCCCACGCGCAGCAACGAAGACCCAACACAACCAAAAATAAATTTTTAAAAAAATGAAAAATGCAGAGGGGGGTAGTTTTGCAGAACAGATCCCATTCTATGACTCAGCATTCTTTCCTTCACTTGTTTCTATTTCTGGTAGGGCGAGGATGCCCTAAGAGTATGAGACACTGGTAGGTCTGGGCTCAGAACAAGAGCTGTTTTCCCTTAATGATGGGACAGCTAGAGGTGAGCCAGACACAGATAAAATCCATGAGAGCCACAAATAGCCTGATGGTTTGCTGTGTCAGGAGAGGCATCCAGCTAATGCTGGGCCTTTGGAGTTCACTTGGAAGAATTCTTTCTCATCTGAAATCTGAAGGCATTGACCTCATCTTTCTGCCTGCTGCCTTCTTTCTGGGGGCATTCTTGCTGTGACTTACTGGCCAAAGGCAAATCCTCTGACAAATGTTGAGGTAGAGAATGATGTGGAGAGATCTACCTCCCCAAGAAAGAACACCTGTGGGTAGTTACTGAGAGCCCAGTTCCCAGATCATAGCACAAGGGAAAGGGGCAGTCATCAGTGGTGCCTAATAGACACAGAGAAGGAAGGTTAGCACGTGTGTTACAGTGATGCAGAGCACCGAGGTGGACTCATTTGGCCCTTCCCTCCAAATTAGGAGTTGTTAGGGTGTTGAGATGTGCGATGACTCTCATCTTCCATAGGTTGTACCCTGCTGTCAGTCCAATAGAAAAATCATAGTATCCAATATTGCACAGTACATACAATTTGAGAAGCATATATTAACATACATATTAGGCATGACACTGAGTGTCTCAGCCAAGGTCATTCAGCTACAATGAAATGACAATGTCACTTAGTCCTTGGTCCTGGGGGTCTGTCTCATAGTCTGTATTATGAATGAACCCAGACATTCGAACGAACACTCACCAATGAATGAACCCCAGCTATTCTGCCACTTGGGCCCATGTTCTCCTTTATACCCTGCAGCCACTATAGGATAAAACTAGATTTTGTGTAGCCTTTGCTCTACAGTAGTTCAGAGGTCAAAGGGCAGACGTGTTACCTACAGATAATGGGTTCATCCAGAAGCCTCATTACCTCCTACGTAGCTTTCATGTTTTAGCAAGTTTATACGCCTATGGACACCTGTCTGTTTGGAAATGATAGAAGATAGAGCAGCCCATAATGCTGCTGATTGGGAAGGAGTTTACTGTTTTTCATGGTCTCCCTGGGAGGGAGATGCTGAAGATAGGAGAGTAGCACAGCTTTGAGGATATGTGGCCTTGGACAACTCACTTAACCTCTCTGAGCTCCTTTGCACAAAAGGGGAATGATAACATTTGCTCCATGCGCTGTCTTGAGAATTAAATGAGATGGTTCACGCAGACTCCCCCTGAACAGAGAGAAGGAAATGTGCTGTGAACCTTGAAAAACATGCTCCTTCCTCCCGTCAGCCTCACGGCTGCTCCTCTTGCCTGGACACACTGTAGGCACTATTCCATGTTCAATCTGCAGCCATTTGTGACTACAGAACAAATGTGTCAACTTTCCTCAATGTGGTGTTTTCTCTAATCTCTCTTAGGAGGTGCTTGAACTCGCTTTCTCGATCCTGTATGACTCAAACTGCCAGCTGAACTTCATAGCTCCTGACAAGCATGAGGTAAGGGTCTCAGTGGGGTTAATTTATGAGAGAACGTCATATTTTCTCAAGAAAAACAAGCAGGTAAAAAATATTGGGAAGAAAGAAATTTCATTTTTTAAAAATGTCTACCTGAGAAAAATCATGAACGAAGGTACATCTTGTTGACTTGGAATAGAACGGAAACCTCTCGAAAAACTGCAGGTTGTAACGGATTCAACTTCTTCTTAGCTTGATCAGGAGTTTATGGTAAGGACTTCCCTGGCAGTCCAGTGGTGAAGACTCCGTGCTTCCACTGCAGTGGGCGTGGGTTCGATCCCTGGTTGGGGAACTAAGATCCCACATGCCACGTGGCGTGGCCAAAAAATAAATAAATAAACAAAAACTTAAAAAATAAAGAGTTTATGGTAAAGAAGAAGAATGTACACATGCTTCATACTCAGTAAGGGCATAATCGTTAACCCAGAGGAAGTATCAGCCCTGGCTTATAGCTTTGGTTTTCCTTGAATATTTAGCTTTGGGCCAGAATTTTCCCATGATAAACTTATTTCTATTCTTTGAAACATTTGATGAAGTAGGTTTTTTACCATGTTTCTGTAAGTTATTTTAAGAGGTTTAGGGCTGTCTCTGCTGTTGGAATTTTATTTTTGAGATGCTTTTATTCCTTTTGACATCTTGTTATATGTATAATTTGTTTCTCTTCTTGAATCATGCTGTCAGCTATATTTAACATATTTAGCATAAATCCAGGAAAATGCATTTGTAAGATGAAGTAGCAGCTCTGGTTGATTTAACTTTTTCTCTTGTAAACTAGAACCCAACATCATGCTTGAAACTCTTATTTTTAGATGATACCATTCAAATTTTTGTTGTGCATGTGGTTACATAGAAAGCTTTTAGAAAGGAAGGAACATTTTAATAGAATTTGAATTTTGCTCCCCATTTCCCCTGGGAGACTTAGCTCATTTAGAAGTTATTCTGTATTTGGTTTTCACTGGTTTGAAGCTTTTGAATAAAATCGTACATCCCAACGAGAGAAGAAAGATTATATGCAAATCCTGCATTTAGAGCGGCACTTAAATATAATTCTGTGTTACTTGACATTTCGTTCACAGAAGGGGATGACTTTGTCTTCATCTTCCTGAAAATACACACTTTGTCCTACCATTTCTCTTTTTAAATAAAATTGTGGTTGTACACAGGCCACCGTATTGAAGATATATACGGATGTATAGGAAACTACTTCAAATGGTAGAGCTGCAGATGCTATTTAAATCTATACAACGCTGTTTTTCCCAGTATACATTAATTCCAGATAAGGATAAATGTTCTGGGACTGCCACATTTTTATTCATATCTGCCATTTTTTACCGACGTAGTGAGGAGAAAAATGCCATACACTTGTGTAAATTAAAAGTATTCTTCAGACCACTTCCGTATCTATTACCTCATTTTATTTGCATAATCGCTCCATAAAATGGAAAGTTCTGTCACAGATATCCTTGTTTATCAAAGGGGGAGAGAGAGGCCTCCCAAAATTGAATAACTCGACAATAGTACTGATAATAGTAATTATAACTGGAATACTCTGCACCAGGGACCATTCAATGCTTTATGTGCTTCACCTCTCTTAATCCTCATTCTGTAACTCTTAAGGAACAAACTAACCTTACTCCCATTTTATAAAAAAGGGAAATGAGGCACAGAGAGGTTAAGAAACTTGTCCAAGACGAAACAAGCAGTAAGTGATAGAGCTTGGATTTAAACCATGGGGGTCTTGTTCCAGAAACACTTTCTCTTTGGCCCCTGCACTGTGTAGCTTGGAAGGAGGAAAGCAGGACCTGGACCCATGACTTCCTGTCAGTGCCCATCCCCAGCTTCAGCAATTATCAGCTCATGGCCAATTAGGTTTCACCTATACCCTCACTCACACCCAGCTGCCACAACACCCCAGATTATTTTCGAAGCTCATCCAGATATCATATCATTTTATTTGTAAATATTCCCATGTGCATCTCTAAGTAATAAAGAGTCCACTTGGAAACATAACTATCATACCATGATCACACCCAATTTTATAACGTTTTAATACCACGATTTGCAGTCCGTTTTCAGATTTCTCCAACTGTCTCATTTCTGGTTTTCTTTTTTTCTTTTATACTTTGTTCAGATCAGAATCCAATTAAGATCCATACATAACAATTGGTTCACGTGTTTCTTCAGTTTCCTTGAATCTACAGGTTCCTCTCTCCTTCTCTCATGAACATGTGCATGTGTTTTTTTTCCTTGCAATTTATTCATTGAAAAAACCAGCTCATCTGTTTGGTAGCATAGTCAATAGTCTAGATTTTGCTGATTTTAATTCTGTATATTAGTTTCCTTGGCTGCTGTAACAAATTACCACAAATTTAGTGGCTTAAAGCAACATAAATGTATTATCTTACAATTCTGGAGATCAGAAGTCGGATGCAGGTTTTTCTGGGCTAAACTCAAGGTATCGACAGAGCTGAACTCCTTTCTGGACTAGGGGATAATCCATTTCCTCACCCCTTCCTCACCTCCATCCGTCTCAGTAACGGCGGGTTAAGTCCTCACACCGCATCATTCTGACCGCCTCTTCCATACTCAAATCTCCCTCTCTCTCACTCCTGTTCTGTTTCCCTCTTCCACTTTTAAGGACCTTTGTGATTACATTGGGCCCACCTAGATAATCCCAGATAAAAATCCCTGTTTTAAGATCAGATGGTTAGCAGTCTTAATTCCCTTCACCATGTAACCTCACATACTCACGGGTTCCAGGGATTAGGACATGGTCTTATTTCAAAGGAGGGTACTATTCTGCCTACCATAACCTGCTCTATCATTTCACGTGTTTTTCTGCATCCTGTATTTCCTATTAAACGATAGTTAGACGATTCATCAGACTCAGGCTCTACTTTAAGCAGCAGTAGTGTTGTATTCTTCCATGATGTCTGGTTGTCTCTCTTTTGGAAATGTTTGCAGCCGTTGATGATTATCGCCTAGATCCTTGGATCTATTAGACTTCGGAAAAGGTTGATATTCCAATTCTATTGTAGTTACATAAAGACAAACTGGCCTCATCAACTCTTTGGTTACCCTGAGGTTAAACAGTGTACATATGATAGGCAGGATAATGCTTGATTCTCTGGACCAGTTTTCAAAATCATGAGCATCTTCAAAGGAGGCCAGTGAAGGATTTTTGGTGTTTGGGTATCATTATGAAGTTATGGATTTAACGTATTTGTATATCAATAGGTTGCAGTTATTGTCATTATCAGTGTCCAAATTATCTAGAGAAAGAAGGAACACCTTCTGGTTAGCTTCTGAGTTCTATGGACAGATGTCTTTGGCAGCTTTCAGGCGTTCTGGCATGACAGGATATTCCAGGTTCGTCTTGTACATGTCCTACCTTTTCTCTGTGGCGCTTTGGCTCCTTTTGGTATTTAGCGACCAGAATCTGGACATGAGGTGTGCCTCATGTGCCAACTACTGCGTTGGTCATTATTTTCAGGTTTTTTGTAGACAGAGCTTGGAGTTATGTTTTTTTAAAGATAAAATACACTGTAAGTTCGTATTGATACTTCCAACTCAGATTCAGTACTACAGAGTTCTTATTTATTGGTTGATGTATTTTTTAATAAAATTTTCTGTACTTGCTGCTTCTCGAAAGAAAAGCACCACAGAAGTGTTCCTGTGGGTTAAATTAATCTGTACTAGGAAGCTAGCCAGGACTGGGAAAGCTGTGTACAGAAAGCGGTAATCCCCCCACGTAGGGATTTACAGTGAAACAGTGCCGGAGCTGAAAGGGGCCTTAAAGAGCATGGGGTTCAGTGGTGCCCATATCTGGAGGTACATCAGAATTAGCTAGAAGCTTTTCCAAATAAAATTTCCTGACCCAAGATCCATAAGATCAGGATCTGCAGGGTAGGACCTGGGTATCTATTTTTATTAACGTTATTTATGAGGAAACGAATGTTTCGATGTGTTCAGAATCTATCTAAGGACACTAATACTTCCAGAAATCCTTTAGCACTCAACTGATGTTTAGATAGGTTAAATGCTTTGGCTGAGATCCCGTAGCCAAGGCAGAACCAAAGCTCTACAGTTCAGGGCCGCGCTACTCAGACACGGGCCTCGTAATACACCCGTGGTATACCTCCTTGGCTTAAAAAGCGGTGCCTCGAATGTGCGTCGTGGTAGATGTCTATCACCTCACTATGACTTAAGATTTGTGTAGTGCTTGCCATCTCGTAGTACTTTTACGTTGAGATCTGCTATCGTATTTTGGAACATAGCCCAGGTAACCACAGTGCAAAGGACAAGCTAAGTAGGGTCTGGAATTGCAGCTTGACCCAGTGAGGGCAAGAGAGGGGGGAATCTAGAGCATGTTCTAGAAGGAAGACCAGTCCCACAGAAAAAGCAGAGAAATTGCTCTCAAAGAGGTCCGACATAGGACTAGGACATCCTAAAAGGTGAGCAAACAGAACATCCAGAATGCAGGCATGTTTCTGAGATGCGGGCAGCAGGGGCTAGTTCTTCCACCAGGTATCATGGCTCTAATACCAGGGCAGGGCAGGGTTTCAGCCTCTGGAGGGAAACTGACAAAAGCAAGGCAGGTCCTCAGATAAACGGAGCACAGTTCCTAGTCTACTGGAGAGGCAAAGGACACGATTAATTTTAATGAGAGGGGAAGAACCAAACTCTTGGTTGGGTACTGTGGAGTGCTTTCCAAAACAGGGGATGTGCCCAGGGACCAGGCTCCAGAGACCTGGAGGAGAAAAACCTTGGAACCTGGAGACCCAGGCAGAAGGGGTCCCTAGACCGGCAGCCAAGCCACCTTCCGTTAAGATCACCCAATAATTTTAGCCACTTTGCCCACCAGACATTGGGCAGCACTCAGATATTTCCTAGACCTTTTGCTAAGAAATGCAAAGGTGGGACTACCATTGGGCTATCATCGTGAGTGCTGGGAATCAGACAGGATAGGCAGAGATTAGCTATTAGACTGGGAACCATACTTGGAGTGAGGAAAGAAGCAAGCTTTACCTGATGTTGAGTCCAGGAGTGTTGGGATATATTCTACCAATACCTTAAACTCATTGACTCACTGGTGGGATGTTAGAGATATTATGTTGCACAGGCACGAAAACCCAAACCCTCCTGCTGCGCCACAGGGAGGCATCATGGGCACAGAAGAGTGCAGGCACTGGAAGCAGATTGTGTAAGTTCAAATCCCACCCACTCCACGTACTACCAAACGACTTAATTTCTCACCACCTCAGTTCCCTCATCTGTAAAACAGAGATGCTACCAGACGTGTCAGCTTTATAGAGATGCTGTGCATGTTAAATGATAATGTAGGCAAAGCACTGAGCACAGAGCCTAGACCATCCTGAGTGATCAGTAAGCGTTAGCTATTGTTTCTCCTCTTGTTATGGTCATCAGTAGTTCTCACTGTCACCTCCCTTCCCACCAGTACTGTATCTGGACAGATGGGCTGAATGCGCTGCTGGGGAAAGATATGATGAGTGACCTGACGAGGAATGACTTGGACACGCTGCTCAGCATGGAAATCAAGCTCCGCCTCCTGGACCTGGAAAACATTCAGATCCCCGACGCACCTCCACCCATCCCCAAGGAGCCCAGCAACTATGACTTTGTCTATGACTGTAACTGAAGCGCCCGGGCCCCAGAAGCTCCCCCTCCAAAACTGGAAGAGCTAGCTAACAGGAGAGAAGAATGAAAACGCTCCCATGCCTTGGAATCCGCTGTGGTAGAGGAAAGCTGTGGTCCACATTTCCTTTGGCCCCAACGCCTCTGGCCCCGGCGTCTTCCTGCCCCTCCCTGGCCTCCTGCTCACCGCCCTGATTCCGTTTCTAGACTCCGATGCTTTAGGTCACCTCCCATTGCTGCAGCCTAAGGTGGGAGAAAAGCAAAACCCACCGCCAGTAAGAGAGCCAGAGGGCCCTTCCATCTTCATCCCAGCAGGCAAGCCCTCCCCTCCTGGAGGCTGAAAGCCAGCAGCACCAGACCGCCCCCAAACCTACAGCCAGACCCAGGGGTGTGCCCGAGGCCTGTGTCTGGAAGAAACAGTCTAGCTACTTGAGAAGACCAAACACCTCCTCGTTCCCCTGCTCTCTAGAGTCCGCTCACACCACCAGTTCCATGTGAACTGAAATCTGCTTCCAAGCCCCCTCCCTCCCGTGTCCCGGCCTTTGCCTGCCCTGTCCCTCTCTGGTCCCAAGAGCAACAGCAGAAGCTTCTTCCTAGTTCTTCCCAGGGCTGGGTCTCCAGACACAGTCCGTGGGTCCCATGGCCACTTCACGTCTGCCCTGTGACTGTGACCACCCTTCCTGCCTCCCAGCTAGTCTTGGCTTTCCTCTCCCCGCCCCAGCCCAGACCTGCCTCTTCATTGCCACACACCCTTCCAGCGCCTTAGCTGAAAGCACAAATGGTGAAACCAGTCCCCTTGCTCCATCTCTAATGTACTAAATCTAAAAGCCCCGATGAGAGGCAGTTGCTTATCGAAGGGTTTGGTGGTCCTTCTCCTGGTGGTTCTGCTGAGCACAGGTTTCCACAGGATGGTCAAGTATCCAAGTTTACATCATTGTAATTATTACAGGTATTGACAGTTTGCAAGGGTTCAGGGTTGTTGGTTTGGGGGGGGGAGTGGGTTATGTTTTTTTGGTTATTTTTTTTCTTTGCTTTGTTTTTGTACAAAAGAGTCTAACATTTTTTGCCAAACAGATATATATTTAATGAAAAGAAAAGATACATAAAGGTGTGTACTTTCCAAGGTTTTTTTTTTTTTTTTTTTTTTAATTATTTGAATCCTAAACCTCTTCCTGAGAATAACATTCCCCTAAACATGCTGTGGAATAAAATTAATTGTGATGAGTTGTGGGGCTGGTGTTTTGATTTGGTAATTTAGGTTCTTGCTGCTCAGGCGTCAGCATCACCTGTGAGCTTGTCAGAAATGCAGAATCTTAAACCTCACCCCAGCCCTGCAGAATCAGGTGATGCACGTGCATATTAAAGTTTGAAAAGCACTGGCCTAGGGGACTCCTGACCATTGCTGTGTCACCATAGGCTCTGCATATCAGTAAAGAATGATCCTTCTAAGAAGACCACCTCAAGTCACCTACAAAAATCAGACCCACTATGTAATAATACGATCATTCATTTTACACTGTTGCCTCCTGACGGTGACTTTCTCTTTTATTTTTTCTTCCTTACCATTATATAATTTATGGAACTGACCAAATGAAACACATCACACTTTGAAGGAGTACAGTGAACAAAGGAAAAGAATGCAGACCCAGAGACCAGAAATCAGTCAAGCCAGAACTAGATGAATCTAACTATGAATTAATGAAATATGGGTAAGAGCCCAGCAAAGGATTTTTCTGAGGTTAGTTCCATTGGAGGCATATCTGGATCTGAACTCCAAGGGCTGGAAGGGGTATCAGAAAGGTCCCAGTGATGCAGTATCTACAGCACAAACCACTCTCGACTCTCAATAGAAGTGTTAGATGCCTCCAGGCATCTGCTGTTTATTGTTACCCAGATGTGCAATTACAGATTGTCCTGGGTTGAGATGACATTACAGGAAAAAAAGAAAAAAAAAGACCTCCTTTATAACCCACAGTAATTCCCAAGCAATTACACTTTACATCAGCGCACTCACACCTGAGTGTCAAGTTGATACTTCCTTTACATTAAGCTTTGGTGATATTAACATGTATGTCCTTCATGTCAGGAGCGCTTATTCATCTACCCATCATCCTGATAAAATGATAAATGTTAGGTAAAAGAAAGCAGACAGAGTCATACCATTTTTTACTTAGGAATTACCTGACTCCATCCATGAACAGGGGAATTCTTTGGACCAAGATATCTGAGGTCCTGGGACACTGAGTTTAAGTGATTGATCGTCCTATGACCCTTGCTAGGAAGAGCAAACCCTCCTCTGTTCTGTTGCTCCTGCTTTGGTGTTTTAAATAGAAACTAACCCTTTCAGGGCTATTAAAGCATTCTGCTTCATCCCTGTAGACCCTCCTCTTGAGGACTGGTGAGGTCCTGAGAGTGTGACATCATTCCTTCATTTTGTGGCAATATGGTGCAGGGTTGCTGTCCACATTTGCCCACCTCATCTTCTCAGCCTAGGCTGCCGAAGGCAACTTTCCCAGCCAGTGGGCTTCCAGCCAGCTCAGCTCCCGTCGCCACAGGTTTCTAAGCTTGGACAAATCAGCCAAAGCCAAGGGAGCACTGAAGGAGGAGCCCAGTTTTGTCGTGAAACCTAAGCTGCATCCTCCAATTCAGCTTTACCTGAAATAAAACTGATCATTGAATTTTAATCCACTGATATTTTAATTCCTCTCTTATTCTTATTCAGAACCTATAGGGGAAAGGGTAATTAACTGGCACTCTCAAACACAGAAGTGACCAAGGGCAGGAAAATCTGATGATTATTGCAGAAGAAAAAGTGCAAGGCTGAATGCTTCTTGAGTCTATTTGCAAATCCATTCTAAACCACCTTCCAACTAGCAACTCAAGCATTTCCTACCTACCTGCTTTTATAATGAACTGAGCAGTTGTACCATTGACATACATGCCTTTTATCAATTTTGTCTTAGTTATGAAATCTTTAACTTAAACCTTTAACTTACTATAAACCTTTAGCTTAAAGGAAATAAAATATTCCTATGATAATCAAAAACATGCTTAGAGCTAGACACTGGAGTGCAACAAGAATAAAATTTGTAAAATCGGGAAGGTTATAATCAAGTAATTTAGTCGAATATAAAACCAAATAATTGCAGCACAGTGTGGAAATGATACCGTATAACTGTGTACAACATAGAGTAGTAGAAAGGAGGTCGTGCTCAACACGCTTGAAAGTGGGGTAAGGGAAACCAAGAGAGGAGTAGAAACTTGAATTAGGTCTTGAAAGAGAGAAGCTGTTTGCCACGCAAGAGATAAACATTCCAAGTAGAGCAAAACATACAAACAGAGCCTGGAGGCAGGAAAACTGGTGACTATTCCAGAATCTGTAAAACATTTAGTGTGGCCAGTATGTAGGATGGATATGAGAGGAGAAGGGAGAGAAGACTGCAGAGGATGTAAGAGGCACAAATCATGAAAATCCTGAGATGGGTGGCCAGGGATTTTACTTGAGGGCAAAAGAGTGTAGTCAGAGGAGTGATGTTGTCAGATTTGCCATTCAGAAATATCACAAAGACAAAATACCCATGTGGGGGAAAGATCAGTGTGGGAGAAATGGAAAGAAGAGATATTAGCAAGAAGGTGATCGACGTAGTCCCAAGCAAGAACCATTTGAGCCAGACTTTGGTATAAACGATGGGAAAGGGGAGGAGAGTAAAGCCATTAAACAGCAGAGTTAGCTGCCTTTTTAGTGAAGGAGAGAGAAGAATGCCAATGACTCCTGAGTTTCTGGAATGGGTGAGTAAGCAGATAACAAGGCTGTTACCTAAAATCAGGAAGAGAGGAGAAATGGGAGATTTTAGAAATAAAAGTGAGGGGACATCATGAGACAGCTTGTTGGACTTCTCCAATCAAAGAAATGGAAGCCAAACCTCATTCTAAAATGGAAATCTCATGACTTGAGAAACCTGTGGATGAGGGGCCTGGAAATTGTCATCGCTCAGTAAGTAAATCCCCTCCCATCCCTTTGCTCCCCCATCCATGCCCTCTCCTTCCCTCACGTCCTCTCCTTTCCTTGATGGTAACACAGTGGTTGAATGATCTTTAGTATAGTTCAACTATACGGCATGTTTCAACCAATTCAGCCTGTTTTATGAAAAAGGAAAATAATAAGCAAAGGAAAGGAAGAAAGGAGAAAAATTTAAATTTGAACATACTCTTGAAATAAATATTTGAGGTAACTTGCAATAAAACCACAATTTAAAATAAACTTGGGGGATGGGTGGGTGGGTGGAGGATATATGGTATAATTCTATATGAAAATATAGTTATACCCTATATTTTTCTTTTAACGGAATTACATTTTTTTCTGACAGTAAAATGAATGTTAAATGTTTTTAATCAGAACACACCCAAATGAAGGAAGGAAGTAATTCTACCAGAAACATGACGTGTAGTTGATCTACTTGAACATTAAATCTAAATCTGGGCTTCCCGGAAGCCAATGTAGATAAGGAAGCAAGTTGGGATATGTAGCTCTCATTTTTTAAATTAAATTTCTATCACCTCATAAGCAAATATCCTTTCCCAGGCACCAAATCTCGGAGAGGACATGCTATTAAAAGCACATAACACCTTCAATAAACACTTCTTAGTAGGTGCTATTTGTCTGCCACTCTGTTTTGCTAATGAAAAGAGTTACCCCCCCTGAAGCCCCTTGAGGGATGGAAGCAAACAGGTACCAGAGAAGGGGCATTCTGAATGCTAGAGTCAGTTTAGGGACAAAGTATAGAAGAATCAGAAGAGGAGTCTGGAAGTCGAGCAACCAAGGAAAGCTTGGCCAGAGAAAGAGGTTCAGGAATGCACCGGGTGGGTCCAGGGCTAGGAGAGGTGCTGGGCACAGACAGGCAGGATGCAGGAACTGAATCCCCTTGCGCTTGCATCAGGCACTCACTATGCACCGTGCACAGGGCACAGGGATACAAGAGTAAACAAGTGACTCGGCCTCCTAGAGTCTCATAGCCTAGGACAGGAAAGGCAGACAAATAAACGCAATCCAGAGCTAAAAGGATCTTAGGGTAGAGAACACTGCGCTAGCACACGGAGCAGGAAGTGACTTCTTCTGCCTGGAGGGAAGTGAGGCCTGAGAGAGGGTTGGAAGGATGAGCAGGAAGCCACCAGGGGACAAGGGAAAGAAGGCCAGGCTCACTCTCTACTCACCCTTCAGGTCCCAGTATGATCATTTTTTTCCCTGAACATCAAAGTCAAGGTTGGGGGCTCCGGCTCTGTGTTCCCAGAGCCACTTTTACTTGTGGTCATTGAGCTTTCACTGTCTTCCTCACTTGCCGGGAACCCTATGAGAGAGGGCACCTGGCCAGCTGTTCTCACCACTTTCATGCCCTACCCTGAGCCCAGTGCCAGGCACCTAACTGCACTCCATCAACTCTTTCTAAGAGAATTGATCAAGGGCTTTTCTGGAAGGGGTAACAGCACGAAGAAATATGGGTTATGGCTGGAACAGACGTGAGTGTGGGAGAGAGAAAAGTAGGAGATAATCTTGGAAAAGAGAGTGAGGACCTTGAATGGCAGACCAAGAAGTTGGAACTATATCTTTTATGTGGCCGGGGCCACTGCCATAGATACTTAGGTGAATGGAGTAACCTGATTTGCGTTTTAAGATCACCACTTTCATACTGACAGCAGCACAAAAGGCAAGTTCAGGAAGAGTGTGTCCAGAGGCAGGGAGGCCAGGCTAAACATGTTTCCAAGGTGCCTCACTCTTTTTTTTTTTAATTTCTTTTCTTCTATTTATGTAAGTGCAATATCACTATCACGTTCGGCAAATGCAGCAGTTAACACCTTACTAGAAGAAGTGACTTGGCCAAAACATAAGTGGTAAAACTAGGATTTGAATCCAGGTTCTCTGGTTCCAGCTTCTCCTTCTTAATTCCTTTTGCAAGCCATTTTATTTATTTGTTTGTTTGTTTGTTTATTATTGAATTGCCATTGGCATACAATATTATATGTTTTCAGTGTACAACATAGTGATTTGATATTTTTTCTACATTAAGAAATGATCACCACAATAAGTCTAGTTGCCAACTGTCACATACAGAGTTATTACAATATTATTATTATTATTTTTTTTTTTTTTTTTGCGGTAATTGGGCCTCTCACTGTTGTGGCCTCTCCCGTTGCGGAGCACAGGCTCCGGACGCGCAGGCTCAGCGGCCATGGCTCACGGGCCCAGCCGCTGCAGCGTGTGGGGTCTTCCCGGACCAGGGCACGAACCCGTGTCCCCTGCATCGGCAGGCGGACTGTCAACCACTGCGCCACCAGGGAAGCCCTACAATATTATTGACTCTGTTCCCTATGCTGTATATTACATCCCGTGACTTATTTATTTTACAGCAGCAAGTAAAAGTGCCTCGCTTTTAAGATGATTGAGCTTATCAATCAATCAAATTACTAGGATCAAACTGAATTCAGAAAAGAATATATGTGTGTGCTGTAAAAGAGGTGAAATGATCATCACTGCAAAGACAGAAAAATTAAAGGCAAAAGGATGTATAATTGAAGCCTAATGTATAAATACAAAAATAGAAACGAGACCAGATCTTTCCCAGATTGCCTGAACAAACAAAATCTGGACAAATGCTGGTTATAAGATATCTGCCTAAAATAAAATGACACAGAATAATTGAAAAGACAGAGGTGAGCATGATATACTGGCAAATACAAAGTCACAGTTTCACATGAGGAGAAGAGATGGTGGGAGGGGAGAAAATAAATATCAGGAAAGTAAAATGAAGATAAAAATCTATGGAAAAAGAAAGTAACTTTGTAATACTCTTTAACATTGATATAATTTACCATGTTGATATGACTGATGAGAATATCTAATGTCACTGCTAACCGGTAAAGGGCTTTCACCGGTACCTGACCTAGCTGACACCCTGATCCTGGACTTCCAGGCTCTAGAACTATGAGAAATTTCTGTTCTTATAAGCCACCCAGTCAGCGGTATTTTGTTATAGAAACCTGAACAGACTAAGACACATGGTTTTTAGCTCACCTTCAATAAATAAACTCTGGTTTGATGGTGTTCCACTTAAAATGTCACTTGAAACGAATCACAGTTTTCTAAAACTGTGACAGTCCAGCAAACAAGACCTTACTGAATTTGTAGAGAATTTTTGCATAATTAAAACTTAAGAACACAATCGATTTTTATTTTATTTTACTTCATTTCATTTCACTTCATTTCATTTTTGGAACCAGGTAGTACTATCGACCAAAAATTCTAAGAGAGTTAGCAAGGTCTGATGCTACTAAATATAATTTTTAAAAACAAAAGCACAAAATATGATAGCAAAAAAACACATACGAGAGAGAGAGAGAGAAAATGAGAATGTACATGTATGTTGAGGAAAAGCCTAACTTTGGAGCAATATCATGGTTGCACAGTTGTTAAGAAAATATAAGCTGTGAAGTCCTGTGCCAAATTCCAGTTCCAGTGCTTGCTAGCTGTGTGACCTAGTTATTTCCTGGTTTGTAAAATTTTGTCTATACAATTCTTTTATAACAACTATTGAAAGATTATATTAAATCATGTTTATAAGTTTCATGGGACAGTGTCTTGAGTATAGTAAATACTCAAAAAATAGTAAATAGTAAATACTCACAGCTAGACTTTTCTGATGCCAAAAAGTCAAACACGTCCACTTGAATCCCTTTGAGTCTGAGAATTGGGCCACACTCCAACCCTTTTCCCAGGCTAGTTGCTGACCATGTGGATCTCGTTGTACCCTTCACACTTCGCCCTCATGAATTGCTACTGTCTTATTTCCACCATTCAGATCTTACCCCCACTCTCCTGTATGGTAGTAGTGGATGTTGAACAAGTGGTCCAGACCCTGGGTGTTACCTGCACAACCAGAATCGGTGGCCCAATCTGCAGGAATAGAGCTAAAGTGGAAACTAAGTCAACATGAAGGAGCCAGGCAGAACTAGCAACGGCAAGGTCGGAAGCCAAGGGGTGTTCCATGTGGCACCAGGAATAAAGGGGAACTCTCTGTATCTACCTTGATTGGACATGAGAAGCGTGGTGCCTGTGTGCTTCTGGCTGCCATGTACTGACCATCTGGTTGGCAGGCATTGGGCGACACGTTTTCCTCGCAGTACATAATTTTCCTCTCCAGGGGGCTGGTATTGTTACCTATTTCACAGATGAGAAATCCAAAGCTCAGAGAGTTTAGATCACTCCCCAAGGTGACATAGTAAGGAAAGAGTTGAATCTGGGGCTTTCTCTGACACAATGCCCTCTACTGACTCAAAAGGACAATGTGTGGTGGACCCCTTCACCTTCTGATGCTTATGCTATACAGTTTTTTGAACCTAAATTTGGGACTTCACGTTTCTCTCCTGGATGAGGAGAAGCAGGTCATTGCATTTTGCTGGTGGAATCCCTTACCTCTGAAACATGAAGCTTCTCTAGAAGCTTCTCTTAGGAGCTGCACGCCATACACCAGCTTGCTGAAGGTCCTGCCATTGCTGTCATGGTCCCTCAGCCCGTGCATCACCTGCTCAGCCTCACACCTGAGCAGGTTCTCTCCAGCTGCATCAGTTCTCCTAGACTTTTCACCAGGGGTGTGTAATACCTTATTCTGGTCATAAGCTGTAAGAGAACTTTCACACTGTTCTTAAACTTCCCTACACGCCTTGACTGATTTATCTTGGATTCTCCAACTCTTCTCTTCCTGGCCCATCTCTCTCTCTCTTATAGTTGCTCTCAGTTAAGTTTTTTTTTTATCAGCTACCTCCCCATTTTCTTTGGGATCATTGTGGTCCTTGAAAGCTGCCAGGGTAGCTCTTTAAGGTTAGATTCCAAAGTACATGCCCAGAATTTATGAGGAATCCCTCCAAATACAAAAGAGAGCTGCCCGTTTGCTTTTTCAGTGAATGCCATCGGATCACTCCCTATGACAAGGAGCATCTGTGGTTTTTCCTATAAAATAGCTTTCCAGCACTTTCCCCATTACAGACTAGTGGCCCTTTGAGAAGTGAGACCATTCCTTCACAAGACTGGGTTTTGCATTTTCCTGTTTACATTTGGAAAAGAGCGATCTGCTATCACTGCAGAGTGCAGAGCAGAAGAGGGAGTAAGAGCCACTTTGGGAGTGGATCTTCGTACCCCAGCAGAGCCTGCTGTGGGGCGGTATTGCTGCATTGGCACATTTGACAGCTTTGTGCGGGTCTCCAAAGAGCAAGCACCCAAGGCTGATGCTGCCTCTGGACAGGAAGGTCAGGTCACGCCATCCCTCTGTCCTGTAGTGGGCTATCTATTTCCCACACCCACTGTGAGAGGGGTGAGGAGGAATGAACAGGCATACATGCAATTTCGTTTGGCCAAAGTCATTTCAACATCTGTAAAGCAACCAAGAATTCATCCATCACCAAATAAAGTAATTATCGAAGCAGCTGTTACCCAGACATGACTCTCAGCTGGGGCAGTGGGAGAGCAATTTATCTCTTAGCAGCAGCTTGCCAACATCTAACTTGTGATTTATAGAGGAGGAGAAATCCTCAGAGTATAAGGTTCAGGCAGATGTGTTGAAAATGGCTCTTCAAATTCTTTTGAAATTTTGTCTACTGTTATTCAACTTATAAAATACTCATAGAAAATTTGGAATATTCAGAAGCAAGTATACAGGGAAAAAAATGACTTCTAATCAAGATAACCACATCAATATTTTAATACACGCCCCTTCCAGGCATTTCTCCATCTGTTAGATAGATAGATAGATAGATAGATAGATAGATAGATAGATAGATAGATGATAGACACTGTGTAATTGAGAATATATCACATATTTATATGTATTTGTATCATCAACTGAATGGAATCAACCAGGGAAAATGAGGCTATCCGTACAACTCTGCCCTCATTGTAGCCAGGATTCCTTGGGGTCTCATCCAGTGATCCTCCTTAGCTTTTTCTAATGTTTGGCATCTTATTTCACATGGCCACTCCCAGGACTTCTGGAAATGTCCCATGGTCATTCTGGGCACCCTCAACTTCATATACCAGGATATTTCTGTCTGTTTCCTGTATACGTGCTTCTGTGTTTCTCAGTATCCAGTATGAACAGATGATGGGATAACACACTTAAGTAAATCCCATATATCAAATGGGGAAAAGTTGAAGGAAATACTTCAAGTCAAAAGGAAATGAGATAATGCAGGATGTTAGAGAAATACAGAGCCCAACTTGAAGACCAAAGAGGAAAGAAATGCAGGCCACTTCAGGCTGAAGAGAACTCTTCCCCTACACTCAGTAGTAAGAGCAATCCCATTTGGGTATTTTTCCCAACTCTCTTTCAAACCTTCTTTATGAGAAAGGAAGATATATCAGGCACATTCCTTACCTTCAAGGAACTCATGAATAAGAATATATACCATCCTCTAGGGCCAGGTTTCTCAGCCGTGGCACTACTGACATTTAGGGCCAGTTAATCCTGTGTTATGCGGGGCTCTCCCGGGCTTTATAGGATATTTAGCAGCACCCCTGGATTCTACCCACTAGATTCTAGTAGTATCTCTCTCCACTTCGCCCCACCCCGACCAGCAAGTTGTGACAACCCAAAATGTCTCCAGATATTGCCAAATATCCCTTGGGGGGAAAAACTGAGATCCTCCCCAACTGAGAATCACTGAACTAGATATGGGGGATGGGGACGGGGGGATATCCTTCTGCTTGCTGACCTCAAGCAAAATAATCCTATTTGCAAATCATTGGAAAAAAATTCCAGCAGCAATGACCTTAGGGACATCAGGGCAGAGAGCACCCAGAGCCATTTGGGTTTGGGAAAGAGAAAGAAAATAAAAATGGATTCACATACCTCATTTATTTTAAACCTCTGAACAATCTTTCAAGGTAAGCTTTATTCGCTCACTTTACAGGTGAGAAAACCAAGACTCAGAGAGGATAAGTAACTGGCCCAGGACCACAGAGCAGGTAAGCAGGGTACTCCCCACTCCACAGTGCTGTATGCGGCCAAAAAATAAGAGTTCCTAGAGTTTGGAGAAAGGAAGTCTTACAAATTCTAAATGTATACATTTAAAATCAGAAAACCTGGAGAATGAGGAGATGGGTCTGAAGGGAGGAAGGCTTGACTGACTTCAAAACCTGAGTGACTCCAAAGAGAAGATTTTACCCACTTTGAAATGGTTTGTTTAGAATTACGTTGTCAGCAAAATTGTCGTCGCAATATTTTGTCTACTGATTGGGCCCTACAATTAAGCCTCCCTTGATGAAAGCCTCTTAAGGCTAATTTTAAATCTGATTACCGTCAGCATGACATCCACTTGGAGCTGCTTTTCAAACAAGCAGCAGTGTTTTCCCGGGGATGTCAGTGTCGGAATTTGTGGCCAGAAATCTCTGCAGCCACATGTTCCTCTCCCACCCCTGTAACCCCCTCCAGACACCGTCAGTTCGCAGCATCTTAAACTCAAAGTGCCTTGATGCAAGGTAAGCTGCAGCGCTTCTCTCAGGAGCCCAGAAATGCCGCGGTGTCTAAGCATTGGCCTGAATCAGAGAACAGAGGAAGATTGAGTATCTAATCAGATTAGTATGAGAAAAGGCTCTGGGTCATGTCGTGCCGTCCCTTGACTTGAAGCTTCTGTATTAATAGTAGTAATATGTGATTTGTGCCACGTCTGCTCCGTTGTGGAAGGATAAAGGCGAGGGGGATTGACACGGATTATTAAAAAGCCTCTTGGCCCCAAGCTTTCCATTGTCTCTGGTCCTTCTGGTCCTCCTTTGAATAAAACATATGTTAAGCAAGACAGGAACTCTGAAGACTGTCTCTTCAGACTCTCTTCAATCAGTGGAGAAGCTGACCGTCCACCTCTGCTGCTTAAGATGACACCACACTCAGAGAAGTGTGCCAAAGGGGGCAGCACCGGGCAGAGCTGGCATCTGGCATCTGCACATCTGCCTGGGTCCAGTGCTAACCAATCTTTTTTCTGACTCTCAATTTTCCCCGCCCTTTGAGATGGTACCCATCTCTGCAAACTATTGTTTTCATTAATTCCCAGCACCCAAACAAGGAACATGAAATCCTTGTTTATCTCTTCAGACCCATCTCACTTACAGTGAGGGCTTGAAAAGTGCGGGGTTGATGAAGATAGAAGAGAGATTTGGGAGGTAGAAGAGGCAGCATCTGGTGGCCAACTGAGTGTGGGAGTGAACACGAGGGAGCAGTCCAGAGTGACTCTGAGGTGACTTGCTTCATTGATTAGGGCAATGGTTACACATTAAGCAGCAGAACGAACTTGGGGTGGGAGGAACACATCTGGGGGGAAGATGGGTGACTCAGTTTAGGTCATGGAGGTCTGAGTACTCAGGGCCACCCCAGGACCTGTGCCGGGAGAGAAGACGAGCTCTCTCTGCCACAACCCCAATTGCTCCAACAAGCTGGATCCCTGCTCCATCATCTACACGGATTACGGAAGGTGACCTAAAAGGAAATGGCAAGCCAGGGTGTTAAAGTAAGATTTTTGGCAGTGGGGGAAATAGGAGAAGAAGGAGGCTACTGGTTGCTTCCTTGCATTTGCAGACCCACCAAAAATTGACATTGACGAAAGGAACTCATCCTTTACATTCTGCAATAGCGTCTGGGCCGCAGCTCTGATCTCCAAGCTCAGTGGTGAAGACCTCAGTCTCGCAGCTAAAAGACGCCTGCCTGGGGCCAGGAAGAGTCCACAGTCTCCCCCAGCAGCAATTTACTTGTTTGCTTATGCTTTTCATTGTTGATATTATTGTTGTTTTTAATATCTCAACTTTAAAATGGCTTTTTGTTATGTCATTTTGGTGTGTTTTTCCTCCTTTTGAAGTGTCTAGTCTTATCTAGCTGCTTTCCCATTCGATATTTGACCTTCTGAGCTCAGAGCCAGAGTTTCCCTTTTTATTATTTTTCCTTGTTTTTATTTTTACCATTCTACCTTACATTACATTACAGAAATTTGGATTCATTTTGATTTTCATTTGAGCATTTGAGCTGAAGGTGTTTAAATTTTTGTCTCTAAAAATCCTTCCCTTTGCATCTGTTTGAATTTTTACTTTAATCCTTTTATTGATTCATTTTTAAAATATTTTTTTCTTTTATTCATTTTCAAAATTTCTACTCTTAAATTTTTAGTCCATCTCTCACAATCATTTTCTTACTAGGTTTTCTCTTTTTAATTTCCTTTTTTATTTATTCTTAACATTAAGTCTGTCATTGCGCCCACTGTTTATTGTTGTTGCATTAAGGTTCTGGAAATAATTCCCCTATTTCCCATGCAAAACAGAGATTAGACGTCTTTTCCCTTCTAACAGTATACCTCCTTCCTTTCTGTCTGGCCCTGATAAATTTTTCCACATAGGTTTTTAGAAGTGAATTCTAAAACAATTCTAAAATAAATTAGACATGCAAACACACACACACACACACACACACACACACACACACACACACACACACACACCTCTTACCTTATAAAATGAAATCCCTTCCCAGTCAAGAAAGCTGCCTCTGCAGATGTACATCTGAAGATTTGGAATGATGTATCACTTCACCACATTATAAGAAGCCATGAGATTTATAATCTTTGACTCCAAAGAATTCAAAGAACAATAGAAGAGAGGGATTTCAATGGTCTGCTCTGCAGACCACTTGCATCAAAATCTTCCAGGTTGTTTGTAAAACAACCTGGGTCCCATTTCCATTTTTAACAAGCTTCCCAGATGATCGCTTACATTAAAGTTTGAGAACAACTGCTTTATTGTACTGAAATCTATCTGTATCCACATATAGGTATATACAAAACCATTGAAGCTATTATGAATAATTGTTACTTCTGGGGAGTGAGACAGAATGGTGGGGCAAAATATAACTTTTTAAATAATAAACATTTGCTACATTTATAGAACTAGTTTTAATTCAATAATTTTTAAAGTTATTACACACTCCTTTGGATATTTTCTTATGCTGTTGGAATCTCTTTTGACTTTAAGATAGAAAGTAGAACAAGTTACAAGTACATAGCCTCTAAAATACTGACATTGCCTCTCACTACATTAAGACAGGAGTTGGAATTCCGTGGAGTGCCAGCATAGGAAATTCACCTGCTCTGGCCCTGCCATGCTCCTCTTCAAAGAGCTGGAAACTAAACAAGGAGGGATGAGGTCGCCCAGTTTCTCCTCCTTCCACTCCTTTCACTTAGCTTCCACCTGTCTACAGGATGGAGAGCAAACATTTGGCAGAGAATTCACTGGTGCGAATGAGTGAGGCTGTCCTTGTTTTAACACTCCAGCTACTTTCATTGTCCTATTTCCAAACATTTATTTACACAGCCCCATGCCACTTCTAGACAGATTTCCGGGTCAAGTCTCCCCAGCTAACTTTAATTGGTCAAGGCCAAGAGCTTGTCAGTGTAGTCTTTAGGGATTTTAGCCAGGGTCAGGCCCTGAGCAACTGGGATAAGGATGGAAAGAAGACTGGAGAGGACAGGAAAAGAGGGAGGAGGCAGGAAATCTGCTATCACATACTTGGTGGACTACCTGGATTAGTGCCTGTGGCATGTCTGGCTCAATATTTATGAAATCCCGTTATCAGCATTTCTCTAAACTCCAGGGTATGTGTGTGGGGTTGGAGATGGGGTGAGCAGGTTGACTCCCTCAGACCCTGTGCCCAGAATCACTCCTGTGTGTTGAAAGGCCCTGCCTCCACCCCTCTTTGCTCTTTCCTTATAGCTTGGGCATTTAATTTGAGCAAGCATCTCTAATTATCTCTTTAGGATAGATTCCAAGAAGTCAGATTACTAGGTCAAAGAGTAATCCTGCTTTGAGAACCTTAATTTATGTCTATTCATTAGGCAAGTGTTAGGTTTTTCCCACTGGGTGACCAATTATAGACAAACATTCTATAACAGATATGTGTTTGTGGGCATATGAATAACAAATTATTAGAAATAGCAGAGCTTTAATGCTCTTCAATGCACATAACACTTGACTAGCCCCAATCTACTGATTGGTGGTCCACAAAGCCTTCAGTGATAATGCCATGCTCTATATAAAAGAAAAGTTTAAGATTTCTGACTCAGGTTAGTCAAACTAATGTGGAATCTATGGTTTGAATGATCCAGACAGGCTGTGTCAGCTAATCAATAACCTAAAGGATCCATGTGTCTTGATGGCTGTGGAAATGCAGGCTCATGCATATGATATGCCAGCACTCCAGAGGATCTATCAAAATTGAGAAATAATTCACACACGGTAAGAGTCTTTTTTTAGGTATGCAATTCAGTGATATTTAGTATGTTCACAGGGTTGTGCAATGCCACTATCTAAGCCCGGAATATTTTTAGCACTCCACAAAGAGACTCCATACCCATCAGCAGTCCCTCTACGTTTGTCCTCCCTCCAGCCCATAGCAGCCACTAATCTGCTTCCTGTCCGTATCGATTTGCCTATTCTGGGCATTTCATGTAAATGGAAGTATACAGCATGTGGTCTTTTGTGACTGGCTTCTTTCCCTTAGCTGAACATTTTCAAGGTTCATCCATGTTGTAGCATGTGTCAGTACTTCGTTTCTTTCTATGGCTGAATCATATTGCATCTCGTGGATATACCACATTTTGGTCATCCATTCGTCTGTGGAGGGTTTTTAATGTTAGCTTTTAATTTATTATGGAATACACCCAGAAAAGATTATACTAATGATAATTATACACTTTGATGAATTCTTACCAAGTGAGTAACCAGCACTCAGATTGTGAAACAGAACATTACCAGAACCCCAAAAGCCCCCCTGGGCCCTTTTCCAGTCCCTAATTACCCTCCAAATATAACCATTATCTTAATTCCTAACTCTACAGATTAGTTTTGCCTGTTTTTGAAATTTACACAAGTGAAATCCTACACTCTATGCTGTCTCTTGTGTCTGGTTTCTTTCACTCAACTCTGTGTTTGTGAGATTCATCCATGTTGTGGCATATAGCTACAGTTGATTCTTTCCCAATGCTGTACGGTTTTCCATTGTGTAAATACTACTGTTGATGGATATTTGGGTTTCAATCTTTTGCTGCTGCTCACAGTCTCGAGGTGAATATATGTGCACATTTTTGTTGGTTAGACATCTAGGGGTGGAATTGCTGGCTCATAGGTGCCTATATGCTCACTTTTAATGCATACTATGGAATAGTTTTCCAAAATGATTATATCAAGTTACAATATCACCCTCCGTGTATGAGTGTTATGGTGGCTTCACATCCTTGTCAACAGAGAGTATTATCTTTTTCATTTCAGCCATTCTGGTGGAGGTATACTGGTATCACATTGTATTTTTAAATTATTTCACTAATTAAGTTCAGCACCTTTTCATATAGTTATTGGCCACTTAAAGCCTTCTTTTCTGAAGTGACTGTTCAATGTTTAATTTTAATGTAGTACAGATTACAAATGTTTTCCTTTATGGTTAGTAATTTTTTTATACGTCATGTTTGAGAAAGCTTTTCCTACCCCAAGGTCATGAGATTGTGTTTTAATATGCTTAATATTGATGTGTTTGATATTGAAATGTTTATTAATTATCAACTTTATACAAAATGGTGAATATATCTCTGTTACGGCCCCATCAGGAAAGGCACACAATATATTAGAGATATCTGAATGGAAATAAGAACAAAGGAACAAATCATAGCATACAGTCTGCCGACACCTAGCAGAGATCACATACTTCTCTCTGTTAGCCTTTAAAAGAACCTGGTCCATGGTTGTCTCTCAACTTATTGTTTCTGGCTGTATCTCTAATTCTTTTCCAGCTTATACATTATCCTCAGTTGTAGAAACAATTTGTTTTGACTTCTTAATCTCTGTCTTTTTGTCTAAATATAAACCATATTTTATGACTCTATTAGTCAATTTGTAACCATCCAAGCAGGAGTAAGGAAATTTCTGGGAAGAGCAGCTCAACAACGTTCCAATAGATTTATCTCTCCGTCTGAACCCTTCTCAAACATGCCAAGTGTCCTTCCAATTACCAATCTGGTGACACTTTAAGCATCACTATAATTTATGTCAGAGGGAGCCTAGGGAGCAAGAAAGACAAATTAGCTAGATTTTCAATGGCATTGCACTGTCACATGAAACAGAAAGATTGTACAAAAGCCAGCTCCTCTCCAAGGGTCATGGTGCCTTCCTGGCTCATCCTGATATACACAGTATTTGCATCAAGCTAATAGTGATGATTGATTCTGATACTGTGTCACACTGCAAATGGAAAACGTACTCTCCCTCCAAATTATCTGCTGCTAAATAATATGATCAGGCAGAGTTGCACAACCAGATTGTCAAGAAAGGAATGATTCACTGGGTGCTTGGAATAGCTAGCCAGCACATCAGAGAGTCTCACACCCTCACAAAGCACAGCAGCTGCATCTCCTGAGGATGCGAAGCTCTCTGAGCACACTTCATTATGAAGCATGGAAAGACTCACAAAGTGGGACCAAGGGGAGAATTAGCAACAGCAAGGGAATGAGAGGCACAGGTCAGAATGACATGTGTTTGCCCCAGTGGCACTCCTTAATTCACACAGCAGGTGTGGAGGGCTGAGACTGAGGGCCATAGGATTGCTTCCCCAGAGACTGGGTAAGAGAATGGCTTGATCTTGTCTCCAAAACTCTCAATTCTCTCAAAGTTTGGGAGAAACAGATAGATAACGAGCTAAGAATATTAAAAATGCTTATAAAAGCTACCATGTATGAAGAGTTAGGGAGTTCCATTGTCTAGTGAAATGAGTAATACTATCTCTCCAATACAGCCTGAAAAACATTAGCCACTAATTCCTTTTATCCTAAACTAGGTTCTATTGCAACATATAGCCTCTCTGCTCTGTGCTTGGAGCATCTCTATTCTGTAATGTCAGTGTTTGTCCTAGGTTCAGCCTTATCTGTAGAGTGGGAAGTGGAGTTTATTCTGCTCTCTTTGACATGAGCTGAAGGCAGGCCCTACAGTGGGCATGCACATGGATGCCATAAAACATCACGTGACTCTGTCTGAGGTCCACCTTTCTGCAGTGATCAGAAATTTGATCACTTAATTCATGCTTTAATTAATGGATGCCATTGTTTATGTAGGCCAGTGAATTCCAAAGTTGGCTCCTGTTAAGAACCATCTGGGCAGCTTCTGAAAAATACCCATTTCCTATATCTCATTCCAGAATATTTGGATTCATTTTGTTAATCTTCTTGATTTTGAAGTTCTTCAGGTAAGCCTGATCATCAAAAAAGTTTGGAAACAGTTGCAGTAGGCTAAAATAAAAGTAGGAAGTAACGAAGAGCCATTGAAACAGTCATATCAGAATTTATGTGTGCTAAGGCTGATGTCCTGGAAGCAAATGAGATGCTGCCTGTTCCTGTAACTTCTTACTTGTTAAAGTCCTGAGGATGGAATTTCCTACCACACTGGCTTTCCCCCTCTTTCTACTCACTAAATGCCTAAAGTGCATCTTTTTCCT
This sequence comes from Tursiops truncatus, assembly GCF_011762595.2. NCBI lineage: Eukaryota > Metazoa > Chordata > Mammalia > Artiodactyla > Delphinidae > Tursiops > Tursiops truncatus. The sequence continues at coordinate 64,858,417 of NC_047042.1, read as the reverse complement.
TTCCCTGTGGGGGCAGGGAGTTGGGGAAAACAGACTTCTAAATCTCATGGAATGGGTTCTCAACTGTAAAGGGAGTTTTGTTACCAGAATATGGGGGAAGGAGAATGGATAAACCATTGTGCACCTCGGAGAAATTGCCAACTGCTAACATTATACAATCATCTGTCCAGGATGGAAAAAGGAAAAGAGAAAAGCTTAAATAGTCTACTGTAAGTTGGATGATACCAAGTTTGGAATGTTTGAGCAGTGTCATGAGAAATCTCTGCTCCTGGGAGAATGTAAGTGTGTTGCATAGAAAATATCTTGTTGCCTGTGTTTCTTTACAACAGAGGAGGATTTCATCTCCAGCTCCAAGCCAGAAATGGTTTTTCCCACCTAAAGGAATTTAAGGCATCCTTCAACTTGTTACAGTATGCCAAGCACATGGTCATCAGAGCTGAGAGCATGGGGTGTAACAGCCAGAACAGATAATCACAGAATCTACACCCATGGAAATACACAGTCTACCTGAAAAAGAATTCAGAATAATGATAGTAGAGATGATCCAAAATCTTGGAAACAGAATGGAGACAATAAAAGAAATGTTTAACAAGAAACTAGAAGAACTAAGGAGCAAACAAAAAATGATGAACAAAAAAATAAATGAAATTAAAAGTTCGCTAGAAGGAATCAATGGCAGAATAGCTGAGAGAGAAGAATGGATAAGTGACCTGGAAGACAAAAGAGTGGAAATAACTACCACAGAGCAGAATAAAGAAAAAAGAATGAGAAGAATCGAGGACAGTCTCAGAGACCTCTGGAACAACATGAAATGCACCAACGTTCGAATTATATGGGTCCCAGAAGAAGAAGAGAAAAACAAAGGGATTGAGAAAATATTTGAAGAGATTATAGTTGAAAGCTTCCCTAATATGGGAAAGGAAATAGTTAATCAAGTCCAGGAAGCACAGAGAGTCCCATACAGGATAAATCCAAGGAGAAACACACCAAGACACATATTAATCAAACTATCAAAAATTAAATACAAAGAAAAAATATTAAAAGCAGCAAGGAAAAAGCAACAAATAACATACAAGGGAGTCCCCATAAAGATCAGCTGATCTTTCAGCAGAAACTCTGTAAGCCAGAAGAGAGTGGCAGGACATATTTAAAGTGATGAAAAGGAAAAACCTACAATCAAGATTACTCTAACCAGCAAGGATCTTATTCAGATTCGACACAGAAATCAAAACCTTTACACACAAGCAAAAGCTCAGAGGATTCAGCACCATCAAACCAGCTTTACAACAAATGCTAAATGAACTTCTCTAGGCAGGAAGCACAAGAGAAGGAAAAGACTGACAATAACAAACCCAAAACAATTTAGAAAATGGTAATAGGAACATATATATTGATAACTACCTTAAATGTAAAGGGATTAAATGCTCCAACCAAAAGACATAGACTGGCTGAATGGATACAAAAATAAGACCTGTACATATGCTGTCTACAAGATACCAACTTCAGACTTAGGGACACATACAGACTGAAAGTGAGGGGATGGAAAAACATACTCCATGCAAATGGAAATCAAAAGAAAGCTGGAGGAGCAATTCTCATATCAGACATAATAGACTTTAAAATAAAGACTATTAGAAGAGACAAAGAAGGACACTGCATAATGATCAAGGGATCAATCCAAGAAGAAGATATAGCAATTGTCAATATATATGTACACAACATAGGAACACCTCAATACATGAGTCAAGTGCTAACAGCCATAAAAGGGGAAATCAACAGTAACACAATCATAGTAGGGGACTTTAACACCCCACTCTCACCAATGGACAGAACATCCAAAATGAAAATAAATAAGGAAACACAAGCTTTAAATGATACATTAAACAAGATGGACTTAATTGATATTTATAGGGCAATGCATCCCAGAACAACAGAATACACTTTCTTCTCAAGTGCTCATGGAACATTCTCCAGGATAGATCGTATCTTGGGTCACAAATCAAGCCTTGGTAAATTTAAGAAAATTGAAATCATATCAAGTATCTTTTCTGAAAACAACACTGTGAGACTAGACACAAATTACAGGAAAAAATTTGTAAAAATTACAGATACACGGAGGTTAAACAATACACTACTAAATAACCAAGAGATCACTGAAGAAATCAAAGAGGAAATTAAAAAATACCTAGACACAAATGACAAGGAAAACACGACGACCGAAAACCTATGGGATGCTGCAAAAGCAGTTCTGAGAGGGAAGTGTATAACAATACAATCCTACCTCAAGAAACAAGAAAGATCTCAAATAAACAAACTAACCTTACACCTAAAGCAAGTAGAGAAAGAACAAAAACCCCACAAAGTTAGCAGAAGGAAAGAAATCATAAAGATCAAATCAGAAATAAATGAAAAAGAAATGAAGAAAATAATAGCAAAGTTCAATAAAACTAACAGCTGGTGCTTCGAGAAGATACACAAAATTGATAAACCATTAGCCAGACTCATCAAGAAAGAAAGTGAGAAGACTCAAATCAATAGAATTAGAAATGAAAAAGAAGTAACAACTGACACTGCAGAAATACAAAGTATCATGAGAGACTACTACAAGCCACTATATGCCAATAAAATGGGCAACCTGGGAGAAATGGACAAATTCTTAGAAAAGCATAACCTTCCGAGACTGAACCAGGAAGAAATAGAAAATATAAACAGACCAATCACAAGCCCTGAAATTGAGACTCTGATTAAAAATCTTCCAACATGGGCTTCTCTGGTGGCGCAGTGGTTGAGAGTCCGCCTGCTGATGCAGGGAACAAGGGTTCGTGCCCCGGTCCGAGAAGATCCCACATGCTATGGAACGGCTAGGCCTGTGAGCCATGGCTGCTGAGCCTGCGCGTCCGGAGCCTGTGCTCCGCAACGGGAGAGGCCCCAACAGTGAGAGGCCCGCATACAGCAAAAAAAAAAAAAAAAAATCTTCTAACAAACAAAAGTCCAGGGCCCGATGATTTCACAGGAGAATTCTCTCAAACATTTAGAAAAGAGCTAACACCTATCCTTCTCAGACTCTTCCAAAATATAGCAGAGGCAGGAATACTCCCCAACTCATTCTACAAGGCCATCAACACCCTGATACCAAAAAGAGACAAAGATGCCACAAAGAAAGAAAACTACAGGCCAATATCACTGATGAGCACAGATGCAAAAATCCTCAACAAAATACTAGCAAACAGAATCCAACAACACATTAAAAGGATCATACACCATGATCAAGTCGGGTTTATCCCAGGAATGCAAGGATTCTTCAATATAAGCAAATCAATCAACATGATACACCATATTAACAAATTGAAGGAGAAAAACCATGTGATCATCTCAATAGATGCAAAACGAGCTTTTGACAAAGTTCAACATCCATCTATGATAAAAACCCTCCAGAAAGTAAGCATAGAGGGAACTTACCTTAACATAATAAAGGCCATATATGACAAATCTACAGCCAACATCGCTCTCAATGGTGAAAAACTGAAACCATTTCCTCTAAGATCAGGAACAGGACAAGGTTGCCCACTCTCACCACTATTATTCAACATCATTTTGGAAGTTCTAGCCACAGCAATCAGAGAAGAAAAAGAAATAAAAGGAATCCAAAGCAGAAAAGAAGAAATAAAGTTGTCACTGTTTGCAGATGACATGATACTATACATGGAGAATCCTAAAGATGCTACCAGAGAACTACTAGAGCTAATCAATGAATTTGGTAAAGTAGCAGGATACAGAATTAATGCACAGAAATCTCTTGCATTCCTATACACCAATGATGAAAACTCTGAAAGAGAAATTAAGGAAACACCCCCATTTACCACTGCAACAAAAAGAATAACATACCTAGGAATAAACCTTCCTAAGGAGATAAAAGACCTGTATGCAGAAAACTATAAGACAGTAATGAAAGAAATTAAAGTTGATACAAACAGATGGAGAGATATACCATGTTCTTGGATTGGAAGAATCAACACTGTGAAAATGACTGTACTACCCAAAACAATCTACAGATTTAATGCAATCCCTATCAAACTGCCAATAACATTTTTCACAGAACTAAAACAAAAAATTTCACAATTTGTATGGTAACACAAAAGACCCTGAACAGCCAAAGTAATCTTGAGAAAGAAAAACGGAACTGGAAGAATCAGGCTCACTGACTTCAGACTTTACTATAAAGCTACAGTAATCAAGACAGTATGGTACTGGCACAAAAACAGAAATATAGATCAATGGAACAGGATAGAAAGCCCAGAGATAAACCCATGCACATATGGTCGCCTTATTTTTGATAAAGGAGGCAAGAATACACAATGGAGAAAAGACAGCCTCTTCGATAAGTGGTGCTGGGAAAACTGCACAGCTACATGTAAAAGAATGAAATTAAACACTCCCTAACACCATACACAAAAATGAACTTAAAGTGGATTAAAGACCTAAATGTAAGGCCAGATACCATAAAACTCTTAGAGGAAAACATACGCGGAACACTCTATGACATAAATCACAGCAAGATCCTTTTTGACCCACCTCCTAGAGGAATGGAAATAAAAACAAAAATAAACAAATGGGACCTAATGAAACTTAAAAGCTTTTGCACAGCAAAGGAAAACATAAACAAGATGAAAAGACTATCCTCAGAATGGGAGAAAATATTTTCCAATGAAGCAACTGACAAAGGATTAATCTCCAAAATTTACAAGCAGCTCATGCAGCTCAATATCAAGAAAAACAAACAATCCAATCCAAAAATGGGCAGAAGGCCTAAACAGACATTTCTCCAAAGAAGATAAACAGATTGCCAACAAACACATGCAAAGATGCTCAACATCATTAATCATTAGAGAAATGCAAATCAAAACTACAATGTGGTATCACCTCACACCAGTCAGAATGGCCATAATAAAAAATCTACAAACAATAAATGCTGGAGAGGGTGTGGAGAAAAGGGAACCCTCTTGCACTATTGGTGGGAGTGTAAATTGATATAGCCACTATGGAGAACAGTATGGAGGTTCCTTAAAAAACTAAAAATAGAACTACCATACAACCTAGCAATCCTACTACTGGGCATATAGCATGAGGAAACCACAAGTCAAAAAGAGTCATGTACCACAATATTCATTGTAGCTCTATTTACAATAGCCAGGACATGGAAGCAACCTAAGTGTCCATCGAGAGATGAATGGAGAAAGAAGATGTGGCACATATATACAATGGAATATTACTCAGCCATAAAAAGAAATGAAATTGAATTATTTGTAGTGAGGTGGATGAACCTAGAGACTGTCATACAGAGTGAAGCATGTCAGAAAGAGAAAAACAAGTACCGTTTGCTAGCACATAAATATATGGAATCTAAAAAAAAAAAAAAGGTTCTGAAGAACCTAGCGGCAGGACAGGAATAAAGACACAGACATAGAGAATGGACTTGAGGACACAGGGAGTGGGAAGGGTAAGCTGGGAAGAAGTGAGAGAGTGGCATATACAGATATACACTACCAAATGTAAAATAGATAGCTAGTGGGAAGCAGCTGCATAGCACAGGGAGATCAGCTCGGTGGTTTGTGACCACCTAGAGGGGTGGGATAGGGAGGTTGGGAGGGAGACACAAGAGGGAGGAGATATGAGGATATATGTATAAATAGCTGATTCACTTTGTTATAAAGGAGAAACTAACACACCATTGTAAAGTAATTATACTCCAATAAAGATGTTAAAAAAAAGAATCTACACCCACGGCTAGCGTCAGCCAAGTGAATTGGAGGCAAGAATGCCCATGCTAGAAATCAGTGATGAAGATTCAGAATGTAAACATGGTAGTTGTAGGAAACATAACCAAATACTAAGACTTCTTAATAAAGTCCTAAAACAAAGGAGAGCAATTGGTCATCTCTTTTATGACTCAAGCGCAATGTGTAACACCCAGGAAGGATTCAGCAAAGAATGGCTGTGTTACTTTCTCAGGGAGAAGTAGCCAGGGATTAACATCAGTTCATTGTCCATGTTTTCGTTGTTTTTTATATATATGCGTGTACATGTATGTCAGCCATGTGGTTTTCATTAATGGGTTGGGTTCATCTTTGGTGTTCTCCATCCTGCCTGAGCTAGAAAGTTCTAGGGCTGCATGGTTCCCAGCAGACAGAGTTAAAGTTCCAGGGTTCAAATCATGTGCACACTTTCCCTTCCAGAATTCTATCTTGACAAAGGTTGTTTCTTTCTGGGATTATGCAGAAGTCTTCAATCCCATGCTACTGCACAAATCTTTATAAGAGTCTTGTTAATTTTTTTTTTTTTTTTTTTTTTTTTGCGGTACGCGGGCCTCTCACTGTTGTGGCCTCTCCCGTTGCGGAGCACAGGCTCTGGATGCGCAGGCTCAGCGGCCATGGCTCACAGGCCCAGCTGCTCCGCGGCATGTGGGATCTTCCCGGACCGGGGCACGAACCCATGTCCCCTGCATCGGCAGGCGGACTCTCAACCACAGCACCACCAGAGAAGCCCCAAATACCATAATTTTTATAATTCAGTTTTTATTTTTATCAAAGTTAGACATGTATACATATGGAGTCAAATAGTGCTACCAGAATTATTACCAAAATCAAACCAAACCCAAACAAACCCCTATTCATCACCCACAATCTCAAGGTTTTATTTCCAGGAGACCACCTTTTGCAACTTTATAAACTGTTGCTCTTGTTTTTTACCTGTATTTCAATAAACTACACACTTTTTTAGCACTACTTGTGATTTTCCAGTATTAGCCAGCATAAATTGACTTCCTACTATGGAAGTAGGGATTTAGTTCTTTTTTTACCGGATTCTCACTTTTCTAGAAAATCAAAGGGTCTTCTGACAATAACTTTAGCCAAATCTATGCCTCTGGCTGTTGTCTACACTGGTGAATTACCCTGTGGAATCTTTGTACCATTCAGTAAGATGGTTGTTGGAGAAATAGCATGCCACTCTCAGTGTGGGTGGGGTTTATTACAACACTTTGTATCTGTTATTCCATTTAAACCTCATAGCAACCTGGGAAGGTGAGTGCCGTTTTCTAGAAAGTTGTGATCCACTCAGGTTACACAGAGAGTGTGCAGAGCCACAAGTAGTTGTCTGCTCTAAATAACTCATTAAGTCTCATCCAATCTTTATTCCCCTGCACTTTCTGTCCCTATGAGCTCAGCTTTATTTCCTTGTAAATATCAAGGTTCCTGCATTTTGATTCTCCAAGGTTCTCAGAGGTTCAGTTTGGGCCATTCATTGCCCAAAGTAGCACAGGCAGCCCCTCCAGTAATCAGGAATGTGGCCAGGCAAATTACTGGTCTCTGACTGGACCTGAAATAAGCCAACTATGAAGGCCAAATGCTTTAACTTGAGGGCTACAAGCTAGTTATTGAGAGGATAAAAGAGATTCGCTGCTGTGTTTAGGGAAGCCATCCTGCTACGGTAATTTCTAACTAATCACACCAAGCTCATGGTCGGCGGGTTTGGCTTTGTAAATAGAAAGCAGATTTCCATGGGAGCTGCATGAGTAAGGAAAATAGCAGAAATGGCTTCAAGCTGTGACAGTTTCAATGAAAAGGATTTGAAGAAATGATGGGTAAGTTTTTAGACATTTTATTAAAAGTAGTAGTGGGTGTGTATAGCCAAAAACCTTATTCTTTTCTGAGAAAAGCTGCCCGACATATGTTTCAAATAAACTTTCCAAATGTCCTTTTCAAAAACAAACAAACAAACAAAAAGATTGGGGGATGTAAATAATTATCTATCTTCCTTGCAAACCAACCTATTTTTACAAAATTCGTTCTTGTTCTTTCAGAAGTAAGACACATATTCACAGTGTCTATCACGTGCCAGGTACTTTACAGCTGTTATCTCCTTGAATTCTCATAAAAACCCTGCAAGGGAGATGGCTTTTTTTTTCTAGTTGGATGAGGAAAGGAAGGCAAAGAGAGGGAAACAACTTGCTCTGGATCACACGCTGGCAAGGGGAGGAGCCGGAGAGGCCCCAGGTGACAGGCAGAGCTGGGGTGGAGCCTGGTGACCTGAGCTCTGGCTCTGCAGCAGACTCACCTGGTCCAAATCCCAGTTCTACCCTCACTGGCTACAATGCCTTGGCCAAGTCATTTAAGTTCTCTGTGCCTCAGTTTCCTCAACCGTAATGTAGGAATAAGGGACAATAAACCAACGATGGTCAAACCATGTATGACAGTAGAACTCTGGCCCTCTACCTCTACAGCAACCAGCCCAGGAAGCCAAACCACCACCTGTGCAGTAACTGATCCAGAACTGTCAGGATGTAGCCGAGACTGCCAGCTTCCCTAGATTTTTGCCCTTCCTTTCAACTCACAACCAACCAAGGAAAGCTAAATATGCTCCCCAAACAAATCACATAAGATGCCCCACTTCTAGGTAGCCCACCTCCTGCATCTCTGTGCCAACAGCCTCTAATCCGAGCAGACATGAAGGCTGCCCCTTTTGATAGCTTTCCCACTCCCCTGACTGCGCTGGAGTCCCTGCCAGACGCGAGGGATGGTGGCCGACTCCCTTCCTGTAGCAAGCCCTGAACAGACTGTTTGTTTTCATTTGGTTGGTCTTCATTTATTTCCACAGGGATAATAATGGCACCAAGTTCATAGGATTGTCAGGAGGATAAATGTAAGCAATGCAGGTAAAGTGCTTAAAGCAGAACCTAACACACGTTAAGTGCTCACAAAGATAGGGTTTTTTAAAAATTAATTTCACAATGAAAAGTGGTAAGGCAGATTTAAGTAAATTATTTGCATAGGAAAAAAATTTAAGAACTACAGAAGGATGGGGATTTGGGCAGATATTTATCTGAGGCTCTTCTCTGATCTGTCCCAAGCAATATCATTTTCCCTGCTCTATAGAATAGAAAACTGAGACTCAGCAAGGCTGAAATTTGAGGAAGAAATTGGACTCCAAAATCCAACTTATTTCTACTTCTCATGCTCATTTTCTATGAAGATTTTTTTAAAAGGTTTCCCTTGGAGATGTCTACCTCTTAGGGGTTTGTGTCCTGACCTTTGTATGAGAACAGAGTGGGTAGGTCACATGATTCCCTGATTTGAGTCCACCAACCATATTTATATCATGCAGAAATATTATGGTGGGACTTTTCTGAAAAAGTAGTTAAAGATGTCACTGGGTTGAAATTAAAAGGTTTACGGTTAATCTCCTAGAAAGCAAGACCCAGAGCAAAGTATTTCTCAGCTCATGGCACAGTAGTGGATGGATGTGAGTTAGGAAACCTACTTAACTGGTGACATCTATGTTCTATTTTCAAACTAATAAAATAGATGGATGGCACCAGGACCTTAGATAAATAAATTGATAGATAGATAAATAGATTGATAGAGAGATAGGTCTGGCTTTCTTATTGACAGATTTTATCAATTACTTAGATGAAGTGAGAACCCAAATTAGGAGCAGTGGGTGATCGACATTGTATATTACCATATTAAAGGCTATTTAAAGGCAACAGAGGAAAAGACAAGAAAGTCTCCAGAGAGATGAGCTTCAGGTAGTGCTCCACTCTTACAGAGAAAAAAAGGAAAAACTGTTACATGACTTTGGAGCTCAGTGAGGAATTAAAATGTGTAATGGTTTACAATAGCCAGGACGTGGAAGCAACCTAAGTGTCCATCAACAGATGAACGGATAAAGAAGTTGTGGCACATATATACAATGGAATATTACTCAGCCATAAAAAGAAACGAAATTGAGTTATTTGTAGTGAGGTGGATGGACCTAGAGTCTGTCAAACAGAGTGAAGTAAGTCAGAAAGAGAAAAACAAATACTGTATGCTAACACATATATATGGAATCTAAGGGAAAAAAAAAAAGGTCATGAAGAACCTAGGGGCAAGATGGGAATAAAGACACAGACCTACTAGAGAAGGGACTTGAGGATATGAGGAGGGGGAAAGGTAAGCTGGGACAAGGTGAGAGATTGGCATTGACATATATACACTACCAAATGTAAAATAGATAGCTAGTGGGAAGCAGCCGCATAGCACAGGGAGATCAGCTTGGTGCTTTGTGACCACCTAGAGGGGTGGGATGGAGGGAGATGCAAGAGGGAAGAGATATGGAAACATATGTATATGTATAACTGATTCACTTTGTTATAAAGCAGAAACTAACACACCATTGTAAAGCAATTATACTCCAATAAATATGTTAAAAAAGGGAAAAAAATAAAATAAAATGTGTAAAAGAGATAATGAATACCTCTATTGCACAGTAAAAGTTCATCTTGCTGTAAAAGACAAAGAGCTGTGAAACAGCCCTGGGAAGCCCATACATGGGAGAAAGATGAAGCAAATTGTTAAAAGAAAAGCTTCAACAGCTAAGTTAGCAATGAAACTTACAATACACAGGAGTTATTTATACTCTTTTGACACATATTCTACCTGGAGCATTGTATAGCTTTTAAGCAAAAGTTATGGTTCACTGATCCACTTGCCTTTATATAAATAAATAATGGTATCTTGTTTAAACTGGTAAATTTGATGAGGTCTATGGAAGACCCCATATTTAACTCCCTTTCCTCCCTAATTTCAATGACAAAGATATAAAAAATAAGAAACAGTCTGGAAGGGGGCAAGGAGCCCAGAGCCCCCTGCACCCGTAATCTCAGCAGAGAGGAGCCCCCCCGACCCCGTGCAAGGGGACTCCCTGGGGCACACAGGCAGCACAAGATTTCAGCCCATAATCACGTGGAAGTACCAAGAGTGTGGTTCATTCACCTCCTGACTGTAGGCCTCTCTCCCACCACCTTTGAAACGCCTGTCTCTTTTTGCAGGGACTGAAATCACAACTATCTATACTTCAGCAAGAACGGTATCTCTCTGTAAAGAAAAATCACCAGATGTTTGACAAGTTTCAGTGGTTCAAATGAAAGGAGCCTTATATAAGAAATTCAGGAAAATACATGACAAACTGAAAATAGCCACATACAATTACATTTTTGAAAAATGTATTTTCAGCATCTTGACAGGATCCAAGAGAATGTTGTTCCATTGAAAGAGGATCAAGATGATGAGAGAAAATATTACGTGGATATGAGAAACTTGGTGAGTGGGTTTTAAATGCATGACCTGACTCAGACAATATGGCTTCATGAGAGCAAAGGTTGCCTGGAACTTTGTAAAGAAGGGGCTGAAGTGAGGACTAACGGTGCTAGTGATCACCTTAGCATTACTTAAGGCAGTTCATCCGGGCATTCTGCACCTCCAGATGTGATGCCATGGGAAGTACACAGCCCCACCTCTAATGGAGTCTGGCCAAAGAGAAGTGAAAGAGAATCTAATAGAATCTTTTAAAAGTTAGCCACTTATAGAAAACATGGGTGTGAGGAGAAAGGACAAGTCAGTTGACACCATAAGGCTGCAGGACATTTTAGAAGACAACTTCCCGGCATAAAACAAGCCAGGAGAGAAAGGGCTGCCTAGGCTAGGAGAGACTTAGGAGAAAAGACAAACAAATGGTGTACATGGACCCTGTTGGCATCCTTATTCAAACAAATGGCAAAAAGACATTTTTAGAAACATTCAGAGAATCTTGATTAGGAAATTGGATATTGCGTGATACTAAGGAATTTTTGTCAGTTTTATTAGATGTAATTGTGGCATGGTGGTTATATGTAAAGATAGGTCCATCTTATTTTAGACTTGCATGCTTAATATTCAGGGGTAAAATGATGCTGTCTGGGATCATTTTTATTTATTTTTTCCAGCTTTATTGAGATTTTATTGGAATATAGTATATGTAAGCCTGAGGTGTACAATGTGATGATTTGATACCACAAATTATGAGATGATTGCCACAATAAGGTTAGTTAACATCTCCATCCCCTTACATAGTTACCAATTTTTTGTGATGATAGCTTTGAAGATCTACTCTTCTTAACAACTTTCAAGTCTATAACACAGTATGGTTAATTACAGTCACCGTGCTGGATATTAGATGGGATTATTTTTGTCTTCAACAATAACAAAAATTGAATAGATAAAGAAAATGCTGCAACATCTTGAAAATTGTTGAATCCAAGTGCTGGTAAATAAGGGTTATTGTTCTTTTCTCTCTATCTTTTGGTGTTTGAAAATGTTTATGTTAAACATTTTTATTGTATCAATAACATCTCAGTCAAAATGGACAGAGTGTTCGCCATCTGATTTCCTATCACAATGAGCAGCCACCGGAACAGAGTATTTTTTTTTGGATGATCTACTTACTCCCCAAGTTATCCCACACGAATTTACTGATGTTAGATCTGTAAGTACTGGCGTGTGTGCTGGGTGCTGTAATGCTTTGTCTGTGTCCTCCTTCAGGACGGAGGGACTATTTCCTCATCTGCCCAGAGAGTTCCCTGCTAATGTCTCAAAGCTGAATCCCTCCCCAGGAGCTGTCCTTGGCCAAAGGGGAGCTGACTTGTACCAGTTGATGGCCCCTTCGAGAGCAGTTCACATCCAATTTCTGGTCCATGTGTGGATAAAGGCCCCTGACCTCAGTTTGGGACTCCACGGCCCCTTACGAGATGGCTGTGAGCTTTGTTGTGGCTGCGTTGCAGTTGACCTTCTTCTCATCATTCCTGCTCCCTTTACTATCCCACAGGTGTTATTCTTAAGAGCAGTAGCTAATTATCCTCCTACACACAGATCTCCATCTCAGCTTCTGTTTCCCAGGAAACCTAACCTAAGCCAGCATGGAGAGACCTCGACTACCTGTTGTTGAGTGAAAAAAGCAAAATGCGAAAGAGTATGAATAGAAATTTTCCATGCACATAATAGTGGGAAAAAAAGCATACATTTCTATATGGGTGTAAATTCACAGAAAAAGATAGAGAAACTTATATACGTCTTTTTAATTTGGGGAAGGGAAGTAAGTTGGGGAAATGTTAAGAGCAGTTTTCATTTTATTTGACTCGCTTTAACTTTTATCAATGAGATGAATTAATCTGCTATTTGTGTTATTAAAAGTAAGTCAACAACAAATAAATGAAGAAGAATTCCTTGGTGCGAAAAAACTAGAAGCTCAGAGCAAAAGGGTTTTTAATACCAGGCAAAAGAAATGCACATTTATATGGTAGAATTTTTAAACTTAAATGACCACAATAAATGTCTTACAGGCATGCAGCGATTAAAAACAGGTGGTTGTTCAAATATAAAAATAGTTCAGTGGGCACCAGACTTCTTTAAAAAAATCTCAAATACCAGAAGTTAACAAAGAATAACCAGAGCATTTGAGAGGGAAATATTGTGACCTAAGGGTTTTGCATCCAATGAAATGATATTTAACATGTGCAAGAGAATCAGAAGAGAGTCTCATACATGCAAGAACTAAGAAGCTTAGAATCCACATATTTTCCTTAAGAAAAATTATGTGAAGAAGTACTGATTCACTAATTCTCCAAGCCAAGAATTTGAGTCTGGAGGTTGGATAAGAAATTAATGGTGATGAGCACTAAAATAAGTAAAATTTTGAATTAGTCTAAATAATTAATATTAGCTTGGAGTGAAACTTAATGCAAGCACCAAGAGTAATTCTTTAAAACATGGATGGACCTAGAGAATATTATACTTAGTGAAGGAAGTCAGACAGAAAAAGACAAATATTATATGATATCACTTATATGGAATCTAAAAAAGAATACAAATGAAACAATATACAAAACAGAAACAGACACACAGGCATAGAAAACAAACATACTTACCAAAGGGGAAAGGGGGGAGGGATAAATTAGGATTAGGGGATTAACAGATACAAACTACTAGACATAAAATAAATAAGCAACAAGGATTTACTGTATAGCACAGGAAACAATATTCAATATCTTGTAACAACCTATAATGGAAAATAATTTGAAAATATATATATAACTGAATCACTTTGTTGCATATCTAAAACTCACACAGTATTGTAAATCAACTATACTTCTATTTTAAAAAGAATAGTTCTTTACATTTAATGTTCATAACATTTAAAAAATTATTATTATCATTAATCTGGGTGGAAAGTCCACTGTCTATTGGCAAAACCAAAGAAAGATGGAAGTCAAGAAGTGGGGAAGGCCGGAGAAAGTATGAGGGTGCTAATCTCCCACAGTTTATACAGGTCTCCAAAAGACATATTATCTTATCCTTGATATTAATTGGGAAATATATCTTTTTCAGTTTAAAGGCTATCACTGGTAGACCAAAATTACAAATTTTGGTTTCTAAAGAAATAGAAAAAAAAAATTAGGGATATTTGGCCAATGTGAAAAAAAGTAGGAAAAGAAAAAAGTGAAAGATGAGGAAAAATGCCTAAAAGTACAAAATAAGATGACAAAATCAAGGTGATACAAATTATTAAAATGAATATAAACATATTAACTAGAAATCTTAAAAACAAAAAAATTCAGATTTAGCTAAATAAAATATTCAATTATACGGGATTTTCCAGAGACTCAACTAAAATTAACTAAAATTAATTAAGAAAGGTTAAAAATAATGACTTAGGTAAAGACACACTGGGCCAAAAAAGAATGTAGGGATGGCAATAATAATAACAAATTAAGTTGAAATAAAGAGAAACAATTGCTAAAAGGGACAAAAGGGGTTTGTTTCATATTTTTGAAATATATTTACAATAAAGATATAATACTCATGAATAATGATTGAACCTATTCATTGACTCACATAGCATTAAAATAATAAAACTATATTAGGAGGAGAAATTGGCAAAAAATATATCTAATAGGAAATTTTAGCATGCCTGTCCTAGAATCTAGAGTAGTAGAGACAATTACTAAGGATATGAAAAATTAATATAATTTATAAGCTTGGATCTCTACTATCTATCTATCTAACCATCTATCATTCTATCTGTCATTAACTGCACTTATTACTATCCATAGTATATTTATGAAAATTCATATCTAGGGCCACAAAGCAAATCTCAATAATTCCAAAAGAGACTACATACTAGCCAGTTTTTCATGACGGTGCAATAAAACTGCAAATTAATAGCAAATGGCTTTTTAAAATTCTACTTGGAAACTGAAAAACACAGCTAAATAACACTGAAGTGAAACAAGAAATTAAAAGTGCAGTTAAGGATGACTTAGAAAGTGATTATAATAACTAGAATGCATCTCAAATTTTAATCGGGTATAGCCAAAGCTAGATCAAAGACATTTCAAGAAGATTAAGAATACATGACCTATGCTTTTATCAATATCAACCTAAGAAATGTATAAATTTGGAACAGAACAATTGATAAATAAAGAGATTTAGTTCTGAGCAGACTAAGGAAACAAAGAACAGAAATATACAGCATTAAAAGTGAAAAAGCATATATTACTGTAGAAAGAGACAAAAATTAAATTCTTAGAGATGACAAGAATGAGATAAACAATAAAGATTACCTTCCCTATTACAAGACAAGGGTCCTCACATTATTACCAGATTTTTTTTTAAGAGATACATCTAATAGCAAATAACCAGAATGTTTTAAATGAAAGAGAGAGGCAGAGATCTACCAAGTGAACACAAACACACAAAAAAGTAGGAGTGGTGATATTATCTGACATTGCAGAATATAAGGCAAAAGGATTAAATAAAACAAAGAACCTATTTTTAATGGATAAGCCTACAATTCACAATGGAAATATAGCAGGTGTGCACCTGTCCATGTCAAATAACATAACCCAGAAATAGACAAACAGAAAGACAAAAAGACAGGAAAAACAAAAGGCCACAATTGGGATGTGCTATAGGAAAACTCTTTTTTTATTATTATTATTTTTTCTTTCTTTTTTTTTTTTTTTACATCTTTATTGGAGTATAATTGCTTTACAATGGTGTGTTAGTTTCTACTTTATAACAAAGTGAATCAGTTATACATATACATATGTTCCCATATCTCTTCCCTCTTGCGTCTCCCTCCCTCCAACACTCCCTATCCCACCCCTCCAGGCGGTCACAAAGCACTGAGCTGATCTCCCTGTGTTATGCGGCTGCTTCCCACTAGCTAGCTACCTTACGTTTGGTAGTGTATATATGTCCATGCCTCTCTCTCGCTTTGTCACAGCTTACCCTTCCCCCTCCCCATATCCTCAAGTCCATTCTCTTGGAAAGTCTTTTTATGGGCTGAGGTTCTTTAGTATTGCCATGTGAAAAACCGTCCTTCTCTTTGAAAACAAATGGAATTAATAAAGTGTGGCAGTTTTTCCAAGCTCCATTTTCTTTCACAGAAGGACCACGTAATGTTTGCAAAATTCCTCCGAGCACTCACCTCTGTCTGGAAATGATGCTTGCTTGCTGTTTAATGTTCCTATTAGAGAAAAAGAAAAACAAACAAAGATGGTCCCTTAGCATTTCAAATCTGATAGCATTATGATTCGATGTCATCCTTAGGCCCTCTAATTCCACCCCAGGAGAAATAATAAAAGGGGACAGAATTACAACTCTTTGAACTAGTCACCTGGTAGAGCCCATCAGTGGCAATTCCTGGGTCAAGGCAAACTCCTTGTGCCCCCCTTTTATTTAAGGGAACTAGACTAACATGGGAGCTTGGGATTGCATGCGAGTAGGGAAAAACAGTTCTTTTTCTTTCTTAGCAGAGAGACTGAAGCAATTTGGGTACTATATGCTTAGCCTCATCTTGCTTTGATTGGACCATCAAAACTCTATACCTTTGCCTTTAAAAGATTTTCACATTAAGTCTTGCCCAAAAATATAATAATCTCTACAGTACTTTTGACACGTATTAAAACATGATGGACTGCTTTAAACATTTTTTCTCATAAACTGAGAGATCGAATAGACAAAAATACATGAGGATTTAGAAGCTCTGAAATATACACTTAAGTTGTTTAATAAATAAACAGAGCTTTTTACCCTACCAAAAGAATGGATTCTTTATCCCTAAAGCATTTACAAAAGTTTACCAATATTGGCTAAAAATACATCAACAAATTCAGGAATAGAAATTCTACAGGCCCCATTTTCTCATGTATTCATTTGTTCATTCATTCATCCATCCATCCAATATCGAATGGACATTACCATTTGCCAAGGAGTATGCTAGGTGCTGGTGATGGAGCCAGAAAATTTAGAAATTTATAAAAAAAATAAAAATAAAACAGACAAAAATCATCAAGCTTTTGAGTTTGGGGGAACTCAAAAAATATTTCTCCTAAATAGCTCTGGGATCAAAGAATAAATCAAAATGCAATTATAAACTACTTAGGACATACTAATGGTAACTATATCACATTCTTGCGAAAACTGTACTCAGGGGAAATTCATAGCATTTGATACTTTTGTTATTAAGGGAGAAAGATTTACAATAAATAAGTGAAATGTTTCTGTTAGGTTTAAGAAAAAAAAACTTAAGAGTTGCAAAAAAACTAAAAAACTGATTCTGCAATATATTCAAAGGATTCCCCAGTCCTCCAGGGGCCGCCCGTTGGGAGACTCCTATTTTTCTATAGGAATAGGTCACAGAATCAAAAGAAGAAAATAAAGTCAGAACTCAGCATCAGGAACTCATGAACCTTTCTTGAAGATGCTGGAACTGGGGTGAGTTAACCTCTGCCCCAGAAGGGCTCACAAGTTTATGGAGGAGAGTGGCTAGTAAATCTTACTTAATAACTATTATAATGTAAGTGAGAAAGAAGGACATATATGCAAAATTCTGGGGGTTCTCAGAAGAGGCAGTGATTAATTCCACAGGAGTGGAAGGCAGCATGGGATGAGGTTGGAGAGCATATATATACTGGTCCAAAGGGTAATTGATTCACTAGGCAGGAAAGGAGGTTAGGAATAATGGGAGAAAGGCTGAGTAATGAAAGTGACTGAGAGTTTGTGGGGAAAATAATTCATTTGGGTGGGGACCAGACTGAATGTCTGAAGTGAAAAGTGGAAACAGAAGTCGGAATGGCTTCTGATAGAGAAGGGCCTTGGAGGCCATGCTAAGGTATCTGGGTTTATGATGGAGAAAATGGAGTGCCATCGAAGGAGTTCAGGAAGGGAGGGGCATTATCATTTGCACATTGTTGCCTCATTCTGGTAATTTCTCCCATGATGAATCTGTTGGTAGGTTGGGGGGTTAGGCGGTAGGGACTGAGGTTGTCCTCAGGTGAGAGATGGTAAGGGGCTAAGGATGGCCAGTGCCATGGGAATGGAGGGCCAAAAGCCTACCCAAGACATTTCTGAGGTGAACTCGATATACATTAGTGGGTGTATAATGGAAAACGGTTATGGGTGGGGGGCAATAAAGTAGAACCAGAAATTACCCATAGGCTAAGTTGGGGGCACATGGTAACACCCTAAGCAGAGGTCGAATTTCATGCAGACCCACCCAATCACTCATTGTCAAGCATATTTCTAAACTCAGCATCATAGATTTCTAGCGAAAAAAAATCTCCTCCCCGGAGCTTGAATCTCTTCACAAAATCACGTAGAAGGAATTGTTGATAGTTGTTACAGACGCTGAGATGTGTGTGTGTGTATCTTTGGGGGAGGTGTGCCCTTTCTAAGGCAGCTGCTTCTATCACTGGAGAACAGGACCCACTTTACCTCCTCCCTGCAGGAAGCCTCCCGCTTCCTTCCCAAGCCTCCTTGACACCTCCCCAGCTCTCCGAGGGAAAGCTAGAACTGGTGTTCTAATGACCAGTTCGGTAGTGACAGGCTGTGTTAGGAGCAACTAAATCTTGGGTGTGTACGTGTGTGTGTGCTTGCTTATGTGTGTCTGTATGTATTTTGGCGGTGTCATGTTTGTGTGTGTACTTGCCTGTGTGTGTCTGTATGTATTTCTGAGGTGTCATGTTTGTGTGTGTACTTGCTTATGTGTGTCTGTATGTATTTTTAAGTTGTATCTATGTGTGTGTTTGTGTTACAGTTGCCAGATTTAGCAGATAAAAATCCAGGTCCCACAGCTAAATTTGAATTTCAGATAAACAGCAAAGAATACTTTTAGCGTAAGTATGTTCCACATGTATTTGTGTATGCAATATTTAGGACTTATTTATACTAACATAAGTACTCATTGTTTACCTGAAATTCAAGTGTGAAGCCCAAGTGTGCATTTGTGTATGTTTTATGTGGGCCTCTGCGTTTATAGCTGTTCGGGGTTTGTACCTGTGTGTTGGTGTGTATGTGGGTATGTGGTTTCTGTGCTTGTGTGTACATGTGGATCTGAGTTATAGCACTCCTAATAAGAGTGCTATACAAGTTATAAGAGTGCTATACAAGTGATAAGGTTGCTATACAACCATCCAGGCCATGGGGAAAATAGAAATAGAACTCTCTACTTAGAAGAAAAAAAGCAAGCAGGTTTTTTTCTATGATTAATTTTGACTTTGAACAAGTCACTACAAAGTGAAGAGGTTGAACAGATTTAACCATTTAAATATTTATCGACCATCCTAGGAGCAGAAGGTACAAAGGCAAATAATTCACAGAGGGCTCAGAGTCTAGAGAAAGGACATCTATACAACTGATGAGGTTACGATGTAGTTAATGCCACGATAAACGTGCCAGCCAAGATCCCAACGACTGTGGTGGTACCTTCCAGTTCTTCGTATCTGTAAAGCAACAGATATTTCAGTGTGATGCTTTTATCATTTGCAATCTTTAAATTGTGATTATTGGTGGAAGCATGCGTGCTGCTCTGCTAAGCACAGATGATCACCCAGGCATCAGTTTGTTGGGTTTTTTTTAACAGCAGCAGTATTCATGAGAGCCAGGAAATATCACTGACTTGTGCATTTAAAGCATTTCTTATCAGGCCTCCTGTCATCCCGGGCGGTGCACATTGCTGCTTTAAGGGGCCGCAGCTTCCCCTGCAGGGCATCTAAGCTCCCTCGGAGCTGGGTTCCTGACGCTCAAAAGAAGTGGGTTTCCACTTCTTTTGCTCACCCACAATTTTCAGGATCTATCTTTCCAAATACAATTAGCTGGCTAAGTGAGATATTGGCCATGCAGGCTTGGAATCTGTCTCAAGTGAGCACTCACACCCCTATAGAAAGCTGCCTTAATATCATAATTGAGGAATTATGTAGGAGCGTCTGAATCCAATGGCGTTCAGCTAGAAGACAGGCTACAGCAAAAACACCTCAGTGGTGGCAACAAGACAGAAGTTTATTTCTCACTCACCTAGTAGTCTGAGCCCAAGCTGTTTTGCTGGACACAGCAGTCCCAGAGCGACAAGGAGCCCCGTTCCTTCTTCTTGGTGCTCTGCTACCTTCAGTCCATGGCTGCCAGCCCACGCACGGTCTAAAACACTGTCCTGTCTCTCATCGATGTGGCCTCATCCCAAGTAGCAAAAAGAGAGAGAGGCGGGAGGTGCAGGTCCAGTTCCTTTCCAGACCAGACCTGGAATTTGCATGTAGCACTCCCCAACCCCACCTCCACGGCCATACGTGAAAGTGCGGCCAGCCTTGACTTCAAAAGAGGCCGGAAATGTGAGCTTCCTCTGGACCGTCACAGGGCCTCTATCACTATGGAAGAAGGAAAGGTGGATATCGGGGCAACCAGTCACCTCTGCCCAAAGAGTTATTTGCCTTGAACTATTTAAGAGTACTAAGGGCAAATAGCCCTCAGAATACACTAGTCTATTTATAGCTGGCAGGACCAAGAACCAATACTGAGCATTCACTCTGTTCCAGACTCTGTGAGAATCATTTAGTTAGTGTTATTTTCCATAATCCTGATAGGCAAAGGGCCTGAAGTGAAGTAACTTGCCCACTCATAAGTATGATGCCAAAGGGGTTATTTGGACTCAGGAACTTTCCCACAGAGCATCCTGACTCCTATAATCTACTGGTGACTGAATGAATCCCTCGGCTGCATGCTGGATTTGGGGGTGTCAATTAAGCATCGCTACCATCCCCATCTAGGTCTCCTCTGCATTGCAGAAGCAAAGCAGGAACTGCCGTTCCCAGGATGCCATTCCCTGCAGGGTCCAGGTTAGAGCATCAGTGAGAGACATTTGGAAGGAAGGAGAGAGGCAGAGGCTTTTATCCTGCAGAGGTGGTTGTATCTAGACACCTAGGCAGATGGAGCTTCACAGCAGCTTCCCACCGGCTCCTGAAAACTTCTGGCTTTAGTGTTTCAGGCTGAGATCTTTGGCTGGTGGCTTCTCTCACCTTTGCACCCTGGCTCTTCCAAGGGTTACATAAATCCCTGATTACAATGTAAAACTCTCCATACCTGGAGCACATAGACTGATCTCTCACAGACAAAAAATATGAGATCTGGCAGAGCTCTTTCTGTGTGGCAGAAAGAACACTAAAATTGGTACTGGATGAACTGGATTCATTTTTTCTTTTTATTGAGGTAACGTTAATTTATAACATTATATATTTTTCATGTGTATAACATTCTATTTCTACTTTTATATATCCTATAACCTGCTCACCACCCAAAATTTATTTTCCATCCGTCACCATATAGTTGATCCACTTTACCCATTTCACACTCCCCCGCCGACCCCTTCCCCTTTGGTAACCACTACTCTGTTCTCTGTATCTGTGTGTTTGTTTTTGTTTGGTTTGGTTTGTTCATTTATTTTGTTTTTGTTCGTTTGTTTTAACATTTTTTATATTCCACATATGAGTGGATGAACTGGATTTAAATCCCAGCTTTCTTACCAGGCATGTCCTTGGGCACATTAATTAAACTATGTGAGCATCCATATTTTTTATTTATCAAGTGGGAATAACAAAATCACTGGGAGGATCGCATGTGATAAAATATTTAACAACTATTAGCACAACAGGAAAGTAAAATGGTATCATTGTTATTACTGGTAGTAATAATAACCAAGCATATTATAAACATGATTTTATTTAATCCTAAAACTACTCTGGTTAGTAGTATTATTCTTATTTAACAAGTGGGAAAACTAAAAACTAATTAAAAAATAATTAAAACTAATTAACTTGCAAACGATCACCCAGTTAATTCCTGACGGAGCCAGAAATTGAACCCAGTCTTTCTAGTTCTAGAGCTCACACTCTTTAACAAGTATGTGTTGTGTTTCCTGTTAATAAGCATTTCAACTGTTCATTTCCACTTTCCTCCTCAACAAAGTTGCCAACAAGTGAGAGAAAATAATTTGTGGGCAGCCATACATATGGAATAACCACCTAATAATTTCAAGAACTCAAGATGGAATTAGTCTATCTGGTGAGATGTCTGGTCACTGGATGTTTTCAAGAAAAACCTCAAGAACAACTGACTCAAAGGCAGTGGTTCTCAACCTGGTGCGACTATACCCTCCAGGGGACATTTGCCAATGTCTGAAGTCATTGTCAGAGATTGGGTACTAATGGTATCTAGTGGGTAGAGGCCAGGGATGATGCTAAACACCCTGCAGTGCACAGGACAGCACTCCTCCCCACGCTCCACAAAGAATTATCTGGCCCCGCTCAACAGTGTTGTTGTTGGGAACCCCTGCTTTAGGAGGGGTTATGAGATTTTCCACTCCTGATACGGGTTACGTGGGATGTTCTCTACTACTCTGTTGTCTAATATGGTAGTCACTTGCCACGTGTGACTAAACTAAACTAAACTTAAATTAAATTAAAATTTTGATTCCTCAGTTGCACTAGCCACCTTTCAAGTGCTCAAAGTTATGACTAGTGGTCACCATATTAGACAGTACAAATTTATAGAACATTTCCATCATCTCAGAAAGTTCTTTTGGACAATACTGTTGCAAGATCTTCTCTTACTCTGAAATCCTATTCAATATCTCAAGCTGTAGTTCCTTGCACATTATGGGAAACCAAATATTAAAATGGTGCTTCTTATAACAGATAAAATAGGGCATATATATTCACTTCATAAAATAATCTTTTAAATGTGAATGTTTCTAATATATTTGATGGCTTATGTCCTTGTTAAGAATCTGATTTATGTGTTTATAGATCATTAAAATGGGGAAAAAAGTGGAAACTTAAACCTAGAATTGGCAAAGCCACTACCAATTGAAGCTCAAGGGAAGAACTCGAGGCAGCTCTGAAATTACAATCTAAACCAAAGATGTTTATGAAGCTGTAGAATTTTTTAGCTTAAAATCAGACTTATCTAATGTTTTTTGGTTTAAATTTGCATAATAGTTTTTAGGGACCACAAAGTTCTTGGAGAATGTAGTGAAACACACTGATTATCTCTTCACAAGTGGGAACATGAACACACAGATATGTACAGATACAATTTTCTATACAATTCGTGCAATCAATGACTTCCCAAAGCCCAGGGAAACCCTCTGTTTTCCACTTGGTCCCCACCCAAAATGCCCATTTCACAGATGAGGACTCTGAGATTCTGAGAAATTAAGTGACCCGCCCACATTGACACAGTGGCAGAACCTGAATCAGAAGATGGACATTCTAATTCCCAAGCTTCATACATTCATTAAGAAATACCAATTTATATAAAGTAACAAAGGACCTAATCGACTGTATCATGTAAGATAGACTAGTACTGTCTAAATTCTTTTGCTTGGCGTCTATGAAGGAAAGGGAGAGGGTAGTGCTTAAAAGGCAAAGGAATGGCCTCTAAAATTGCCAGAGGGTAGAAGAGAGAAATGCAAGTCCATGCAATATTCCACAGACTGGATTGTGTAGCTCTGGATGAAGAAGCACGTTCTTTAATTTCTGATTTAGAATTTTTATCAGAACGCTTCTCCTTTGAGAATCAACTGCCTTTCTCCATACAACACATTCCCAGTAATAATATAAACTCCTCACCCAAATGCCTCCATCTTTCTCATTAAGGCTTCAGGAAGCAGAGTTTGTGAATTCCCCTTTGAAGAGCTCATTAATTTATTTGCTTTTGTTCCTGCCTCCTGTCTCCTGTGTTCTGCATCCTTATTTGTGCTTTCTCTTTAAAGCCAACAAAGAGCCTGGAAAACTCCCTTATGTAAAAATTCCAAAATTCAATTGTGTATTTTATTCCTCGGCTTAATTATAAGAAGTTGTGCCTATTCTATACCTACGGCTTTTCAAAGTGTGCTATTACGTAGAGCAGCAAGAAGAAGCAAAAGGGAGCAATTGGAAGTCTAATCCACAGACAGCCCCCCCTATTGAAATGCTATAAATAGAAATAATATTCAAGCAAAAAGAAATTGCCTCTGGATCTGCGCCCAATAGATCTACTTACAAATCCCAAACAAAACTTAGCGTGTCAAGTACACTTAGCCTAATGTCTGGAATATAACAATCAGTTAAAAAAATATTTGTTGAGTGAATACACTATTTTCATTTCCCCCCTTGCCGTTCATTCTCTGCTTTTCCTCCTCTTCTGCCATTCTCTGTCCTGACCCCTGCAGACTGCTTCACCCAGGCATTTGTGCTGCATGGCTGCCCGCTGGCTACTGGCAATGGGAGGTCGGAAGATGGAAAGAGACATTGCGTACCTCTTTCCACTCCCCTTTCCTTCTGCACTTTGCTTCTAGGGTGGCTGTACTGTCCACAACCACAGCTCCCACAGAGCGGCCCCTCTTCCATGGCACCAGGTCTCACTGGCTTCCAGAAACATTATTGCCTCCTCTTGCCCCTTTAGGTGTAAGGCTAATAACAGTTTCTCACATTGTTGGTTCCCGGCTGTCTCCACATCGTTTTTGGTTTCTTCAACTCTGCCCACATCTTAGTAAACCATTTGTGTTAGTCAATTTGGGCTGCTATAACAACACACCATAAACTGGGTGACTTAAATCACAGAAATTTATTTCTCACAGTTCTGGAGGCTAGGAAGTTGAAGATCAGAGCATCAGCAGACTCTGTGGTGAGAGTCCACTTCCTAGATAGCTGTCTTGTTTTGTTTTGTTTTTGCTGTCACCTAGGTCCTGCCTGCTACCCAACGCCTTGTCCCCACACATTGCAACATTGACAGGGTAATCTTGAGACACTAGTTATTATTTTATTCAGTATTTCTTTTTTCGAATGAATACAAAGTGGTAAAATGAAAGGAGACATGCATCCCATACCTTCATCTATGTACTATGTAATACATTTCACAAATATGCACGAGAGTGCATACGTATATGGCTGAATGTCTCTGTTGGGTGGCTTATGCTGTCTTTACTGTTCCTATCCAAAGAATTCATAGGTCACCATGTGTTTTGTACTACTTACCCCACTATCCTGGTTACAACCTAGCGAGTCATAGATTCACTATAGTTGGTACAAAGTCCCCATCTACAGCTGGCTGAAGGCTCAGAGAGCTGCTTGATTAACATCTCTGCTGGCAGGGAGCCTGTCTTTTGCAGAGTGATTATCAAATTAGCCAAAACTTTTCTTTTGGAGATTTCGATGCAAAATACTTAGAGGTTCATGCATTTCAAAAAAAATATTTATTAACACCCTTTGTATGCCTAATACTGTGGTGAATGCTCAGGTTAAAGTAGTAAACAAGAGTGAAAAGTCCCTGTCCTCACAGACTCACACCCAAAGGCACACTGTCTGCTGTAGTAGAAACTCAACAAATTAACTGGGTTAACTCATGGCAAGCACTTAGGACAGTGTTTGGCACATAGTAGGTGCTTTATAAGTGGTATTAAGAGTGCTGGCAAGTAGTAGTAGTAGTAGTAGCAACAGCAATAGTAATATTATTTGTGGAATAAATGAGTGAAGGAAGGCAGGAAACCCAGAGAGTTGGCAGTGAGCAAAAGCTATAAAGCTGAAGATACTATGAGGCAGACAGATCTGCAGAGAAGTAGATGGAAGCAGCAGAAAAGTAGACGGAGAAGTAAAAAGTGATAGAAGTTGAGCCATAAAGGTAGATATAACAAGCAGCAATAAACATAAGAAAGCCAAAGTAACAATATTAATATCAGGGAAAAGAAATTGCAAAACAAAAATGATTACTGGAACTAAAAAGGAACACTTCAAAGTGTCAAAAGTGCAGTCCATTAGGAAGACATAGCAATCATAATTATGGATATGTCTAATAACAGAGCTTCAAGATACATGAAACAATAAGTTATAGATTCAAAGGGAAAAACAGACAATTCCACAATCAAAATTGTAGATTTTAACACACTACTTTTCTGTCTTTGATAGAAAAACTAAGTAAAAAAATTGTAAAATCATAGAACTGAACAATACTATTACCATTGTGCAGAAATCAATGTTTATAAAACATATACCCAGGGCTTCCCTGGTGGCGCAGTGGTTGAGAATCTGCCTGCTAATGCAGGGGACACAAGTTCGAGCCCTGGTCTGGGAAGATCCCACGTGCCGTGGAGCAACTAAGCCCGTGAGCCACAGCTACTGAGTCTGCGCGTCTGGAGCCTGTGCTCCGCAACAAGAGAGGCCGCGATAGTGAGAGGCCCGCACACCGCGATGAAGAGTGGCTCCCACTTGCCACAACTAGAGAAAGCCCTCTCACAGAAATGAAGACTCAACACAGCCAAAAATAAATATAAAAAATAAATTAATTAATTAATTAAAGAAAAAAAAACATATACCCAACAACTATAGAATACACATTTTTTTCAACTGCCATGATTTATTTGTCAAGATAGAACAAAAGCTGGGCATAAAACAAGCCTCAGTAAGTTTGAAAAGATTTATAAGTATATTCTCTGACCACAACATAATTAAATTAGAAACCACAAACAGTATCTAGGTAATCCCTCTAAGTTTCAAAAATAATAAAAACCTACTTCTAAATATTCTACGAATCAAAGAAGTCACAAGGGAAATTAAAAATATTTTGAATGATAATAAAAATACAACATATCAAAATTTGTTGGATGCAGTTAAAGAAGTTTTTAGAGAAAAAGGTACGGCTTTTAATGTTTATATTAGAAGAAGATTTGGTAAACCATTTCCCTTGGGACAAATTTGGTGTGTAGCCTGTCTTTTATGGCCTGTGAGCTAAGAATGTTTCTGCATTTTTCAATGGTTGTAAAAATGAAGGAGGAGGAGAATAGGAAAAAAATGTAGCAGAGATCATATGTGATCTGCAAAACCTCCCATATTTACTATGTGAACCTTTATGGAAAACATTCACAGAGCCCTGGAAAAGAAAAAAGGTATAGAATCAATGATCTAAGTTCCTACCTTAAGAAATTAAACAAAAAAGGCAAATTAAACCTAAATATGAGGAAGTAAATAAAGAAGATAAGTGTAGGAATCAATGAAATAGGAAATAGACAAAAAATAGAGGAAAAAAATTCATTGAAACCAGAAGGTGGTTCTTGGAAAAGACAAATACAATTGATAAATCTCTAACTAGACTTTTCTCTTTTCAAGAGAAAAAAGAAAAGACAAAAACTACTAGCATTGAGAGTGAAAATGGGGACAAAACCTACAGATGTAAAAGGATAGTGAAGGAATATTACAAACAACTTATGTCAATAAATATGACAATTTAGATGAAATGGAAAAGTATTAGAAAGGCTCAAATTACCAAAACTGGCCCAAGGACAAATACAAAATTTGAATA
This sequence comes from Tursiops truncatus, assembly GCF_011762595.2. Lineage (NCBI taxonomy): Eukaryota > Metazoa > Chordata > Mammalia > Artiodactyla > Delphinidae > Tursiops > Tursiops truncatus. The sequence continues at coordinate 64,830,905 of NC_047042.1, read as the reverse complement.
CTTTCTATCAATTACAGAAATTCAATTTGTAATTTAAAAAAACCCTTCCACAAAGAAAACTTCAATCCCCAATGTCTACTCTGATGAATTCTATCAAAAATATAAGTAAGAAATAATGCTAATTATACACAAACTCTTTTAGATGTTAAAAAAAATAAAGGAGGAATACTTTCCAATTAATTATGTGATATCACCTCAATATCGACAGACAAAGATACCCTAAAGATATTACAGAAAAATATTCCTCATGATCATAAAGATAAAAATCCCTGAACAAAATTGTGATAAATGATTCCAACAGTATATTTAAAAGATAATAAGTCATGATCAAATGAGTTTTTACTGAGAATGCAAGCCTGATTTGGCATTTGAAAATCAATTAAGGTAATTTATCATATTAAGTTAAAGAATAAATACTTCATTTTAATAGATTCGGAAAAAGCATTTGGCAGAATGCAAATCCATTCATGATTAAAAAAAAAATCTCAGCAAACTAAGAATAGAAGCAAACTTCCTCTACTTAAGGACATTTGTGAAAAGATCACAGCTAATAACATACTTGTACTAAGGTTTTCCAGGGAAACAGAATAGGATGTATGTGTGTATGTGTACATATACACATACATTTATTTATTTAAAGTAATTGGTTCACATGACTATGGGATCTGACAAGTCCAAAATCTACAGGGCAGGCCAGCAGGCTGAAGACCCAGGGAAGAGTTTTTGTTGCAGCTGGAGTCTGCAAGTAGTCTGGAGGCCAAATTCTTTCTTTCTCAGAGGACCTGTCTTTGTTAGCTAAAGCCTTCAACTGATTGGGTTAGGCCCACCCACGGTACAGAGGGTAATCTTCTTTATTCAAGGTCTACTGAGTTAAATGTTAATCACATCTAAAAAAATACCTTCACAGTGCTATCAGGACTTAATTTTAATCAAATGTCTAGGTCACTTAGCATAACTCAGTTGACACATAAAATTAACCATCACAGTACTCAATACTGAAAGACTCGTTTTCTATCTAAGATCAGGATGAAGGCAATTCTACTCTTATCATTTCTATTCCACATCATACTGGGGAGCCTACTCAGTGCAATAAATTAAGAAAGATAAATAAAAGCAGACAGATTGTAGATGAAGGAATAAAACTGTATTTATTTGCAGATCATAAGATCATGTGCATGGATAATCCTAAGGAATGACAGAAAAAGGTAATAGGACTGATACAAGAATTCAGCAAGATCACAGGATACATGATTGAGACACACAAATAAATTGTATTTTGATATACTAGCAACAAACAACTGGAAAATGAGATTTTTTTAAAAATCCATTAACAATAGCATAGAAAAGTATTCAGGAGTAAGTCTGACGAAAGATGATTTTCAAGACCTGTACACTGTAAAATACAAAAGATAACCAAGGCAAAATTTTAAAGACCTAAATAAATGGAGAGATATATTATGTTAATAAATCGAAAGACTCAATATTGTTAAGAAAATAATTCTACTCAAACTATAGAATAAAAGGAATCCCAATAAATATCCCAGCAGGATTTATTTTTGAAAAAATTGACCAGTGGATTATAAAAGTTACAGGTAAATGCAAAGGAGCTAGAATGAACAAAATAATTTTGGGGAAAAAAAAGTGACTTTAAAGAACTTACGTTATCAGATTTAAGATGACTTACTATAAATGTGCTGTAATTAAGATATTGTGATATTAGCATAAGCTTAGACACATAAATCAAAGTAGTGAATCCAGAAAGAGATCCATATATATACATAGATAGTTCATTGATTTTTGACAAAGCTACCAAGAGGGAAAAGATAGATATTTTAATAAGTGGTGCTGGAACAACCGGAAAAAAAGGAATCTCAAACTTTACCTCACATGATATACAAGAATTAACTGAAAATGTATCAAATACCTAAATGTAAGCACTAAAGCTATAAAACTTCTATATGAAAATATAGAAGAAAATCTTTGTGATATTGGTTTAGCAAAGATTTCTTGAACAAGACACAAAAAGCGTGAACCATTTAAAAATTGATAATGACCTCATCCAAATTAAAAACCTGTGCTCTTTAAAAGATACAGTTAGGAAGATTAAAAAGAAAACCTTAGACTGGGAGAAAATATTTGTAAACTGTATCTGTGATTAAGTGACTATATCCAGTATACATTTTTGAAAGCTCTTACAATTTAATAAAATAACAAATAATCTGATATAAATGGGCGAAAGATTTAAATGGATGCTTAACAAAAGAAAATACACAAATGGCCAAAAGCATATGAAAAGATGCAAACTAAACCACAATGAGATAGCACAACACACCCACTAGAATGGCTAAAATTTAAGAGACTGTCAACTTCAAGTGTTGGAAAGAATGTAGAACAACTAGAACTCTCATTTGCTGCTGTTGGGAATGCAAAATGGTGCAGCAACTTCGGGAAGCATTATGATAGCATCTCATAAGTTAAACTTACCCTTGCCACAATGACCCAGCAGTCTCATTCCTAGATATTTACCCAAAAGAAATGAAAACATACATCTATAGGAAGACTTGTATGCTAATGTTCTCAGCAGCATTATGCATAAGAGTCAGGAACTGGAGACAATCTAAATGACCATCAACTGGTGAACAGATAACTAATCATGGTATATCCTTACTACGATATGTAACTCAGAAATAAAAAGGAACAGAATATCAATTAAAACAACAAAGTGAATAAGTCTCGAAAGCATTGTGCTAAATGAAAAGTCAGATACAAAAGACTACATGCGGTATGATGCCATTTATGTGAAATTCTAAAAAGACAAAACTATAGTGGCAGAACAGTGGTTACTGGCTGCTGGAGGTTGAGAGAAGGGATCAACTAAAAAAGGCATGAGGAATATTTTTAGGTCGATTAAAATGGTCCCTCTTTTCCCTCTGCCTGAATAATTCCTATCTGTGCCTTAGGATTCCAGTCAGGTGTTGGCTTCTATTCAAATCCTTCTTTAACATGCGTCTCCGCACCCCACTCCTCTCTGTCCGCACAGTACCCTGTGCATTTTACCACAAGGTCCTGTGATCACTGGCTGTCCTATGTGTCTTCCCCCTGACTCTGAGCATTTTGATGGCAGTGTCTATCTTTTATCTCTGGCATATAGTTGGGCTTCGACAAATGTGTACTAAGTGAGGAGTCAGGGAATCTCATGATGTTCCAAGTGGCCCTAGAGAAAGAGTGTATGTATCTGCGAATATTCGTACGTGAGTCTGAGATTGAACCATCTTAACAAAACGCTGGAAGTGTAGCCAGCATCTTCAGAGTGTGTTGAGGGAGGGAGCTGGAGGTAGGCGTTCAAATGCCAAGTTCACGGATCAGGAGTAAGGGAGGAACTAGAATGGTCAGGAGTAGGGTAACCAGGACAGTACTGTGGAAGGCAGGTAATAGCCCCAACAGATGTCCATGTCCTAAACCCCTAAAACTGTGACTATGTTCAGCTACATGGCAAAGGGAAACTAATAGTGTAGATGGAATTAAGGTTGCTACTAATTAGCTGACCTTAAAATAAGGATATTATCCTGGATTATCCCAGTTGGGCCAGTGTAATCATAAGGTTCCTTATAAGTGGAAGATTGAGGCAGAAAATAGAGAAACAGTGAGATGGCCATGTGAGAAACACTGAATCCAAGGTTGCTGGCTTGGATGATGGGAAGAGGCCAAGGAATGTGGGCAACATTTTGTAGTTGGAAAAGGCAGGAAAATGGATTCTCTCCCAAAGCCTCGAGAAGTGAGTGTGGCCCTGCCCACACCTTGATTTTAACCCAGTGAGACCCACTTCAAACTTCTGCATTCCAGAACAGTATGTGTGTTTTTTTAAGCCACTAAATTTGTGGTAATTTGCTGCAGAAGAAATCAGAAACGAATAGAAGTAGTATTATCAAGTGAATAAACTTGGGCAAAATATTTAATTTCCCTAAACTTCAGTTTCCTCTTGTAAAAAAAGGGATAATACTCATTCTGTGATTCTGAGGATTGAATTAGATATTATATCTAAAGATCTTGGTAGAGTGCCTGACATATAGTGAGCACTCCATAAAGAGTAGTTAATTGCTATTAATAATATCATCATTGTTATTATTGTTCACTAATTTACCTAGTATGTCTGGACTGGAAAGGAAAAAAGACAGAGTAAAACAATGAATGTCTCTTTTGGAAATCTGCAGGCATATTTGATTTTAGCTCTGTTGTCACGTGTCTTTTAAACTCACAAAATGTACTTCATTTCCTTCTGCTTTCTCTCTCTTACTTTAGGTATTAAGATCTATTTTAAATTTAGTCATTTCAGAGTCTCCTTGGCATCGTGTAAATGTCACACCATTAAATATATATTCAATGAGTGCTCAAGCAGCTAGCTTCCCTGCCAAGAAATGGAGTCCTGTAGGTGGGCAGGTGGAAGGATGACAGACACCCCCTGCCATAGACCCTGCTGTCCTTACTTACCAAGACCACGTTTACTGAGCTCCAAATTGGGATGTGTGGTCTGACAAATGTGTTTTCTCCTGAGTTTTAATTTATTTTTATGAAAAGGTTTTCATGGGTATTAAATTAAATCACATGAAATTCAGTGGATAATCTTTATTGCAAAGAATAAAACCTCAAGTGAAAATTCAAAGAAAATATATATCAGTTTTTATAATATTTGAAATTTGCATTATCTATGACAATCTAGAATGTAAGGTTTGTTGACATCTGTGGGTTTTTGTTTTGTTTTGCTTTGCTCTGCTCTCAGGCATCCCCCTTCCCTTTTCCTCTGAGCCATGCTTCTCCCGTTCTAATCAGGTGACTCTGGTGAGCAGCCAAACATAGAACCCCAACTTCTGGTTGATCGAATAGACATGTGACACTGACCTGGCCAATCACAGTATCCCACTCCCTGACCAATGATTGGTCCCATGAATAGGCACATGACTCAAATGGAGCTAATTTCATACAGACAGATGAAGAACACAACTCTCTCTTTCCTCTTGAATAACACGCAGTGGAGACATACGTAGAAGCTATGGCCTGCCATACTTGCTACCACAAAAAGGAAACATCTGCAGAAAGTGGATGAGGCCAAAAACCAGAAAGAGGCAGGGCTGAGAAATGGAGAGGAGAAAACCTCTAATGTTACCTGTGAGCCCTCAGACCCTGCACTGCCTGACACCACTTACTCCCCATCCTTCTCTGTGCATGAACCAATAAATCTTTTTCGAGTGGATTTTCTGTCACTTGAAATTGAAAGAGCCCTGGCTAATACACAGGGTCATTGCAAAAACACTGTTGGCAGAAAGAGACCTCAGAAAATCCATCCCAGAGGTGGGCAAAACAGGAAAAGGAAGAGAGAAGGGTGGATACAGCAAGCAGCAAGACAAAGTGAGAAGAGAACCAGACTCAGAGAGCACCAGGGTTTATGTTCCAGCTCTACCATTTACCAATGACCCTGGTAAGGTGTGATCTTGCGTGACAGCGTTAACATTTCTGTTTAATGATCTGCGGAGTGGACGGCTGATCCCGCTGCAATATATAACGAGACGCGCTGCGGGACGCTCACCTGAGATGATAAATGTGAGCACTCCTTGTAAATGTTAAGTGCTTGCAAATGGCATTTATTACACAGAAAGCAGCACATTTAAAAGACTGTGGATTGAAATAGAGACTAGAAGGGTAACGATAAGCCATAAGTAGCTGAACTCTTGAGAGAGGAATATTGAACTCAGTTAATAGTTGACTCTTCTATGAAGTATCTAAAGAGCTGACGATACTGAATGTCACTGGTTTAAGTAGAAACATGTGCAAACTCTATGAAAACTAGAAAACAATTCTAAGTCTGTGTGTGAGTTAAGAGCAGGAAGAGACAGAAGAGAGAACCCATGTTTGTGAGGTGTCCACAATATCTCACCTGTGCCCCACACAAGCTCTCATTTGATCCATGAAGCAATACTGCAATGGTCAGGTATTATTGTCCGAGTTCCACATTTGAGGAAAATAAGGCTCAAAACTTACATTCAAGCCCAGGTCTTATGATTCTACAACTGAATCGCTAGACTACACACTGATAATACATTTGAAGGTAGACTTTGGGGGTGTGATGAAGATATGCTTAGTTTTCATTCCAGATTATAAGAACAAATCAATCAATATTTTAATGAATCTCAGAATTTATTTACATGTTAAAAAGTTAGTTGCGAGTGGTTTTCTGCCAGATTTAAAGTCTAGTGCTTTCAGTAGTTAATAGGAATTTGTGTCTCCTCATCCGCATGTCGAGAATTGTGAAGGGTCTGGGACTTTATCCTACTTAAAAGTGAATAATCTAGACTGTTACTATTCTATGGATGCTGGCAGAAGACACAAGACTCCCGGTCAGAGACCAAGGACTTTATTACTCATGACAGAAGCAGTAGCCAGAGGTTTACACTGGTTTGTGTTAGTTGGTTCTCAACCCCAATGCTCTCACCAAGTCCCACAAGTGTGACGAAGAGAGGCCATGGTGGATACCCACACATGCCATGAGTTGCATTATGGGAGAGGGACACTAAAATTGGGGGATTTGCTGCTTTCGTAGAAAGTGGAAACAAGACTATTCTTTGTCTGGGGGAGATGTTACCTCATCCCTCAAGACTGCCTACTACAAACACAACTCTGAGAACTGGCCTAGGTAAAGAGTGGCCAGGGCCTTCCATTTTAGGCATACCCAGCAGGAGTATTTAGGGAGGCTCAGGGTCCATGGTGGACTGCCCTTCCCAGCACCAAGTCCTTCCCTTGACAACACTGAGGTCTTGTTTTTACTTATCCTCTCCAACCGCAATTTCATACTTTTGCTCTTCATTAGAATCATCTGTTGCACATATTTCTTCAGGTTCTTTCTCTTTCTTGTTGCAGACATCTCCCACTTTCTCCCCAAAGTTCTTAGAAACGCTCGTTGATGTGTCAACTAGGCTAAGCTGAACCACCAGAGAATACTTCCTCTAGTATTTCCAATCAGGGCAGGCTGCAAGGGATATTCCTTCATGTAAACTGGAGGACTGAGGGAGGAAGCAGCTGTTTTCCCATGTTCTCCCAGTTACTTCCACAAACGAACACGAATCTAGATACTACCAGATTATCTAGTGTGATAATCTGTGTGAAGGGATTCTACAGATGTAAACTGCCTCATCAGTTGACTTTTAGTTCATTAAAAGGGAGATTATCGTGGATGGGCCTGACAATCCATTGGAAGCCCTCTAAAAGAGGGTTTAGGCCTTTCCTGAGCTGGAGTCTGCAAACAGCAGCTGGCTCTGCAATTGCTCTCTTTTCCCATTGGATCTATTTTCTGCCTGCTTGTGAACAAGTTTCAGCTTGACCCCATGGGGTTCCAGCTTGCTGGAGATCTTTCCTTCCCGACTGCCTGCCCTATGGACCTTGGGCTAGCTGAGCCAGTCCTCACAATTGTGTAACCCAATTCCTTATAATAAATACTGTAATATATTAATAAGAATTAACATAATACTGTAATACTATAGTATAATCATAATATAAACATTAATATTTATCCTTGATAATATATTATTGATATAATCAATAAACAACACATTCATATTAAAATTAATAATTATTATATAATTTATAATGCATAGTTTATAATACTTATAACCAACGTATGTGTCCTACTGGGTTTGCCTCTCTAACTGAACCCTGACTGATACATGTGTCACTTCTTGGCAACTGCTCATCTGATGAGACTGAGACCTCCTTCCCGCCAAATTCAACAACTTTCTCAGTGCTTGTTTTGCATGATCCTTCCACTAACCATCACCTCTTTTTCATTTAAAAAAAAATTTTTTTAACATCTTTATTGGAGTATAATTGCTTTACATTGTTGTGTTAGTTGCTGCTGTATAACAAAGTGAATCAGCTATACATATACATATATCCCAATAGCCCCTCCCTCTTGCGTCTCCCTCCCACCCTCCCTATCCCACCCCTCTAGTTGGACACAAAGCACGGAGCTGATCTCCCTGTGCTATGTGGCTGCTTCCCACTAGCTATCTATTTTACATTTGGTAGCGTATATAACCATCACCTCTTTAAATCACTTCTCCTCTAGTTTTGGAAATACCATTCAGGCTCTTTTCCCAGTCTCTCTCTCTCTTCTTCTGGTTCCTCTAACTTTGGTCATTTTCCTAAGAGTATTCATGCCACTTATTATATCTCCTCCTTTTCTCATGCAGGTGGTCTTCAGTCCTCATAGTCTTGACTATACTCAATGCCAATGACTCAAATATGTTATCTCTCATTTTCACCATCTTGGAATCTGTATTGCCCAGCCTCGTTTGTGAAAAATGCATTAAAAAGAAGTCCAGTCCCAAGTCTATTTGAATCTTCTGCCCCTCTGGACTCTGGATAAACTGCCTTCATGGTGATGACAATGCTGATCTCCACCACTACCATTTATTGAGCCTTGTTATGTACCGGATGCTACTGAAGGTGCTTTACAAACATGATCCCATTTAATTCTTACGAACATCCTTATGAAGTAGATACTATGATTCCCATTTTTTTTCTTGTGAGAATCTGAGAATTGGGGAAATATCATGTAACTCACCTTGGGACCCACAACTGGTAGATGTCAGAGTTCGGATTTTTACCCTTAACTCAAGCCCCAAGCAACTGGCAATATTGCCTTGGTCAGAAGATATGGACAGTGAGGGCATAATCATCAAAGACCATTTAAATTTGTAGGATCTGGCCAAGCATAGCTGTGCTGGGCAGGTAGCTCCATCTCAAAAGCTGGCAGTAGCACTCAAGTGACTATTGAAACCAAGAGAGCCATGGGTCTGTTCTAGCTGGTATAATCACAGCTTTCCTTTGCCCTTGGTTCCTCATGCAGCTTTGCAGATTCCCTGGATGTGATTGTATACACTGAGCCAAAGGACAGCCAAATCATTCCCTTGCCAAGCTGTCTGTCTCCAATGACAGACAA